>NC_138552.1:51468045-52146076 GCF_964273705.1 Natrix helvetica | reverse complement strand
AAGGAAAGAAGGAAGGAAGGAAGGAAGGAAAGAAAGAAAGAAAGAAAGAGGGAGAGAGAGACACAAGAAAGAAAGGAAAGAAGAAAAAGAAAGGAAAGAAAGAAAGAAAGGGAGAGAGAGACAAAAGAAAGAAAGAAAAAGAAAGAGAACATGATCACAATTGAGCCCAAAATTTTGGTTGCTGAGCAAGAGCATTGTTAAATGAGTTTCACCACATTTTACAAGTTGGCCACGCCACCCGGTCACATGACTGCCAAGCCCACAAAATAGGTCATGCCCAAAGAATAGGTAGTAAAAAAATTTGAAACTCACCACTGCTCTGAAGTCAGCTGATAACTGGCATATGGCTCTGGCCCCCTTTTTGCCTCCAACACACAGCCCTCACCAGAACCTTCTCCAGACTCCAGGACTGGCCCATGTTCCTCCTCAATCTCCTCACAGTCTGAATCTGCTGCCAGCTCCACTGACCGCTGGCGGGCCACAACACAGAAACACACCAAAGTTACTAGAGGAAGGACTAGCTGTTTGTTTAATAATAATAGAACAAGGAAGAGGGAAGAAAGGAGATATAAATAAATGATTTATTTCTGCTTATGTCCAAGCCTGTGCTCTGATGGGAAGAAGCAACAGAATAATCCTAGCTAAGTGGTCTATTATCCCTCATACATTGTACATCTGTATTTGTTATTTGTAAAAATAATAAAGGCAGGATACAAATAAATAAATCTTTGAGGACAAATCATACATACACATGGAAGAACAAGGCATTCAATTCTCAATCTTTATTTTTTGCAGATGCTGCAATTCTTTGGTATTAAGTTCTTCAAAGTTTGATATATTACTGGGGCAGCTCAAATACATTCACAATGATGTATTAAAAACCCTCTTCTTTTGATTTGGTTAATTTCTAAATCTTTCAAGAGACAGAAAGAACAGACTATCCTGCCCAAGCAGACTTGAAGCGTATGCTTAACTGTCTGGCCCCCAGCCTTGTTTGTCTGTATCTGAATGTTCCAGAGATTTATGGCAGTATCAGAAAGGACAGTCTCTTCCCAGAACCAGGTCAGAATCACCAAACCAATATTCCCGGGCTTTTTGACTTTGTATTAACTTCTTTAGCTGGTGCATAAAAGGACTATTATCTTGCAGTCATGTCAGTAGACATTATGATTAAGAATCTTGAATCTATGAGACCTCTTGGATCTATTTTTCAGTATTTAATTTGTTTTAGATTATTAGTTTCTATTTATATACAGGGGCTCCTCAATTTACAACCATCCATTTAGCATTGTTCGAAGTTACGGCAATGCTGAAAAAAAGTGACTGATGATGTTCTCCACATTTACCATTGTTGGAAGAAATGTCCATCTGGGTTCAGTTCCAAGTGGGGAGAAAGACACTGGAAACATGGAGACTGCTTGGAAGGATGGTTTAATGGTGGGCAGGACCACATGGTTTGAAGTCCTGTGTAGCTGACCACCTGGAAGAAAGAGAGAGAGGGTGGGAGGGAGGGGAGAGGGAGGGAGAGACACACACAGAGAGAGACACACAGAGAGAGAGAGACAGAGAGAGAGAGACACACACAGAGAGAGAGACAGAGAGAGAGAGAGAGAAGGATTAATACCCACTCGTCAGCTTTGAATTTGAGCTTTCTGTTCCTGTGGCTAGGGCATGTATCCTATTGGTTGCAGTCAGACTCCCATGGAGCTATGCAATTCTAACTGGGGTTGTCTGTGTCCCAGACATGGTTGAATCTTGCTGGGTGATCCAATGAAGGGCATTTTCCTATTGTGGCTGAATGGCTTTGACCTGAAGGATAATCCCATCATCCTGGAGCTGAGGTCTTTTGTTTTGTAGATAGACTGGCCCAGTCTTTTGTCTTGCAGATAAGCTGGCACCAAAATATCTGCTGGGGGCAAGGAGCTGGGGTCTTTTGCTTCCGTTTTCTTCAAGATTTTTATTTCTCTTTTAGGGGAAATATTCTGCCTTTTAAATAGTTCCTAGAATATTTCATTCTTCTAGGAGAGGGGTGGGTGCTAACTTTCTACACCACCATTGCAGTGTTTCCACAGTCACATGTTCAAAATTTGTGTGCTTGGCAATCGGTATGTATTTACAATGGTTACGGTAGCCAGAGATCACATGAATACCATTTATGACCTTACCGGTTGACTTTTGACAAGCAAAGTCAATGGGGGAAGCAGAATGTGCTTAACAAACACAGCAAAAAAGGTGGTAAAATCAGGCACAACTCACTTAACAATCACTTCACATAGTGATAGAAATTCTCGTCCCAGGTTGAGGACAATCTGAATTTGTGATTGTTGTAAGCTATCATGATCTGGATGGAAATGTTTAATAAAAATAAAACAATGAATGTGCAAGTAACATAGCAGCTACAGTGCAGCTATAAAATTCTGCGCAATATCTGCAACCCAGTTCACAAGTGGTATTCAGCAAGTTCTGACCAGTTCTGGACAACCGGTAGCGGAAATTTTGAGTAGTTTGGAGAACCGGTAAATACCACCTCTGACTGGCCCCGTGCCCATCTATTCTCTGCCTCCCGAGTCCCAGCTGATTGGGAAGGAATGGGGATTTTGCAGTAACCTTCCCCTGGAGTGGGATGGGAATGGAGATTTTACAATATCCTTCCTCTGCCCCACCCACCAAGCCACGCCCACAGAACCGGTAGTAAAAAAATTTGAATCCCACCACTGACCCAGTTTATTTGTAGATTTCAGCTGCAACTATGTACTATTGCAATAACTGTATTTGGAATTTCAGCCAGAAGAGTGAACTGTGAAACTCAATTAATAGATAGGGATTATGTTTGGAATTCATCATATTACATAATGTAACCAAAAGGAAGATGATAATTTTTCTCCCCACATTTGTCTGCATAAATTTGTGGTGAGTCATCTTGCATTCCCTGAGAAATATAGACATTCTGAGGTTGAATGGGCAGGAGATAAACATGACTTCAGACATGACTGTTGAAAAAGGAGGGGGGGAGATGAATCCGAATGGTAGTGTCACTTGAAAGTTGCTACTTACCATCTGAATTTTAAACATTTATGCAATGCCTAAGTAGGATTTTGATAACAGGGTAGGTTTGTACATACTCATTTAACAAAACTTCTCAACCTCAACAATTTTAAAGATGTAGATTTTGCTAAACTTGTTGGTTGGGGAATTCTGGGAGTTAAAATCCATTTATCTTATGTTGCTGAGATTGAGAAATACTGTCTTGTAGGAATGCGGTTGAGAGGGACCGTTGGTTTCAAGGTCTACTTTGACCACTATCTTCCTACCTCTTCTCACAATTCCTAAGCAAGAACATCTTGCTAAATGCTGCTGCCAGGCTCTTTCTTCCAAAGAAACTCCATCTCTACATGAGTTTATTTAGGAGCAGAAAACCTCTTGTCTCCACTTCCTTCCTTTTCTATATTATAATTCAAGCAGGTAGATGCAAGCTCTAAACTTCAAATCCTTTGGAATAAATAGACTGATTGAGGGATTTTTAAAAAAAAATAAAGTCATTATGTTATTAAGATTATAAAACTAAATGGAAACCGAAAGCCCAAAGGAAAAGGGGAGGGAAAAAAGGCAATTATATAAATTAGACAAATAAATAAATTCGACAAAGAACTGAATGTACATTACACACACACCCATGAACACCAAAAACACAGACAAAACAAAAAATATTAAAGAATAACAAAAACATTAAAACTCAGATTTCCCATCAAATTTGTGGGGGGAAAGCTGATATCTACTGTAGCTTCAATTTGTTCTTATCTTGCTCTGTGTTTCCTGATCTCCCAACCCACTCCCGTAAGAAAGGTGCCATAAAGACAAAATATTTAAAAATATTTAAATGTTTTTTTTAAAAAACTTAGCCAACAAAGGGAACTCATCCTGTTTCTGCTTGGCTCTGAGAGTCTATGCCCACTATTTAGATTGATTGCTTACATTTAATAAATAGGTCAATGTTAAGTTTTCCTTTAACTCTTTTGTATATGTACATTGTGGGATGGAATTTCTTCCCATGCGCTATAGTTTCTCTTTTCCTTCTGTACCTGTTGAGATACTGTAATGGGATGTGAGAATGACCCCGGAAGACTGGAAGAGGAGCTGCAGCAGCCAGGCAAGAGATATTTCAGCTCATAGAAGGATGGGGATGGAAAAATCATCTCAGAGGCGATGCTAGTTTTTTAGAACAAGGGTCTCCAACCTTGGCAACTTTAAGCCTAGAGTACTTCAAAGCAAAGCTGGCTGGGGAATTCTGGGAGTTGAAGTCTGCCAGGTTTAAAATTGCCAAGGTTGGAGACCCCTGTTTTAGAAAGTAAAAGAAAAGAAGAGGAGAGGAATTGCCCCAGTTTGATCCCCTAGGAAATAAAACTTTCAACTCCATTTGATTGAAGCAAAAGGTAGTTTTATTAAGAGATGCTGATTGCAGTAGAGTCAGGTGGAATCTGAAGTTCCAGTACTTCAATACAAAACTAACCCCTTGACTTCCACAGGTCTCTCCCCATCCCCATTGTCCATCTGTGTGTAGCCAATCTGGCACCGCTGAGATGTTTTGGGAAGTGCTGAGGTGTTTAGACTGGTGAAATTCCACTCTCACGGTAAACGGCCTTGAAGATGCCGGCACGAACTAGATTCCAAAACATTCTGTTCTTTCCCAACTATCATTCCCCCTTCCCAATTGCCCACCATAGAGGTATACATTTTTATTCCACATTTGTTCCTCCCTCCTTTCCCTGGTTCATTGATGGTAGGATGCAGTGGTGGGTTCCAGATCCTGTTGCAACTGGTACGGTGCAATGGGGCCCGTCATCCACCACGTGAATGCGCGCAGCACACACATGTGTACTTGCTGCCTCCGACGCTCTGCAACGCTTCTGCAATGCTCCAGCTGCTCAGCGGAGTGTTGCACAGGTGCCATATGCTCCGTGCGCACAAGCCCCAAAGAGCTCAAATACCGGTAAGGAGCATGGGGGTGGGTGGGCCCTCCAGAGCACCGAACCAGAATGGTACCCAGTGCTCCCGGCAGGCACCGGTACATCCATACGGGGGCGTACCAGTCATAACCCACAACTGGTAGGATGCCAGCGAGGCACCAAGCCAAATGGGCTGGCTCTGACATAAGTGCTTTCAGAGTTGCAAGATTCTTAACTGTACCGCTGCATTAAGGAAGCATAAATACTCATGGTTTTGTCTTCTCCTCTGGATTACCTTAAAAGGCTGTTACTTCTCTTTCCGTTTCCTTCTTTTCTTCTGGAAGAAAGGAGGGAAATATATGTATGTGTGCTCTCTTGTTGGAGAGTGGTTTGTGTGTGAAAGAACTCTGGCATATAATGTTTATAAATGCAATCTCTTATTTTATGGAGAATTAGTTTTATTCAATAATTCAACTAAAATTTAATAGTAATAACAAGACATTCTCTTTTATATCTTCATCTTTTGGAGTGTAGTTTCTGGCAGGTATATTTACAAACATACATATATGCACACATAATGGTGATATACATGCATTTATTGGTGAGGAAGAGATTATTAGATTGGTTTCTAGGTTGGTTTCTAGTTAGAGAAAATGTCCTCTCTAGTTGGCAAAATGGGAAATATAGACAATATAATTTCTCCTTCAATCCTTTCTTTAAGATAAAATCAATATTATCAATTGAATTTTATCAAAATAAATTCAATATTATCCTGCTAAATCAAATCAAATCTTTATTATAGTCAAAGACCAGCATAAGGAATAAATGGACATAAGAGAACATGGCAAGCTAACTCAGGGACTCTATAATGATAAACTAGGTTCACATTAAAATTGGTCTCCTGACAAATTTTAAGTGCAGCTGTTCCCAACCAAGCAACACTCTATGTTGTAGCAGGGTTGCTATCTGAAACCAGCAGGGAGGTATAAAAGTTTCCTTTGTGTCCTGGGTATTTCTGCCATAATGAGATGAGGTTTGTATGTATGTCTTTATATAGGCACTGGAGCAGGGGTAGGTTCTAGCAGGCACTACTGCTGGTTCGCTCGTGGGCACGCTGCAGTGCAATCAAAATTCTTTTACACATGTGCAGAAGCAAAAAAAAGGATGGCGGCACCTATGGCGCCACCCGGGGAACCAGTTTGGGAGCATGGTAGGCCTGGGTCGCTGCCGGTTCCAGCAACCAAGGCCACCAAGCCACTACTGTTTTGGCCAAACTGATCCGAACCAGTAGGAACCCACCACTGCAGTGGAGAAGTAGGTATAACTGAATAACAGAGTTGGAAGGGACCCTGGAGGTCTTCTAGTCAAATACTAGTACTAGTCTAGTCTAGTACAGGTATTCTGTAGCTTCTTCATGTTCAGAGTCACAGGGGCATTGTCTCTCTAGGTAGGGATCTTCCTGTTTTGGCCTTCAAGGACAGCTAAGGGATGGCATGAGACTGTGCAAAGTAAAGGCTTTTTGATGGTTAGATACTTCAAGGTTAGTTTAGTGTGCCATAGGAAGGTCGAGTACTGGCTGGATTCACTGACAATAAAGGTCGGGAGCCTAGCTAGATCTAACTGGCACAGTATGTCTACAACACACTGTTTAATGAGTATTTGGGCCTGATCATATCCCATGCTGAGTCGAAGACCGGGAGAGAAGCTCAAGGATGAGTTTTTAGTTATTACTTTTTCAATGTGTACATAGTAGACCTTAAACTGTCTACCGTGGATCTCACCCCATTCCTAAGAGGTCTGTAAAAGGGGTGTGCATAAGCGCACCAGTGTGCCTACCATCCCTGTCCTACTGTCCCCCTTTATTTGTATTCATTTCCTTTGTTCATGCCCATTTTTAACTTATACCTGTTATCTTGTACATGTTTGACAAACTAAATAAATAAATTAAATAAATGTGGACTGAAAATCATCTCTCATAGTTAGTGAAGCAGGGTCAAAGGAAAAAAGAAATAGTCTGAACCAGTAGTTAAGTATGATCATCCAAAGTCTAGCTTCTACTTTCACAAGACTTGTCTCTAGTCTTAGGGTGGCATTAGAGACACAGTTTGGGGCTTGAAGAGCCAAGAATTTGGATTGAGAAGTGCATGTTTCTTTCAGTCTGTCTGAATTGATAAATGTGATTTGAACCAGAATCTTACATGTGCATTGTTGATTCTAGGATTATTAAAGCTAGTCAAATATATTTCCCATAAAAAGAAACCCTCAAAAGATTGCGTTGTTAAAAAATCTGGAACTGCAGAGTGATGCTTTCGGTTCTATACGATCCATCATTATTGAAAATTACATATTTCCAAAGCTGTTCAAAATTTTAAAATAATGAAACAATATAAATATATATATAGAGAGAGATTGTATCTGTGTAACTTTTAAAAATAATTTGAAAAGTTACACAGATATAATCTATATATATATTTATATTGTTTCATTTTTATTCCACGTTTATCCTCCCAAATGATCAAAGTAATTAAAACAATAATAAAAGTAACAGTGAAATACGGTATAAAATCAAAATCAAAACAGATCTATATCCTTTTGTAAATGAAAGAAGAAAAACATTTATCTTTTTTCATCAGTACAGAAAGGAAGGAAAGAATTAAGAGATTAAAATAATTTATTTGACTCTCCAACTCATTAGAGCTTGCATGCAAACAAAGAATGAATGCAGAATTAACTGACACCAGGTGTGAAAATGGTCAAAAATACCTTTTCCTTTTGCACCAGGTTTCTGAAAGCTGCTGTTTAATTGAATGTAATTAATCTAGTACCCATAGAATTTCCAAATTAAATGAACACATTCCAGATTGGGAAGCTAATGTTTCTGCTTACACAAAACCAACCAGTAACTTTTCAAGTAGTTCCTATGTTCTCTTATGTCCTTACAGCAGGGGTGTCCAAACTTGGCAACTTTAAGACTTGTGGACTTCAACTCCCAGAATTCCCCAACCAAGTTGCCAAGTTCCCAGAATTCCCCAGCCAAGTTGCCAAGTTCCCAGAATTCCCCAGCCAAGTTGCCAAGTTTGGACACCCCTGCCTTACAGCATATCTAATGATAAATAATGGTACATCTCTTATTATTTAGAAAACATTTCTTACATATAATGGTGAAATTATCTCTGTTATTTCAGTTTTGTTGACTTGGCCTTAAGGCTATTACCTATTTATTTATTTGTTTCTTATGTAACAAGAAATACTGTAAAACCTAGAATAAACACTATCTGCTCTCTGACCATTTTCCCAAGAAACAGTTCAATACTTTCCAAAAAGCAAAAGTAATATAGGAAGTTGTCCAATTTGGCACTGTTAACATGCGAGGAAGACAAAAATGTAGCCTTATTTGTTAAGGTCAGAAAGATACTGTCCTACAGAGCAATACCATGTTTTCAACAGAGGTTTATTTTTCATTTAATTGCTTTTTAATTAATAACAAAAACGAAATAAAGAGCAAAACATAAAAGGAATAGTAGTAATGATGCATACATTGCCAAAAGGAAGAAAAAAAATGACGCATAACAAGTGCTCTAATAAAAAAGCAAAAAGTATGACCAAAATTCATGTTATTATAACAATAAACAATTATAATTCTATATGTACTTATCTAAATCAAATATTTAAAACAAATATCTAAAGCAAATAATGAGGGACGCGGTGGCTCAGTGGCTAAGATGCTAAGCTTGTCGATCAGAAAAGTTGGAAGTTTGGCAGTTTGAATCCCTACTTCCGCGTAACAGAGTGAGCTCCTGTTACTTGTCCCAGCTTCTGCCAACCTAGCAGTTTGAAAGCATGTAAAAATGAAAGTAGAAAAATAGGAAACACCTTTGGTGGAAATTAACAGCATTGTGCGCCTTCGGCATTTAGTCATGCCAGCCACATGACCACGGAGAAGTCTTTGGACAGCACTGGCTCTTTAGCTTTGAAACAGAGATGAGCATCGAGAACAACTGGCACATATGTGCAAGGGGAATCTTTACCTTTAAAGCAAATATTATTGAAGTGCTTATATATTTATACTACATTCAGTGGTGGGTTTCAAAAAATTTTAGAACCTCTTCTGTGGGTGTGGCCTGCTTTGTGGGAGTGGCTTGCCAGCCATGTGATCAGGTGGGAGTGGCTTGCCAGCCATGTGACCGGGTGGGAGTGGCTTGGCAGTCATGTGACTGGGTGGGCATGGCCAACTTGTAAAATGTGGTGAAACTCACTTAACAAAGCTCTTGCTTAGCAACCAAAATGTTGGCTCAGAAACTCTGGCATTTGAAGCACGTAAGTCTTAAAGTGTCAAGTTACAAGACCCTTGCACCCCTAACTCTTTAGAAAAAAAAAAACCCAGGGGTGTTCAAATTTGACAGCTTTAAGACTTGTGGACTTCAACTCCCAAAATTCCTCCTCTCGCTCTTGATGGTGTGCAGACGGGTGGGGAGGGAGTTGGAACCGGTTCTAAATGGCACTGTAGATTTGTGGAACCTATTCTATAGAAGAGGTGAGAACTGGCAGGAACCCACCCCGAGAACATTTATAAAACTCAGGTTTTTCACATATTTCTGTATTTTATATTAATGAATCCCATATTTTATTATACTTGTCTATAGGCAGTCTATGTCTATAGGCAATCTGCTCAAAGGTAGTAAGTACAATCAGGTCTTCACTTCTCTTTCCAATGCTACAATATCAGTCTTTTGGACAGGGTAACAGCATGGAGATCCCATTTACATTGTCCAGTTATCCAATTCCAAATGCTAAGCATGTAATTCTATAGTATAGTATCCTCTTGAGAATTTAACTTTTATTACACAATCATATTTATATAATCCACTATTTTCTTCAAAAACTTGGTAAGTATATGACATTGTAAAACATTTTAAAGAAGCATTGCGTTATTACATCTCCAACAAAATTGCTGGTTTTGATAGGCCTTTTCCATGCAAGCATAAATCAGTCCAATAAATTCTAAATATTATTTTTTGTTGAATAAATTGTAATTTGAGGTACATTGACACTCTTGCTGTAGAGATTAAGACACTCTCCCATTTATTTGACAATATAGAACGTTCTCATTCTTTATCCCATTTCTTAACATGTGCACATCAAACTGATTTATAGATACCAAATATATATAAAAATTAATAACCTTTTTTCAGTTTTAAAGGATTTAACAAGTTAATTCACTATCTCAGATATCTCAGAAGTGTTGCTGAAATGCTGCTAGTCCAAACAATGTTATTAACAAACATTGTTGTAATTGTAAATATTGCTTTTTGGGTATACCTGATAAATGATATTTATCTCTTAACACAAAGTATGTTGAAAATTATCTTCATCTTCTATCAGCTGGTCCAAAGTCACATCCTCGCTTCCATCCAATTTTACCATTCCACCATGTTTTTTTTCCAAATTTTAAAGCTGGATTTTCCCACAAAGTAATTTTGACATAGGAAAAAAGGGTTAAGGTTTTTTTCCCTTCACATTCCATTACATATTTTTTCAGACATTTCAGAGTTTTAATATATTTAGGTCCTAAAACTGTCCATCAAACCAAAGGTGCTATATATTCCAAAATTGTCACAATTGAAAATTAACACCAATTGTTGGCTTCCTGTATTTATGGCAATAAGCTGATTCTGTTTCAAGGAATCAGCATGTACTCTATCTATGACTTCCACACAGCTTCTACAACACTCTTCACATTCAGCTTTTATGAAGAGCTGTTTGACCCAAAGAAGTACTGACTTAAGAACTCTCTTATTGAAGAGTTCTAGGCTTCATCATTTCCATTCACTTTCATTTCTCCATTCATCTAAATAAGTCTAATCAGTATGGCATCCATTATTTGTAACACTTGTGAAAGGTATTTTATTATTTTTGTAGGTGCTTTAATAAAAACAGCAGCAAAAATCCTCCCACAAAACATTTGCTGTAATCCTTTCTTTTGTCAGTAGAGGGCAGAAGGCTACTGAAATTCTTATGTGATGTTCTTGCTCCCTTTACTGGTAAAAAGAAAATAATGCAGCCGTTTTTTTTCTTTTCCTTATTTTTGTCTTTTTTAAACAAAGAGAACAATTGGATTGGAAGACACAAAATTAGGTAGAACCAAATGCTAAGATTAGGCTTTGATTCACTTTTAACCATTTCCCTTTGCTTTCTGACCACACTGTCTTTGCTAAATAAATAGGTGAACCATTTAGCTCCTCGCATATCCCAAAATGGGAGGAATAGAGAAAACAACTTTTCTCAAACTTGCTACCTTTTCCTGCCAATCCCGGCATAATAGGGGCTTTTTGGGATCAGGGTGTTGCAACTTTAGAAAAAACCTGCCAGAGGGGCCGTCAGATATATTTCAAGTTATTTTCACCTTACTTTTAAACAGTGAGATCTTATTAATAGCTGTTCCTTGCTATTCTACTGTACAGGCTACACAAATTCATCTTAAACTTAATCAATTTTCACATAATAAAATACATCTCCTCCCCTTTTGGAAAAACAAGCCTTGGTAGTCATTAAGAACTCTCAAGCCAGAACCTGGGAGTCTGAGTTCTTGTCCCAGCTGAGGAACCTTGGGCCTGTCGCTTTTCTCAATGCTGGAAAGGAGGCAAAGAAACATATTGCCAAGAAAACTGTATGATCTAGTCTAGGCTGTCACCAGGAGTCAAGACTGACTTGAAGGCACGTAATATGCTACATCTATGCTTAATCTTTGATAGGGGATATTCCCCTGACATCCACACGAATGGGAAATTCTGTAAAAAGACAGTTTGTTTATTAAGAACGAGGGAAACTATAAAAAGCCATATTCTGTTTATCTATAGCACTCACAGTAATACTATCTTTAATTGATGACAGATTGCTTTTTTGGAAGTGCCCCCTCAAACTTCAATCATAATATTTTCTTTGCCTTAAAATATTGTATCTCGTCATTTTGTACAAACCCCAGCTCCCACAGCACAGCACAATGTGACAAAATATTCAGTGAAAAAGAATAATGTAGCAATGAAACAGACATAGGAAAAAAGGCAGCAGAAAGAGTCTTAATTAAGGAGTTGACCTCTTGGAGAAGAAGAGTAAATCTCTATTAGTTTTATGTGATGTTGGCTTCCTGAACAAGAAATTTGAAGAACTACACCTTATTTAAGGATGGGGAAAAGACAGCAGTTGAATGATAGATGTGAGGAAGAAATACTTTAATCCTAAAGTGTCTTCATTTAATGACTGTAAAAATAATTTACAATGATTATTACATAATTTATTAATACCATTTTTTCCAAAAGTATTCTTAAACATAATATAATATATTACCTGACCCACATATTTATTTATTAACTATCCTACTATAATTCAAATGTGCCTCCAGTGGTTTATAACAAGCTTCAGCTATAGTTTCCATACTGCTTTAAGAAATACCCTGTTTCCTTGAAAATAAGACCTCCCCAGTTAATAAGCCCAATCGGGCTAAAATAAACCCTCTCCCGAAAATAAGACCTCCCCCCCAAAAAATTGCACCGCAGCAGCAGCCATGAAGTATGTTAACTATGGTATGTTAACCAGCCTGCTTATACAATATTATGATGAGGAATCATGAAATGCTAATGCTTGTTACAGTACTGTATAGAGAAACAACTTTTATTTTAATAACCCATCTTTATGAAACCTAGTCGGTTGACATAGTGAATTGTTTGTTCTTTATAAAACTTACATGGCTACCTGTCTGAGTCACATAAGCCGTCAAATCACACCAGGCAAGATTCTGAATGGAACATTTTTATTCCATTCTGTATTAATCAGCTATCAAATATAATTAAACTATAACCATTATGCTTGAGTTTCTTAGTTGCTATTTTGCTTTCAGACAGAATTTAAAATGTTAAGGTGTCAACTTGAGTAAAGCAATAGATGTATTTAATGACAGCAAATGGACATGTGTTCCTATAAGATCTGAAGCACTTCTGAATATTTTTCAAAGCTTCATCAGCCCTAAAATGTAGAATTTGTGTCTGAAGTTTCCATGTTTTCTGGCTGATGGTCATATTTGGAATTTTGAGAGCATTTAATAAATATGTTCACAAAAGGCTCCCACATTCAATGACAAAACATGTATCTATAGAAGGAAGACCAATGAGGTTTCTCCCCAACACCCCCTCAAGCCTCTTAGGATAATCTTTACTAACTTTGTTTCTCATTCCCCACCCTCCTCCAACACTTTTTCAAACAAAGAACTAGACTGCAGCTGTTTTCTATTTTTATTTCTGACGGGACCTCTGGAATCTACAGGAGGTCTAGAAACTTTCATGGAAGTAAAATACATCCTTCAAGGTGATGTTGCAGCACAGTGACTTCTTACTTATATTCTTAAGTAAAAGAACCTTTAAAAGCAAAATGGTACAAGAATGCCAGGAGATTTATTGTTGGACACACTGTCTCACATTACTTATTGTGGTTGATTTCCTGCCTGGAAGCAGAATGCTCTTCCTTATTGAGCCCCAAAAGTTATGCTATAATGTTCACGCATGAATTCCTATATTCGTTGCATTAGCATCTTGTAACTTCAGTTTGGTCCAGTGATTAAGACATCAGGCTTAAATACCAGGTGACCATGAGTCCTAGTTCTGCCATAGGCATGAAAAACCAAGTGGTTGACTTTAGGTCAATCACTCTCTCTCTCTCTCAGAGAGCTATTTGGGGAAATTGGTGGAAGAAGGAATATTAGCTGAATTATTTATAAACTACAGGAGGGGTATCAAACTTGCGGCCCGCGGGCTAGATACATCACGGGCTGGAAACATCCACACCCAGTTTACTGAAGGGGAAAAAAGTCATGAGACAACTCCATGACAATGCAAGTTTGACACCCCAAACTACAGTAAATGTAGGATAAAAATCAAATAATTAATCTATCCCCTCTGTGTAAAGCATATACGGTATGAAATCCCACTAAGATGGCTTACAGAACACACTCCCCTTCTTGCTCCTTTTTGGAGGACTTATATTATTATGGGCATATGTAGCTTAACAGCATCTCACATTTCTGCCCCGTGTTAAAATTGGCCTTGAAGACTGAACAAATGATACAGCTGGTCTTAGCAGCAGATCAAATTGTGTGGACTTGCAACAAGCTTTCACATCAGAGTTCAGTTCCTTTGCCCTCCTGGATGTTTATAACAATCATAATTCTGAAGGCTGTTTAGCTGTCTAACCTAGTTAAGATTTTCCAAGTCCATTTCTCTCTCTTGTTTACTATACATTTTTTGCACTAACAAATCTGTCAAAATATTCACAGAACTATTTAGGGTTATTTAGAAATAAATTGTATAGTGCTAAATTCAGAAGGACTGTGTTTTCCCAAAAATTAGACAGGATCTTATTTTCTTTTGACCCCTGAAATAAGCACTTGGCCTTATTTCTGGGGAGGTCTTATTATTTTTGAGGTGCAGGAGGAGGTGAGTGTGGCTACCTCATGGCTGTTGCTGTGTTGCAATATTTTTGGGGAGGGTTTATTTTTGGGGCAAAACTACCCAAACCCAAACTGTACGCCATGACGCCCTGTGGAATGGAAGAAATGGGCAAATACATGACAAAAACCTAGCATGAGGGTTCATCGAGCCAGCCAAGCCACGAGTCGTGGCTTCAGTCCTCTTCAAAGAGAAAAAAGATGGAACCATGAAACTGTGTGTGGACTTTAGAGGAATCAATGTGGTGTGCGTACACAACCTATACCCTCTTCCCCTCATGAAGGACATGCTATTACACTTGGCCAAGGGAAAAGTCTTCATCAAATTAGATCTCAGAAAGGCGTACTACCAAATACGGATCAAGGAAGGAGATGAGTGGAAAACAGCATTCAACTGCCCCCCAGGGAGCTTCCAATTCAAAGTGATTCCTTTTGGACTGCAGGAAGCCCCAGCAGTGTTCATGCAGTTAATGAATGAGGTGCTCCATGAGCACCTCTACAAAGGGTCCTCATCTAGCTGGTGACATCCTCATCTACACAGAGACTATGAATGACCACATAGCCCTAGTCCGACAGGTACTGGAAAAACATCTGTCAGCCAACCTGCACGTCAAGCTATCAAAATGTGAATTCCACCATGCACGACTAGACTACCTGGGTTACCGAGTGTTGAACGAGGGAATAGAGATTGACCCAGTCAAAGTACAAGCCGTTCTAGGCTGGCAACGCCCTCGCACCCACAGACAGCTACAAAGCTTCCTAGGGTTCACGAACTTTTATAGGCAATTCATCCCCTCCTTTGTGAAGATTGCCAAACCCATGACAGACCTCTTAAAGACAGGGAGCCCAGGAACAAAGCCTCACCCGGGACAACCTCTACAGTGGGACCTAACCTGCCAAAAGGCATTCGAGACACTAAAAGAAATGTTTGCAAAGAAACCGGTGCGGAAGCATCCTGACCTTTCATGATCCAAGCAGATGCCAGCGACATCGCAGTGGGAATGGTGCTACTCCGAAGAAACAAACAAGGAAACTTACAACCCTGCGCCTATACCTCCTGCAAGCTCACAGATATAGAGAGACGATGGGCCGCATGGGAAAAGGAGGCTTTCACAGTGAGATGGGCACTGCTAACCTGGGAGAATGTCAAAAAAGCCCTAGCTAAAGCAGCACAAACCTATAAGAAACAGGCAGATAAACACCGAGCTCCACAAAATATTTGAGGTTAAGACTCCTAGCATGAAACTGGGACCAAAGTTTATGGGACCATTCCCCATAGTAAAGATCATTAACCCAGTCTCAGTGCAACTGAAACTGCCCCGACTGCTAGGGAAGATACACCCATATTCCATAGTAGCCACTTAAAACCCGTGGTCGGATCCACTCTGAGACCATTGCCCCAGGAGCCCCCAGGCCCTGTGGTCATAGGGGGCCAAACCCATTAGGAAGTGCAACACATCCTTGATTTGAGGTGGCACAGGAGACAACTCCAGTACTTAATCAAGTGGAAGGGCTACCCCTTGTCAGAGGCATCTTGGGTAAAGAGTAGAAATATCTAGGCTGATTGCCTTATAGAAAGATTCCATGAAAAAAATCCAAACAAGCCTGCGGGGAGGACGTAATCTTGAATCCTAAATTTGTACTCAAATTGTTTTTGCTCGCAGATATTGCTTTTGAAAAGTGAGGGGAGCTGGATGTCAACTCTCCTATTGATAATCCATGCATACCATCGGCAGAGCTGGATATCAGATTACAATAGTTGGTTGAGATGGGTGTATCTATTGGGTAATGTGATTTATGACACAGACTGAGGGGAGGAAAGGAACAGGGGCAAAATTCAGAAGCAGATTATTATTATTATTATTATTATTATTATTATTATTATTATTATTATTATTATTATTATTATTATTATTATTATTTCTTGGATTTCTAGACCGCCCCCTCTCCCAAAAAGGGACTCGGGGCGGTGTACAGTCAATGCAGATAAAAATACAATCATAAAGATAAAGAGAGCAAAGAAATGGTTGCGTATAAATATTGCCTAATGAAGAATGCTTAATTAAGCTGTTAATAAATCACTGGTTTTTGTATTAAGACATTGGCTCGCTTATTATGAATCAGGAATGGCATCATTAAGAAACTTTACACTTGGCCTTATTTTCAGAGAGGTCTTATTATATTTGAGGTGCAGGAAGCGGCGAGTGTGGTCACCTCATGACTGTTGATGTGTTGCAATATTTTGGGGGAGGGATTATTTTTGGGGGCCGGATTATTTTAGTGCATGCACTCAAAAGCTCAATTGGGTTTATTATCTTATTTTCAGGGAAACAGGGTAAAAGGGTTATCATTTTCAATCTCATTATCAATGAGCCTATCATCCTGTAATTTATAGATAAACAGCAATAAAAAATATCCATGATGTTCATATTACTTATTTATGCTGATCTCACTATACTGCAATATGTAGGTATTATCTGTTTACTGCACCAAATTGGGTAATCTACAGTCCAAACACTACGTGGACTATTTTTTGTTATTTCAGGAGATCTCTTTTAAATTCTGAATTATGGCATCCGGTGTTTTGATCTGAGCAATTCTTCCAATAGAGTTATAGATATTTTTGCTGGTTGCAGAAACATTACTTTCTATTTATTTGCTTAAAGGCCTCACTGAGAACATAATAGCTTGATCTAAGCAGATAAAGTAGTTATGAGGTTGTTAAAAAAACAAAAAGCAATTAATGTATTTTATTTATTTAACCCTGCACAATTTCTGATTTCGAGAGTTGACAAATTATCTACATGATTCCTTGACTCATATGAATAATAGATGAGAAGAATAGGATAAAATGATTCAGCCATTTGATGATTATAGCGCAAAAACATGACTACATAAAAAGTTTACAAACAACCACAGTTTAAACAATATATGAATAAGTTGCAAATTTTAATTAATTAAAAAAAATTAAAATGTACTTTTTCCAATAGTTGTTCTGCATTCAGCAGATTCTGACCCGTTCTGGAGAACTGGTAGTGGAAATTTTGAGTAGTTCGGGGAACCGGTAAATACCACCTCTGACTGGCCCTGTCCCCATCTATTCTCTGCCTCCTGAGTCCCAGCTGATCGGGAGGGAATGGGGATTTTGCAATAACCTTCCCCTGGAGTGGGTTGGGAATGGAGATTTTACAGAATCCTTCCCCTGTCACGCCCATCAAGCCAAGCCACGCCCACCAAGCCACGCCCACAGAACTGGTAGTAAAAAAAATTGAATCCCATCACTGGCATATAGACAAACATACTTGGAGGACATCAGATTGAGGGAGGTCCTGCTGATTGCTTACTAATAAAGGAGAATATTTGTAGCTCAGGATTGACATGAGGGGGTCCTCTGAATTTAGCACTGACAATGTTACCTAGTTTGGGTAATGAACTGTCTGCAATAAAACAAGCAAGCTCAGAGAGCACCAAGGACCCCTCATGACTGCTTGCTGTCAGACCTAAACTGTTGCTGAGAAAAAGAAAATGAACAGGAAATGTCCGCTTAGTAATACAATACAATAGTAGAGTTGGAAGGGACCTTGGAGGCCTTCTAGTCCAACCCCCTGCCTAGGCAAGAAACCCTATACCGTTTCAGACAGATGGCTATCCAACATCTTCTTAAAGACTTCCAGTGTTGGGGCATTCACAACTTCTGGAGGCAAGCTGTTCCACTGATTAATTGTTCTAACTGTCAGGAAGTTTCTCCTCAGTTCTAGGTTGCTTCTCTCCTTGATTAGTTTCCACCCATTGCTTCTTGTTCTACCCTCAGGTGCCTTGGAGAATAGTTTGACTCCCTCTTCTTTGTGGCAACCCCTGAGATATTGGAAGACTGCTATCATGTCTCCCCTAGTCCTTCTTTCTCTTAAGCTAAACATACCCAGTTCCTGCAACCGTTCTTCATATGTTTTAGTCTCCAGTCCCCTAATCATCTTTGTTGCTCTTCTCTGCACTCTTTCTGTATTAGTAATAAATGTATTAGTAATACATTTGAAACTTTGCCCAGAACAGAAACTGTTGAGTATATGTACACTACAGTGACGTGCGGTGAGGTTTATGGCTGGTGAGGCACTGACACAGTGCTGGGTTTCAAATATTTTTAGACTTGTGGACTTCAACTCCCAGAATTCCACAGCCAGGCATGCTCAGTTCCAATTTAAAGCGACAGCATTTGTTTTTCTCCTTTGCTCCTTCTTTCTTTTTCTTTTTCTTTTTCTTCTCCTTCCCCTCCTTCCTCCCTCTCTCCCTTCCTCCCCCTCTCTCAAACACACACACACACACACACACACACACACAGAGAAGTTGGATTGGACTATCTCTCCTACCCCTTCCCTCCCTCACTCACTCTCAAACAAACCCCCCCACACACAAAAGTTGGATTGGATATCTTTTCCAGTGGCTTGAAAGCAGCTCCTCTGCCATCCCCCCCCCATTCCCCTGCTGCCTTTCCCAAACACCTCCACCATTGCAAATGCAGCCTGCTGTCTGGGTGGGAAATGCCTGGAACACAATAAAGCCCACCCACCACCTCCTGCTGGCAGGCTGGGGTGAGAGGAGAGGCAGAGAAGCCGGAGGGGAGCCGAGCCGAGCCTTCCAAAAGAAAGAGGCTGGGGGGAAGTGTGTGTACTACAGCATGGCTCTTTGCTTGGCTTCCTGCCTCCTCCTGTGGTCTCCTCAGTGCTCACTTGTGCTCTCCCTCCCCAAGTGTAGTTTGATTGCAGGTGGAGCCACGTTGCCTTTTCAAACTTGTAATCAGTGAAGCTGGGATATATTTTTATATAGTTTTATCCAGCTGTGTGTGTGTGAGAGAGAAATGAATGGGGGCCTGGGGAGGAAGTCACTACACTTGGGGAGGGAGAGCACCAGTGAGGTTAAGCAGAGTTGATTGCAGGTGGAGCCACGTTGCCTTTTCAAACTTGTAATCAGTGAAGCTGGGCTAGATTTTTATATAGTTTTTTCCAGCTGTGTGTGTGTGAGAGAGAAATGAATGGGGGCCTGGGGAGGAAGTCACTACACTTGGGGAGGGAGAGCACCAGTGAGGTTAAGCAGAGTCATCCACAGTGAGGCAGCAACTAGCTCAGCTTTTTCCTTTTACTTTTTTTTTTCATGATGAGAGTGGTGAGGCTGTGCCTCACCTGCCTCACCTGACTGCACGTCACTGGTACACTACAGCACAATGGGTAATTCAAAATGGACTTGATTTAGGGAAGGCACATCCTGCAAATTAGAATGTACCATACCATAAGTTAAATACCTTCTGAGTTTCTTTGGTAAATTATAGACACAAATAAAATATTTCCCTAAATATATATACTTAGAAGAGCTAAATGAATTCAACGAAATTTACTCTGCAACAATCAGGTGTAGGAGTACTGTAATAAACTCCAATTGCTCCAAAGAATTAGTTTAGCTCTTGTGAGCAGATCTGGTAGTGTAATGAAAACATTTGGCAAAGAAGAAAAAATATAGGAAAAATATTTGCAAAATGCAAATGGATATGTTAAATAATTCACCAAATTTGGCTAAAGATACAAGCAATATTATCAACAAATTTTAAAACAGCTTTGTTGAGTCTAATGCCTTCCAGATATCTTGGATTGGAAGCCCCATTTTCCTCAACCACTGTAGTGCATTTTGAGAAAACTGGGAAAACAATTTTAAAGCAATCTAAAACAAGAATAATGAAGGGTAGCTAATAAAAAGTAGAATTTGAGGAAAAATAAGTATTTTTGTGTGAACGGCCATTTACTAAGCTTTTCAAAATACATCTCTATAAATTAGCTCTCAAAATTATTCACAAAATTCTAATAACAACATTGTGTTTAACTATCAGTCTGACTCTTAATGCATTGCATTCATGGGTGAAGACAGAAATTAATAAGGCTTGCTTTGGTAAGTACCGTTGTAGGATGCTCACAACTGCAATCATCCTCAGGCGGTGTTTTAATAAATGCTCATATTCAAGAGATAAGGTTTCCCAGGCAGTGGCGTAGCGTGGGGGGTGCAGGGGGGGCCGGCCGCACCGGGCGCAACATCTGGGGGGGCGCCCTGACTCGCCCTGCGCCGCCCTTTGCCGGACTGTGGCCGTCTCTTTCCTCCCGAGGAGGAGCTCGAAGGGCACCTGAAGGGAAGCAGGTGCCGCGGGGGTGGGAGGCGCACCGGGGGCTTCAGGAAGGCGCCGGCTTCCCGGGGCGCTCCAGGCGGAGCCGAAGGAGAGCGGCGCTGCGCTGCGCTCCGTCTGCCCGCCGCTGCAACACCACCGCGTCCTCCCGCTCCGCCTGGAGCGCCCCAGGAAGCCGGCGCCTTCCCGAAGCCCCCGGTGCGCCTCCCACCCCCACGGCACCTGCTTCCCTTCAGTCGAGCCTTTTCCCGCTGCCCTTCGAGCTCCTCCTCGGGAGGAAGGCAGGAGGCCAGCATGGAGAGCCTCACTTGACTGATGCCGACCCAGGGGCAGCTGCAGTCGGGCCACCCTCGCTTTAGGGGGCGCAAATTACTTGCCTTGCCCCGGGTGCTGACAACCCACGCTACGCCACTGTTCCCAGGCACTATGTTACATTCAACTAACTAGACTGCCGGATCTCAGTGTGCATAAATTAGCTATTAAGGAAAGTCAGCAATAATTTGGCCAAAGTACTTCTAAGCAGATAGATGTTTCCATCTGAAACAGAAAGGCGACTTGTGTTTTGCTGGAGCAAATTCATTAGTGGTTTTTGGCTTGAAATATCTTTCTGCTCTAAAGACAGCTGTTTCACATATGAATATACCGTAACAGTTCGACCAATAGCACTGGGATAGCAGACTGACAGGTGAACACATCAAATGGGTACTATTTCCCCCACTATGGTGAGATATATCACACATTTTTTTAAAAAAAATAGAAATTATGTAATAGTGAAAGTGTTAAGCTAGGTGAGACTCAGCCTTAAGTTCATTGTTAGCAATGGAAACTCTCTTGGTAACTTTCAGCCAGACGATGCACTTCAGTCCAACTTATACAGAAAGTTATTGTGGGGATAAAATCAGAGAATCCCCCCTTGCTCACATTGTAAGCTGCCCTGAACTTAAATGCTGTGTAATTTGAATTGAAACTTCCCAAACATATTATAACATAAAGATAAAGGTTCCCCTCGCACATATGTGCTAGTCATTCCTGACTCTAGGGGGTGGTGTTCATCTCAGTTTCAAAGCTGAAGAGCCAGCACTGTCCGAAGACATCTCTGTGGTCATGTGGACTAAATGCCGAAGGCGCACGTAACACTGTTACCTCCCACCAAAGTTGGTCCCTATTTTTCTACTTGCATTTTTACATGCTAGGTTGGCAGAAGCTGGGACAAGTAACGGGAGTTCACTCTGCTAGGGATTCGAACCACTGAACTGGCGACCTTTCTGATTGACAAGCTCAGCATCTTAGCCACTGCTTCCAAGTAAATTTAGCTAGAAGCAGGTGTTTGTTTTTGTAAGTAGCTATTATTAATGCAGCTGAAAGACATGCAATACAGTATAATGAAAACACACAGTACTGTAATATCTCTAAATCATAATTCTTCGAATGATTGATGATGTGCCATCAAGTTGGTGTTGATTTTTAGTGACCATGTAGATTTTCTCCCGAATCATCTGTCCACAGCTGGTTGTTTGCCTCTCCTAGTAGTGTACACATTGCAGCTGCAATTAGGTCTATCTACCATGCTACTGATCATTCTCTTGTCTTTCCTTCCACCTTTCCCAACATTATAGATTTCCTAGAGAAATAGGTTATTGCATAATGTGTCTGAAATAGAATAATTTGAGCCTGGTTATTTATGCCTCTAATGAGAAACTTGGGCTGATTTGTTTCGTGATTTGTTTGTTTTCTTGACTATTATCCATGGTATTCTCAGAAGTCTTTCCCAACACCAAATTCAAAAGCATCTGTGCTATTTCAGTCCTTTTTCTTCCTAATCATTGCTTTCATAATTCTTATTTTTGAAGATAGTCACATTCCAACATCTGAATATTTGTTGCATATTGGGGTATATTTTTTGACTGCTGGATTCTTTAGTGGTTATAGTTGATACCAAAAGACAGAAGCAATTCTGTCAATATTTTTGTTGTCAGTTTCGAGGCAGCTGTTATTACTTGTCATTTGTTTAGTCATGTTTATGTTTAATCTCAGTCTCATTTTTTCACCATACTTTTCTACTTTCATTACTAGAGCTTGCAGATTATTTGTATATTCAGCTTAGGTAATATTTTAAAACTAGGCTTCTTCTAATCTAATGTCCTTCAATATATATTCCGTATATAGGTTGAATAAATATAAGGTGACCAACTTTTTTACAATGAAAAGGAGGACAAATAAATTGGAAAAAATATATCGTAAATAAAAGAAATATTTTATTCATTGCAACAACAATACACTAAAATATGATATATGCAACATTTTATATTGTAATTATGCTTACATGCCTGTTAATTATTATTTAAATGAGTACTTTTCCATTGAATTAATATTTTTTGTCAATGTATCATCTTCTAACAATATATTGGAAATATCTGAACAAGAAATATCCTTCATACTGAATTTTATGGCAAGTGCTGCAGCTAGAGTATCTGTTAGGGTGTAACCAACAAGTTGGGTAGACAATATATTGCACAAGGCATGTTATATATCTTTAAGAGAGGAGCTCTGCTAATTAGTAGATTACAGCCTTTAAATTGCAGCTGATGTTGTTGCTCTCTCTCTCTCTCTCTCTTGATTGCTGTATGATAACTGCTGCCTAACTGTTACTACTGTTGCTACTACTTACTGTGTGTAAGTTATTTGCTACTTGTATCCAAGTTATCTTGGTAGTATTGGACTGCTTTTTCTGTGTATGACTTTTTGGCTGTGTTTATGGATTTTGCTATATTCTTCAAAAAGTAAAGATTTATTTTGTTACTTTACTATCCATTATTCAGTGTGGTTGCTTTATCTATCGCACACTGCGTATACTTTACAGGGTTGCTCTGTTATAACCTCGACCTGGGGTTCATTGCTAGTGCTTAATCGCACCGGTTCCTAACATTGGTTATGGGCCCAGACGCCCTGCCTTAACCATAATTTTTTTTTTAAGCACCACTTTTTGGATAGTTTATTTTTGTGAATATGGCACAAGAACAGTCTGCTGCAATCTCCATGATTACCCTGTTTGATGGAACCAACTATGTTTCCTGGTCCTTGAAGTGTTCCCTACTTCTGCGTAGAGAAGGACTGTGGTCTGTGGTTCAGAACCCACCAGATGTTACAGATTGGGATCCTGCTGATAATGAGGATGCAAAGAAGATTGCGCAGTTTAACAGGGACAATGAGAGAGCTCTCTGCATTATTGGACTAACACTGAATGACCAGCAACTGGTCCATATTCGTGGCGAAGAGTCTGCTGCTAGGTGTTGGAACACATTGTGGAGAATTTATGTTCGGGACAGTGTGGGTGCTCATATTCATCTCACACGGAAACTGTTTAGAGCCCGTTTGCAAAAAGGTGGTGATATGTTGGCTCATTTAGACTTCATGAAGAAAACTTTGCAGGATTTGCAAGAAAAAGAGTTAATTTTTTCTGAGCTTCACCAGGTGTATATTATTCTATCGTCGCTTGATGAAAGCTACGACTCTTTTGTTTCCTCATTGGAAGTTCGTTCACGAGATGAACTGACATTATCTGAGGTTACCGGGAGATTGCTTGAAGAGTCCAGACGAAGAGAGGATAGAGTTCAGTTCAGAGACAATCAATCACAAGAAGAAACACAGTTTTCAACTGTAAATTTTGTTAAGAAATGTTATTCTTGTGGTGGTAAGGGGCATATTGCTAAGAACTGTAAAAATAGCAAGAAAAGGAGTGTTGCTAATAGTAAAAGAAAAAGCAACAATGTTACTGTAACTGTAGCTAAGGTAGATAAGCCTGTAAACCATAGTTTCTGGGTGGTTGACAGTGGCGCATCCCATTCTATAACCAAGGTTAAAGAAAGGTTTGTTACTATGAAGGCTAGCAAACAGCACATTTCCTTAGCAAATGGTTGGAAAATTAAGGCTTCAGGTGAAGGTACAGCTTATTGTCCATGTATTAATGAAAAATTGGAAATGTTATATGTACCTAAAATGAAGTTTAACCTATTATCTGTAAAAGACCTTGTGAAATGTGGGTTTACAGTAACATTTAAGAATGATAGATGCATTATCGAAAAGGAAGGTAATAGTGTTATTGCCAATTTGGAGAATAATTTATTTATTCTACATGAGAACTCTTTAAATATTGCGAGTTCTGAACCTGGTTATAAGAATAAACAGCCCCATGATAACTGTATACATCTACTTCATAGACGTTTAGGCCATGTAAATTTTAAAATGGTACGTCAAACTGTTATTCTATCTAAGGGAATCAATTTGAAACCTTGTTCAAAATATCTTAACTGTAATGCCTGTAACCAGGCTAAAAGTAAGGTTACCCCTGCAAACCGGTTTAAAGGATTCAAGACATCTAAACCACTGGAAGTAGTGTTTGCAGACCTAATTGGCCCTAAGAAACCTAGCTTAGGAGGTGCCTGCTATATACTCAGCATTATGGACCATTATTCTAGGTATGGTTTCTGTTATGTAATGAAATCAAAGGCAGAAACTTTCCAACATTTTACTAAATGGTTAAAGTTTGTTGAACGTAAGATGGATAAAAAAGTACTTTGCCTAGTCACTGATAATGGGTCTGAATTCACTAATCATAGGTTTACATCAATGTTGGAGAATGCTGGTATAGAACATAGGCGTTCTGCCCCCTACAGGCCAGAACATAATTCATTTATTGAAAGACGTGGTCAATCATTGCAGGCAATGACCAGAACTATGCTGGTTGATTCTGGTTTGTCAGAAAAGCTTTGGGGTGAGGCTATAATGTGTGCAAACCATATTCTGAACATAGTAGTTAACTCAACTACTGGTAAGATTCCTTATACTCTTTGGCATGGTAGGAAGCCTGATTTGAGTTATTTACACACATTTGGTGTCCCTGCTTGGGTGCATATTCCCTCACAGACTAGACGGAAGGATCAAAGCAGAGCTAGGAAGATGGTTTTTGTTGGGTACAATTCCAATCATAGATCGTTTAGGTTCTGGGAACCTGGAACTCGGAGAATTATGCACAGTGCTAGTGCTAAATTTTCAGAACATGTTGGTTGGGAGAAGCTAGAACAAGAGTTTAACAAGGTTTGTGATGATGTAGATGTTGATCGTTTGGTTAATCATGATACACCAAATGAGCAGTTAGAGAATCAGGATGGTCCATCTATTACTCTGAAAGGGGAGGAAGATGTAGATGTAGAATCTACTCGTGAGGTGGAACAGGATGATCCTGCAAGTCCTGTATTGCCTAGGAGGTCTACTAGGGACAGGCATCCACCCGACAGATACCAAGCCAGTGCAGTATTGCAAGTTAGCATAGAACCTTCTAGTTTTGCAGAGTTAAGGCTGTATCCTGAAAAGGAAAAGAAATTGTGGAAGGCAGCTATAGAGAAGGAGTTGAAATCCTTACAGGAATTGAAGGTTTATGAAGAAGCTAGGCTCCCTTCAGGGGAGAGTGCAATTGGATGTAGATGGGTGTTTAAAATTAAAAACGATGCTGCTGGCAATGCTATTTATAAGGCTCGTTTAGTTGCTCAAGGGTTTTCCCAAACTGAGAGGGATTACGATGAGGTTTTTGCTCCGAGCTTGAAAGCCTCTACGTTGAGGGCAGCATTGGTGTGGGCTGCTAAGTATCGGTGTAATGTTACCCATATTGATGTTGAAACAGCGTATCTGCATGCTCCATTGCAGCATACCATTTATATGAAGATGCCACCAGGTGTGGATTCTAATGGCCAGACTGGTTGTTGGAGACTTAAAAAGAGCCTTTATGGTTTAAAACAGTCCGGTTTTGAGTGGAACAAATGCATAGTAAATGAACTAAAAGCTATGGGATTTATTCCAGGTTTGGCTGATCCTTGTTTATTTAGACGGGTGAAAAATGGTTTGATCTCGTTGTTGCTTTTGTTCACGGACGATATAGCTATTATTACTAGGTCTGAGCAGGAAGCTATTGACATTGTTTCACAATTAGAGAGTAAATTTAGAATCCGGAATTTGGGTGAAATTAAGCATTATCTGGGCTTAGATGTGGTTAGAACCAGTAAAGGTTTTAAGCTGTCGCAGGCTGGTAAAATTAATCATTTGCTTAAGAAATATAGCATGGAGCTATGTAAGACTGCAAAGACATCAATGGCATTGGAGTTTAAACCTGAGGTTACTGAGGGTACTGGTTTTGATAAGGGAATCTATCAATCTTTGATAGGTAGCCTAATGTACCTAAGTAATTGGTCTAGACCAGATATATCATTTAGTGTGAACCAACTGGCTAGATTCAATGATAATCCTTCAGAGAGGCATTGGCAAGCAGCAAAGCGTGTGCTGCGTTATTTAAAGAAAACTATCCACTATGTGTTGTATTTAGAGCCGAATAGGGATTTAGTTTTGATTGTTTATGCTGATGCGAATTTTGCAGCTGCTATAGATAATAGGAAGTCAACTTCCGGCATAGCCTTTATGCTAGGTGGTGTACTGATTGGATGGAAGTTGATACGACAGAAACACATAAGCTTATCCACAATGGAAGCTGAGTTTTCATGTTTGTCGTTGACATGTACTGAGCTGATATATTGTAAGCAGTTGCTTATTGATATGGGATTAAGTATCAATGAACCTTTTACTGTTTATGAAGATAATCAGGCAGCAATAAAAATGGCGACTAGTTTAGCTATTAAGACGAGATCGAAGTATACTGATTTGAGGTATCTTAATGTTCGACAAAGCATTAAGGATGGCCTGATAAAGTTGGAATATTGTTCAACTGAAGACAATTTAGCAGACAACTTCACTAAGGCACAAAGTTCAGTGAAACATACCTCATCATGTGAAGGTTATCATCTTAGATTGTGAGTGGATATATTGATCTACCCAAAGGGGAGAATGTTAGGGTGTAACCAACAAGTTGGGTAGACAATATATTGCACAAGGCATGTTATGTATCTTTAAGAGAGGAGCTCTGCTAATTAGTAGATTACAGCCTTTAAATTGCAGCTGATGTTGTTGCTCTCTCTCTCTCTTGATTGCTGTATGATAACTGCTGCCTAACTGTTACTACTGTTGCTACTACTTACTGTGTGTAAGTTATTTGCTACTTGTATCCAAGTTATCTTGGTAGTATTGGACTGCTTTTTCTGTGTATGACTTTTTGGCTGTGTTTATGGATTTTGCTATATTCTTCAAAAAGTAAAGATTTATTTTGTTACTTTACTATCCATTATTCAGTGTGGTTGCCTTATCTATCGCACGCTGCGTATACTTTACAGGGTTGCTCTGTTATAACCTCGACCTGGGGTTCATTGCTAGTGCTTAATCGCACCAGTTCCTAACAGTATCAACATTCAATCTCGATTTCTCACTTGTCGAAAAATCATTGGCAATTGAAAAAAACTCTTTCAACTGCTGCATTAGTTCCAGGGCAGCACAACGTAAATTGAACAAGTATAAATAAATGTTCACATGGAATATGTTCATTTTTGAAATGGCTGAAAATATATATGTAGACTGATTTCTTTCAAACTATTGCCATTGTATCATTATCCAGATTTGCTGGAACACTTTGGTTAGAACATTTACAGATTCTTTGCTATAATTCTGCAAATATTCCATCAATTGCTGCAACTCTCTAACTTGGTCATGACTGGTTCTGATATAAATTCATCTTCGAATACTAGATTCTTGTAAGTAGAGAAACTCTTCTAAGGTGTCCTGGATGCTAGCAACTCTGTTGTGCAGACTGTCAATGTACTCCTTCCATCTTGGTTTAATCTTATGGAATCAGTTACTATCTGTCCTTTGACGCTCTTTAGCATATCAATTTGAGGATAGAACCTTCTTCTGAACTTCTTCTGAGATATTTTTGGAAAAGTTTCCTTTTTTCATATCTATTTCCATCTTCTATGCCTTTACATATGTCGTTGTAATAGTGCTTCTTGTCTCTTCCAACAGATTTCTAAATAAGTCTTTTAAAGTTCCTTTCTGAGATTTTTGCCTTTTCTTGGTTTTGGCTTTTCATTTCTTTCTGTCAATTTCTACTGTTTATTCTGACAGCTTTCTTTCTATTTTTGGTTGGTCTTTGGTCTTTTCACATTCATTGTGAATATCTTATCTGATTTTATTCCACAGTTGCTCTGGTTTCCTATGAATAAGACTTAGGACTTTAAAATTATTCCTGATGTTCCTGGAAAGGATGGGTATATGGTCAAAATCCTATTGTGGAAATTGGCTGAGGGATTTTTTCTTTCATTTTAGTTCAATTTTAAATTTTCAAATGAAGAGTTCATGATTGATTCTACAGTCCTGGTCCATATCCTTCTAATAACTGAGCTCCTTCACCCTCTTATAATAATAATACAACCAATTTGTTTTCTCTGTATGTCTTTGGTGATGTCCATGTATGCAGGTACTATTTTGTTGTTGGAAGTTTGTATTAACAATAAAGAAATTATTGGACAGGCAGAAATTAGTAAATTGTTCAGCTTTATTTCAGTTTCTTAGACTGCAAGACCAATTACTGCATATTTTCTAGCTTAACATTTCAGCTTTAGCATTGCAGTCTCTAACCAAAGCAGTATATTCCACTTTTATGTTCTGTCAGTTTGAACGTGACTATAAACTCATTAATCTCTTCTTTTGCATTAGTGGATGGAGCATAAATGTGGATAATTGTCACATTAAAGGCTTCTCCATAAACTTTAACTGATAAGAGTTGGTCCTTTGTAGGCAAGCATTGCTCTTGCTATATCCTTTCTAATATAAAAGCAACACTTTTTGTTTCCTGAATAATAAAAGCATGGCATTCATTTATTCAGACCATCTGAATTCACTGATGCCTAAGACATCGGTGTATCATCAATTTATTTCACCTTTACTGTGCTGACCTTGTCCTTGTTCATGCTTTTTATGTTCCATGTTCCTGTATCATTTTTTCTTTGCAGCTGTAGATTTTCTTTTCCTGCATGGTAACATCAACAACTATATATCCCTAAGGCTTTAATCTAGCCATCTTGTAAACACAATTAGCACTCTAAAGATCCTCAGATTTTCCTCAGTAACATGTTGAGCACTGGCTGCCTGAGAGCCACACCCACCACTATGCTGTGTTTCATTTTATATTTTCTATCTAAGTGGCTTTCTTGATAAAATACAGAAATGGCAGTGGTGGGTTTCAAATTTTTTTAGAACCTCTTCTGTAGGTGTGGCCTGCTTTGTGGGAGTGGCTTGCCGGCCATGTGACTGGGTGGGCATGGCCAACATGTAAAATGTGGTGAAACTCACTTAACAACGCTCTTGCTTAGCAACCAAAATGTTGGCTCAGAAACTCTGGCATTTGAAGCATGCAAGTCTTAAAGCTGTCAAGTTACAAGATCCTTGCACCCCTAACCCTTTAGAAAAAAAAACCCAGGGGTGTTCAAACTTGACAGCTTTAAGACTTGTGGACTTCAACTCCCAGAATTCCTCCTCTCGCTCTTCATCTTGATGATATGCGGACGGGCGGGTGGGGAGGGAGCTGGAATCGGTTCTAAACAGCACTGTAGATTTGTGGAACCTCTTCTATAGAAGAGGTTAGAATTGGCAGGAACCCACCCCTGAGAAATGGTTTATCACTGCCTTTTCCCACACAGTATGAAATGATGCCCTTGCCATCGTCACTATAGTAATCTTTACCTCAACTATCTGCCTATGTTACTGTTGCCCAATGCAGGTGCCTGCTTGCTTTGAATGGGCAGCTGGGATGATTCTCACATCTTGGGTGACTCTGAGAATATATATAATAGGCATAAACTTCAGACATTCTGTGCTCAACTCTCCTAGAAACACCTTCCACCACCGCCATGATGAAGCAACATAGCAGGACCATGGGGGTTAATAATTCTGTACATGTGGCTTAAATGAAATAAGTGAATACTTTATAATATGTTTAATCAGAAATCAAGGGTTTTAATGAAAATAAGCTTTTGGTACCAATATTGAAAATTCTTGAGTGGAGGATAAGAAAACTGCGGAACATTAATTATTTTTTGAGAGTTCCAAATCATTTTTGTATTTTTAATGTAGATCTGCTAAGCAAGATATAGCTTCTTCCAAGCGAAGAAACTTTTGTTTAAAGAAGCAATTTATTTTCAAGGGTTAGATTGGCACAGAAAGTTATTAATTTTAACTAAGTTTAACATGCTCAGATAAATTTCAAAGATTATTCAATTCATAGATTTATTTAGAACATAGAACATCATCAGAGTTGGAAGGGACCTTGGAAGTTTTCTAGACCAACACCCCGCTCTATCAGGAAAACCTATACCATTCTAGACAAATGACTGTGCAATTTACAATACAATACAATACAATACAATAGTAGAGTTGGAAGGGACCTTGGAGGTCTTCTAGTCCAACCCCCTGCCTAGGCAGGAAACCCTATACCGTTTCAGACAAATAGCTATCCAACATCTTCTTAAAGACTTCCAGTGTTGGGGCATTCACAACTTCTGGAGGCAAGCTGTTCCACTGATTAATTGTTCTCACTGTCAGGAAATTTCTCCTCAGTTCTAAGTTGCTTCTCTCCTTGATTAGTTTCCACCCATTGCTTCTTGTTCTACCCTCAGGTGCTTTGGAGAATAGTTTGACTCCCTCTTCTTTGTGGCAACCTCTGAGATATTGGAATAATGCTATCATGTCTCCCCTAGTCCTTCTTTCTCTTAAGCTAAACATACCCAGTTCCTGCAACCGTTCTTCATATGTTTTAGTCTCCAGTCCTCTAATCATCTTTGTTGCTCTTCTCTGCACTCTTTCTAGAGTCTCCACATCTTTTTTACATCGTGGCGACCAGAACTGAATGCAGTATTCCAAGTGTGGCCTTACCAAGGCATTATAAAGTGGTATTAACACTTCACGTGATCTTGATTCTATCCCTCTGTTGATGCAGCCTAGAACTGTGTTGGCTTTTTTGGCAGCTGCTGCACACTGCTGGCTCATATTTAAATGGTTGTCCACTAGGACTCCAAGATCCCTTTCACAGTTACTACTACTGAGTAAGGTATCACCTATATTGTACCTGTGCATTCCGTTTTTGTTGCCTAAATGTAGAACCTTACTCTTTTCACCATTGAATTTCATTTTATTAGATAGTGCCCAATGTTCAAGTTTGTCAAGATCCTTCTGTATCTTAAGCCTATCTTCTGGAGTGTTGGCTATTCCTGCCAGCTTGGTGTCATCTGCAAATTTGATGAGTTTTCTTCTTAAAAACCTCCAATGATGGAGCACCTACAAGTTCTGAAGGCGACAAGTTCTGTTCCACTGGTGAATTGTTCTCACTGTCAGGAAAGTTCTAGGTTGCTTCTCTCCTTGGTTAATTTCCATCCATTGCTTCTTGTCTTGCCTTCTGGTGCTTTGGAAAATAAGTTGACTCCCTCTTCTTTGTGTCAGCCTCTCAAAAATTGGAACATTGCTATCATATCACCCCTAGTCCTTCTTTTCACTAGACTAGACATACCCAGTTCCTGCAACCATTCTTCATATGTTTTAGCCTCCAGCCCCTTAATCATCTTTGTTGCTCTTCTCTGCACTCTTTCCAGAGCCTCAACATCTTTTTTATATCATAGTGACCAAAAATCGGATGCAGTATTCCAACTGTGATCTTACCAAGACCTTATAAAGTGGTATTAACACTTCAGTGATCTTGATTCTATCCCTCTGTAAATGCAGCCTAGGATTGCATTGACTTTTTTGGTGGCTGCAGCACACTAGATAGAATTTGAGATTATGTTTTAGAAGATTAATAAAATACATTATCCATACTAGCCGTGAGTGTGAGAAAATATTTTGAAGGGGCTTGAACAGGCAGTAGCATGAATTGCTTTCCTTCTGTCCTCAAATTCATATAGTAAATGCGAGTTAAGAAAAATCGTATGTAAATAATTTTATATACTTTTATTAAATGTCTTGTGAAACAATTGAGTATGATTAATAATTTTTTCAGAGAATCGAGTTCAATGGATATTCAATCTTTGTCTCATTCTAACTTATGAAAAAAAAGACAAAATGTGATTCTCCTATCCTTATTCTCTTAGACTGTACAGCTTTAGATTATGTACCATTTCATCATAAAGCTTTTGAATAAAAAAAATAGTGAACATAATGTGAAAAAAGCGGACTGTCCGCTCAAATAGTGGACACCTGGCAACCCTATCCATGTTTGTCCCCCAATACTGCCGCAACTTCAACTTTTTTTTTAGCTTTCCAAAGGGGTTGTCACCTGGAAACATGTTCTAATGTTTTATGACCTGAGTGTGTTCTGATTTAGTCACCATCCAACTCTGAGTGACACCAAAGTACCTGCCTCACCTTGGCTAAAAAGCAAACAAAACCCTGAGCAGCAAAGTGACTGTTTACTGCTCTTTTCTCTCCCCCCCCCCCCGTCTGTCATTCATCTTCCTATTGGCCAGTTACCACGCGCGATTCTGCCGTCACTCAATCAACAGCCAATGAACGCAGGTCGCCTGTACCAAAACGCAAGTAGAATCAAAACAAAGAGTGGGGAGGGAGATAGACTTGCCGCTTATTGGTTGCGAGGGAAATGCCAGCTGCGTTCGGATTGGCTAAGTGAATGAGCCGCTTGACCTGGTGAGGAGATCGGAAACTAGGCGAGGGAAGCACCTTAGTTGCGGGGAGCCGCTCGGGGTTGGAAGGATCCCATTCGCTGCCTTGGGAGATCCTTCGTTAGAGTCGAGGCTTTGACAAGTTAACCTCCTCCTGCTTCGCTCCTGTAAGTAGGAGGAGATCGCAGAAAAGATCAGAGAAGGCTGCCCTTTGCTTGATCTCACCAACCTCGGGAGATTTCGACACGTGAGCGTTACATCACCTGCGGAGCCTTTTTCACCGTGTTTGGATGCACGTCGGGTAGGGTACTTGATTGTCCATCACCGTTTTTAACCCGTGGAAATTTCAGGATAGTTGGGCTTAAAGTCAGGGGGCGTCGGACCGCAGTGAAGGCAAAGCGGTGATATCTCCTTTCCTTTCCCCAACGGAAGAGGAGAGACTTTGTTAGGCTACGGGTGGCATCTGATGGTACTTTTTGGGACCACCAAATTTGATTAAAAGCGTAAGCTGTCCTGAGCTTGCATCTCATTTTATGAAAGGCATAAAAAGACCAAACTGTTGTACGATTTAAATTGAGATATCTGGGGATGGGGAGGGAGGCAGGTCAGTGATGCTTATGTGTTACCAGATTTCTGATTTTATTTTTTTTCTTCGTTGGGTGTCAGTGGTTAGGTCTGAAAGAGTTGGGAATGGGGGAAGAGTTGTTTTAATTTAACGGAATTACTTGAAAGAATACTTAGTGCTTGACTTGTATCCTGCCTTTTGATTAAACTGAGTGTTCTATGTAATAAATAATAAAAACACAACACACAAAACAAAAAATGTAAGATGTAAAATTTAAAGACCCACCCTAACATTTTCAACATTGTTGAATAAAATATACTTTGGCTGTTTTGCAAGGGCAAAAAGAGTAGGGGCTAAAAAGCAACACAACTAGGAAGATATTTCATAGTTTGGGAGTCACACAATTCTATCTCCATATATTATCCATTAGGCACAACAGGAACAGTGCTTACAGACTATAACATTTTGGGAACTTATGAAAATATTTTAAGTTGAAAAAATAAAACTTACAAAGTTATTGGTAAAGTTAATATTTGTATATCCTAAAAGTAAATTTGGGGTAGTTGTTAAGGCATCTGGGTAGAAAGCAGGATACCATGAGTTCTATTTCCACCTTAGGCATAAAGCCAGCTGGGTAGATTTGGGGACAGTCATTCTTTTTTAGCCCTAGGAAGGAGGCAATGATACCTTCAAAATCATTTCTGACATTGTGCCAAGAAACATTATGCAGGGACTTGTTCAGGCAGTCGATTGGAAGGCAAAATCAATCAACCAATCAATATAAATAAATAATCAAGGTGTTGTTATTACTTTATTAAATATGAAATTTAATACTTTCTGCTTTAATTATGCAGTAATTGGTGTAGAAAATCCTAGTAACAATGGTTTGAAGGTAAGAAAAATACTAAAAATAGCTTACCTTGGTTTTTAAAAATAGTCACAGAAATTTGACATTCAACTATACAAAGGTTAACAATAATTAATTTGAATTGAACAACTGCCAAAATATCGTCATTGTTAGAGGTCTGGGGCATTTTATTCAGGAAGTGCCCCTGTGGTTTAAATCTTGGGATAATTATATATTTTTTGCAGTTTGGAGACAAGTTGATTTATCTTGATGTTAATGCCAAACAGGAAATCAAATTCAGGTGATTTAAATTTGTTTTTTCCCCTTATAGGTTACAAAAAGAATGGAAGATATTTCTGGTATAGATTCTTTGGCTACAAGGATAAAAAATACAGTGATTCAGTACTACAACATTGAGGACAACGAATGGAGAGTTGCTAGGAAAACAGTAAGTTATTGAGCAAGTTTTCTTATTTGAATAAGACATCAATGTAAACTTTTATATTATATTAAATTGTGTTGATGATCATATTTGCTGTGCTAGTTTTAGAAAAATAGAATACAATATAGTGATTCGTAGTTTCCAAAAGAGTAAAAACGACCAACCAAACCTTTGGAGAAGATGTGTTGCTACTATCTGATAATGATAAATTATAGGTTATATTGTTTGCACATAAGTGCTATCAACATCCTCTATCTGCAGTGGTCTTAAAATGTATAAATTGTACTTGGTTTCTAAGTTGAATCAATTTAAATATATTATTTAATTAATTCACATTTAAGTAATAATAATAATAATAATAATAATAATAATAATAATAATAATAATAATAATAATAATAATAATAATAATAATAATAATAATAATAATAATTATTATTATTATTATTATTATTATTATTTATTAAATTTCTAGACCGCCCCCTCTCCCCGGAGAGGGGGCGGTCTATAATGTCTCCTGCGGGAGCTGCATTGGTTGCCGATTTGCTTCCAGGTGCAATTCAAGGTCCTGGTTGTTACCTTTAAAGCCCTTCATGGCTTGGGACAAGGTTATCTGAGAGACCGTCTCTTACTGGTCATATCTACCCGACTCTTCAGAGCAGGGAGGCAGGGTCCCATCCCTGAGGGACAGGCGCCTGATGGGACCCGGAAGAAGGGCCTTCTCCATGGTGGCTCCCTCTCTCTGCAACATCATTCTCCCAGAGATTAGAATGGCCCCGACTCTAATACTCTTCCGGAAGTCATTGAAGACCTGGTTCTGCTAGCAGGCCTGGGGAACCCGAGCGGGATGGAGCCCATTAAGTGGCTTATGTGATCTGCTGTTGCCAGGGTGGGGCGGGGGTAGGAAATAGGGGGTGATTTTGCTATATTGTACTATATTAATTCATTTGATTCTTTTTGTTAGTTTTTATTGTTTTATATAATTTAGGGATGGTGCATGGGTGTCAATGAATGAAGATGGATATGCAAAATAGTAATTATCATATGCATTCTTTATTTTTTTAAATAATGTTTCTGTATCCAGGAAGTTTTTAAGGTTTGCCTGTATGTGAAAAGTTCCTTCTAATAAGGTCTCTGAATAAGGTCTGAAATACACTTTTTAAACATATTAATTATATTCCACATTCTTAGATATGAGTCAATGAATGTTTTAATAACATATCAGTACTGTGATCCTTCATTTTGTTTTTCTGCAGAAAGATGTTACTGTTTGGCGTAAACCATCAGAAGAATTCAGTGGGTATCTGTAAGTTGAACTTTAATTAAAACATTTGTACAGGATTAAACTATATGTGCATATATGTGTGTTGTCTTAATCAAAATAAATAATAAGATTTTGCAATATTAGAGCAAAAATAAAAATTGGGCACCCACCAGTATATTATTATCAGAATTATGATGTATACCATATCACAAAACTCTCTCATTTTGAAGATGAGAATTATACTGAAATAGTCTGAGGTAACAGAATCTTGCAAATCAGCCTGTGTTTTCTTTTCCCTCCCTTTTATACTCCAGAGAGTCAGGGGAAACTGGCCCAGTGTTTTTCTAAGACTTTTCTGACTCCTTGGGCTTAACACATGCTTCCTCGTTGTCTGGCTTTTGGATGCTTTCTCTAAGATTATCTCCATAGCTCCTTACAATTATTTACTTGGATATCATAACTACAACATTGGCTCTTAATATTAAACTCATCAATTAGCTGTGTTTGAAACATGTGAACTATATATTTTTGTTCAACTGAAGGGTAAATACACCTCCAGATTGGTTTTGCTGGTAAGTGCAGTACACTGAATTATAGGACACAGTATTATAATCCAGGGATACGGTGGCTCAGTGGCTAAGAAGCTGAGCTTGTCGATCAGAAAGTTCGGCAGTTCAGCGGTTCGAATACCTTGTGCTGCATAACAGAGTGAGCTCCTGTTACGTCTGCCAGCTTCTGCCAACCTAGCAGTTCAAAAGCACATAAAAAATGCAAGTAGAAAAATAGGGACCACCTTAGTGGGAAGGTAACAATGTTCCGTGCGCCTTCGGTGTTTAGTCATGCTGGCCACATGACCATGGAGACGTCTTCGGACAGCACTGGCTCTTCGACTTTAAAACAGAGATTAGCACTGCTCCCTAGAGTTGGGAACGACTAGCACATATGTGTGAGGGGAACCTTTACCTTATTATAATCCAGTCATGAGGAACTAATTTTTATAAGTGTAACTCCACCCTTTCAAATGGGATTTGTGCATAAACACTTGGAAGAGTTAGACTCTTACTACAGAGGTGTATTGGTTTTTCGACAACTTCTAAAGACTTCTACAAATATTCTTATTGTAAGCTTTAACAGTTTTAAACCCTCTTTTGTTAAATCCGGTCTTTAGCTATAAAACAGAAGGTATTGTGGAAGATGTTACCAATAGAATAATAGATCACATACGGCCAGGACCTTATCGAATCAACTGGGATAGCCTGATGACCACATTGGACATTGTTGAAAAGTATGAAGAGGTAACGCATGGGCCATATTTCATGCACTTAGCACTTTTAGGGTTTTCATTTATAGATCATAACTATCAAGATTCTGATTAACAAATGTAAGATGCATTATGTTTAACACTCAGTAAAAAATTAATTTGTGCATATGCTATGTGACATTCTTACTTATTCCTGTGTTGGGAACCTCAGTAGAGCTAGCTACCACATCTGAAATCTGCCCACCCCGTCTAAAATTCTTCATTAGAGCAAATCCGAAGAAATGAAAAAGGCACGATATGTAATTGTTTTAAAGGTCATAATTGTAGAACACTCTAATTTAGCTCTCTATTGATGTATACTGAAGTATAGTCTTTTCTCCCAAACTATTTTGTCCTGTACAGCACTTAACACTGGCTGAATATAATTTTCATGATCCTAAAAAGATTTTCTTGATCTTAGAACAATATTAATACAGGTAGTTCTTGCTTAGTGACAATAATTGGAAGTGGAATTTCCATCATTAAGTGATGCAGTTATAAAGTGCAATGTCACATGATTGTACCAATTAGTGATGGCAGTCCCCAGTTACCCAGTTACTATGGTGAGGGTGAATCACCATAGGTTGTTAAGTGAGAACCTCACATGATCATGACTTCTGATTTCCTGCTGGCTTCCTCAGTGACTTGGCTTGTGGGAAGTCGGCAGGGAAGGTTGTGAAGTTTGCATGATCATGTGCAACAGTTGGAAATCTGGGCTGGTTGTTAAGCACCCAGATTGTGATCACATGACTGCTGGGATGCTTCAATAGCCAGAACTTCAAGGACTGGTTGTAAGTACCTTTTGTTCAGCACCATCATAAGTTCAAACAGTTGATGAACAAGTGATCATTAACTAAGAACGATCTGTATATGTGTAGCATTTTCAAAACCAGACTGCATATCCGTACAGGATGGATTAAAAATATTATGCTGAACAAATGTTTGTTTAGCTATGGTTTGTTGAATAAATTGCAATTAATTTGGTTCATTCAGTACTCTAAGCCAGGAAATCCATTACATGACAATGCAGTACATAAACCCTACCATTGTTTTTAGGACTTTTAATAAGGTTACAAATATTTGCTTAATAAAAATGAATCACCCATAAACTGCCTTTCTATTATCACTTTGCAGAATTGCTGTGTAATGCGTTACACTACAGCTGGTCAAATATTGAATATCATTGCACCAAGAGAGTTCATTGATTTGTCCTACACAACCAATTGTGAAGATGGACTGCTGTCATGTGGTAAATTCTCATTAATAATTTTTTATCTTCTAATCCAGTTTTGTAAGAGTAATCTAAAATTGCTGAAACCCCCTCAATTGATCACTCTCTGTAGTGCCTTCCTGTCCGCAGCTGTTAAACCAGCATACCATACTGTAATGCAATATGTGAGTACACTTTCTATGGTGGACCGATAGAAAGAGGTCATCAGCCGTTGTTCCAACTGAAAATAAGCCCCCTGGACAACCCCCCCTCCAGCCAGGCAGAGCGCCATTCACCGATCTAGCGGTATCCTGAAGGTGCCAAGCCACAGAAACGGGGGGGGGGGAAGGCTCGCGTTGCTTGACACCTTCGGGATATCGCTAGGTCGGTGAGTGGTGCTTTGCTTAGCTGGAGACGAGGGTTGCCAGGTGGTTGCTCTTTTGCGAGCGGGCTCCCGAAGAGCTGGGCACAGCCTCAGGGTCGAACGGCTGTGTTGCGCTGTCGCAGCAGCCCTACACAGCAGCCATGAGGTGACCATACTCACAAGCAGCTGCCCAGCAACTCCCCTTTCCAGCCGGGCACAGCGCCATTCACTGATCTAGGGGTATTGCGAAGCCGCGTGAGTGCCTGTTTGCCGCCCACCGGCTCCTGCGGTTTGATGCCTTCGGAATGCCCCTAGGTTAGTGAATGGGGCTCTGCATGGCTGGAAATGGGGTTCGCGAGGGGCTTTTCCGCTCCCCTTGCGCGCACCTCCCAGCCTCACAATGCCTTTGCCTAACTCCCTGCAGAGCCAGGGCATCTCCGTTCCCACCGCCGCCCACCGCCGCTGCATGGCTTTTACTGCAGCTTCCAAAGCACGGAGGTAGGATGCCGAGTCTTCTGGAAGTTGCCACTCTGGGAATACGCTCTATGGTTGTACGCTCTGGAAGTAGCCAGCCCACAACCATAGAGCCCTTTGGGGAGTCCCTTTGGGGAGAGGGGGCGGTATAAAAAATCGAAATAAAGGTAAAGGTAAGGTAAGAGCGTACTCCCAGAGCGGCCACTGCCTAAAGACTCGGCTGAGGATCTCCGGAGTTTGGAAGCCGGAGAATAGGTTATGCTCAGAGCGCAGCAGTGGCACCCTGGCCCTGCAGGGAGAGCTGGACCAGGGCATGGTGACGTTGGGAGGCACACCAGCTGGGGACGGAACAGGCGCTCACGCAACCTCCCTTTCGAGGCGGGCAGAGCACCATGCACTGACCTAAAGGTATCCCGACTGCAGCAAGCCGCAGGAGCTGGGGGGAGGGCAGAGCACCATGCGGCTTAGCGCCTTTGGGATATCACTGGGTCGTTGAGTGGTGCTCTGCCCGGCTGGAAAGGGAGGTTGCCGGGTGGCTGCTCGTGAGCGTAGTCACCTCATGGCTGGTGTATTGTGCTGTGCGACAGCGCAAAATAGCCATTTGCCCTGAGGCTGTGCCTGGCTCTTCGGGCGCCCGCTCGCAAGAGAGCAGCCACCTGGCAACCCCAAAACAATAAGCCCCCCCCAATAATAAGACCCAATCAATATTTTGGGGGTCAAAAGAAAATTAGACCCTATATATATATATATATATGATTTCCTTCAGATTTACAGCAGAATCTGAAATGTGCAGTTGCTGTTACTACACAGCAGTTATCTGCTAACTTTTTAGAATGAATATTACTTGTGTGAAAAGAATTGTTGATATCAAAAAATACCTAGTCAATTAAACCTCTTTTCTTTTGTCTGAAAAATAAATTTAGTACATTTGTGACAAATGAAGTGTAGAAATATGGAGAAAATCTTGAGTATTGTAATGGTTAATTCGTAACAAGGCTCACAAAAGCTGGGGCAGCTTGACATTTTAAAAAACTATTCTTGATTATGCTAATCAACAAAAAATAAAATGGAAGTACTTGCAGTATCATGAAATAATCAGCACAATGCTGTCAATAACTTTAGCATGCATAAATGCTTCTTTACATGCTGATCTCCTTAATTTATATGGTTGAATAAAGACTCTCCTAGTGAAGTGGTGGTTCAGATCTGGGGTTTGGATAGTCCCTTCCTTTAAAATTTTACTCTCATCTGTACAAAACAATCTGGAACAGAAATTCTGAGCTTTGATATATAAAATAGTTGCATGTCTCCCTGAAATTATGTTTATGTCAGTGTACATGTGCCTAAGATAAATAATATTTTCAAATCCCTTTATTTTATGCTTATTGTTTTGTATGCTTTTTATTATCCAGTTGAAAATGTTGTTCATTCAGTTAAAAAGCCATTTTCAAAATGTGTTCCTTTACATCCTCATATAATTGCTGTTAATGTTTTTTTGTTAAAATAGGTATTAGCCTGGATTACAGTGAAGTAAGGCCAAGTTTTGTTCGAGGATTTAACCATCCTTGTGGCTGGTTCTGCTTTCCACTCCCGGACAATCCAAGACACAGTCTTTTAGTTGGATTTATCCAGACGGATCTGCGTGGGATGCTCCCACAATCAATAGTAGACACAGCTATGGCTGGTACACTAATCAGTTTTTATTCTGATCTTAGGAAAGCTCTGAAGGCATAATTCTACAAATTTCCTGTATCTGTATATATATTCTCCCTTTATTTATTTATCAGCACAAATGCAACACAAATGTAACAAGGCAACATAAAAAAATGGCTTTCTGCCTGGCTGCCTCCTAGGGTGAGCCGATAGACAGAAAAGGGAAGCAGTATGCTCCCTCCCATATTTGGGCATACCAGGAGTTGTGACACATGAATATATATACATATACATATACATATACATATACATATACATATACATCATATACATATACATATACATATACATCATATACATATACATATACATATACATATACATATACATATACATATACATATATATATATATATATATATATATATATATATATATATATATATATATATATATATATGTTTTCGTAGATTTTCACGGGTGTAGGTATGCTGGTTTTGTTGTATTCGGGTCTTTTCCCGTGTAAACCTTACACGGGAAAAGACCCGAATACAACAAAACCAGCATATATATATATATATATATACATACATGCATACATACAAACAAACACACACACACACACACACACACACACACACACATACATACATACATATGTGATATGTTGAAAAATTTCACATAAAGACCTGTGGTTTTCCATACTAGGTATAGTAGTTTTATTTGCACAGATCAGTATATTTATTTTGAAATAAGACTCTCGAGAATTCAGTTGAGATGATTGTTCTAAAGAAATATCCATGTTTATGTTAGAAAATAGCACTAATTTTAATACCTGACTTCTGTGAATAACTTTATTCTCTTGAACACGGAACTTTTTATAGTTGTGGAAAATGTTTTATCAGGGTATTAATTTCAAGGGTTTGATTTCCTAACAGCATATTAGGAAACCAGAAAACAGTGTATTTGTGTTGGGGAACTTCTTCCCCATTGCCTTCTACACATCTTTACAGCAGAACGTCTGCTATTCTTGGAATTTAAAACATAATTTAGGGTCTTTCTGTTCCAAGGCCCTCTCTCACTCCATGGCTCCAGGTTATGGTCTTTATTGGACTACATTCAGTTATAGTCCCTCTCAATACACTGAAGGTGATAGGAATGCAAATATACTGTTGCCATTATTCCGAATACACAGAGACCTGTTTTTATGGACTTAAGAAGTCTGCAGTTTTGCAAGAAAGATCTTAAGTTTACATACTAAAGAGTTATCAGAACAATATATTGATTCTGTGAAATGGCACACATTTCAGTGCAGCAGAATTGGTACATTTTGGAGCTCTCCTTGCCATATTGGGAGTACTGCAACTCAGTATAGTTGCATATTTGTTTTGGAAATGCTGTTGTTATGTATCAGAGATCATCTGGGTGCCAGATGTGTTTGTCTACTTATACCGTAGTACAGTGAGAATAGAAATTGCATTCCCAATCATTGCCTTGAGGGGCACTATAACATTTTTGTAGTACATGACTTTATGGTGGCAAGGGAGATAACAATGTTTTCAATTAGAGAAAATACGCTAATATACTTGGCTTGTTATGTTATTCTAGCACTACCGGAGGATGTAAATATGGGATCCTAAAGAATGAGCTCATAGCTGACAGACTAAAATTGCTGTAAATGCTTTACCTCGGTTTCTAGTTGTTCAGTCATATCCTGATCTTTAAATGGCTTCCAAGTGATCCAGATTTACCGTATTTTTCAGAGTCTGACACACCTTTTTCCCTCAAAAAAAAAAAAAAGGGTGAAAATATAAGTGCGTCTTATACACTGAATACAGCATTTTTCTGCCTCCTGAAACCCTGCTCCCTTTGTAAAAATGACTGTGCATAGCCTTTAGGAGGCTTCCGGAATTCTCCTGGGGGCTGGGGAGGGCAAAAATTGGCAACAAATGGGCCATTTTTTGCTCGTTTTTGCCCCCCCCCCAGCTCCCAGGAACACTCTGGAAGCCTCCTAAAAGCTATGCATGCCCTTTTTTTTGACACAAAATGGGCCCGTTTTCGCAAAAAACAGGCTGTTTGGGGGAGATTTGCAGAGTGTAAAAACTTTTTTTTTTATTTGTCTCTTCAAAATCTTGGTGCGTCTTATACTCTGGTGCATCTTATACTCCGAAAAATACAGTAATTCATGTGTGATCACACATCAAGCCAGTAATGTTTCACCACAGTGCTTATTCCAATTAAAAGACAAGAAGCATGGGTTTTAGGAAATGCACTCTCCTATGTTTATTCCTCATGTATTCCCAGATCTCTGGAGCTATGATGATGGAGAAGATCACTTACCCAAAATAAGATTAAAGGTTAAGGTTCAGATAGATACTTGTTTTTAGGGCAGATGTCATAGTAAGTGAAGAAGCCATAGTAGTGAAGAAGATCAAGTAATGCAGAATGTAATAGTTCAGTCATCTGGGTGTAGCAGCCTCAAGGTTTAAATTCTGCATCTGTTTCTTCCACCATTATGCAGGGATAGACTTATTGCGTCTTATTTCTTAGTCTTCAGTACAGAGGATGACTATGCCAGATATTGATCATTGATCTATCTGAATCTAATTTTTTTGTGTGTGTGTGGGGGGGGGGGCTTGGCAGCTTTAATCCCTACACTATTAGTTGATGTCCAAAAATGACAGTTCCAACTAGAGGTCTTATAAAGCCATCTACTTCAAAATTTACATTTTAAACATTTGCTGTGACCAGAATTTGGAGAACGTGTTTTTGTGAAAGAATTGGAACAGTATGTTGTTAAACCTCTTATGCCCTAATTTCTAACTTTTTGAAATTATCATGGCTTAATGGATAGTTTGGAAACTCCATAGGAGACTTCAACCTGAAAGTGTATTTATTATGTGATATATCTTTTCATTAACATTAATTCCATTTCCTATTTTTGCCTTGCATGTATGAGAAAGAATATCAGTGGCACAATCCAAAAACTACTCATAATATTCACATCAACTCTTAAATCACAGACTCCTTATTAAGGGCAGCTCAAAGCACTGCAATTTATAATCATCATACCTGTAGCACTTCTTATAGTGTTGGTTTACATGTACAACAGGGGTGTCAAACTTGTGTTGTCACGTCATCATGTGATGTATCATAACTTTTTTCCCCTTCACTAAACTAGGGGTGGGCGTCGCCAGCATGTGACGCATCTGACCCGCGGGTTTGACCGCCCTGATGTACAGCATTGGGAAAATTACATCAGCAGCATGATATAGTACTAGATTTTCTCACACAGCTGTGAATTTATGTAATAGAATTTGCTTCTGCATTATTACAAACAGCTGAACATAAGGGCTATATTTACATACTGCATGGAGTAAATCAGAACATTGTCATACCCCATGAACTTAATTTAACTGTTATTTAAATAGACAATTCACCTGGCTTTTTTTGTTGTGTGGTAACTGATTGGTATTCGTTTACCTGGCATAGAATATCATTCTTTTTCCAGGAAAGGGACATTATATATTTCATTATTTGATAGCAAAGCAAATGCCTAATAAATGGTATCTAGGCTCAGAAAGTGTTGTAAATAGCATGTCAGCAGTAAAAATAATAGCATTTCCTGAAGTTTTTCTAAATAAATTGTGAATAGATGGCAAAATTAACATTAAATGCATGCAGGCCATTGTGTCTGTGTAATATTTATTCAAGCCAAAATGCAGAATCTTAGATTTGACTAGAAGATGCTTTTTTAAAAAAATGTGCATACTGTAGAGCTTGGTATTTGCTCCAGTACTTCTATAATAGAAGTAAAATCTACTACAGATTTCTAGCTTAATGCTGCTAGCAATCCCTTTTCTGTTTGTTTATAATAAGAAAGTTTGTTTGTCTTAGATTTTTAACTGTTAGTTCTAGTTTAGGAGGTTGATTGCAAAGAAACTGCTCAATCCCCAGTAGTTTCAAGAATCCGCAGATTTTGGTAGAAAATAGTAGCAAAATATTTTCTGACTCTTTTAATAAAAACAATGATGCAATTCCATATTCTTCTTCCTAGAAACTAGACAATTAGAACCATTAAACTTAATGAGGCTCAGAAAACATGCATTGGATTATAGGTACAGGACTTGAGCAGACTTGCACTGGATGTTTCTTTTTAAAGGACTGAATATATAGTTGATACTGTATAGGTTCATATATATTTTATATACTTTTTTTTCTAATCTAGACCTAAGAATTTGGTTTCAAGATGTTTCTATTTTATGAGGAAGGGAGGAGAATCCAGATGTTTCAACTCTCCCATGCTTTCCCACTACTTTTGTTTTGTTTTAGCCAATGGGATTACATGCACAATCTATCTTTTGATTGGTGGCATTAAGAGCCATCACTTTGAAAATATCCCATTACTGCATCTTTTCTTTTTTTTCCCTTAAAGGGTAACGCCAATAATGAGATGTATGACAACAACCTGTTAGCGTTCCTGTGAGTTGATGGCTCTCCAGATTCAACTAGTTAAAACCAATTACTATTCAGTATGATTTAGGAATGTGTCATTACAACTGGATGGTATCCAGGCTTGATTCAACATTTTTTTTCAGGAATAAAATTATAATTTTTAAAGAAATTAAACAGGGCTTCTTCATGCTTCCTCTTTTTGTTCTATCTTTATGAAGTATTCAGATGACAATCTGGCAGAATATAATCCAAACTGCTATGCCATTGATCTGAATTTCTTGTCAGTTTAAATAGATGTTTGGAAATCACTTTGCAGGCTTAAGTGAGAATTCCATTTAAGGTAAAGGGGGGGGGGGGAGATGTAAGAAAGATGTTTGTAGTGTAAGAACAAATGCAAATTGCTTTTCTGTATTATAATAGAGATGATTTATATTTATGTATTAAAGTGTTTAGATCAAAATCGTTTTGTGTGTTTCTTAAAACTGAACAAATAGATTGGTTTATCTAATAATATATACATATCTAATTACCTAAATTGATTCATGCCACTGATTCAGTAAAATGGACAGCACTAATGTATTCTGAGCGCATTGGTATGATTAGGAGAGCAGAAACTTTCCCAACTACCCTCTATATATTTCCCAATGAAAAATTCCATTGGTGTGAAAGCCCATTTAGGGTTAGGCTCCATGAACTCAGGCAGCAGAATGGATGTCACCAACGGATTCCCAAAACATCAGAAAGATCAGGACGGCTAAGACTTTTCAGTTCTGCTGTATCTATGTTTCCGGGTAAAATCCATGAGAAAATACTGCAATGGGTGTCAAATCCACTAAGGGCTAGGATTAATTCACCATAGCTTCTGACAACAAAATGAACATCACAAAAGGATCCCTAGCACATTGGTATGATTAGGAGGGCGGAGACTTATCAAGTCTCACCTGTTTCCTGGTAAAATATATGGGAAAATTCCAATGGGCTGGGGGGAACCACTTAAGGTTAGGATTAGCTTTCCTTGAATTCAGACTGAGATAGAAACATCAAAAATGGATACATAGCCCTTCAGTAAGCCCAGGAGGGCACTGACTTTTCAAGTCTGACCTATATATGATTCCTGGTAAAATACATGGAAAATCCAAATGGGCGGGGAAACCCACTTAGGGTTAGGGCTGCTTGAGTTCAGAATCAGATATAGACACCACCAAGGATTCATACTCAACTGGTAAGCCCAGGAAGGCACTGATGTTTTGAGTCTGTCCTATCTTGGTTTACTGGTAAAAAAGATGGAAAAAATCCCATAGGGGGAAAAAAAACATTTAGGGTTAGGGTTAGATCTTGAATTTGCATTGAAAAATGGACATCGCCAACAGATTCGTAGCCTGTCTGTAAGCTTAGGAGGGCGCTGATATTTCTTGACTACCTTATGTTTCCTGGTAAAATACATGGGAAAATCCCAATAGGTGGGCAAACTCATTTAGGGTTACGACTAGGTGTCTTTGAGTTCAGAATGAGATATAAACATAACCAATGGATTCGTAACCAACTGGTAAGCTTAGGAGGGTGCTGAGTTCTTGAGTGTCCTATCTAGCTTTCCTGGTAAAAAAAAGATGGGGGGAAACCGGTGGGGGGAACCGAGTTAGGGTTAGGTCTTGAATTTGCACTGAAAAATGGATGTCGCCAACAGATTCATACACTATCATTAAACTTAGGAGGGTGCTGACTTTTCGAGTATGCTCTATATTTCTGGGTAAAATCCATGTGAATATCCTAGTGGGTGGGCAAACCTATATAGGTGTAGGGTTAAATCTCTTTGAATTCAGACTGAGATATGGACATCAAGAACGGATTTATAGCCCTTTGATAAGCTTAGGAGGGCACTGACTTTTTGAGTTTTTCCTATTTAGGTTTGCTGGTAAAAAAATGCCAAAATCCAATAGGACAAAAAACCCACTTAGGGGTAGGGTCTCCTTGAATTCGCACTGAAAAATGGACATAGCCAATTCATGCACAGACTATCAGTAATATTAGGAAGGTGCTGACTTTTCTTGTCTGCTTTATCTATGCTTCCTGGTAAAATGCAGGGGGAAACCCTAATGGTCGGTTAAACCCACTTAGGGTTTAGAGTTCCTTGAATTCCGACTGAAATATGGACACAACCAATGGATTTGTAGTTCATCAATAACCTTAGGAGGGATGGACTTTTTGAGTTTGCCCTACTTCCTGGTAAAATACATGGAAAAATCCCAATGGGCTGGCAAACCCACAGAGTTAGGGCTAGGTCTCCTTGAATTCCGACTGAAATATAGACATCACCAATGGATTCATTGTCCATAGGAAAGTTTAGGAGGGTGATGACTTTTTGAGTCTGTCTTATCTAGCTTTCCCGGTTAAAAAAAAGATAGGGAAAACCCAATGGGGGGGGGGGAACACCCACTTAGACTTATGGTAAGGTCTTCTTGAATTTAGACTAAAAATGTTTGTTTCCAATGAATTACTATTCCATTGGTAATCTTAGAAGGGTGCTGACTTTCCTTGACTGCTGTATCCATGTTTCATGGTTAAATACATGGGAAAATCCCAATGGGGAGGTGTAACCCACTCAGGTTCATGGTTAGGGCCCCTTGAATTCAGACTGAGATATGGACATCAAGAAGACATAGTCCTTCGATAAGCTTAGGAGGGCACTAACTTTTCAAGTCTGCCCTATCTAGGTTTCCTGGTAAAAAAGATGAAAAATCCCATAGGGCAAAAAAGCTCACTTAAGGTTAGGTCTCCTTAAATTTGCATTGAAAAATGGACATTGCCAATGGATTTGTAGCTTTTCAGTAAGCAAAGGAGGATGCTGACTTTTCTTGTGTGTGCTATCTGTTTCCTGGTGAAATATATGGCAAAATCCCAATGGGTGGGCAAACCAACTTAGCGTTAGGTCTCCCTGAATTCAAACTGACACCAACAGATTCATAGCCCATCGATTAGTTTAGGAAGTTGCTGACTTTTCAAGTGTGCCCCATCTCTGTTTCCTGGTAAAATCCCATTGGGATCCCACTTAGGTTTACGATTAAGCCTTCAAGAATTTAGAGAGCAAAATGGACATAGCCAATGGCATTCTAGTACATTGTTATGCTTACTAAAGTTCCTACCTTTCGAGCCCACCCTACATGATTAGATGTATGTTAGATATCCTGGTTACGTGACATAATACTTTGGAAAATGCCATTGGGTAGCAAGTCAACTTAGAGCACCATAAATTTGGATAGTGAAATGGACATCACCAACAGATTCATGGTGCATTAGTATCCCTAGGAGTTTGCTAAGTTTTTGAGCCTTCCTAATCTGTCTCCCAGTAAATTTATGGGAAAAACCCATTGAGGGGCAAATCTACATAGGGCTACAGTTGGGTCTCCCTGAATTGAAAAAGTGAAATGCAGTTTGCCAATGAATTCCTAGCGCATTGGTATGCTTAGGATGCTGAGTTTTCTAGCCTGCCTAACTACGTCTCTCAGTAAAGTAGATGGGAAAATCCCAATGGAGGGCAAACCTATTGGGGGTTGGCGTGAGATGCCCATGAATTTGGGGAGTGAAATGGGCATGTCCAATGGATTCATAATGTATCATTATGCTTAGGATGGCTCTGATGTTTTGAGCTCACCCTATCTAGGTTTTTTTTTTTTTTGGTAAAATACATGAGAAAATCCCATTGAGTGGTAAATCCATTTAGGGTTAATGTTAGGTCTCAATGAATTTAGTGATTGAAATGGACATTGTTAATAGATTTGTGGTGCATTGGTTTGTTTAGGAGGCAGGATTAGTCTCCCTTTGTTTGTGAAAAGGATGGGCATGCTCCCTCAGAAAATAAGTTCACACCACCTATTTGTAATACATTATTAGTAACTTGAGAAATTCTTTGGTATTTCAGATATATTTTTATAAAACATGATTTCGTTTGAGCTCATAACTTGATGAATCCTTGGAAACTGACAAAAATAGAAAACTTCCCCATTTCCTTTTGGAACTCTCAAGATCTCACCAAATCTGTCTTCCTCATAATTTGCCAGCCATTTCCTCCAGATATAGCAGAATGTTTACTATTTGGCACATACTAAGTTGGTTGAGGTGTCTTCTCTCTTCTGTCTTCTTGATGTAGCATTTGTAGCAATAGATAGATCTTTGTTATCTTCCTCAACAATATTGGTAATATTTCTGGTTTGGATAGCCTATCCCTCAGAAGGACATGGGTGGGGGGGAGCAGGAGGGAAGCAGATAGCTTCTTGTTTAGAGTTTTTCTTTTGGACTCTCAGAAAAGATGTACAGTATGTTGGATAGGGTTTCTGATTAGCTCCTTGGATAGGGAAATGAGCTGTTCCATATTCATGTCCTGGGGAGAGGCAATCTGTAGCATCTCTTTTCAGATTTCTGGGAGATTTATTTGTTATATTTGGTTTTTTAAAATTTATTTATTTCAGTTTGATGCTGTTTAACTCCAAATGACTGAGCAGTTCATAAAACACCAAATAATTTAAGAATCAACAAGCATCATCAGTATATCGATAATACCAAACCCCAAATCAACACATACTCTTTACCTAGCAGGTAGCAGTTTCATGCAGTTGTTGAATAGGAGGGGAGAGAGAGTGTAGTCCTATATGGCACCTGACAGAGGAAAGGAGTAAGGAATGACCTCCTCCACCTCCTCCTCCAAACAGCTCTGAAGAAAGAAAGGAAGGAAGGAAGGAAGGAAGGAAGGAAGGAAGGAAGGAAGAAAGAAAGAAGAAAGAAAGAAAGAAAGAAAGAAAGAAAGAAAGAAAGAAAGGTTCCATAACACTTCTCTGTGTTGCTTATTTTTTCCAATGAAGACTTGGTCAAGACATGAATCAGTTCTGTTCACCTTATGGTCAAGTCTCAAATATGCTCAATAGACAATGAGAAGGACCAAATGGTGGCAATTCAACAAAGGCATTGACTCCTCAACAACTCTATGGCTTCTACTATGAACTTAGCAATTACTCTTACACAAACCAGGAGTTTTTCCATCCAGAGCTCAGAAACACTGACATCTAAGGAAAGAACATTAAAACATAAGCATAGCACTCCTCAGCCATGGCAAAAAACAGCTGGACGTGCCAAGCTATTTAATAGTAACCTTCAAAAGGCTTCCATAGCTGCCAAAACCTTTTTTTAAAAAAGATTTTCTTAGTTTGTCTTCAGATTCTCTCTTTCTTCTTTGAAAAAACATGAGTCTGCTCTTGACTGTAAACTGCTACTGCATCTCATAACATTGACAGATGCAAGAAATCTGTGTCATTGGTGTGTGGGGCAGGGGGAAATTCATTCAGCATTGTACATTGTGGTCATTGGTGAAAGCAGTCCCCATGCAGAAACTCTATCACACTGTTTGTTGCTGTGTACAGTGGTATATTGCTTTGCTAAAACCAGTGCTCCACTATGTATTCTATGAATTCAAGAGATTTTCCTAGATCCTCTGCTGGTTCTGGTGGGATGGGGTAGGTTTTATCTGCTACTTCCTGGGTTTCCTTCTAGAGCAGGGTTGTCAAACCCGCGGCTCGTGGCCTGGATGCATCACAAACTGGCCACACCCATGCCCAGCTTAGCAAAGGGGGGGGGGAGTCCTGATACGTCATGTGACAATGCCATGACAATGCAAGTTTGACACCCCTGTTCTAGAGAATGTAGTGATTAGCCCAACCAGGTGCCACTAAGTCCCCTATTGATCTCCTTGGTAATGTAATATTTAGAGGCAAAACAAGGTAAAAAAAAGTGACAATACACTCACTCAATGGTCCAGTCTGCTTGTATCTGCTACTCTTTTGCAGTCCTAATCCCTCCCTCCCTTTCTCCCTCCATTCCTTCTTTCCTTCCATTTTCAGCTATAAAGACTGGTGCAAAAACAATGCTGCTGTTCCTGAGAAGTCAAAAGGAAACTTTCAAGGCCCTTACAAGAGAGGAACATTAAAAAGTCAATAATCTCACAGATTTATATAAGAAGTTTTAATGCAGGAATGGGGGGGGGGGTACAGCACCATATCTTGGAAACAATGATATAAAGCTTCAGCCCTCTTAACATTACATTCATTAAGGTGGAGTCTCTGGAATTTATGAATCGCTTTTTCTTAGGCTTTTTCCATCCTGGACTGAGCTGCCACTAGATGATCTACTAATTTTCCTGTTGATTATATCTACATATCCTCTTATTTCTTTTGCAATATCCTCACAATGTATCACTAGTGGTTTCCTCACAAGAGACAGAAAATACATTATTTTTGACTCTGTCAAAAATACTACACCAATAATTAAGACAATCCTGTCACCTTCATCAATCTGATGACCAAGAATTTGATGGCAAGCCAGTTCTACACTTTTGCCAAAAATCCCTATACCTTTGGCAAATCATACAAATATGTTTGGAAAGAGGTAAGAGGCCCCATCTTAATCCCAGTCTGGAAAATCCTTCTCTAGTTATTGAACGAAACTTCCATAACTAGATCTAGAATATTGATGTAGCTGGACCAAAGAATGTCACTGATACTATTATTATGAAAAAAATGAATTTCTTGCTTGACAAGTCATAAGCAATCAAAACATGGAATGTGGGAAACGTAAGGAAAACAATATATATGTATTGGAATTAATGAGTAACCAGTAAATATCAATGTTATATCAATGTATGCACCAGTGGTGGGTTTCTGCTGGTTCGCACCGGCTCGGCAGAACCGGATGGTGAAAGTTACCGATCCGGTGAGAAGAGGTACGACCGGTGGACCAGGAAGTAACTTCCAGAACGCCTGCCCCAGCCCTGTCGCTCGCTCCCCCTCCGCCCATCTGCACTATCCTAGCCCAAGTTGGTGTCAAATCAAATACCTGAGAGTAGAGGTGGTGAACTGAGAAGCATGGAGAGGTCCAGCAGCACAATCCACCAGACAGCAGCGGCAAGGTCAGGAGTTTTCTCCTGGATTCCCCTCTGTCCTCCGATCTCCCAAAGTTCTTTCCCCAACGTGTGATAGCTTTCTACTGGATTCCCCTCTGTCGTGCCTCCTCCGATCTCCCAAGGTTCTTTCCACAGTGTGCGATAGGTTTGTACTGGATTCCCCCGTCTTGCCTCCTCCGATCTCCCAAGGTTCTTTCCTCAGTGTGCGATAGCTTTCTACTGGATTCCCCTCTGTTGTGCCTCCTCCAATCTCCCAAGGTTCTTTCCCCAGCGTGCGATAGGTTTCTACTGGATTCCCCTCTGTCTTGCCTTCTCTGATCTCCCAAGGTTCTTTCCTCAGTGTGCGATAGCTTTCTACTGGATTCCCCCGTCTTGCCTCCTCCGATCTCCCAAGGTTCTTTCCTCAGTGTGCGATAGCTTTCTACTGGATTCCCCTCTGTCGTGCCTCCTCCGATCTCCCAAGGTTCTTTCCCCAGCGTGCGATAGGTTTCTACTGAATTCCCCTCTGTCTTGCCTCCTCCTATCTCCAAAGGTTCTTTCCTCAGTGTGCGATAGCTTTCTACTGGATTCCCCTCTCTCTTGCCTCATCCGATCTCCCTAATTTCGGCCTTAATCCTCCAGTTGTCTATTTTTGGGAGGTTTTCCCCTCTCTTCCCCGCCCCCTTCATAGGAGTCCCAAATTTTTTTGCCACACGGCTTGGGGTGGTGGTGGTCATGTGACTGAGTGTGCATGAGTGATGTCAAGTTGGCCATACCCACCCAGTCACAAGACTGCCAAGCCACGCCCACAAAATAGGCCACACCCACAGAATAGGTTCTAAAAAAAATTGAAACCCATCACTGGTATGCACCTACTAGAGATGCAATGAAAAAAATTATGGTATGGAATGTTATGGTAAATTGCAAGAAATGACATGTTACAGCTAATATGTGCATGGAATGCTGGGAGAAATGGTGGAATCTGGAATTATATAAAATAAGGATTAGATAAATTTAATAATGCAGAAATAGATCAATTTTAAGAATAACACTCTTCAACAGCTCCTTCAAGCAACATGAACAGAATCTTTATAAACTGATGTCACCAGATGGACAGTATCAGAATGAAATGAATGAAACTGGCATATAATAGGAAATTTAAAAATTCAGCCAAGATACTTTTAGTGAGGATAGTGGGAATATGAACAAATAATGTATGTGTGAAAACTAACAAAATTACAGAGTGTTAAAGAAATATGAAGCCTTTCACAATTAGTAGTTGCCCAGGGGTGGTCCAATATTGGGTTAAAAAAAAACCACCAGACCAAAATAATAAATGAAACAAAAGACCTAGAGCAGGGCTGCTAAACTCATGGCCCGTGGGCTGGATGCATCATGTGCATCCAATGGTGGAGGGACTAGGCTGGCTATTATCCCCAGGGGCCTGCTCCGCAATCTGGATGACTGGAAGGGACTTGGGGGCTCTTCACTCACCACCCAGGGGAACTTGGCACGCAAATGCCTTAGCGCTCCACAGGGGGAGCCACTGAAGGTAGCAGGCAGGAGTAATAAATTGAAAGCAGTCTCTCAGGTGCGAGTTAATCTCACTCCCAGCACCAGCGCAGATGCAGAACTAACGAGCCTGACCCCCGATGCTAAGGAAGAGCTCGAGCCGCGGGGAGCAATCCCCCAATAAAGACCCCGCCGGAGGACAGGACAAGAAGTCTGCAGCGGCGATCAGCAGGGAGCAGGGCAGGAAGAGAGGCACCGGCAGGCAGAAACACGCAGGAAAGGAAACGTGAAACCAAAATGGCAGCCGTGCCAAAAAAAGCAAAAAAACACCTATTGGACCTGTTGGGGTTTTTTGGACTAGTTTGGACTTCTTATCAACGCGTACAGTTCCACGCCTTCATTGAAAATCTGGCAAGTCAAGGCAACACCAGAGGCGTGGCTAAAGTTTCAATTCAGTCCTGGGCAGATTGGCTAAGTTTAACCCATTGCTTGGACTCTCCAAGCAGTGTACTGGAAAAAGAGCATATATAGAACTTTCTGCTCAAGAGGTTATTGATCTCAATAGAATTAAAGAAGGTGTATTGTTTAGATATGAGGTTACCAAATGAAGTCTCAACGGTATCTATATGATCTACAAGGAGTTAGAGAATTTGGGGCATATTTAGCACATTTAGGCAGAAAATGTCTAAAGCCAGAAATACACATGATAACTTTGACAGTTATCCTCTGCCATGTATTGTATGCTGATGAATTAACAGACAAATTGGGCAATGCTAGCTATCTCTCAAAATTTGGCCTGATGAAGGGTTATTGACAGATTCTATTAGGAAAGAAATCTATAAAAATGGTACTTGCTAGGTCTTTCAAGGTCTTTCGCAAGTTACAAATGCCTTTTGGGTTGCATGGGGTACCCCAAACCCTCCAAAAGCTAATGAATAAAATACGTACAGGACGAGGTAGTTAGTGTGGAGTGTTATTTAATGACGTAGTCATATCTATCAAAATCGGGGAGAAACACTTAAAATAGTTTTAAAAAGTCGTAACTTGCTTAAAGAAGGTGTGGCTATAAGTATCAAGTGGGGTTTACATCAGAGGTGGGTTCCTACCGGTTTAGCCGAACTGGTAGTAACTTGGTGGCCTGGGTCGCTGGAACTGGCAGTGACCCAGGCCTGCCACGCCCCCGAACCGGTTCTCCTGCGGCGCCACCATCTTGATTTTTGGTTCTGCCGCATGTGCAGAATAATTTTCATTGCAGAAATGTAAGGGTTTCCCCCCTTTTTTTAATGTTTTGCGCACGTGCAGACCTTTTTAGGTGCAAATGCGCATACAGGTCAAACCGGCAGCAATGCTGGCAGCAACCCACCCCTGGTTTATATAGGTTAGTATTTAGGATACACGCACAGTAGGAAATGAGAAAGTAAAACAAAATATATAAAAGTTAGCAACCTTAGAGAAAAAGATTGACCCCAAACAAAAAGGAAGTCAAGTCGTTTTTAGGTTTGGTAGGCTACTATTCCCAATTTCACAACTGGTCTCAAGCTTTTAGAGACCTTATATGGAAGACAAAACCCAATAAAATGCATTGGACTCTTAAATGTGAGCAAGTTTTTAAGGATTTGAAAGTGCCTTATGCAGCAAACCTGCTCTATGCAGAATCAACTTGGATAGACCCTTTACAGTGTTCATTGATGCAAATAGAATAAGACTAGGAGCAGCCCTAGTACAGAACGATACAATGGAGATCACCCTGTCATAGACTTGGTTGAGAAACTGGCCCCAGAACAGCAGACATATAGCACCGTCGAAAAAAAGGCCTTGACACTATGGTGGCACTAGGAGGAGGAGCTTAAAGTCTTTCTACGGGGATGAAATTTCAAAATCATCACTGACCAGCCTACAACCGTACGAGTTTACATTCAGTATCAAGCTGGAAAAAGCAATATCCAAGCAGACTACATATCGTGCAATGGAATGTCAACCCTAAGCCTCTTGCAAACAGCTAACAAAGATAACAGGCTGAATAGGTAAAGGGTCGTCCCTCAGTTAAAGGGAGAAGGAATTTGGCAGGAAAAATTTAAAGCTTTCCTTTTTTATGGATAGTGCCCCTGGGACTTTAAGTTTAAGTTTATTTGATTTATAGACCGCCCCCTCTCCCCAAAGGGAGTAAGGACAACTCCTGTATTGCATGGAGATAAAAGAGGATCACTGAAGGCAAACGGCCTGGCTGTCAGTGGAATAGAGAAAGGCAAGGGTGTTAAGAGAGTTAAAGCAGCCAGCTGTGTGTTGAGATGGTGAGACTAAAACAATTGGAGCGAGCAAAGAGACCCAATACCTCCTATAGTTGAGAAAGGAGTATCTTATAGCCTCAGAAGCCTTTCAAAGATGCAGATCAGCTATAGCCAGCTAGCAACAAGTACCGTAATTATTTCCTGTGTCTTATAAACAGATAAAGCCAAAGAAGCAATTCAGTAAAACAGAACAATTAAAAAACTACTTCATATTTTAGTGGCACCTAACAAGGTGTAGGGGCTGGGGTAGAAGGATAATACAGGACTATGTGTAAAAGACACAAAGTCTTAAGTAAAAGGAGCAGAATCCTACTTCTTAAATGTGAGGGTTAAATAAAAAAACTGTGGCAATAATATTTTATTGTTGGAAAAAGTGGACAATCAACATAAGGAAAAGGGTTAGTTTATTAAATATTGTTCCTTTTCACTTAGAGCTACATCATTATCATTTATACATATGTTATTAGGCACATAAGTAGATTCGTTGTATATATTAGGTTTAATAGATTATAAATATCATATTTTGTTTAAGAAACCATTTAATGAAAATGAAGAAAAGCACTCAATCTTTTGATCTGTGGTTTGTACCATAACTTGGAACTGTCTCGCAAATAATGAGATAGAAAAATAAGACTCAGAAACCATCTAAGCAGCCAGAATGTAAAAATGCAACGAACAAACGAACAAACAAACACTTAACTTATGTAGAAATGAACCCGAGGAGCAATGGGCATAAATAAGAGATAGTAAGAAATCCGAAGCAGGAAAAGCAAAACCAGCCTTTCAAAGGAGAAAAGATTCAACTACTTTGCAGAACAAGCAATTGATAGTAAAAAATAAATAAATAGAGAATTAAGATCTTGGTGAGCAAGAAGGATATACAGTATAACAATGAAACATAGGATAGCAAAGTTAAATGAAAAAGGACAAGGGACAATTGAAAAATGAGAATACCATTCAGAAGTGCCAACAAATAGAGATAAAAGAAAAATAAGAATTCTTTTTTTATAAGGTCAAAGAAATTGTAAGAAAATGTTCAACTAGGCAGTCACAGAAGGTAGAAAATGGAGGCAAGTGTGCTTAAAAACTTCTGAAACTCTTTAGGGCAGGAATATAGAATGACAGATCACTTGTAGTGGGAATATAGTCAAGAATTCTACTTGAAATTGAAGTATGCAGATGAGGAAACATATAATGTGCTAAGAGTCTGGGTCAGTCAATGTGGAACAAGACTATGGATTAGAGACTTACATACCTGTAACAGCTAAAGAACAAAGCTGTAGAGGGAGACAGAAATGCCAAATTACTAAGGCAGGTTTGTGAAAAGGCAGAGGGACAGGGGAACAAGCAGCTAATATAAAATAGATAATGAAGAGCAAAAAATAAAAGAAATGTATCCTTGCTTAAAGTTTAAATCAGCACTGGAAATTAAAATACTAATGTTTTGAGAAATTCTTATTACACCATTTTATCAACCAAAGAATTATAATTATTGTGCATGTTAAAATGGAAAATAAAAAAATAAAATATCAAGATGAATATTAAATATTAAGACAACCAAAACAATGACAATGAGGAAGTGAAGGCTTGATGGTTTGTTTTCTTGAAATAAATACTACTCTAGATCAGTGTTTCTTAAAGAGTGATCCTAGGACCCTTAGGGGTACCTCGAGATCCTCTCAGGTTTGCAAAATATTTATCAAGCTATGTTGAAAAATAATCCAATATTAAAATCCCATCAAACAATCCTGAGATTAGTATCCTAAATAATGATAAACATAACCCATACAAACAAAAACTCTTTTGGGTCCTCCATAATTTTTTTAAAGTGGGAAGGGATACTTTGAGGGGAAAAATAGTTTAAAAAACACTGCTCTAGATAAAAATGGACAATGTGCTGGAAAAGTAAAAAAGGAGGATTATTCTCAGGAAGAAAGAAGTTATAGGAAGGAATGAAAAATTAAACAGAATAGTTTAAATACTGATCTTTTTAGTGGCATTGTATAACTCCGAATATTGAGAAAAATTGAGGTACAGTCCTTCGAGTTTAAAATTTTGGGAATGTTACTAAACCATTCCTGTTCCAAATGAAGGCTGATTGTTCCCTTAAGACAATGAACAGTAAACAAAAATTCACATATTGTATTCTGATACAAGAGGGGAAAAGGTTAGAAAAAACATGGTACTTGATCAGAATGAAGAAAATAAAGTTGATTAGATGGGCTTAAGGAGACTGCTGAATTTTTACTAAAAAGTGAACTGGAGTGACTTGTCTCAGTAGCACCTAATTGAGATTCCTTGGTATTAAAATGCTGGCTTTTTGTAGACAATTTAAAATGTAATGTAATTATTTAGTGACCACAATTGGGACTGGCAACAGTAGTTAAGCAAAGGAGGTGCTAAATGAAACTGAGTTTATCATCTTACTTCAGCTTTCCTCTGCTTTACAGATCTGCGAAGATCGTAAATGCAAGAACTGGTCATAACATTACTTTTTCCTTACTGTTGTAACTGAGAACAATTGATAAATGAGGTCTATTTGTATGTTTCATCAAATACTAATTTTATAGTAGAATCTCAGTGGAAAATGTGCAGCATAATCTTATAAAAACCAATAAATTACCAATTATACCCTGTCTTTCCACACTTGCTAGAACTAAAATACACAGATACATTCATATAGCAAAATTAATGAAAGCAAATTCATGAAAGCAATAACCTTATAATTGTGCTATCTAAACCATCAATGCAAGCCATGGTGAAAACTACTAAAGTAATTCACTTTAGTAGTTTTCATTGATTCATTTCAATGGGGCATGCATTTAACTACACCTAGAAGCTATGATATGATGGTTTGAATATCTACACAGATTTCCACAGGCCTAGGGAATTTGTATATATCATTCAGCATGTGAAAGAGGGAATGATTTTGAGTTCAGATAATGCAGTTTCACCAAACGTCTGTGTCTGTGTGTGTGTGTGTGTACGTACTTCTTCATATATATGAAGTGCTTTAGATATTGCTGGAGGTTTATTATAGTTGTTATTAATTTACTGTCTAAATCATTTACTCCAGGAAAGAAATGTAGTTGTCAATACAGATATTAAGCCACCTTTTTCAACTCACAAAAATAAGCTCTTGCAATGATTCCTTGTGCTTGCTCCAATTATTCCTTGTGTGAAACAAATATTTCTCATGTTCTTATTCATGCATTCAGAATAACATTGTATATTTTAGAAAAGCCTATATAATATTTACTGCAGAAACAAACATGTGCTATTTTGTACTAAACCATGATTCTATCATACCTAGCCTCACACAAATAATATTCATTTTCCCTACATTTTAATATAATAAAAAGTTAAAATAATGCATTTCCTTTGCTTCAGAACATGCTCTTGGTTTACTAATAATTGTACTTCCACTGATGGACAATGCTGCTGAAAGCATAATTAAGAAAAGAAAAAAATATTAAACATATTATGTTATTGTGCGTGTACTAAAAAGCAAATGAGACTGTAATTATATACTTAATTAGTTTCTGGGAGGTTGAAATTCTAAAACTATACTCAGTTAACACAGAATATATACAATTAACTCTTTAGGACTTATTTACGAGTAGAAATATATAGAACTGGGCTGTTAGGATAACTGTTGCCTCTTTCTTTGTAAATTTTTTGTATTCAGGAATTCAGATGTTAGAATTACAAAGAAATGTTTCTTGTTAAAAAGCCATTCTGCTGATAGTTCAACTCACATAAACTATATTTAGTAAAGATTGTATACTGACAAGGCACCCCATTCACGTATCCTCTGACTGAGAAAGTTCCTGTATCACCTATCGTATAAGTATTTCTACAGTATGTTGGGTACTCTCCTTCTGGATACCATATATCCTTCTTGCAGTATAATTCTAAAATTTCAGATCAATATTCCCAATTTTCTATAAACAAGGGCACAATTTCATAATGATGACTGATTCTAAGTTTTCTGCAGCATCTTTTCTTCACCCTCTTTGGTTGTGTGCAACTCTTACAGGAATTTGGTTCTGCCAAAGGAATATTTAATTCTGAAATGCCAAATGATAGCTATAAATTAAGACTATACAGAAATGGTTATCAACAGAAGTAAGGCATTCTTAACATCGGCATCAAGATCTTTTCGTCACCCCAATCACTTCTCAATTTTTCAAAGGAACAAACACAATATTTTTGCATATAAATCTCTAAGTTTTCCATCATAACTAATTTTTAAGGTATCATTGATAAATAAAACTCCTTCATAGGCTTTAAAAAAACACTTGATGGATCCTTGTGCCTACTGGATAATTATAAATTTGAAAGGAAGCATATTGGAAAAATGTCACGATGGCTAGAGAATGCCTTTCCTGTGTCAGCAATAACCATCCTGCATTTTATATATTATCTTTTAAACATTCTACATTACTTATTTGCGTTGCTCATAAGATGTGCGCATACTTCCTATTCTCCAATTCACCTGTTGGCATTACTGTAAACATCACTTGATCCACGGCATGCCAACAAAAGACTTTACCGTTTTTCAGAAGCAATCACATGCATTAAAGTTCAGGTCACCAGCTACAGTTGGACTTTACACCTGAAAGCAAAGTCATCCATAATTCATTCGTTGAATGGTAATTTGGCTGGTGTGTGAAATGGGAGGTCTTTGCTAAAAGAAGACATTGCAAGGTTTACGGCTCTCCTCCTTCAGATCCTTTTTCCCGAATTTCCGTTTCCTGAATTATGTGGCATATTGATGACTCTTTTTCTTCTGTATCATCTTCTGAGATTACAAGATGGTTTTCGTTCAGCTTATTGCTGTCATGGGAGCTATGGTAGCTTGCACTTCCAAGACGAGTTGATGCAACAACAGCTTTCACTGCAGCCTGATTTTTTTTAAAGACAAAAGAGAAATCATATATTTCAACATATATGGTATAGCTTGGCTGCACTGAATGTAAGGTAGTTCATCACATATGTAGAAAAACATTATGATATAGCCTTAATGAAGCTAAGTCACAGATCTTCTCATATGTAATATGTGATAAAGTCTAGGTTTACACTGTAAGTAAGTTATGCCCAAGCTTTATTAACTGACATCATTTAACAAAACAATGAATTTTAGTCACATTTGCTGTACTTATATAGAAGAATATGGTAATGCTGTTCTTTAAAAATTTTGAGAAAATGCAGGTACAAAGCACAAAATGTATACATAAAGGAATGGTATAGGCAGATATGCACATGCACATTTGAGTAAAGTTATTTAAAGTGCACTAGGAGAAAGCATGCATTTTCTTGCACATTGTCTCCACTATGCAAACTGATATAAATAAGACTAAAATATACAGCCAGAAAAATGAGGGGGAAAAGTAAACCAAAAAGTTATGCCAAAAACTACAAATAGTACAATGCATTCATAGTTTTGCAATGATATAATAATAAAATAATACTGATGTGATTAAGGCAGACTTCTCCATCCTTGTATGTCCTCCTCTTATAGCAGGAGCATTCAAATTTACATACTACCCGATAGCACTTTGAAGCATTCTCTGGATGGTTTACAATATAAGCATACTGTAACGCATATTTGTATATTCCCCCCAACAATCTGGGTCTTCATTTTACCAACCTTGGAAGGATGAGTCCACCTTGAGCCCTGTCAGGATCAATCTCCGGATTATGAGCAGAGTTTGCCACTATTGCAATTAACCACTGCACCACTAGGGCTCATTATTATAATATGTTAGGACGTCAATCTCCCAGAATCCCGAAAGAATTATACCATTTAGGGAATGAGTCTCAACATATCTCCAGGGCATAATGTTGGGAGAAGATGGAGCCATGAAGCAACCCACACAAAGCAGAGGCTGTGGGGTTAAACCTTTTTCTCCTGACCAGTACCTACTGGAACTGACACTGGACAAAAGAGAGTTACCATAACACTATCCCACCACCAGTTCTTAGCCGGTTCAGAAAATACTATGGTTGCAATAAAAAACATGAAATAGTCAAAATAAAAAAGTTAAACTAATACAGACTAGCATTGCCCCTCTTTTCTATCTCGATACTAGAAAATAAATACACATATTTCTTAAATATAACCCACTGTTTTATAACCCTATAACCCATACACTATTTTAAACTAATTAAGATGAACTCTTGGACTACATCTTCCAAAATATGTGTCCCAAAGTATTGACGACACCTTAATTTTCTGGAAGATAGCCAAGATGACGGAAAAATGCTAAAAATGTTTCTAGAAAAAATACTGCTTTTTAAAAAGATATGTTGTGAAACATTTAACTATAACATTATAGTTAACTATAGCATAATATTTGCATTAATGCAAATATCCTGTTTATGCTCACTGACCCTACTGCAAATGCCTGGAGCAATTTTCAAACTAGCCATCTGTGATTGGTTTACACTTACACTTGTAAGTCTATTATCCAAACATTAGATGATACTTCTGGCCATTTAAAAAAATCAATATAATAGATTTTCTGATTTATTATAATAACGATAAGCTATGAGTCATGGTGGCACAGTGGTTAGAATGCAGTATTGCAGCCATCAGTTTGATTCTCAATGGTTCAAAGTTGACTCAGCCTTCTATCCTTCCGAGGTCGGTAAAAACGAGGACCCAGATTTTTGGAGGCAATATGCTGACTTTATAAACTGCTTAGAAAGGCCTATAAAGCACTATGAAGCAGTATATAAATCTCAGTGCTATTGCTATTTCTATTATATGGCATGAATTTAAACATTGAATTTATTATAAATCAGGATTGTAAGCTCTTATGTTTTAGTCAACTGCACAAAGTCAGTGAATATATCAAGCTATGAGCTATGGCACATTTGACATTAAACATGAATAAGTGTCATGTGAGCATGCTGGCAGCAACTATACTGATATTCCCTTTATAGCAGGGGTGTCAAATTTGTGCGCTGTAGGCCGCATGCATCATGTGCTGCCCCTGCCCGGTTTAGCGAAGGGGAAGTTTGATACGTCACATGAAGCTGCCGTGATGATGCAAGTTTCACACCCCTGCTCTACAGGGTTCACATTTACTTTTAGTTTAAGCAATTAACTACATATAACATTACATTTGGTTCGTGGGAGTATCTCCTGAAGAGAGAAAAATGGTCTTCTGATGAAAATAGTATATCAAAGATTCCCCTCTTTAGAACACCTTCCCTCATCATTCTGTAATATTTCCTGAACTTGTAGAACATATTTTCTCTGAAAGTGATTTTCACAGGAGTTAATTGCCTCAACATGCATTCCAATAGCCTTTTATCCAAGTATGGTTAATGTTGGATTCATCTCAATGTAATTAGGCAGTTTCAGTTTCTGGAATATGCATATGCTTCAGTCAATATTATGACAGGGTTACAAAAATAAAAACTTTCAGTGTTTGTCATTTTAAAAAAAACTATTTTAAACCCTTTTCTCCCTCAAGATATATACCTTCAGTTTACGTCGAGCATTGAATTCTTGGAGTTTCTTTTGAGCTGTATCCATATGAATAAAATTGGCTGCCTTTCCAGTGACCCAAGGATGCTGTAAAGCTTGGAAAGTGGTAAGGCGTTTTTTGGGGTCAAGCACAATTAGTTTCCTAACCTGCATTGATATGAAAAACATAAGGTTAACAAAAACCATTCAATTTCTTCAGTATTTATTTATTTGTTTCCAAAGGTTCTAATCCAGGGGTGTCCAAACTTGGGAACTTTAAGACTTGTGGACTTCAACTCCCAGAATTCCCCAGCCAGCCATGCTGGCTGGGGAATTTTGGGAGTTGAAGTCCACAAGTCTTAAAGTTCCCAAGTTTGGACACCCCTGTTCTAATCTAAGGAGTGATAAATCCAGCAGATCTCATACATCAATATCTTTCTGACAAATGACCGAGCTGTTAGTTCTAGCTGCAATAAACTGGAAAAGCTGAAGTAGAACTTAAACTTTCAACTTTCTTCCCCACCACAGGTAATTGGGATGATATGACAAATCAAAACATTATGATGTCATTTTAAAAACCTCAAAGTTTTCAGTGCTGAAAAAATTGAAACCATATACGGGATCCCTTTTTTCCACTCTAGATATTACATTTATGTTTCTGTATGCATTATGGCTGCTAATTTATAATCATAAATCATGGATGGCATTTTGCAATACAGATATTCAAGATACCAAAGCTATCAATGCATGCTCTGAAACTGAAGCATGATGAAGAAATCATGCTTGTTCCTTTGCCCTCTTTCAAGGCTTCTTTTAAAATCTTATCCGGGGCAAGCAATAGAAGGGAAATAGAATAGAATAACAGAGTTGGAAGCAGTGGTGTGTTCCTCCAGTTCGGATCAGTTCGTCTGAACCGGTAGTGGTTTGGCGGCCTGCGTCGCTGGAAGCGGAGGCAACCCAGGCCTGCCACACCCCCAAACCGGTTCCCTGGTTGGCGCCGCCATCTTGTTTTTCAGTTATATGCATGCGCAGAACAATTTTAATTGCACTGTGCATGCACGTGCAGCACACATCAAATGTGCACACGAGCAAACCATCAGTAGTGTCATCCGGAACCCACCCCTGGTTGGAGGGGACCTTGGAGGCCTTCTAGTCCAACCCCCTAGTTAGGCAGGAAACCCTACACCACTTCAGACAAATGGTTATCCAACATCTTCTTAAAAACTTTGTGTTGGAGCATTCACAACTTCTGGAGGGAAGTTGTTCCAAATTATGCAGACTAGGCAGCTGTTTGGCCATTCATCCATCTTTCCCTCATTAATCAATGGCAGAAAAAAATAGTGGGAAAATACAAGTGTGCTCCGTGTGTAAGCAAATGTCACACAGTCTTTTCTCTGTAATATTCTCTGTAAATTCTCTGTGTGAATAAGTCTTATTGAGAAGCCAAGAGGCAGAGAAGAATTTTTTACTCTCTGTTATTTACTAGAATGGGTAAACACTTTGTTTAGTTATGCAGTGGTTTGTGCCTCCTCCTCCCCTCACTATGTAGAGAGTATGACATAAATGCTGTATGTTAAACTACATCTATATTAAAAGAAATTGATAGGCAGGTGACTTCACCACTCAAAAGTTGTAAAACTTTACTGAACTTACCAAATCCTTGGCATTCAGAGATACATCATCCCACCAGGGAGAAACAAAATCATATTCACAGTTCAGAATCCTCTTGAACATATACTGATCTCCTCTTTCATCATAGAATGGTTCAAAGCCACAAAGTCTACATGCAAATGAGATAGAATGATATAGGTCAGCCTTAGCTTCCTTGTACAAAACTGTATTTATGCCCAGAAAATGAGTATGCAAATAGTGAAATATTGTACATTATCGTGGAGATAAAAAATAATATATTGTGATACAGAAGTGTTAATAGATTTCTTCAATATGAACAGTTAGCAATTGTGGAAGTCAATAGACTTCTATAATAGAGTACATTTGTATTTTTAAAATCTCATTGGGCTTTAGGTGGAATTAAAATATAAATATATTTTTTCGGACTGATACTTTCGGAAATGTATGGTTGTAAAAGCATAAATTTTATATGAAAAAATGGAATGCAGTAATACTTTGGTTGACAAACAGCCATTGAAGACCCTGATTTGCTCTATTTGCTACACAAGGGTAACATTCGCGATTTTAAGAAAAACAGTGAAGTTGAACACAGATTTCAAGAAAGCAGAAGTTATTAAAGTTAGCATGATAGCTCCAGGGCAGGAAAAAACTAATGAGAAAAGCAACTTACGATGGGTAATTTTCTAAAAAAGAAAATACTAGGAGCATAATTACAACTATTTTTCTTATTGAGCAAAAATATGTAGCACAGTAAAAAATGGTTGCTAAATGAGATGAATGTTTGAAAACAAAAAAAGACAACATACAGTACTGTAGAAGATAGGAACAAGGAAAGACAATTGAGCAGTACTGTGGATGGTTTCAGGAAAGCTGATCTGAGATTAGTGAGGATTTCTAAAAAAAACAAAATGAGCTGCTAATTCAGATTAAATAATCATTTGTCATATAAACCTGATTAGGGAATATTTCTTTAATCTGAATAAGTTTAAATTATTCGGACTAAATAAGTAGCTCATAGAAAACATTTGAAATGTTGATGACTGGAAGAGGGCAAATGCTTTCCCTATGGATGGATGAATGGATGGATGGACAGACGGATGGAAGGAAGGAAGGCTGGCTTAGGAAACCATAAACTGGGTAGTCTTATATTGTTACTTTTGAATGTTCTACAGTAGATCACAAATTAATTTGCAAAAAATACTTGAAAGCAATGCAATATTAATTAGGAGTCAGCATGGATTTCCCAAGAATAACACTTGCATTGGTTACTTTATTTCATTTTGATTGGGATATATTCTTAACAGAATGTGGGAATGCTGCAGACGTAATACATCTTGATTTCAGCAAAACATTTGCCAAATTTTCCATGATATGTGGGTTGAATGGCATTATTATTAAGTAAATAACTAGTTTAAAAATTGAACTCAAAGAGGGATCAATAATGATTTTTCAGCAAACTGGGTGGAAGTATTGAGTAAGGAACATTCAGGGCTTTGTATTCTTCAATATTTTTATTAATCACTTGGACAAAGAAGTAGAAGAAATGCTTATTAAATAACATGACACAAGTGGGATAGGTAATGCCTTAAAAGACCAGAAGCAAGCTTCAAAATTATGTTGATGGGTATGAAAAATGATCTGAAAATAAAGATTGCAATCAAATTTAGTCTTTGTCCATGTTTATATAAAAATAACAATTAATACAAGGTCCTAATCTAGGAAAGCAATCAGATGCACACAGGGGGTGGACACTTGGTTTTGTATTAATATTTACAAAAAATACAGTATATTGGAATATTAACATATATTTTAAAGGAATTTAAAATATCCTGCCCCATACATCCCTACGACCAATCCGCTCACACAGGGACTTCTCCGGGTGCCGTCCGCTAAACAGTGTCGGGGGGCGACACCCAGGAGCAGGGCCTTCTCTGTGATGGGCCCAGCCCTGTGGAATGACCTCCCCCTTGATATCAGGATTACTTCCGATCTCTGCTCCTTCCGTGTAAAGCTCAAGACCCACCTCTTTCAACTGTCTGGCCTGGCTCAACCGTAGTTTATCCTTTTCCTCCTGACAGTCCTTTTTTAAATTGTATTATTATTTCGGGGTATTTTAATGACTAATTTAATTTTTATTATTATTAATGTAATGTATTTTTAATTATTACCTCCTCCATGCATGTATGTATATGTATGTATATGTGTGCATTTTTATGTTTATATGTATGTATGTATATTTTATTGTACGCCGCCCCGAGTCCCTTGCGGAGAGGGTGCGGCTAACAAATTAAATTTCTAATTTCTAATTTCTAATTCTATGCTTATGTTATCAGCTGAAAATCTGCAAGGTGCCACCTATCATTTAATAAATTAAGAAATTAATACATTAATGAGTGTATTTGCTGGTTTCCTGTATTTAGAGCTAAATTAATTTAAATGGCAATTTTTATTCTTGCAGTTTTTAGAATTTGACATTACTTCCTCTTTCTTTTCTTTGCCATCAACATACGTGCATACATACATACATACGATAAGAGAAAAAGTAGATATGCATGTGTGTATGTAAAATAAAAATAAAGGCAGAACATGACAAAACACAATGCTAGGAAAACCTTCTAGAAAAAAAGGGAAAATTGTTCCGCTCAGAACTTCTTGAAAAGGCCCTTTTCTTGCTTGGTAATCAGTTATTGATAGTCTTGAAAATCAGTTGTTAAGAGGTATTGAAGAAGAGCTTGAGAAGACTCTTCTTCATGGAAAGGCTCATGAAAAAGAAAGCCACAAGATGCTCATTTACTATAGAATACTCATCTACTTAGACTTATGCTCACACCAGTAGAGTTCTTATTCTACATCTCCTGCATAACTGAGCAATGCATCATGGCCTTCTTCCCCTCAGTTCATCCCAAACATGATTACCAATACACATTTTTAAAGGAAGAAGCAGCAAGAAAGTTTTTAGAAAGCAAAACATTGGTATGCGTGTCCTTTATGTTTTCGAAGCATGGTGATAAGATAATAAATAAAATTTCATATCAACATCATCTAATAATGGCTCTCCATTCAGCCCACATTCTCCATCTTGAGACTTTTTTCCACAGTTACACTCTAGGTAAACATCCATCTTCTTTGAATTTTCATGTCTCTTTTTTATATCTATTTTGGAGCAGTGATAGTGAGGGGAGGGGAAATAGCTTGCTTTATGAAGAGTTCTTAAGAGACAGAGCTGGCATGCCCTGGATTGCAACCTAGATTTAAATCCGAACTCATTCATGAATCTCAGTGTAGGGAGAATCATTGTTTCAAATGCAGCTACAAGCTACCATAAAGATAAAGGAAAATAATGCCCCCAAACTCATAATTTAACAAATTGAAACGAATGCATATTTTAAAACCTGATTTTTTTTGCCTTTCAATAATTGTTGGACCTTCGGAGTTCCGGTTCCGGCGGTGGCGGCGACGGGCAGCTCTTTGCCCGCTCCGGCTCCCCGGTGGGCTTCCCCACTCCTTGGGGGGCACAGGACACCCCACAGAGGGGTCCTGCCGGAGGGGCGGCATTGCGGAGGACTCCTGCAGCGGCGGCGGCCGGCGGGAGGTCTCTCGCGCGCCCAAGGCACCGGGGAGCAAGATCGGAGGGTGCTTCGCGTTTCTGCGCCTCGCGCCTCGCTAAAGCCGACTGGAGAATGCAACAATAGAAGGACGCAGCTGCGGTGCGGTGAGGTTGCTTCTCTCTTCACTCCCTATTTTGCACGAAGGATTATTCAGCTTTCTTTAAAACAACTTTCGGAGCAAGTTGGAGGCGGGGCTGGAGGGAGGGGGGTTTTCCCTCCCCTTGGACAAGCGGCGAGGAACAATTTTGCTCTCAGCCCCCGGGGGAGGAGGAGGGGGGAGAGCCAACGAATGAAGCCTCACCCAGGTTGAGATGATTTTCTTTTCAATTTAATTTTATATATTACTGTGATTTGAGGATTTTTGGAACTTTTTTTAAAAAAACTTTGTTATGCCTCTGTGCCCAAAACTGGCAGGGCAAGATGGCACACTTCCGTTGTCTTTATGAACTGTGAAACCTGACTCCACCTTTAAAATTCAGGCTTCCGGTCTTTGTCTCCGTGTCTCCCAGAGGAAACTCTTGTGGATTGGTATTTTTTGAACTTTCTAGGGGAAACTTTTTATCTATTGCCAGACTTATTAGAGAGATTCTCTTCTGCCTGGTTCTTCTGCTCCCGGAATTCACCTGGCTACCCTTCTTTTCTAACTGTTTATCTTATATATGGACTGAACTTCTAACGTTATAAAGGATGGCATCCAAAAGACCACCTCCTGGAAAACCTGGCTTTGCCACGTCTGCTCCAACATCTGCAACATCCAGTCCAGCCACACAGTCAAAGATAACAGAACTGATGCAACCCAAGACTACTGAGATGGACTTTCAACAAATGCTTCAACAAATTTTACAGGGCCAGGAGGAAATCAAGAAACAGCTAAGGGAAATGAAAGATGAAATTAAAGAAAATCAAGCCCAAATTTATAAGAACTCACAAAGACTGAATCTTGTGGAAGGGGGGGTGGAGGAGGTGAAGGGGGTGGTGGAAGCTGTGCAGAAAGGGAACAAAGATCTTGACATCCAACAGATGAAATTAGAATTTGAGAGAATGTCCTATTATCTTAGATTTCAAAATGTTATAGAAGAAGATGGGGAAAACATAAGGGACATCATGATAAACATCCTGGCTGACTACACACACAAAGAAAAACAACAGATGGGGTGGGATATAGACCTGGTTTATAGAGTGAACTCAGCTTATGCTAGAACACACAATGTACCCAGGGAGGTTCATATTAAATTTCTTAGAAAAAGCACAAGAGATGAAATTCTGGGTGTACAAAGGGGGCAAGCATTGACATATCATGATATGGAGATAACCATTCTGAAGCAGATCCCTAAGAAGATTAGAGAAAAAAGGAAGAATTATTCGCAATTAGCGAATAAATTATACCAGAAAGGGGTGTGGTTTAGATGGTTGATGCCTGAAGGTATGCTGATATTCTGGGAGGAGACAAGAATTAGAATCAATTCACCCATAGAGGCGCAGGCCTTTATGGAAAAAAATAAAACACTCCTAGAGAAAACACCAGACACTACAACGGACACGCAGGACACGGGAGGGGCCAGAGCTCTGCCAGTGGAGGGAGATGGGGCAATAGCAAGAAGACTCAGATCACAAAAATAAACAAGAAAATCATATTATTATAAACTGACCGAAAGTGATAATGGAATTATACTTGGATTTTATACTGTAATGTTTAATCTGATTGAATTTAGTAATATAACTAATATGCTGATTGTAATCAATTATATACCAATGCATTATATATAAATGTATACTATGGGTATGGAGGGAGGGGCGCCTTTCACATTTTGCAACTGCCAAAATTTGTAGACCTGTCCATTTACCCTTTTCCCTATAAATGTTGAAAACCCAATAAAATTTTATTATAAAAAAAAAAAATAATTGTTGGACTTTCAAGCTTCAAATCATTATGAATATGAAATAGCCACCTGTTTCATACTTATGTTTTTTAAACTTACAGGATATAGGTGATTATTCCTATGGACCACATGTCCACTTCTGAGCCATAAGCACACCCTCGTAGAATTTCTGGTGCTGCAAATGATTAAAAAATCTTGTTAGTAAAACAAGATAACAGCCATTAAATATATGGTCTAAACTCATGAAGAAAAAAAGCATAAGTCTATAAAATCAACATGAAAAAAATTATAACTGTAACTAAATAAAATAGAACTTAAAAAGGCAAAAGTGGAATATTTCTGTATGAAAATGCAAGTAATTTTTAGTCCTAGTTAAAAGCTTTCAAATGTACTTAGCAACTAAGCTGCAAGAAAGAGATTTTAGAATGATACTTTGACATAGTTCTAAAATTAAAGCAACAAAAATTATAAGTTACTATGGCAAATACTTTTGAGAATGTTGGCCAGTTTGATTCTGAATAATATGGGCATAATTTTTTTATTTAACAACCTATTTCTGAACTTCATATGGGATTTCCTAAAATATTCAAAATGGATTTGCTTAAGAGATTTTCCTTTTCAAGAAGCATGCATAAACTTTTATCTGTACCTTTTTTTGTATGCTTTTACTGAATACTGCAATTATTTAAATATTACGGGGTGGGGGGGGATAAGCTTCATTCAGAAGACAAATTTTCCTCCTCAAATCAATTGGTGGATGTTCTCTCTACATAGCTTCTCAAATTATTTAAGATGTTTTTCTAGATTCCTGAAGATTCTAGCTGTGTATCAGAAGTTGTTTGTGGAAATGGCATACTTTTCCAGCCTCCATAGAGTAACTCCTAAGACATTTGAAAAAGAATTTTATCTCCCAGACAGAGGTGGAGAAAAATCTATCTCGACATGATAAACAAGACCTGCCCTTGGAGAAGGTGATTCTAAACCTGCAAGTGTGCTTGAGAAGGTGTATGTCTTTTAGGAATGTCTGTGTTGTCAGATAGCCAGTGTGGAAAGGCAGCCAAAGTCCTCCCACTATAGAGTCTTCCTGCTGAAATCAAAGATAAAAAGTTCAAAATCACAAATCAGAATAGGCTCTGGACAAAGATCAAAATGCAATAGAAAAATGCCAATTTAATTGGGTGAACACTCCTCCTTGCCTGAAACTATGTTTGGGTGAACAGTGTTCCCAGACTGAAACTTAAATCTCTTTGATCAATTAATAAAAAAGGTCCCTGCCCCAAAGAGATTACTATTTTTAATTGCCAAATGCTAAATAAGCAGAACCTACAACTCAGCAAGTTGCCTGACTGCAAAAGGGCCTGTTCTCAGCTGGCTAAGCGCATTTTCTTAGAATTCCTGCAGGGGGCACTTTTGCATGTTTTTCAAATAAAAAAGTTAGAATTTTCCTATATAAGGGGCATTTGAGAAATCTCTAACCATGGCTGCCTCCAAAAGTTATTTTTGTGTATTAGGTTCTTGCAATAAACTTCACCTTTGATTCAAGCAACTGCTTGTGTTCTTTATGCCTGGAAATGAACCTAGTAAGATTTCTTTCTAACACCAAGAAACTACATTTGCCTCATTTGTTATTTTCATAAACATGTGAATGTTGGGCATATGGTAGAAATTTATGCAAAATACATAAAATGTGAGTTATACTGTGCAAATGGAATAAAGTACAACAATTATCCACACCATTGCAAGGGGTGAAGTCTGATATAAAAATCTAAACATTGCATCTGAAAACCACTAAACCAAAGTCTGTAAAATAGAGATTTTATTGTATTATAAACTGATACATTTAACCAGAAACTTCAGCTTCCATCTGGATGGTCTTCTCTCTATAACCATGTAGAGTTATAGTTAGTATATGACTTGAACAGATAAATGATATTTTGAATAAGTGTATACAATATAGCTGTATATATTTTAATATGAGCTGGGATTTTTTTAGTGTGTTAGTTGCTAAATTTAGTATAGTTTAGTATAGAAAATTAAAACAACAGAATACAAATAAAAACAGGTCTAAAATAAGATAAGTTCCGAAACATACCGCAATATCCTGGAGTTCCACAGACTGTTTTCATGGTAACATGATCTGCAACTATCTTTGAAAGTCCAAAATCAGCTGTTATTCAGAAATCAGAAAATTATATTTCTTATGAAATGATAGTTGAATTAGACATAGCAAATCAATGTTGTAGATCAGGTAGGACGCCTACATAGATGGAAAAGGTGACCTTCAGCTTAATGTGGCCAAGTAATGAAAACAGGTTGTATGATTGTTCTTTTTCTTCCCAATTGCATGTCTTTTAAACACACAACATCATAATTGAATAATGTTTCAGTGTCTATCTGTAAAACAACATGCACTGAAATACATGGGGGAATATGAAGCACATAAATTATTACTGTATAAAAGAATGTAACTTTGGAGATGAGAATAATCATTTTCGAATTTCAAAGAATTACCGCTGCATGCAGAAGTCTGTGAATCAGACTTTGGCTCTGGAATGTTGTCTGCATAATTGGGATAGAATGAAAATATGACAGAAGAAGAAATTAATCCTCTTCAGCATGAAATGAATGGGGCAAGTGCTATAAGAAAAGCTTTCCCCTTGTTAAATGCAATAAACCTAAAACTGAAGGATGTTTTAAAGTTTTATTGATCTGTGATCACAGAGTGTTCTCTTAGAGGAGAAGATAAAATTGTGATCCAAACAAGGTCTTTTGTCAAGCTGCTTACATATATCATCTCCCTCTGCCTAATTAGGAACAAGCAGTGGTTGATTTAGGCTAGCAGCAGCTTTGTCCTTCATCAGACATAGTTATTTTTAACTTGCTTCATTCTTTGGGAATTGTACAAGGCTGCAATATGAACAAAGTGACTTTGTTTCTAACTCATGTATTACCTCTATTCTATGTCACTCGCTCCTTTTTATTCTAGAAAATTGTTTTGTGCAACTTATCTGCTATTGCAATAGTTTCTAGCTAAATTCATTGTGCACCCTAAATACTGCTTTGATTATGTCTCTATTGCTTTGGTTATGTCTCTGCCGATTCTGAGGTCCCACAATACCCCTTAGTACCAACTTGCTAAGGATGCTACTAAAAGATACTACCGGTAATTATCAATTACCTATTTTTAAAGGTGCATCTGGAGCTGAAGTTGCATACAATAAATTTTCTGGTTTCAAATCCCGGTGAACAATTCCATTGGCATGTAAATACTAGAAGGAATGTGAGGGTATACAATGTTATTTCATACAAGTAATACATTTTCATAATACTGTGTATTATTATGTATATGGATTTGACTTTTGGAGAAGAGTGGAATCTAAGAAATAAAATAATTTTGCAGACCACAATTTCATGTACTGAAAACAGAAAAATATATAACTTGTAATGTCAAAAACAACTTGCACATTCATATGGAAAATGAAAATAAAAGAGGAAGTCTAATGATCACTATGAACCACAGTCCATGTGTATCAAGATAAAACTGCAAATAAATACTGTTTGTGGCCTTCCCAAAGGGCCTGTGAAAACAGTGGATTAAACTGGTTACTGATTGATCCATTTTTGTGTGTGGACAAGACTGAGTGAAGTGCAAATGGTGTACTTTGTGTATGGTAAAACAATAAGAGCTGCAGTCAAAATGTGAGTGAACATGGGTTGAACTTTAAAGTGGGTGGCCAATACAAATGAAGTACTAGAAAGTGTTTTATAGAAAAAAAATGAAGGAGGATCCAAACGTAAAAGAAATATATGGAGCAATAGTTAATCAGTCAATGGGAATGAGAAAACAAAAATTTGTGGCTGGATAGAGCTGCTGAGATCATAAAAAGAAAAAGATGAGAGGTTTCAATAAACAAAAGACACAGTACAAATTAGGGTATGGAAAGAGAGAAACCAACAATGTTTATAAGATAAAAGACAGTAGGGAGAGATAGTAAATGGTAATGCTATAAACTAGATTTAGTTAGATTTTCTCTTCTTTTACTTCCTGCCATTAATCAAATACCACAATGAATATGTATGTGTGTATACTTTTTAAATCATATAGTATAGCGTTTTCATGGAAAATCAGTCTAAGACTGATCAATCTTAATCAGTCTAAGACAGCAGTTCCCAAACCTTGTAGCTTGGCGGCCCATCTGAGGAGGAGAGAGTAGCTGGGCCCCGTGAATGGCGGGCCAGCATGCATACACACACAGCTCAATTTGAGCAAGTTGAGCTGTGGGCACAAACAGGCATTTCGCTTACACGCCCCGGATCCAAATAGGCCACAACCCAGTAGTGAGTCATAGCCTGGGGGTTGGGGTACCCCCGGTCTAAGGCAATCCTGATTTCTCTAGAAGAACATGATCGTGGATATATAATAATTTTTTCATATCTAACAAGAGACTACCTGAGTTCACAAAACATGAAAAGTCATACTGTGGTTTGTTTAGAGTTAACATGTTATGTGAAACCAGCCCATTATAATTAATTCAGGAAACCATGATTAGTAAATTGGTTTTAAAGCAAGGTGCTATACAGTTGGAAAGTAGCTGTCTGTAAGCCTCAGGTTTCCACTGTAAAAACGTATTTACAACGCCCTCTGTGGTACTGCAGAGCTAGAAACAATAATAAGATGGGATCATCTAGGTATAAAGCTAACCATCCAGATACAGAGCTAATCAGGAAGTGGGGAAATGCTACATGTGGAGGAAATGGGTAAATAGTTGTATGGTCACAGCTTCCATAACAATAAACTATATAAGAATTACATAACTGTTTGTGAACATCAAGAAGTCTATTTTAACTTTTCAGTTGAAAGAATTGGATTAATTTAGTTCAGGGGTGTCCAATCTTGGTATCTTTAACACTTACAACTCATAGAATTCCCCAGCCAGCCATTCTGAGAGTGAAGTCCACAAGTCTTAAAGTTGCTAAGGTTGGATACCCTGCTCTAGTTCTTCCCTCATAACAATTGAGTTGACAGACTTTTAACAGCTTCATTCAAGGGTCCTTGGTTCTCTCTGAGCTTGCTTGTTTTCTTGTAGACATTTCATTACCCAACTAACATAGGTAACATCACCAGTGCTAGCTTCATTCTTTGATGAGGCCTTTCCTAGAGTTCAGCCAACTGATTCTGATAGGATTCAGTTAGATCCTGGAGGACTATGGCTGAAAGATGTTTCCAAGCCTCCCTCACAGAGGAATGAAGTATTTCCTATTCCTCTGGTGACTTTGTGCAACTTTCTTTTCTCATCAAGCTTATTCATTTTTCACTTTCCTTCTTACCACTAGTTCTTTGTCTCTTTTTCTGCTTCTTGTCTTCTCCCCTTCCCCCCTTCTTTTCTCTCTCTGTACACTAACTCACTTCTATTCCATCCTCTATCTTTTCACTCTCTTTCTTCCTTTGTTTCTCTCTAGCCTGGTGCTTCTTTGCTCTACCTGGGTCTACAATTGCCTCTGTTCCAGGAGTTGTCTCATTGTTCTCTTTCCTATTAGCATGAGCCAAGACCTGTCAGGCTGTCAAGAGTGTATTGTCCACTTGTGATATCATTTTTTTTCTCCAGTGCCAATTTGACTTGACATCTGTTTAGGGTTAGGGTGACCAAGAAGAGAGCTGAAATTCCTGAATTTCAAAGTAGAACAAGAAAGAAGTGGGATGCCTAGAATTAATTTCCTGAAAATAAGTAGGAATGTGCTGGTCCACCCAATACTTCTATTCATATAATCTTTTTTTGTTTCTTATGTCTCTTTCAGTTGCTGCCTTTATATAGCTATGTTTTTTCCAGACTGGTTTCTTTTCCTGCTATTGAAAATTTTCCTCCTTTGCTCTCATTCTAATTCACAGCATAAGACTGTTCTTGACTTTGGACTTTTTCTTCTAATATCTAGCGGCCCCACGCCATGCCTTTCCTTTATCTATGGCTATTGTATAACCTCTAGTTTTTGTCACTGGCATGCAGATCTGCATTTCTCTGGGCAAATGAATTCCTTTCATGAATCATGTCTGATATGCCCTGAGGAAATTACTCTGTCACTTCTTCAGCCCTATAGATACAAAGCTTTCTTTTTTCTTTTCACTTCACAGGACACTATTTTAGATAATGCTTTCTGTGATTTATTTCACCTTTTCTTTTAATGGTACAACATTATGGTTTCAGGAACAGTTCTCAAGAATGAGAAACATAACCCTTTCTATTACTTGCTGCTGTTTCCTTGGGCTATATTTTTTCAACAGTGTGAAGCAGCACAACAGTGCTTGCAATAAATAAATAATCTGGTGTTAACAGCATATAGGAATCAACAAGTGAAATTTACACAATTTTTCAATAAAGTTACTCAAATATAGATATAATTATCAGATTTACCACTCTTTTAGCCACCCAGAATGGCTGAAAGACAGGTTAATAAATTATTATTATTTTGTTAGCAAAGTAAGGTTTAAAAATATAAGTTCATAAAGCATATTTTCCATTTTATCATGTAGCGAATGCATCAATCAAATGAAATTGGTTTTTTTTTAAGGAATGAAATGTGGAAACTGGATCAGTTTATTTTGCTACACTGAATAGTGTATATTTATTTAAAATATTTATATTACACTCTTGCTCCATATAGTTATCAAAGCAGTATATTCTAAAGGAGTATTTATTTATTGTCTTTACGTCAAATTTTTCTCTAATAGGCTTACACAGGAACACCTTTTAATTTTAAATCTATGACCTTAGGATTGTGACATAAGTTAGGCTAATTAAAAAAAAACAGACCCAAAGTCACCCAATGAACTCCATTATAAAATAGAGACTTAAATCTGAGTCACCCTGCTGGGATCCAACAGGCAGTATTGAATAAAGAGCTGTTAGAAGTCATTCTGGCCTCATCTCCATTCTTCACCCAGAACATAACACTTTGCTTGTAGGAAGATGGCTGGGAAGGTTGCAAGTGGTGATCACGTGACCCCAGGATGCTGCAATTGTTGTAAATACATGCCAATTCCAAATTACCTGAGTTTGGATCATATGACCATGGGGATGCTGCGGTGGTCATAAGTGCAAGGACTAGTTGTAAATAATTTTTTCAGCGCCATCATAACTCTGAGTGATCACTAAATGAATGATCGATCATAAGTCAAGGACCACCTGTATAAATGAGCAACTGCCAACACCAAAGGATAAAACAACAAATGTACCAAGGAAAACTCATAATTAATACAAAAAAAATTTAATATTCTTGTAAATGCAAACAGTGAAGGAATCCTATTTTTCCAGCAGTACAAATGTCTCTATTTAAATATAATTTTAGTTATTATACTGTAAAGTAGCATCCTTAAGAACAGAATGAATTATAGTAAAAGCAGCCTAGATGCAGAATCTAGTCTTTGGGGAGCCAAAAAATGATATTTTAATGCTGATGTCCTATTTTAAAGGAGAAGAGAGTTAATAAAATACAGAAGCTAATTGAGTACTGTTGTGAGAAATGATTCCATAGTAAATCATGTTAAGGGTTCAGCATACAGTATATACTTAGAGAATATGCTACCATTGAAATCAAACTGAATGAAAGCAATATGGTTTTGGAATCTGAATTACTTATGATTTTGTTATTTCAAGAATAAATAAAATCAGTTTAATGACCTTGTTCAAGTAGTCCTCAATTTGTGACCATTTGTTTAGCAATCATTTGAAGTTATACAACATTGAAAATAGTGACTTACAGTCAGTCTTCACACTTACAATTACTATACTGCAGCGTCCCTGCAGTCACATGTTCAAAATGCAGGTACTTGGCCACCAGCATGTATTTATAATGGTGCAGCAACCAAGGTCATATGATCACCATTTGTTACTTTCCTAGACAGCTTCCAACAAGCAAAGTCAATGGAAAAAGCTGGATTTGCTCAATTACTGGGTGATTCACTTAACAATCATGGAGATTTGCTTATTGACCATAGCAAAAAAGATTATATAATTGGGTGCGATTCATTTAATGATCACTCACTTGGCAATAGAAATCCTGCTCCCAACTGTACCGTGTTTCCCTGAAAATAAGACAGGGTCTTATTTGACCCTCGAAATAAGCACTTGGCCTTATTTTTGGGGAGTTCTTATTATTTTTGAGGTGCAGGAGGCTGCTACTGTGTTGCAATATTTTTGGGAGGGCTTATTTTCGGGGGAAGGCTTATTTTAGCGCATGCTCTCAAAAGCCCGATTGGGCTTATTATCTGGGGAGGTCTTATTTTTGGGGAAACAGGGTACTTGTAAGTAAATTGTATTTGTAAGACTACCTGCAATCTTAGACAGAGAGAACAGAGACACACGCATATCCCACAGTAACAGAGAATTATTGCAATGTACTGTGCAGATTAGACTAGCAGCATATTGACTGCCTCATTTTTAACAGAATGTTACCTATTACTGAAATTACAATAATTAAATCCCCACTATAAAGAACACAGTTGAGAAACATATGGCCCTTCAAATGTCATTGAACAAAATAGCCTCACAACTTCCACTGCTGGCAATGCCAAATAGGAGTAATGTTATTACTGGTTTCTGACATAGAGTGTTATAATCTTTGGTACATTTGGAAAGTGGCAAACCAGTGGACAATAATAATCAATCAAGAATAAAACTTACGTTGGAGCTGTTCCATGGCAGCATAAGGGGTCCCATGCATTTTAAATATTCATATATGGTGTTTGTCTTTAAAGTAGGCATATATTGTGCAATTAAATGAATTATTTTCAATAAAATTGATTGAGCTAGGTTCCATTTATATTGCCGCCCCTCCCCCCTGGAATATTTGATCTAATGGATTTTTCTATTGATGTCAACATAGAAGAGTCTTTTAGTAATTTTCCTCAATTCTTCAATCCCGATAATGCTTCCCATTGGAACAGACAGAGACTACGAAGGGTAGGGGAAAACAATGAGAACGTATTCTTTAAGCATACTGTAAGTAGAATGCCACCATTCAATTACAATTCACAAATAATGCAAATATTATGCATTTATAAAATAATCCAAGTACTGAGAATTGAAACAGAAATCTTCTTATTAAAATTATCCTAAACTCATAGTGGCATTTTCCTTCAGCTCTCTCTTCCCATTTCTCCTTCATTTTCCTTAAATCATTATGGCTACATAGATGCTATGACGTTAGTTCTAGGAACTGAATAAGTTCGTAGATTCCAGGCCTCTTCTGATCTGTTCCTTTATTGCCTTTATTTGACATCAAAGCTATGACTTGAGAGAGTATTCTAACTGTATATTTTGTTCCATGTCTCGCCTGTTCCTGAATCTGGGAAACCAGAAGCTAGAAAGTGTGATGAATTAGGTATCTTTCAAAGGTCACAGTTTTATGAGAATAACTGGAATGAAATACAACCACATCTGCAACACCATTTGCATCTGTAAATGGAAGATTGGTTATTACCACAGCAACAAAAAAAATGGGACTAACAATGATGAAAAGGATATCAAAGAGCAGGTGGCAACTATAGTGAGAAGGACCTTTACAGACTATATTGTGTACCAATTGTGCCTATTCCTAGACTGGGACAGCTTGCTCTGTCACTGCAATGTGCTAAGCATGTAGTTGCCCTTGAAGAACATTTAGAAACTTCAACTGATGCAAAATGCAGCAGGATGGGGTGTTAGGGGTGTCTTACCCTCACAATATTTTTCTTCAGAGAGTAAGACATCTGTGTTCCAAGTTTGGTTGAAATTGCTTGAGGCGTTCCAGAGTTATGCTGGAACATACACACACATACACAGCCATTTATTTATTTATTTATTTATTTATTTATTTATTTATTTATTTGTTTGTGTGTGTGTGTGTGTTGTATTTGTACTGATAAATAAATAAAGGGAGACTAGTATAGATCTATTTCGAGCTAATTAGCTCTCATCAGCTAGCCATACCCTTACTGGGATTTGAACGCGGGCTGTATATATGTTAGGCAGGAGTCTTAGCCACTAAGCCACGGGCTCACTTCCTTATCAGTTGAGCCAGGGAAATAGGTATGCATTTGTGTTACAACCCCTGGTATGCCTAAATATTTATCAATACAAATACAACACAAATATAAAAAGGCAACATTAAAAATAAAAATATGGTTTTCTGCCTGCATGGTCTTCTGTGATAAGCCGAAGGACAGAAAGAGGGAGTAGTGACCTTCCTCCCATATTTAGGCATACCAGGGGTTGTAACACAAATACATATATATATATATAAGAAGATAGTGAATTAGAGGATTATATAGTAATCTAGAAGAATATTAAACTATGAGCATTCAGATTGACATTTCACTGCAATTCACATTTATAATATAATATAAATAATAAATAAAAATAAATAAAATAAAAATAATATATAAAATATATTAATAAATATACTAATTAAAATAATATATAATATAATAAATAAATAATAAAATTAAAAAACAAAATAAATAGATAAAGATAGTGTAGCCAGGGAAGTTAGATGGTGCCGCCAAGAACATTCCAGTGTTACCTCTTATAGAGAACCGCTGGGGAAGCCTTCCAGAAACCAAGCATCATTCAACTGCTGGGATTCTGAGCAACGGAAGGTTTCCACCTTAAGAAAAGTCATTCTATGTCAAGAACTGATTCTGTATTTTAGATGTTTGTCTTCAGTATGAGGAGAAACATTAGTATGGTGGTGAAAGAATTGTAAAGTAAGTGTGCTTTTTCATGGTCTTCCTCCTCCTATGTTGTTTGGATCACTGATTGACATTGATAAATATATGAGAGTTTGGACTATAATCAAGAAGTTTTTCTTTCACTTAGTGGTCTATACCGCTCAAACAAGTATTTTGAGATTAATGAAATATTAATCTGAGGCGGTGAAGCTACTAAAACTTACAGCAACTGCCTCCAGGATTTGTTTCACTGCATCAGCAGCATCTCGCTCGCTGTAATATCCTTTTTCCACAATTCTATAAAGAAACAAAAATATGCCATTCAAACTCAGGGATTTCTAGAACAGCACAATTCTAGGCAAACTTATTAAAATAAATCATGGAATAATCAAGCAACAATATAATCTATCATGATTTGGTGGATAAAGCTATCACAAAAAACAACTTTACTCTGGTTTAACAAGTAAACATTTTGAATATAATATGATAATGGAGAAGTAAGGACTCTAGCAAACAGCTCAGTTCCCAATAACCTCATAGAGACATTCGTGTTACCTTCCTTGATTTAGATTTCCAATCTTATCTACAAGTAATCCTTGATTTATGGCCACAATTGAACCTGGAATTATTGTCATACGTTGTGCAGACCATTTAGTAGGTCACCGTGCAATCATATCCAATTATGGCCTTTATTGCAGGGATTAACGCCAAATCATTAAGAGAATCCGTTGTCCACAATGGGCATTATTTGCTGGAAATCAGAATTAATCTAATGCAGTTTCCAGCAAAAAAAAAAACCAACCCCATCATAAACATAAACATCATAAACCCCATCATAAACTGTAATATGTGACTGTGGGACGTTGCAAAAAGCTGTAAATGCAGGCCAGTTGCCCCAAATGCTATCATGTGATCACGGCAGGGCAGCAATTGGAACTTTAAATCTGGGTTGTATGTAGCCCTGGGGAGTTTTGTCATAACTTCAAACAGTTGCTAAATCGAGGACTACCTGGACTAAATTAAAAAAAAATGAATACATAAAACATTAATAACAACAAACAGAAGAACAGAAAAAGGCAACAAAAATTTAAAAGTCAAGTAAGTAGAGGAAAAATTAAATCTACAATCACCTAAACCACCAGTCTCCAACCTTTCCAGGGCGAGGGAGGATAGTTCTGCTGTGTGAGTGGAAGGTGCGCCCACGTGGACAGGCTCCATTTGTGCAAGTGCACGCTTCCACCACTTGTGGGAGTGGAGCTTTCTGTGCAAGCGAAAGCGTGCGCTGCTCATGTGAGCGGAGCTTTGTGCGTGAGCTCAAGCACCTCCTGCTTGAGCGTGCTGCTCCATTCACGCGCAGCTCCACTGTGTGCAAAGAGGCTGGCGTTTGCAAAACTCCACTCGCAAGCACCTGGCACTTGTGTGGGTCGAGTTATGCCCGTGAACACAAGTGTCCACTGCTCTTTCAAGTGGAGCTGCGTGCACATGTGCACTCACCTGACGCTCACATGGCCTAGCTCTGAACAGGCCATAGCCTGGTACTAGGCTGCAGCCCAGGGTTGAGGACCCCTGATCTAAACAATTAAGTAGCCATCAGATGGGCTTAGTAATAAGCAGATTCTTGGCTTTCCTTGCCCCTCCCTTTCTCAGGCTGGCATTTTAGTCACTAAAAAACCGTCAAATGCAGAATTATTGGCATGCTAGCCTTATGGGTTTAGTAGGCCAATGGTAGTCTGCCAATATGGTGAGCACAGAAGCACCTGGAAAAGTTAAAAAAGGATGTTACGTTAAGCCTTGGCTATGAGGAACTAAGCTATGTGGTGATTCACTGGCAAAGAAGTACTGACTGGTGCAGAGTTATTTCTGTAATGTTGCCAAAAGGGAAAGAGCTAATTAGCAAGTGGTTTTCTGCAAGCCAAACATACATACAAACTGGGCTGCGTTCACAGTATCCTGCCGCTTAGATAGGTTTGAAAATAGTCAAAATTGCACAAATGTATTGCCGATGTATTTTAAACTGGATTAAGAAGGTGGGAAGATGAAGAGACTGGCCATCTGAAGATCTGCATTCATATCTCTTAAAATAGAATTCCAGCAACTGAAACACATGTCACAGAAAAAATAATGCATTTTCAGCCTCTCCTAAAAAAAAAATTAAACCCAAGTGAATATCTATTTTATAATGTAATATTTGGGCAACATATAGTACAACAACATGAATAATCCACCAGATACCTGTCGAACAGCTCTCCTCCTGTTACCAGTTCTAAGACAAGGCTGATTTCTGTGGGAGTTTCAAATATCTCCTTCAATTTTATCTGAGAAAAGCAACAAAGTAAGCAATTGTCTATTTTTCCCTTCTTTCCTGGATGTACATAATTTACAATAAATAGATGTATCTTAAATATTATCTGATAGTTTTGATATATTATAATTTTTATGTCCCCCCAATTTCTCTCCTCCTTTCTCTCTAATTAAACATTTCCCAATTGATGGTTCAGTAGAAAGCATAATTTTAAAAGCATGCACTAAACATTACTTTCTTAAGTGATTCTTCAGAGTGTTTGAAATATCTTGACTACTGAAAATAATTTTAAGTGGACAAAACTCTGATGCTTCCCAGAACATATTAATAAATAAATAAATATGGACAGATTAAAAACATGTAGAGTTCTTTTGGTCTTCTTATGCGCAGCAAGAGGAGGAAAATATGTCCACAATCAGAAATCAAGATGCAGGCTAACATTTGTAAATCTGTGCTTGCAAACAGATACAACTTACAATATTTGGATGTGAAAGTCGAAGAAGAACACCTATCTCTGTTCGGACAATCTTCTTATCTACCTGGTTAAAAGAAAAAGAAAACATAATAGGATTTTGAAAGTAATTTTTTCAATGATTTGACTGCTGTATCCATTCTGGGCATTTGTAATAGTCAGTGAAAATTTCTGTGTTAATATTTTTTAGGAACCAAACACTTATGGCAAAAGTCAAAAAGTAAGTTAAAAAAAGAAATTTGTAAATCTGCCTCTGAAATATATGGGAAAATGTTGATTAATATTATTGAAATTTGTCACCAAATTTAAAAGTAAAGTGAAGTTTTAAAATACAAGAAACAAACAAAAGTTAGGCATGCTACTTATCATTTAGAATTGATACTTAGTTTATCCACATAGTGCCCAAATAATATCAGTATATAATATTTTGAAAAAATATTCTTTCTCTGAAGAGTTTGCAAGACAATCTCAAGGATCCTTTTGTAGAACTGAATCTATGACAACTTTCCAATAAATCTTAATACTTTATGTATGGTGAAAATGTTACAATCACTTTGGTTTGCATCATTAAAGACTTTGTATGGCGCCTGACAATGAATCCATGAAAATAAAATTAATACTGGGATAAATCAGGGCCAAGGAGGAGATTTTAAATCTGAAATGAAGAAAGCCTTAATCAATTATTTTGGGCAATTTGGGAGTAGAAAAGGAAATCAATGTTTACCATGAAACTGAGAAAAGCAAAGTATAGATAAACCAATATTTTCTTTTTGGTACAGGTTAGTGAATGGAAGCCATATTTGTAGTTGTTATCATTAATGCATCACACAGGATTGCCAGCCTCTTTGCAAAACAAAGACAGCATTTTATATATTACTTACTTAGACTTTGGAAAAAGAGTCTGCTGTTTCTTAAAAGGAAAAGCCTTTTCTGTGCTATCCAAATAAATTGGTTGAAGCAGGAGAACAGGAATAAATGCTTAATGGGCAAACAGATTTTTAAAAACTATTCTTTAAAGCTTCAGACATTTTGGGAGTTGTCTTTCTACTTAAGATGACTCTTGTGCCTGCACAACATGACAGACTTCGGTAAACATTAGTTGCATATTCCTTCAACACATTTTGCAAACACAGCACAGACAGTTTCCATTCACAAAGTTCCAAATTCCCATAGATAATCTCCACTGTATACACATTACCATTACGTGGAGTACAAGTAAATTATAAATGTGTTTTTATTTACACAGTCATGCTCATAATTATCTGCTTATTGCTGTTGTACTGAAATATGTTAAAGCCTTGGCGTTTGTTAAAAAATAAATAAACAAATGGTCTATAAACATGCCCTGGAATTTTTAACTCAAATAACCCTGATGCACTCTACTAAGCAACTACCGCTGTACCATTACCATTGAAAGAGTTTACATAAATAAAGACCATGGATTTTGTACAGTGGCTGAAAGAAATGGTTCACAATTACAATCAAAATTACAATCTCCATTATTTCACATGGAGAGAGAACTTTCTCCTTACACCAGTTAGACAAGTAATAAAACCAGTAACCTATTAACAAGAACTTGAATGGGGCATAAACTAAGGTCTGTTTTTAGCACAGCTGATTTGAGGTTTGGGTTAATGAAAGTGGGCATTATGTTCTTGCATAGACAAATCTTTTATGGATCAGCACAATATGCAGATCACTTTTAGTGTTCTCATCACCTAATCATTCCACTGATGAGAGGAAAAGTGATTGCAAAATTTGCTCTATCCATCGATCAAAATTCCTAGACTTATATCAATATATTAAACAGACAAATATAATTCACAATTCTTGTATAAAGGCACAATGCTTCCCTAATTGCAAAATAGATAGCTACCCCAAATTATATACAATAGGTATAAACAAGGCAATACCTGTTCTTCAAATAACTTCTTTAGAGTTGCACAGAGCTCTTCAGCAGGCAACTCCTGAAACAACATTTTTTAATAACATTATCGAAGTGCTATAATGAAAAATGGCTTTTGGACTCCTTTTCTCCTTGGGCCAATGAACACATTGGCACTTATTTTGCTGGGGCTATCAATGAAAAGAATGTGTGATACATCATTTGGTTAGGATGATTCTTTGGTAAGTTTTATTATATCCTGATTAAACATTTATTAATGCAAGCTTTTCTAAATTTCATCTGTTTTCCATCTTTCCATTAAAATATCTATATTTACATATAGATATATCCAATTTCCCACTTCATTCGTAATGCACTTGTGAATTAATTGGCCTTTAATAGTGAGTTTTTCATCATTTTGACTATCAAGTGAAATGCTTATGTTTTTAAGGTTTTTAATGGCATTTCATATTTCTGCTTCTTAAGGCTGAACGGAACATTTCTTTAACTTTAAGTTTTAGAAGAAATTATAATTTAGAAATGGCAAAAAACTGGCACTACCAGTAAACATCTCAGAAGTTGAAATGAAATCTTGTACTCACAAGAGAGGGTTATCTCCTTTCATTAATAGAGGGACCAGGATTTAAAGTCACAATTTCAGTTCTGAACAAAATAATAATTACTCATGCTATTACTACTAAGCTCCGCTTTACTGTAGTGGTAATAGAAACTCAATTTAGTTATTAGCTTATTATATTAGTCCAGGCAATTATATATCATATGGAAGGAGTCCTTGACTTACTTTGATAATTGAATCTGCAATTATGGCTGTAAGTCATGCTGATCTTTAAGTGGGTCATCACATAAATACTTTATTTTACAACCTTCTGTTTATTCTGCTGTTAAGTGAACACAGAGTTTGTAAAGTGAATGTGGTATTTGTTAAACAAAGACTGGGGTTTTTAAAGGCACTATGAGTTTTGCTCACTATGGGTTGGGGTTTTCTTTGGCCAAAAATCAGATGTAAATGAAGATTTCCAGCAAAAAAAAAAGTCATAAATTACGCTCACGTGACTACAAGATGCTGCAAACGGCTTTAAATGTGAGTTGGCTGCCAAGCATCCACAGTGCAGTCACATGACCATGGGGAGTGGCCATTGGAACTTCGGTCTAGGATGTCTTAAGTACCTTTTGGGGAATTCATCATAAGTCAAAGACTACTAGTTGGTTTTTCCTTGCTTTATTAACCTGAGCTTCAGTTTGGAACAGACAAACTCTAATTATTGGAAGGATGGAAGGAAAAAGGGAAGATGATGAATTGGTCCAGCTGAGATGGAATCACTTCCATTAGTAAAATGGGAAGGAAAACAACCCCTCTCACCTTATAAGACTTTTTACATGCACACAAATGGCTCACTTCTGAAATAGGTTAGTAATAGGATGAAAAACCAAAGAAGTATTGCTAGTTTTTCAGGCAAACTCAATTTCTTTGAAAGTTGTTTTCTTTAAAAAAAAATGGAAATTGTCCTATCTTCTTCTATGATTTTCTTGTCAACTTCCCAGTTATTTTAAATAACAGTCCAGTTATTTCTTGATAGTCTCCTATCCAGATATTAACCAGCTATGACTCAAATCTGATTTTCAGAATCAAGTATGGTTTGTAAGATTGTGCCATCAGCTAGGAAAGATACAGTACTTTTTTTTGCTAAACAAAATATACTTTTTCAGTTATCATACTTTAATCAGGCTACATTTCATATTCTTATTTTAAGCCACATTCATTCAAAGTTAAGGTCCAAAGTATATGAATTTGCACATGCAAAATCCCCAGCAGGCTTTCAAATCAGAAAATATGCACAGTGAACAGTGCTGGACCCTCTAGGTCAGTGGTGGGCAACCTTTTTTTTCAACTGAGCCAAATCTCACCAAAACCACGATTGAAATTTACTTTGAGAGCCACATTTTTAAAACCGAAAATACATAGGATGGTACACTGTTTTTAGTTTCAATAAGTTTTTATTGAGAATATTCTGCATGCAAGTATCCACATAGGTCGGGAGGATACAAATAAACAACTAATAAAACAAAAACTTTAGAACGATATTATTTATCGATAACATTAAATTCCGTAAAATTTGCCTTACAATGTAGAGAAAATTACATCCTGACATTGACTGACAAAGTCACAACCACTAATGTGAACATTGGCCTTGCATTTCCTTGGATAGTTTGAGTAAGTCAGGTTTGTATGTTGTTGTGTTTAATTTCATCTCTCTCTCCCACTTTCTTTCTTTTTTTCTTTCTCTCTCTTTCTCTCTCTCTCTGGCTCTTTGTCTCTCTCTCCCTCCCTCCCCCATCTCTGTCACTCTGTGTGTGTGTGTGTCTGTCTGTCTCTCACTCACTCTGTGTGTGTGTGTGTCTGTCTCTGTGTCTCCCTCTGTCTCTCTCCCCTCCCTTCCTCTCTCTCTGTCACTCTGTGTATGTGGGTGTGTCTGTCTCTCACTCATTCACTTAATCACTCACTCTGTGTGTGTCTCTCTGTCTGTCTATCTTTCTCTCCCTCCCTCCCCCTCTCTGTCTCTCTCTGTCTGTGTGTGTGTGTCTGTCTGTCTGTCAGTCTCTCTCTGATTCCCTCCCTCACTCCCTCTCTCTGTTCCTCTCTCTGTCTGTCTTTCTCACTCACACACACACACACACACACACACACACACACACACACACTGTGGTCACCTTGTTGAGTGTTCCAATCACATTTGAAACACTCAACAACTGGCCTGCATTTATGGTATTTTGCAGCATTCTGCAGTCATAGGACCAAAATTGGTTGTCACTCGCCCGGGCTTTTGCAGAAGCTTCCCTCCGAAGCCCGAGAGGAGGGAGGGGAGCGGGCACCCGGCACACAGAAGAGCCGCATTAAAGGGTGTAAAGAGCCGCATGTGGCTCCCGAGCCGCGGGTTGCCCACCACTGCTCTAGGTAATCAGCTGCTTTATCAGCCATAGCTCCAGATCAATATGTAATAGGTTTTTGCTTGTTCAAGCATGAAAAGGTAGTAGTTGCACAGATAGTGACATATATTACTATTCTAATGTACTATTACTAACGCCGTCTCAATTGCCCCTTGAGAGGATTACCTTAATGCATTCTAGGTAGGGCTGCCTTTGGAGACAAACCAGTAGTTGCAACTGGTAGGAAATGTAGTATCTAGATTATTAACTGGATACCTTTCCAAATTCAGAATTACACCTATGGAATATTGAAGTCAGTGAATGGTTGCCAGCATTCACAATGCTAAGTGTTGTTCATTACCTTTACCATTATCTAAGCACCACAGCACCAGGATATATCAAGCAACCTTGCCATCGAATCTGCATATCCCATTATCAAGAATATCCCTTCCAAAAGTTTCATCCCTTCCTGAGTCCTGAAGGCTTCCTCTGTACTACCCTTCCTTTATAGAATACTCTGTCCCCAGAAGTAGAGTCAGTTTCCATCTTTTCACATTTCCACACACAGCTTAAAATACACAGCTTTATTTCAATGTGCTCTAATAACTGACCATGGGCACTTAGTTATTCTTTTATTTTGTTTTTTTCTCTCTTTATGTTGTATACATTGCCCATATCTTTGGGGATTGGGGTGGTTTAATAAGATTCAGTGCTTAAAAGAGAGGGTAGTACAATGCTACATCTGTTTAAAAATAATGATCATTTTAAATTGTTTAATTTTCAAAGAAATTATTTTCACTTTTTATGAGGCAAGATGCAAAACCAGTAAGAAAATCTTGTTATTTCTTAGGGAAAAAAATATGCTGTAATATCACCCAAGGTTTTAACCAATTTTTCTCAAACTTGGCAAAATTAAATGTACACAGAAGCCAGTGGCTAGGGAATTCTGAGAGTTGAAGTCTTATACATCTCAAAATTGCTAAGTTTGATAAACATTAGTTTAAAAGTACATCCGGATGTATTTGCAGGGGGAGGTAAGAGGGTGGGAAGTACAGGTTAAAATGATTTTAATGCACATAGTCACAGCTTGTTAGATTTGCACTGGGAAACTCCAAGTCTCAATCTCAGAACTCATTGAGTGGCTTTCTCTTCCACTCTATTAACTTTCCATTTATTTCTGTTGTTTAATTAAAATTAAGGAGAGCACCTCAAATTTCTTAGAGAAAAGTTGTTATAGAAAAGTCATAAACACAGAAATAAGCAAGTGCCATTCAATTTAATGCACTTGATCAGGGGTGGGTTCCTGTGGTGGGTTCCAGATCCTGTTGCAACCGGTGTGGTGCAATGGGGCCCGGCATCCACCACATGAATGTGCGCAGCACATGCGCATAGTGCATGTGCATAGTGCATGCATGCCCTTACCTCCTGTGATGCCTCTGCGACGCTCCAGCTACTTGGTGGAGCATCGCGCAAGCGCCATAGGCTCTGTGCGCTAAAGCACCGAAGAGCTCAAATGCAGGTAAGGAGGGTAGATGGCACCTCTGGATCACTGTACTGGAGCAGTACCCGCCTACAACCCACCACTGGTGGGTTCTATGCTGGTCGGTACCCATTTGCTGTGTGCACATTTTGCATTTTTTTTTATTAAACTGTTTTTCAAAAATCTAGACAAAGTATATGTATGTGCACACATGCACACGCACACATAATCAAGCAAAAGTTCCACAGTGTCATTTGGATTTTCGGTAACAATGAGATGAATGACATATTAATTCCAGAGCTTTAGTGGGAAAAGAGAGAGGAAACAGACTGTTTTGTAATATGATCACTAATCTTAGCAGCAGAAACTTGCCGAGGAAAGACAGTTCCAAGCTGACCAGCTTTGCTGTTTTCTATTCAGTCCTCCCACTTTATGAAATAAGATGTCACTCCAATTTTCCCTTTTCTCCTTCTTCCATTCACAGACAGAGGTAGTGTTATTAACTTTATTTTTCTCATTGTAAATCCCACTGAATCAGTTGGAATGCAGACCTAAGTAAGACGAACTAAGTAAGAGCTCGGATTCTCACTTAGAATGAAAGGCATTGATATGCTGAATAGTGTAAAATTTTGTTTATTTGTATTTACTACTTTAAACTTACAGATAACTGCAAGAATATTCTGCATTACTATTTTATTATAGAAATTCTCAAAGAAACCTTGATGAAACACTTTTTGAACCTTTAAAAATTTGCTTATTTTATGTATAAAAAATGAGTGGACAGGTGTATGAAACCTCAAATTACATTTTAAAAAACTATAAATAGCAAAGAAAGAGGCCTGAACCAATTTTCAGTTTCTTATAATACAGACATAAGAAACCAAGCAGGAGAAATAGACTTTAAGAGCTGATTTGAGGAGGTATCAATGTGATTTCTGTGTCTGCACATAATTTTTCAACTAATTTAGATGTAGAAGGTTTTTTATTTTTTATTTTTTTAATTAGCAAGCAGACTGGGTACCATCACTGCATAATTTATCTGATTTCGTTTCTTGGCTATAACATAAAATTGCTTCCTAAGTTTCACAGAAAAGATTGCTATAAAATGCTAATGTAAAATTTGGAATAAAGCATCTATTATTTATGCCTTCTTTAGAGCCTACAGGGAAACAAATGCAGCAATTTTCCCATGCAGTAATATTCACAGTTTACTTTTTATAAAATCTATTTGTTTATTTACTGAAATTATTACCCTACTTTTCACTGTAAATGACACATAATGGTGCTAATAGTAAGAAAAATAAAATAAAATAGATTAACAATTAAAACACTTAAAATACCATTAAAAGCATATCAATAAAAAGAATACACACTCAGTTACAATGAACTCAACAGCTAGTCAAATTATATGCCAGAAAGAGACAGCTTGCCAGAAAACAAGAGAGAATTAGCCTAGCATTTTATATCAGAAAGTTCTGAAGCCTGGTTTAAACCTGTCAGATCTCTTAATCAAAAATTTATACAATAATTGGAAGGGAGGGAAGAAGAGATGGAGGAAGGAAGGCTTCTTCTAAATGACATTAAGTGTGTGCAAACGTGTAATGATAAATATATTATTTCAAAAACCTGATCCTAAAGGATGTAGGATTTAGGGCACTGTGCTGGTAAAAAGTTACATCTCACTATCACTGGCCTGAGGCAAACATCTTAGTAATATCACTGGACATTGTTCAATGTTTTCAAAAAGCTGCCAAATAATATAATTGCCATGATTTCCGTATTCCAAGGGAACATATCATCCTGGCTTAGCAGAAATTTCTAGAAATGTTTACATCTCTGCAGAGTCTGAGATGTGCAAATCTTTGATGCCGAGATACGCAAATCCTGGCTGAATCTAGGAATGAACACAAACTGTGACTTGTAACCCCATTTAGCGCAGGCTGCATCCTTATTCCTGGATTTGCATTTCAGTTTACAAACAACACCTGTCTTGTTTGAATTAATTTCCAACAGGCTTTTCCTTTGCTTACTAAAATCAGATACCAATTTAGAATTTATTTTTTAGATTTTGAATGACAGGAAAGATAAAAGTATTGATAATATTAAAGGATTTGTTTAATTTCATAATGATACAATATTGAAAGAAAAACATTTGTACCAGTGTTCCTCAACCATACTAATTTTAAGATGCATGGACTTCAACTCAGAAAATCCCATGCCATTATGACTGGCTGGGGAATTCTGGGAGTTGAAGTCATGCATCTTAAAGTTGGCAAGATTGAAAAAACATTGATTTACTGTATACCCTGATCTTCTCCATTTATGATTGTCAGAGCTCCATCCACCTTTCTTCTACTAGGTCTAGGAATTCCAAATAAAGGAGGGAGAGTAAGAGACAAGCTGTATAGCTCTATTCAGTATAGCAGAAATAAGCCCTCTTTAATTTAGTTTTCATATTTTAAGTCACTATCACATCTTCCCATTTTCAGAGATATGTTACAAATATTGAAATCTGCAATTTTAGGTACTCTAATTTTAATGTTATGCTACATGATTTTTAGTAGTTTAAATGGTATTCACTGCAAGATATTGCACGCAGAGTTTTACAATCAATATCTTTGGCACTTTTGAATTAGAACTATTTTGTTTCATTTTGCTTGTCATTCTAAAATTAAATTTCCCTAATGATAAATTGCTATAAGCCATGTAGTGGATTTTATTCATAATGAAGAGTAATAGATATTTTCTACTTAATGGGAGATTAGGTCCCATGGGCAACAAATATCATATATTGAAATCCTAAATTTAATAGACATTTCATAAGAGCTATATAGTTATAATGAAACGCGATTACAACATAATCCTATCTGTAGTTCCAAGAAACCTAGTAAGCCCAGTTCACCTATGCTGGCTGGAACTCCTGGAAGTGGAATATAAAAGAAGCAGAAGTATGTTAGTTTAAGGAAGGCTCGCATAAACATTGCTTTTTTGGAGTAGATCTGTTGAACAATTCTTACATAATACTTTAGACAAAACTGTTTGTTCATACAGGTAGTCCTTGACTTACAATCAAAATTGACCATGGCAATTATAGTCATAATTTGTAATGGTCATATAGCAGGTCACTGTGAACGCTTCCCCAGGGTCTCTCTAGATGAGGAGAGTGGGATGAGTCAGTCCCAGGCTTGTCAGGAAGAGAGGCAGCCAAGGGCTTTGAGCAAGAAGTGGAGGGGTCGAGCACAGTGGTGTGACCGGATGAGTAGCTGGCTGAGCTAGAGACAGGAGAGAGACAGCTGCAGCTGGGAAGCCCAGAGACTTCAGGTGGAGAGGGCACACGCTGCAGCTTGTCAGTGGAGATGAAGAAGAACTGCCTCCTCTTCCAGATGAGAGCATCTAGGGCTGAGAGGAGGCAGGTACAACAAAGGTCAGCCAGGCTACTTGCGAGGAGCACCCACTTTTGATGGGCTGCACCAGGAAGCAGTTATTTAGCTCAGCAAGCAGAGTGAAATGATGCTGTGAGCAATGTGTTCATTTCTTTGCTGTGTGTTCTTGCCTTGAACTTCAGATCATGACTCTTTGCCTTGTGGACTTGTCTTTGCACTGTGGACTAGTGCTGGATTCTTTTGAATAGTCTGTTGAACTCATCAGGAATGGGCTGGTCCTGGCACAGGGAATTGTTGGAGAATACTAATTCAGGCTTGGAACCCCTAATAAAGATCGCTGTGTAGGCGAGGAGAGAGACAGCACGGTCACCATGTGACTAGACCCGCTTTTAGATTTTTTTGGAGCAGTTGTTAAACAAATGCCATAGTTAAGTGACCTCGTTGTTTGCTACAGACTGCTTTTTGTCAGAAATTGAAAGTCAACTTCTGCTTCTGTCAAAAACTGTAGTAAATCATGGTCATATGAACATGATGCAGTGCAAACAGCCACAAATGTTGCTGAGTGGCCAAAAGGTGGTCAGGTGACTACAGGGGGATGGTGTTGGAACCTCAAAACTTGGTCATAAGTAGCTCTTGACAATCTATCATAACTTTTGATGGTCGCTAAGCAATTGGTTGTACATAAGTCAAGGATTATTGTGCAACGTGCGTAGACCAAAATACAATTGTTCCAGTTGTTTGAGGGAGAGCACAAAGGGCATCAAGAAGTGCCAACCAAAAGAAGGCAGAAAAGTTGCCAGGAAGATTGGGAGTGCAATGATTAGGAAGAATGGGAGCGTGAGTAAGTTGTACTGGGAATTTCAGCACAACATTTTGAAATTCTGAATTTGGTTCTGCTGAATTATAGTGGATTTCAAACATTTCTGCAGATGTCCTTTCAGTAATAGTTTGCTTTGAATTCAACATAAAATGTCCCATAAGCTTTATTAATTTGGATTAACAGAAGCATAATGGTCTACATTGATGAGACTATGAGAAATTGATACATTTATATTCTGATGCAGCTCTGCTCAAAAGCAAAATTCAGCAATAAAAAACTCATGAATAGGAACAGCTACACTTACAGTTTTCTTCAAGATTTTGACAGCAAAAGGCTTTTGAGTTCCTTTTTGCCTGCACCTGTAGACAATAGATGTAGCACCCCTGAATGAAAAGACAAAGAAAGATGTATCATTTAGTTGGTAATAAATTTGTAGGAGAAAGCACAGATTTACCTCAAAACAATGCCAGCTTCAAAATCTGACATTTGGAGTCTTAAGTTGGGAAAAAGTCATATTTCTCTAAATTTCCCCTGTACTGCTCTTGTATTTTCACTTTTGACTCAAATAATGAATCAAAAACTTCGTGTTTTTGTGACTAACTTTTTTCTTAGTCAAAAATTTACCTGTTTTCAAACAATAGAGGAAAATGGGAATTTGCTTGTTCCATTATTAAAGTATATTTAATGCAACAAATATTAAAATATTTCATATTTTAAAAGAAGTTATGAGATACACTAAATCTCAAAAAAACTCAATATGATCAATAAGACTTCACAGCAGAGATGTTTGAGTCAGTAACACGGGCCATTCAACAAATTGTCAAACATGTCTAATGAGAATCATCCTATAATAACTGCTGCATTTCCTCCGTTCCTTAGTCACTTAATCTTTCCTTACTCAAGGCAGTCTTTGACAGATAACAATTCTTTTCTCAAGAGGTTTTAAAGGAGATTTTTCTTGTTTAACTCTTTTAGCTCTTTTTAGCAGATTATGCAGCAAAGAGAAAAACAGCAAATTCAATTCATTTAGTTTTAGTCACAGCTTGTTTTTTTTTTCTCTTTCTTTTTTGGTCTTATTAAAACAATATAATTTATTTTTAAGCTTATCCAATTTGAGCTAGTAAAATGCAGAAGGCCACTAGATGGGAGCAAAGATAACACAAATTCAAATTCTTCAAGGGAAAAGATTCTTCAGAGGGCATATTGGTGTGTGCAGAGGAGCTGTCAGCAACTTCATAATCCAAATACCATATTGTTTGGAGTATGATGCACCTTTTTCTTCCCCCCAAAAGAGGGTGAAAATGTGGGTGCGTCTTATACACTGAATACAGCATTTTTGGCCTACTGAAACCCCGCCCCCTTGCAAAAATGGACATGCAGAGGGTTTGGGAGGCTTGCAAAGTGCTCCTGGGGGTTGGGAAGGGCAAAAACAAGCAAAGACAGGCTGTTTTTGCTTGTTTTTGCCCCCTGGAGCATTTTACAAGCCTCCCAAAGTCTCAGCATGCCCCCTTTTTTTCCTGCAAAAAAGGAGACGTGCAGAGGGTTTGGGAGGCCTGCAGAGTGCAAAAACTTTTTGAAAAAATTACCTTTTCAAAATCATGGTGCGTCTTATACTCCAGTGCATCTTATAGTCTGAAAAATACGGTAGGTTCTTTTCCTGCAATTGTGCTGCAACTGCAGGGAGCAGTCACACAATAGCAGGAAAGAATTGCTGCTTTAAGACGTTGCTGACAGTGCTACCCAAGGGCTCCTGCCTGCTGCGAAGTTGTACACAATTCTATTGAAATTTCTATATTAACATTTCTATATTATTATTTTTAGACATTTTTGGAATTTTAAATTATACAGAAGAGGATGTAACCATCTAGAGCAGTAGTAGTCAACCTTTTTCTACCTACCGCCCACTAATGGATCTTTCTTGATGGAAAAATTTCCTTACCGCCCACCAGTTTTTGCGCAAGTGCGGAATATTTTTTAGAAAGGAGGGTGTTTTTTTAAAAAAAGAAATGTACATACATTTATCTTTCTATTTCTACTTTATGCATGTTTATAATGTTTTTAACTTTATAAAGTTTAATTAGAAAACAATAAAGTAAATTGAAATTAGCTTTACTAGTGATTAATGAGATCTTTGAGGCTGATGCTGCGAGACTAAATATTTGATATCTGGTTCGATTTTCGTAAGGAACAAACGAAGGTCTCCTCTTTCGGTAATATTCAGACGGTTTCTCTGTTTGCTCATAATATGATTAACAGCACTAAAGCCTGATTCTACAAGATATGTGGTAGGGAAAGGTATCAATAAATTGAACATCATTTTCCACATATTTGGATATAACACTGGCATTTTTTTATTTTGCCAGAGTTTTTGGTATCCACCACTGCCAAAATTACATTTACTCTCTTCGTCATATTTAGATTCTAATAGTTCTTCTTGGCAAGTTATATCAACTTCAGCAACATTTGCTGTAAAAGGATTTATCATCCAGTCATGCACCTTTAAGTTCAAAATATCTTGAAATTGTTTTCCATATCCAATTTGAGTTCGTTGAGGTGGCTACTGAACCTTTCAATATCTCCCAGAGTTACATCATTGTTTATAGAGGACAATTCAGGAAACTGATGAAATTCTCTCTTGAGAATATTATGACGGAGAAGATCAAGCTTTTCAATACATAATGACACAATATTTTTGCAACTTATAAGAGTTATATTGGTTCCTTGAAGCTGCAAATTAATTTCATTAAATCTCTTGAAAATGTCTGCCAAATAAAAGGCATGTCTTTACGGTTTTTAACTGTTCATAGAGACCAGCCTCATTATCACTTTCAAAAAACTATATGACACTATCAAATAATGCAACAAAACGAGACAAGCATGTACCCTTTGAGAGCCATCGAACTTCTGTGTGTAAAAGTAACCTAATAAACTGCTCGTTATTGTCCTGGCACAGCTGTCGAAACATTCTATCACACTTGGCATTAGATTTGATCTTATTTACAGCTTTAATTATTATACTTAATGATGAATGGAGAGTTGTACTTAAATGTTTTCCGTCAATATGTTGTCTGTGCAGAACACAATGAATACACAAAACGTTTGGCACTTCTTCCTTCAGGAAAGCAACAAACCCACTATAGCAGCCTACTATTGATGGTGCTCCATCAGTAGCACATGCAACAATATTGTTCAAGGGTATGTTATTTTTTGCAAAATATGATTTCACAGCATTAAATATTGATAATCCTTTTGTATCTGTAATCAGATTGATAGTGAAGAGCATTTCTTCTTGCAATGTATTGTTTCCATCAAGGTACCGTACATATGTCATCAGTAGAGCATTATTATCTGCAATGACAGACTCATCCAATTGTATGGAAAATGAAGGATTTTGGAGAATACCTATAAATTTATTTTCAACATTAGCTGCCATTTCGTCAATGCGTCTCTTTACTGTGTTATCACTAAGGGGCAATGTTTTTAAAACTTCAGGTATATCCTGATGCATTACTGTTGAGATAAATTCTTTGATAGAGGGTATTATCAAAGTTTCTCCAATATTATGACTTTTACCACTTTTTGCAATTAAGTGTGATATATGATAAACCGCAGTTAATCCATCCTCATTTTTTGCATTTTGTTTTTGAAATGATGCAGCTATTGTTGAACGATTTTGAAATCTTTTATAGATTTCTTGAAAATATTCAATGGGCTTATCTTTATCTTGCAAATGCTTTGTAGCAAGATGTTCTCGCAATCGACTTGGCTTCATTGCTTCATTAGATAATGTCTTGTGGCACAGTAAACACATTGGAAGCTGTTTATTTGTAACAGATTCAATGAAACCCATCTTCAGATACTCTGGTAAATAGCCACGAGCATATTTCTTTTTTTCAGACATGGGTTCTAAATTTGTTTCACAATTTAACAACTACTTTTACTCTCACGTTTTGATCCTCACTCCACACAGTGCTTTTCCTTTTTATCTCCTTTTTTAAATCTTCCTTAGGGCTAGGTACAAAAGTAAGGCTGAGCTAGTTAGCCCACTTATTACTATTAGCCAACAATAATTCTCTCCTGCCTTTTCTTTCTCCTATTTTGCAACTGCTCTGCTTCTGCCTGTCCCTGCTATCAGTTTCTACTCCTCCCCTTCCTCTTCCCATGTGTTTGCTTGTGCATGCGCTTGCGCTCGCCTGCCCACTCACACAAAAGGAGGTTTTAACCTCTGAAATCCCTAATGCACGCATTCTTGCGCACGTTAGTTCAAAAGGTTTTAACCTCCGAAACACCTAACGCACACATTCTCGTGCGCATTAGTTCAAAAGGAGGTTTTAACCTCCAAAATCCCTAACGCACGCATCCTCGCGCGCATTAGTTCAAAAGGAGGTTTCAACCTCCGAAATCCCCACCGCCCACCTGGAATCCCAAAACGCCCACTAGTGGGCGGTAGGGACCAGGTTGACAACCCATGATCTAGAGGATGGCTTGACAGTATATGAATCTTTCTGATGCGCGTGAGCACACACACACAAATCTTTTACGTAAAATATAGAAGATAGGAAACAAATTAAGGCAGAACATCCCAAAGATGCTTTGCAAAACGCTAATTGACTTTCTTGGATTTGTTTCCTTGAAAACATTTCATTTCTCATCCAAGAAGCTTCTTTAGAACTTCTTGGATGAGCAGTGAAACAATGTGCAAACAAATTCATTTTGATCGTAAAACAAATGCTCTTCTTCATTGCATTGTGAAGGTGCCAATACCCCATGCTGATGCCAACTGGACTAAAACAATTTAAGAAAATTCTGTTTGGATTGGAATGCTGGTTACCTTGACCTTACCCTAAACAATTTCCTGACTGCTATGCCTTCTAAAAGCAACTCCTAATCATTTTCCTTTATCTTTGTGGGGTTTATTGAACATGTACTGCATACTTCTTTTAAAAAGTGAGTAAATACTAAAATGACTTATCACTGCATTTACCAATGTACCATGAAGAAAATTGCAACTCTGCTCATCCCGCTATGTCCCCAGGAAGAGACTGCTCACCCACCAACCCTTAATTCCTCTCACTAGCCAGCATTCAAGTAACTTTCCTATCCTTCTTTTGCTGCCTGCCAGTTAAAATATATCAGATTTTGGCCTTGAGTCCAAAGTAGTCAATCGCTGCTCATCCATTCAGCCTTGTTGCCAACTGATTGGGCAAAGGGGCCAGCGAGAAGCAGAAAAGAGGACAGAGACAGCCCCCTCCCATCTTCCCTTGCATCACAGAACAGAAGTGTGGTCAGAAATGACTGACATTTCATGAAGTGGCCACAGGTGTATCAAATCTCAATCCCATGGGAGCCATGGATCCTGGATCTTGGAAACATTCTATAAATTAGTCGATTTTAGGTACATTGATTCAAGAATTGTTGCCCTGTGATACACTATTTTGCCCAATTTGATGGCTACAAAGAAACAAATACAAGATTTTTAATAGTGTATAAATCCATGATGGCGAACATATGGCATGCAGAGCCCTCTCTGTGGGCACACGAGCCATTGCCCCAGCTCAGCCTCACCACGCATGTGCGCGTGCCTGCTGCTGGCCAGCGTGGGGGTGGGGTGCATGCAGGAAATGCAGACGCATGCACAGGGGAACTGGGGGGTCATGCACACATGCACAGGGGAATGGGGTTATGTATGCATGCATGGGGATGGGGGAGCGCAGGGGGGTGCAGCACCCCCCGTAGCCTGTTTTTCACCCCAGGAGGCTGCAGGGAGGCCTACTAGGCCCAAAATGGGGCATGGGGGGAAGGGAAACGGGGCAGCACACATGAAGGTGCATGGGGGCACATATGGGTGTCGCACGCACATTGCATTATGGGTTTTCGGCATGCAATGACAAAAAGGTTAGCCATCAGTGGTATAGATAGCTAGATAATTTTATAGCTTAAAAAGGCATGCTTACATAGTAGAAACATTAATATTTCAGATAAGAAGGCTTAATCTCCAAATTGTAGAGATATCATTACACACACCAATTTACTACATTCCACACTTGTCTGAACTCAGAAGCTAGAAAGAAGGGTGAATGGCCATATAGTTTAACTAGATCAAGGGTGTCAAACTCACGGCCTCACGGCGTTGTCACATGATGTATTGGGACTTTTTCCCTTCGCTAAACCGGGTGTGGGCATGGCAGCCCAGTCGTTTGATAGGCCTGAACTAGATGCTGCTCACATAGTAGAACGAGAAAATAACCTGACTTGGAGAAACTATGTAAATAAAAACAATGAAATTATTCACATTAAGGTCCATGTCTGTTTTGTCTGCTCAATCCTTTAAAAGCTATCACAGAAAAAAGAAAATAGTAAAGCTCTTTTCTACAATGATTTAAAAAGATGAAGCAATGTAATCATAGATTATGCTATTGGAACTATTGAAACAGTCACTGTAGCAGAAATTATGAAGCCAAATGTGATAAAATGCAAGCACACCCCCCCCATGCTATTGCAGGGCTGAGGGGGTGTTCCTGCCACTGTGTGCAGCAGCCAAAAACAGCAGAGGGTTGCCCAGAAGAAATGAAAATGTGGCAGGCAAACCGGACAGCAAAGCTTGAGCTGCCAGAAGCCGGAAAGCACTACTTCAAACACAGAGGAGGAAAACAGAAGTTGAAGATGCATTTGCAGTGGTCTGGCAGCAAACAAAGGACATCTTTAGCCATTCCTGCTTTGCAGAAATGGCTGTTATTTCATACTCATAATACTGTGGTGATTGTAGGACAGTAATAATATTTAAAATTGTAACACAAATACCATAAAATCACAGTGCATATCTGATGCATTTTGTCAGAGTGTGCACAGTGTGACTATGTGAGACAACCCAGGAGCAAATACACTAAACAGAGCTTTGTATTTAAATAGTGGTTTTAACTACAAAGAATATATACATACACATATTTTAGTCAGACCAACAGCAATCAGCAATTACAGCACAGAAGCACGCATGGAAAGAGAGATACACCACAACAGGGCCTCTTCTTAGAACAGGCTCTTAATGTTATAACAGCCCAAAAAACCTTTCTGACTCATTCCTAGCATTACATCATCGTAGCAGCTGGTCAGCTCTTAAATCATTACCTTGTCACATTTGATGTAGTTTTTAAAATAGATATTATGGAACTTTTACATGCAAAGTTTCTGTGCCTCTCATTTTGTGAGTGCTACACAAGTGAGTATTACTACTTCTAATTAAAGGTAGTCCTTGATTTATAAACTATCATTTAGCAATCATTCAAATTTAGGACAATCTCAGAAAGGGTGCTTTAAGGGGCTGTAAAACACTTCTAGCTGTCATGAAATGTCATGCTGTCCCTCCCCCCTCAGTCACATGATTGCAAGCTGGATATTTGGCAACCTATTTGCACTTGCAGCTAATTTGTCCAACACCTTGCATCTCAGTGTTTGCCAAGCTCAGTTCACACTCTGCAGGTCAACAAAGGCAGCAGGAGACAATTCTTAATTAAACTATCTTCGGTGTTATTCTCAAAAGATAGTCAAGACAGACATCAGTAGAATATCTGCTCACTACTCAAGAAGATAAATATAAATTTTCAAGAGGTGAAAGAAGCAGGAGAGATTTTATACTCAGGTATACTGTGGTTTAGGATCTTCAGAGAAAGATATAGATCTCAAGAGAATCAGAGTAGATGCCCACCATTGTGTTTATGTCTGTGATTTCAATACAAATAGAACCAATTTTAAATTAAAACCGGGAGATCCAAAACTAAAGTGGTGATTTCAGCAAACTTACAGGACTGTCCAAGTTTGCAGGAACTAAAAGAAAACAAAACCTAGGCGCCTCCGAAAAAACAGATCAGGATCTGTGTCCAATAGTTTCAGGTACATAATATTGGACAACTGAGCCAGGTAATATTATGGGAATCAGTTGGAAATTAAAATGTAAAATAAGGAATTGGTTGAGTTCTTAATATCTTAGACAATTTTGATAGAGAATGGTCTGCTATGGTAATACAATAGTAGAGTTGGAAGGGACCTTGGAGGTCTTCTAGTCCAACCCCCTGCCTAGGCAGGAAACTCTATACCGTTTCAGACAAATAGCTATCCAACATCTTCTTAAAGACTTCCAGTGTTGGGGCATTCACAACTTCTGGAGGCAACTTCTGTTCCACTGATTAATTGTTCTAAATGTCAGGAAATTTCTCCTCAGTTCTAAGTTGCTTCTCTCCTTGATTAGTTTCCACCCATTGCTTCTTGTTCTACCCTCAGGTGCTTTGGAGAATAGTTTGACTCCCTCTTCTCCCTCTGGTAATGGTATTCTATTAGTATTCTATTACTATGGTAATGGTATTCTATTTTCTTCACGATCGGTTTGATAGCGGGAGTCCGCACATATGCAGAAGGTCTTTGATGACGTCTGGGTCGATGGGCAGAGCCTCACACCATCACCACTACTGGTTCGCCCAAACTGGTCCGAACCGGCAGCATACTACCTCTGGTCTCCTACTTGGCATTCTGTGAAATGGGATTAGTGTGTACATGTGGTGTGTGAATGTTATATGTGAAGTATTAAAAGGGAAGAGTGTTTTTTTCTTTTCGCAATCTCCAGAAATCCAAACCTACAGGATATTAACATCCTCAGCAGATGGGCAGCCACATCTAAATCACAGCTTTTTAATACCACAAAGATTTTTGACTAGTGAGAAATGAGAATCCTTTCCATTTTCCCCCTTCCAGCTCTTTCTTCCTTGTCATAAAATTCAAATAGCGCTGAAAGGCTTTGATTGCAAGATTCTATAATATGTACTGGCAATGAAATAGATAAATCTTTAAAAATTACCTCAAATATAAGAAGGTTTAGAAGGCCAGATCCTTTATTTAGCCATTTTTATTAAAAGGTGTGGGAACATCTATCAACAGATTTTATGGCCATGTTTCTAAGTTTAGCAGAGGTAAGATGATTTGAATGACAAGTAAACAGTGAATCTTTTCTAAACCTTTACTGTTACCCACCTTCTCAAAAGCCACCTCCTCTCAATTATTTTAAATAACTGATTTGATTTCTTTAGCACACTCTTATGGTGACATTGAGTTATAAATCTTACTGTCTGTCTTCAGATCTTTGGATGCCAGTAGGAAATTCCATCAAATGATTTTTTCATCTCAGAAAAAAAGAAACACAAAAAGCTGTCTCTCTTTGTAAAAAGATTTGTATACATAAAAGTTCTAAACTAATAAAAGCCCCTCCCCCTTAGATTAATAAAGTGAGCTATTTCTATCAAGGACAAACAGAAACACTAGTTCCACTCCAGTCTCATAATGTGAATTTCAATGCTTTGTTAATCAACTTTTTATGGCTCAAACACATGTTGCTGCTATTCAGTATCTGTTTTCCATATTTTCCCTTTGGGTCTTTCATCTTCTCCCAAGCAGCCTTTTTAAAAACCAAAAATATAAAATTTGTGGAATGATTTCTACAAGTTTAGGTAGAAACAGCACTATTACATTTTTGAAAAAGTAAAAAAAAATCCTTAACTTAATTATAGATACAATGAAGATCTTGTTTTTATTTCTTGCTTATATATATTTCAAAGCTGGAAGCACTGATTAAATGGAAATTATTTCGTGCATTCATCAACCTGGGGTCCAATGGGAAACCTGTGTGATGGCTGTACTGTTTCTAAATATGTATTCTCCCACAATCTTGTTTTTATTATTTTATTTATCTTGTTTTTATTTATTTGTTAAAGTTTGTATTACCGGTTGCTGTGATTTTGTTTTAACTACTGATTGTATACCATCACAATCATGGTTAGTGAGATGGAAAGCTATATAAATGTGTCAATTAAACAAACAAACCTGTCAGCCTAGTCTAATCTAATCTATTTCACTGTTTATGCATTTTTCATGATACATAAGGCAGAGGGACTCTCTTCCAATGAATAGTTGACAAAGCAGTTTCTCTGAATTTTCAAAAGCTATAACTGATGGTGAATTTTTCAGCAAAAATTATTTATGGTAACATTTTTTGTATTAAATATCAATTGAAATGTCTTTCTTTTCACATTCTATAAGTATTTGGTGACAACTATGGTTGATATTTTATGATTATTTTAAAAAGCTTAATGTTTTTTTTTCCTCAAAATATTAACTAAATCAATATAATAATCCTTTGTTATGCAGTAAATGGTGGGATTTCTTAAAATCCTATTCCTTTATAATATGTGCTTATATGTCAGATATGAATGAAACATTAGATTATTTGAATTTTCCCTTCACTGAAACAGATTGTAATGGCCTCCTTCTGTTCATTCTCACTCTCTCCTTAATTTCTACTTCTAAATCTTTTTCCCATACTATTTTAAATCATGTTTGAGAGGTTTGTAGTTATTTCTAAAATTATCTGGCAGATGTTTGAAGGTCGTTCCTAAATTTGTGATGTAGTAATTTGCATATGTTCTTCAAAAGCTGTGAGCTTTTAGTGTTTATGACATTAAATTGTCAGAAAACATATAGTATTTTATGAATCTGTATCCAAAATATGAATATATATTTCTGGGTTTTTTCCACCTGGTTTCCAAATATTAAGTTTTGGTTAATATAAAAAATGAAGCTATATAATACCGATCGTCTTTCCTTGAATATTAGATGTAGACATAGACATGGTTTTCATATCTGCAGAGAAACAGATGTCCAACTACAAAAGTAAGGTGGGGGGGATGGGGTCAATGCCCTCAAGTATTACACTTAAGAGTGAATTTCATCCAAAATACGGATCAATATTTGAAACCTTGTAATGGAGTAACACATCTCATTAATTAGTAAGACTAGTCATATTTGATTCTAAGAGTTTTCCTTCTTTCATAATACCAGAAGTACATTTTTGATTGATTTATCAATTAACAGTACCACAGCTATGATACAGCAAAATGTAGCCAATGGATCTAGCAGAGAAATATACTGTATTTTTTGGTATATAAGATGCACTTCCCCCACCCAAAAGTGGGCAGAAATGTCTGTGTGTCTTATATAGCGAATGTTGCTGAAGTCCCACCCACCTGCCAGCCCCCACCCTTCGGCCTCTGCCTCCCAGCCATTTGCCTCCTTGTAGCAAACATCCTGGTCAGCTTCAGCAAGCCTGATTTATCACCAGCAGCTGATTGGCAGTTGGATCTGCCTTCCGGAATACTACCTATCAGCTGTTCTAGACTACAGGGATCACCACTGTCTCCGCCCATCACCATCTCCACACGCCCCAATTTCGACCTCTGCACGCCCAGTTTCAGCCGCTGGAGGATAGTTTGTGCATACTAAGCCATAGACATATCAAGAACATGTACATGTGAATATGCACACACACATTGAATATAGTTGTTTTACTGTAATCTGTACTTTTACATATGTATTTTAATTATATTTTGCCTTGTACCTTTTATGCTTTTGGGTTAGTGTCTTAATTTTCCTAGTTCTGCATTCTTCAGTGTACAGGTACAGGCAAACAAGTCCATAAAAGAAGTAATGAATGATATATATTTAGAACAACCATTTTTCAAATATTACAAAATCTAACACTAACATCAATGATACCTCTTCAGCTTTCAATGTTTAAAAACTTTAACCAATTCACAAAGACAGAGTGTTCACTAGGAAAGCTCCAGAGTTTTGCCTTATAAAAATATTTATATGCTCCCTGTCACCAGAAAATTACATTGAAGAATCCCCAAAGAGTTTGATGCAGGCCATTTATTTGTTGTTTGTTGCTGAGATTCCCAAGATAAAGGAGAAAGGGCGTAAGATTTGAAAGAAACTGACAAAAATCTGGGGCAGGTGGCAATTTGTTGAGAGTGATAGTTGGAACTTGCAGAGGTACGCCCTTCATGGAGCAGGGCACAGAATAGGGAAAGAGAGCTACAGCATCTTTTTCTACAGGAAAAAAAAGTTAGAATCCTTCTAGCTATGGCACCAGAATGATACCTTCGTAGAACACTTTGGTTTCACCACAAGGAGAGGACCACTATACGGCAGCAAAGAATTAGGGTCTTTCTGCTGTCTGAGTAGTATTGGGCATCTGGATTTTTGCAACGTATCTGGTATCACTACAGTACTGAAATGATAAAACATATTCTAAACCCGGAAATCTAGTTTAACTGGGAATGGGTAGCTCATATTATTTTTCCAAGTAACTGTACAATACCTGCATTAAACCTGCCATTCTCCACCTGGCTTGAAAGAAAACATGAAATTTTAATTTTTTCTTCAAGGAAAGGGATCAATGGACATAGGGGCTGGGTTCACATATTATGCTAACAATGTTTTTCCCCCCAGATTGTGCTAATAATATGATTTATTTGGTTTTGAGTTAATGTGAAATCTGAACTCAACCATTCTGGTAACACGTGACCTATATACCCTGTTTCCCTGAAAATAAGACTTTCATGGATAATAAGCCCAATCGGGCTTTTGGGCACATGCACTAAAATAAGCCTTCCCCCGAAAATAAGCCCTCCCCAAAATACTGCATCACAGCAGCAGCCATGAGGTGACCATGCTCGTTGCCTCCTGCACCTCAAGAATAATAAGACCTCCCCGAAAATAAGCCCAAGTACTTATTTCAGGGATCAAAAGAAAATAAGACCCTGTCTTATTTTCGGGAAACACGGTAGTATTATGTGTGAACACTATGGTTTGTTTGTAGTTGTATGTATGTTTTTTAAAAGATCAAGATTAGCATGATGCATGAGTCCAGATATACCAGACTGTTAATTATGCTCTGCTTTCTGGGAATATGCTGCTTCTGTATGCATACAGAAAAACTATCATTTCATCAATTTACGCTTGTATTAGAATTCTTTGCATTGTAATGGATCAGAGTCTTGTTCTCTACTAAAAAATATCAACAGCCAAGGAATATGTTTGCATAGGAACTGTTTGATCAGTTTTCACAATGACTAGAAAATGCCTGAAAAGACAGCAGAAAGTAAACTTTCTATTCTTCCAGTGAGTGATAAAATTTAGGTGGCCAGAAATGCAACTTCATTGCATTCATTGTGTTAAAAGGAGACTTGTGTGGAAAAGAGTATTTATTCTATATTAAGAAGAAATGTAATACAGCTAAAATTGGAAACAATGGAACTATAATGTCAATGAATTATGTTTTTTGGTGGGAAAGTTAAAGGGGAAATTCGGACAACACTCTGTTCACAAAAGAACTTTTATTATGTAATAAAAATAAATAAAAAACTTAAAAAAAATAAGTTCCCTTTGTCTTCACACAAGCCTACTATCACATGAAGCCAGATTTTACCTTTCACTATTCCAGTATTAGAGGTGTTTCCCTTATTCTCCCAAAAGGTATCTTGCTGTACCAGCAATCTAGAATTCTTCATCAATATGATTGATATTGTAATCTGGGGCTGGGGTCTTCCCCAGGGCCATCTGGTTACATCAAGCCAGGCTTTATTTGCCACCTCAATAGCATGGTGCTGCTCTATTGGATTAGAGAGATAGGAGGAAAAGAGGCCTTCCCCTTGCCAAACCTTAAGAGAAATAGCAAGAAAGTGAGGAGGGGCCAATTCTTTCCCTGAAATGTTGCATGGAGCTGCTTTGTGCAGCGGGAGATCTGGTGGAAAAAGAACCATCTCTCCACACTTCTCCTGTTAGGATGACAAGGTGGCAAGGAAGCTGACTGTTTCACCCTGCCAGTCCAGCGGTGGGTTCCGACAGAGATTACTGCTGGGACGCACTGAGTGCCTGCTTTATGTGCACATGCTGTGCGTGCACGCGCTGTGCGCACAACTAAAATTGCTCTGTGCATGAGCAGAAGCAAAAAACCAGATGGCGGCACCTACAGCGCCGCTGGGAGAACTGGTTCAGGGGCGTGGAAGGCCTGGGTCTCTGCCGGTTCCAGTGACCCAGGCCACCAAGCTATTACAAGTTTGGCTGAACTGGTCCAAACCGGTAGAACCCACCACTGTCCCAGTCTCTGAATTTGCAGAAATGAACCATGTAACTGAGTATCTGGCAGAGAGAAAAAAATGAACTGGCAATTGCCAGCCAGACCTCCCCCCCTCAAATCTGACCAGGTCCTGTGAAGAAGGGGAATAAGTTGAATTAGGATCTTACTTCATCTCATAACCTATGGCCAGAATGGAATTCAGGTTATTGTGTTATAGTTGTGAAATAAGATTGACAAATCTAGAGACTCCTCCCCTTTTATGGATCATTATTCCCTCCATTAATGCAACAGTGCAAGATAGTAGGAGTTCTTTTCTGAATTTCCTATATCATTAGATGAAAGATGTATTAGTATTAATCCATTCTATATTTCTCTTATAGTTGCCACGAAAACAGACATGACCATGAAGTCACCAAGAGTCAAGTTCAGCCTGATGTAATCTTGACATTTCACAGTAATTGTGGGTGAATTCATGTTTGAAAGATATTCATGGTGGACATGTCACATGCAACAACAGGAAAGGTCTTGGCCCAAATAGATAGACTGCCTCATTGCAACCAAGCAGTTCTAAAGTATTTTCCCAAGACTTCAGACTCTCCTTTATCTAACACAAATCCATTCTTCTCTCTCTTCACACACATTCATATTCATTATTCATAGCTTCATTCCCTCCCTGCTCCTCAAAGCAATTTAGATTTTAGAGAACTTACATTGCTCCCAACAGAGGTTCATGGCAATGCAGACAATTTGGAAGGAGCTACCAATACTCCAGAAAATAGAAGAATTCTCTTTGTGTTACAACTAAGCCTTTTAAAAGTCAAAATGCAGCAGTGGAAGATTTCTTTTGATGAGTTTTTAATGGAGGAGAAAGGATTATCCTTCCTGAATAGTAAAATCTATTCCTAAACTGCACACATTAAAATCAGGATTTTAAAAATCTACATGCGTAGGAAGAATAGCTCTTTTTTTCTACAGCTGCTAATGAAAGATGTGGGGGCTTCATTTTTGTTTTTGATAAGAGAATGGACAACAATTTATCGAGAATGATATAGTGTCTCCTGCTTGAGCAGAGGATTAGACTAGAAGTCTTCCAAGGTCACTTCCAAATCTGTTATACCAGGGGTCTCAAACTGTTGGCCCGCGGGCCAGATGCATCATGTACAGGACGTGCCCACCCCAGCTTAGCGAATGGGAAAAACATCGTGAAACGTCATGTGACAGCATGAGTTTGACACCCATGTGTTATACTGTTATTATAAGAGTTGGGGACATGGGTCTCATAGAAAGAGGAAAACTTGCACTATCTGGGAAGCCTAAAGGCTGAGACTCACCATTTCTGATAAATACAAATATCGACAAATAAATGATGTTTTCCAAAAAATGTTCTAGGTTCTTGGATTTTTTGAGTGATACTTTGATTGGTTCTATGAAAATACCTTTCTAACAACACTAGTAGCTTCCATAAAGAAAGAGAACTCTTTCATACAACAAGATTTTTAAAAATTTGAATATTTCCAATATGATGTCATGAGTATATTTCTAAAAGTATCCAGTGACATTTAGTTGTGTTTAACAACAAGGCAAATAAAATCAGAGACAGCATCACCGTCAACTTGACTCCTACGTACTCATTAAGGCTCCAGTTCTCTTCAAATATTGACTGATTGAAGCTTTCCCTTTTCTGGTGAGTGATCAGAGCAATATGAGAGCTTAGGATACAAATCAAAGAATATAAATCATATTTATCAATTTATATTGATATCTGAGTAACAGAAATAAAATTAGATGCATAAAAGGCATGTCAAATTTAGCTTTGATTCATTTTAAAAATAGTAAATGTGGGGATTATATCTGAAGAAAAATGGGAAAAAGAAAAATACCCCATATCGGACTTCCGGTTCCAGCGGCTACGGCGACAGGCAAGCCTTTGCCTGCTCCCGCTCTCCCGGTGGGCTTCCCCCGCTTCTGGGGGGGGCACAGGACGCCGGGGAGGCGTCCTGCCGAGGGAGCGGCTCGCGGAGGGTCCTGGCGTCGGCGTCGGCTGGCGGGGGCTTCTCCGCCTCGTTCTAGGCATCGGGGAGCAGTTTTGGAGGGCGCGCATGCGTCTCGCTCCATGCCGATCGGAGAACGCACTTTTGAACGAAGCAGCGGCGGTATGGTGAGAGGCTTCCTTTCTTCATTCCCTTTCTTTTGAACTGATGGACTTTTCAGCTTTTTTTAAAAGTTTAACTTTCGGATTCTTGCTGGAGGTGCGGCTAGAGGGAGGGGGATTTCCCCCCCCCCTTGGACAAGCAGCTTGAAAAGATTCTGCTTTCGCCCCCAGGGGAAGGAGGAGGGGGGAGAGCCAACTAATGATGCCTCACCCCTGTAAAAGTGACTTTCATTGGACTTAGTTCCAGAATTTATGGGTGAACTGAGAATTTTCTGAACTTTTAAAAGTTTGCTATGCCTCTGAGCCCAAAGCTGGCAGGGCAAGATGGCACACTTCCGTTGTCTTCATGAACTCTGAAACCTGACTCCACCTTTAAAACTCAGGCTTCCGGTCTTTGTCTCCGTGCCACCCAGAAGAATCTCTTGTGGATTGCTATTTTCTGAACCCTCTGGAGAGAAAATTTTTCTCTATTGCTAGACTGACTAAAGAAACTCCCAGCTGCTTGGATCTTCTGCCTCCTGAACTCATCTGCCTGCTCTACTTCTTCAGCTGTCCAGTCTCTACACTGACTGATCTCTCTGCTTTATAAACTATGTCTCCAAAAAGACCACCACTTGGAAAACCTGGTTTTGCTACCTCTGCACCGACATCTGCAACATCCAGTCCTGCCACACAGTCAAAGATTACAGAACTGATGCAACCCAAGAGTACAGAGATGGATTTGCAACAAATGCTTCAGCAACTCATACAAGGCCAGGAAGAAATTAAGAAACAATTAAAGGAAATGAAGGAGGAAATTAAAGAGAATCAAGTCCAAATTTATAAGAACTCACAGAGACTGGACCTCGTGGAGGGTGGGGTGGCGGAGGCGAGGGGGGGTAGAAGTTTTGCAGAAGGGTAACAAAGAACTTGATATCCAACAAATGAAAACAGAGTTTGAGAGAATGTCCTTTTATCTTAGATTTCAAAATGTTATAGAAGCAGATGGGGAAAATATAAGGGACATCATGACTAATATCTTAGCTGAATACATACACAAAGATAAACAACAGATGGAATGGGAGATAGACCTGGTCTATAGAGTGAACTCAGCATATGCCAGAACACACAATGTGCCCAGGGAGGTCCATATCAAATTTCTTAGGAAAAGCACAAGAGACACAATTCTGGGGGTACAAAGGGGGCAAGCATTGACATATCACGACAGGGAGATAACCATCTTGAAACAGATCCCAAAAAAAATTAGGGAGAAACAGAAAAATTATTCGCAATTGGCGAATAAATTATACCAGAAAGGGGTGTGGTTTAGATGGTTGATGCCTGAAGGGATGCTGATATTCTGGGAGGAGACAAGAATTAGAATCAATACACCCATAGAGGCTCAGGCCTTTATGGAAAAAAATAAAGCGATCCTAGAAAAAACAGAAGATTTTTCAACGGTCACATAGGACACGGGAGGGGCCGGAGCTCTGCCAGCGGGGGGAGAAGGGGCAACATTAAGAAAGCTCAGATCACAAAAATGAGTAAGAAAATCACATTGTTATAAACAGACCGAAAGTAATAATGAAATTATACCTAGACTATATATTATAATATATAAGCTGATTGAAATATCTTTATAGAAGTGATATGCTGATTTTATACGATTTTGTATTAATGTTTTATACATAGATGTACCTTATGAGTTTGGAGGGAGGGGGCGTCTGCCATACTTGCAACTGCCAAAATTTGTATACCATTCCACTTACCCTTTTCCTTATAAATGTTTTAAAAAACCAATAAAACTTTTTGGAAAAAAAAATACCCCATATCTAGTGATTTCTGTTAGATTTTCATAGGCAAGGAAGAGTAAACCTTTCCACAGAAGTACAGGACACATATTTAATACAGCATATTACCTTAAACAATTGTCCAGCAGCTTTCATAATTGGGCAGAAATCTGAATGACAAGTTATCGTTCCTGAAATTTCTTGAACCAAACAATCTTAAAGGAGGAGGCAGGAGCCTGTCTTCTTGGATATTTGCTCTGAATATTAATACGGCAAATACAGACACTACCACAACTATTGGTATGTCTCCATTAAAAGAAAACTAGTGACTATTATGTTATCTGTCTTTCAAATGTAGGGTCTTTGTGGTCATTTACTTGTATCAGTTTCAACTTAATTCGCAGGAAATTCTTTGGAGAAAAGTGGAGGGGTACCAATAGTATGTTTGGCCACATCTGTAAGATTAATCAGACTTTTGGTTAAGTTCAGGGGTGGGCTGCTACTGGTTCGCCTGGGTTCAGGAGAACCCATAGCTAACGTTATGGCTGGTTTGGAGAACCTCAAAATTCCACCCTTGGCTGGCCCCTCCCATCCCATCCCTCCCAGGAGTCTCCACACAGCCCATTTTGGATGTGAGGCAAGTGCAGGGCCCATGTGGAGGCTCAGGGAAAAGAAAAAACAGGTCCTTTGGAAGTTCCAGAAGGCTGGAAACAGGTCTGTTTCTGGCTTCCGGAGGCCCTCCAGAGCCTGGGGAGGCAATTTTTGCCCTCCCAGGAGCTCAAGGAAAGCCTCTGGAGCCTGGGGAAGGCATGGTGGCATGCCAAGGTGCGGAGGCTGACTGGGCCACGCCCACCATGGCCACACCCACCCAGCAACCGAGCAGAGAACCCGTTGCTGAAATTTTTGAAGCCCACCCCTCGTTTAGTTAGTTCTGTGTGGTTCCACAACATTTTGAAAGTGGCACTTTTAAATTGTTAGACTGGATCTCAGTGTAACAGGATATTTCTTTTGGTGAATTCATTATTAACCCTTCCTGAATAGTAAAACTTCTTTCTAAACATTGCAATCGGGCTTCCCAGTCTGTAGTCTGGTATTCAGGGCACTATTTAGATCCCAGATCAGAAAACGAAGAAACTATGGTATGCTACACTGTTAAATTTTTACTAAGTGTGCCCAGATGATGACAATTTGCTAGTCCTCCACATTCTGATTTTTTTTCTTTGCTGTTTTTCAAACTTTCAGCCCTTACCTCTTCAAATCACTCCAGCACCCCCAATTCCTGAACAACCATTTATTTCCACTGCAAGAAAATACACTAGATCTCAACTCCAACATACCTTTGAGTAATGCTTCTGCCAATTTGATTGCTTCTTGACCTCTCTGGGTAGATATTAAACAAAGTGCTTGGCTGCTCTTTGATCATTATTATTAAATTGCTCTATAATAAGCCAATTTCTTTCTTTGACATATATTTTCTGTGTAATTTGATTCAAGACTTGAATCTCTCCATACTCCTTATGCCTTAGAATCTGCCAGTTGTAAGCCAACATGAAACAGCATAGCTTTATGACACGCATATTGTTGCCGGGTGCAAAGTAACAGAGCAAAGAAAAATTACAACACACAGAACTGAACACAGCCGAAGTGTAGAAGAGCATAATGAAGTACAACTAAAGTGACATTGGTTTTTACTTGGATAGCCCTAGAAGTGGATTAACCTACAAACAGGCATTGATAGCTAATTATTTTGAATACCTGCAATTAGGTGCTTTGGGGGGAGGGGTTTAAGCTTAAAGCTTTCTGAGCACATAGGGCTTGCACCGGATGATTTTTGACTTTGGAAAATATAAACCATTCCTAAGATTTTCTCCACAAAGGAGGGAGATTGATATCTTAGTGCGCCTCATACTTTTAAAAGCATTTTATCACATAAGCAAAAGATCATTATGTTAATATTATTAAGATCATAGTTACTAGTAACTACAGATACCAAATGTTTTCTATTGCCTGTAAGCATACTTAAATTAGCCTCTTCAATTTAGCTCATCCTAATGTAATTTGTAAATCATACAACCAAGAGTCAAATTACCGTAACCGTGAGAGTGGAAGGAAACCATTGCATATAGACAGCTCTCCATCTCAAAAGCATTTATCTAAGTCTGTTTCAAGTGAATATTGTAATATATGAATTTGACCAAAGATGTATCATTTGAATGGTCCCCATTATCTCCAAATTATTGAAGATAAGAATTAGTCTCTATACTGAGCTAAATACAATAGCACAAGGCATAATATGGAAGGGAAGATCTACTGTATAAACTAGTTAAGTAGTTTTCTTCTGCATTAGTTGTAGGAATTTCTTCCACCCATAACTTTCACAAACAGTTTTGAGTATTGCTGTACTAAGATTTCTAGTATTGCTATATGTAGGAATGTGGAAAAAGCAAGAAAGTCTTGTCACTAAGCAAAATATATTGCTAGTGTAGAAAAGGATTCTCCTTTGAAAAATGAATGGGAAAACATGAGTATAAGCCTGAATACAATTATCACAATTTCTGTTTTCAACCTCTTCCAGGAAAGCAAATAAAGTTATTATTCATAATCTTACACAATCTTACATGCATGTGTCAATTATACCAATACTTCCAACGTCAAAAAAGTCTATTAAAGATAACCAATACATTTGAGTCAGCGCCCTTCCTGACATATGGATCATGGTTCTTCTGGCATCATTCTTATGATGCCAGAAGAACATCACACTCAATTTGCAAAAAGCAAAACAACACCACAGTTATTGGAGACCTGCTGTTGAGAGGAAGCAGGATTAGTAAAAAAAACCTTTCCCAAACTGGTGTCCTCTAGAGGTGAGATGCAACCGAATCAGAGCACTAAGTTGAAAAACTTGGAATTTTGTGTAAAGGTTGCCAAAGTTCATTTATCTCTTAGAATAATAAACACCATTTATGACTGAAGTATTCTAAGAATTGAAGTCCACAAGTCTTAAAGTTGCCAAGTTTGGAGACCCATGCTCCAAAGGAAATCCAAAGGAAGGATTTCAACAATAATTGATATTTATATTACATGGATATTGCAGAATCAAGGGGTAACTCAAATACCCCTTTCCTAGTTTTGAAAAAATGTCATTACACTCACACTCAAAAACCAGACTCTTACTGTTTGGCAATCTCCAAGTGGGTTAATTTAACCAATTTAAGAACCATTAGTATAAAAACAAATGGATGGACATTAGTGGGGGGGAAAGAAGATCTAGTACTGCTGGATGAAATTTTAAAATTCTAGATGCATTTGAATCATGACCAGGAAAAATAAATACAAAACTCTAATTCAGTATTTATAGGAATTTATTTCATATTTGTAGAGTGTACTGCATTCTGAAATCTGAAAATTCCCCAAACTATTTATATCCACCAGTCTATAAAATGGATCTTTCCATCTGAAGAAAAGTTAGAATCCTGTAAGATTCCAAATATAATCAGGCAATGATATTACAGATTTGGTTTTGGCATTTGTAATGTAGATCACTTTCTTCTTGCCCAGAACAGAAAAATAAACTGTCGCAAGCATCACATCAGTTATAATCTGACACATACAGACATAGAGACTTAAAGATGTATTCATGGATTGGTTCCCACACATCACCAGACATATGGAAAAAAGACATTCAGTCTAGGACAGGGATGTCAAACTCTCATCATCACGGTGGCATAATGTGACATATTGGGATTTTTTTCCCCTTTGCTAAACTGGGCATAGATATGACCAGTGCGTGATGCATTCGGCCCACAGGCTGCGAGTTTCTTCACCTTCTCTACATTGAAGCAATATAACAAGAGTCAGCTAACTACAAATAGTCTCTGAGCTTCAGATACACAGAAGACACTACAATGTATATTTAAATTTTGATATTGGTTTGCTATTCTGTTCTTCTGATGTAAAAGAAGTATTTCTTTGAGCAAATTTTGGAGACGTCATCCCAGATACTGTCTGTCTTCATACCGTGTTTCCCCAAAAATATGACAGTCTCTTATATTTTTTTGACCCACGAAATATGGCCTTGGGCTTATTAAAGGGGAGGGCTTATTGTTTTCGCAAGAGAGCAGCTGCCCGGCAAACCCCCCCCCTTCAGCTGGGCACAGCGCCACTGACCGACCTAGCGGTACCCCAAAAGCACCAAGCAACACAAGCGCCTTTGCTCCCTACCTCGTCCCCGCGGTTTGCTGCCTTCCAGATACCGCTAGGCCGGCAAGCGGTGCTCTATCTGGCCGGAAGGGAGGGATTGTCCAGGGGCTTAGTTACGGGGGGGGGGGGCTAATATTTTTGCCCACCCAAAATATGTGGCAAGGCTTTCGTTTCAGGACAGGTCGTATTTTGGGGGAAACATGGTACATGTATACCAGTGATTTCAAACATTTTGGTGTTAGGGTTCTTTACATTCTTAAAAATCATTAAAAACTCTTCAGAGCTTTGCTTCATGTAGGTTTTATCTATTGATATTTACTATATCAGTTCAGAAATTAAAACTGAGCCATTCTAAAATATTTATTTAACTTCACAGACTGCCTGTAAGGGCCTCAAGGCCCCAGGAATCCTCAGACCACATTTTGTGAACCATAGAGGTGTATTCTTTTTTTTCAAGGGTGTTACTGATTCTTGTTTGAATTATTGTGCTACCCTATCTCACCTATGTAGCAAATTGTACAAATAGATGGTTCTGACCAGTAAAAAGAGTTTTAACCATTAAAAAGTATGCTCACCTTACAAATTTCATTTGAAAAACTAACAGTAAAAGACACCTGGCTATGTCATATAAACGGGAATTTAGAAGAAGTTAATGTAGGTTTTATCTTTGCATTAAAATCTAGTATAGCCATCCATAATCTTGTATCTTCCAAAACCGCTAGGCTTATTATTCTAGGATTCCCAGCTATGCAATGGTCTATTATGTAAATCTATCTTCAATAAGTTATATGAATGACTGCAAGATAAAGTCAAAATAAAAATAAATTAGAACTTCTGATAGACTTGCAACATTTGGAAAGTATTATTATAACATTTTGCCAAAAAGACAAAGAAAGAAATAGTGTCATTCTAGAGTAGCTACATAAGATATATGTATGCGGCATGCTGTTGTTTCTTTACTGCCATTTCCAGAACTCAGAGTTCTTTAAATATTAATATAACTCTATAAATATATACAATTAAATGATGAGATCATAGAAAACATTAAACTATGAAATTTACTAATCTTATTCATCAAATTTTAATTTCACTTTGAATTGGTAGGATCAGCAGGATGTTTCTTGTCTAGAAATATGAATGTATCCGAATAGTTCTTCAACTTACCCAAATAGAAGTCACTTCACATTTGTTTTAATAGTGACCTATATTACACAAAATTAGCAAATAAATTGTTAAATGGAGAACAGGCTAACTATTTTGTAAGTAATCCTTTCCAGACTTTATCCTCTGATAAGGAATTAGATCCTCTGTAACTTTAGATGTTTCAAAAAGCTTTAATGTTTAAAATATTTCCATGCTACTGTAACAATGAGTTAGAAACAATTCTTGTCCTCAAAGTTAAAAATCACAGCACACCAATGACTTTTCTTTACTAATAGGGAAAAAGAAACCTTCAGCCCTACTCAGCAGGTATTAAATCTTCAGAAAAATGTAAAGTATAACCAATTTATTTACCTATTTATGAAATTTCTATACTGCTTATCTAAGTGACTCTGGGTGGTTTACAACAGCAATTTAGATAACTGTTGTTTAAGATATTGTTTCCTTGCTTCAAATTATTTTCAGTTTTCCCATCATTAAAATGCAAGTAGAATTTATTTTTTAAACACATCTAATTTGTTATATATTGTTTAAGCTATTGTTTATTTTTTCTTAAATTATTTCTAATTTTGCAGCATTACAAATATCAATATAATTTGTTTTTGCCTAAATACATCACATGTTCCTTTCATTTTTTTAATTAGTAAAAAGGTGGCAAAATATAGGCTAGACCTTGTTACCACTTATGGGATAGAGTTGGTAAACCAATTATATTCTGTAAGCATACAAAATTGATACTTATCAAGCTGAAAGGAAATATATATAATATTTTCTTGAATTACAAAATGGATTAAAAATATGATTATCCAGTTTACTGATGACACGAAAAGAGGCGAGGGCATGAAACAAGAAAATATCAATATTTAGGATAATTTTAATAGGCTGGTAAAAAGCAGAAATATGAATTTAAAAAGGGAATATGCAGCATCTTACGTTTGGACAGGAAACATCTAAGGCATGAATAAAGGATAGGAAGATCGTAATGAGTATTAGGAGATGCAAAAATGATCTGAGTACTTTGGCGGATCACAAGCTGAACTTGAGCCAACGGTATAATACAGCTGTAAAAAAAGAAAATGCAGTCTTAGGCTGCATAAAAGTATAATGCCATGACCCAAATAATTAATCATTCCTCTCTATTCTAGACAGTCAGACCATAACTAGATTATTGTGTTCAGTTCTGGGCACCACATCTTAGGAAGGATATTGACAAACTGGAGCATATCCAAAAGAGAGAAGAAATAAGATGACAAGGAAGCTGGGAGGAAAAAGTGATGAAGTTTGAGAAGTTGAGAACAGAAGAAAAGACTGTGAGGAGACATGATATCTGGCTTGAGATATTTGAAGGACAGTCAGTCTGTTTAATTGAAAAGAATTCCCTTGCCCCCAAGCAGGCTGTTCCATTATTGAATAGTGCTTACTGCTAGTACATCCTTCCTGATGTATACTGCAAACCTGCTTTCTTATCATTTAACCCTATATTTTCTTATTTTGTCTTCTAAAACTACTCTGAGCACTATAAATAATTTTGTCTTAGATTTTATTACCAACCATATATTGTAGCTCTCCAAGATTTTATAGAACATATTGTCACGTGAAACTTTATTTTTCTTTCAGTCTTCCTCACCATTCTCGCTTCATTATTTTTACATACTTGGTAGCATATATTATAGATCAGCGATGTCAAATTCAAGGCCCGTGGGCCGGACCCAGCTCATGGGTTGCTTAGATCTGGCCCACTGGGCCACCCTAGAAACAGCGAAGGACCAACTCATGGTGCTTTTCACAGCAAAGATGGAGCTCGGGAGGGCCACGTGTGGCCCTCCCAAGCTCTGTTTCACTGGCAGAGGGTTGTAGGAGGCCGTCGCAGCTGAAAATGGAGCTCGGGAGCCCATTTTCACTAGCAGAGCACTCGGCCACCCCAGGTGCCCCAGACACGAGTGATGTCAAGCTGGCCATGCCCATCCTGGCCACCCGAAGTCAAACACACCCTGATGCGGCTCTCAATGAAATCAAGCTTGACACCCCTGTTATAGATCGATCACACTCTGACTGAAATTCCTCCTAACTTTTATAATTGTTCTTTATCAAAAATTCACTTAAACACATACTTATTCTAAAATTTGAAGTTACCATACGAAAGGTGCACTATTATTTAATGCTTGCTCTTTCACTTTTTCTTCCCACTAAGTCAAATACTATTGCTTTTGTGGTTTTTCCACACTTGAGTAAAAATATAGTCTTTGGAAAATTAACTTTTGAAGACAATAGAATTCAATATGATTCATTTTTACAATAACATTATTGAAGTTTCAATTTAAAACAAATAATATTCATGATTAGTAACATGAATGTGTGAATGAAGCCACCTGGTTTCCAGCTTTACACCTTTATCTGATTAAACTTTAATCTGAAAAGCCCTAGGAGCACAAAATGTTCAAAATTACTCTGTTAACATGCATGAAAATTATTTTGTCAAACCTTAAGTATTCAACAGCTGTTTCTGCTAAGTCATGGAGATCTTGAGATGGTATTTGCAAAATATTTCTTTACCTTTCAGAAGATGAGCCTGGAAGCTCAGCCTTTTCCTAGATAATTAGTGCTAGGCTGTTCATTTATCTGAAGGGGTGGGAGCATCATCTTATTATTCTTGCATCTTATTGTCTTAAGTCAGCGGTTCTGAACCTGTGGGTTGTGACCCCTTTTGGGGTCGAAGGAACGTTGGTCCTACCTGAATGTTCTTCTCAGTGTGGCACAGGACGGTCCAGGAGTGGGTTGTTCAGTCCTTATTTGCCCAAGAGATTGAGTCAGAATTTAAGCCATGCTCTAGCTTCCTCTGCTGATATCCAATTCCGATGAGGCGCAGCTCCAACTAGAGAAACGAAAGAAGAACAGGCCCTGCCCGCAGCATTAGTAGCTCCTGGGGACCAGGGCCTAACCAGAAAACAATAACTAGGGTGGGACCTGGACTGTCCTGCGCCACGCTGAGAAGAACGTTCAGGTAGGACCAACGTTCCTTCTCCAGCTGATGGCGCAGGAGGGTCCAGGAGTGAGACATACCGAAGCAGCAGTCCCTAGGGTGGGAATTCACTGGTTCATGGTACCCGAGGGCGCATGTACTCCTTGCAGCACCCTACGCACAAATGATGCCTCCACAGATGCGAACGCATCCAATCTATAGTGCTTAATGAAAAGTGAGGGGGTGACACCCATGTTGCCTCCAGGAAGGTCTTACGCAATGCCATCTCAGTCCACTTATCTTCTGCCTTCAGAATGTCGGCTACATCACTTGCCACCATGGGAGTTGGGGATGCCAGGGCGGCCACAGAAGCATCCACCTCCGGAACCTGTAATGCCTGAGAGAAATCAGGATCCATATTATAGAACCGTCTATCATTCCCACCCGGGGTGGGGAAAGTACCTAGCTTGGCCCACTGCTTCTGAATGATATTCAGAAACAGTTTTGGTGCAGGGATTTCCCCTTTCCACGCCGTGGGTTCCACAAAGAAACGTTTTTTCTTAGGCGCTGCCTTGGAAGTTGAGACCTCAGCCGCGGTCTCAGCCGATGAAACGCCATCTTCCGTTTCATCGGCTGCAGTGCTCCTGGCTTTAAATAGCAAGGAACGGAACAAATTAGGAGGAAACAAACCAGCAAAGGCCGGAGTATCCGGTGCCAAACCTTCATCATCAGAAAGCTCTGTTTCCTTCTGCTCTTCCTCTTCCTGGAGCGAAACCTCGCTCCTCAGCGAAGGGGAGACCTCTATCTGCATCCTGTCTGATCGAGCAACCGGATCCTAGATGCATCTGCACATGACCTCCATCAGCTCTGCGTCGGCCTGGTCAAAAGGCCGACCCTGGAGGGCTACGCCATGTGCAATGGCTCGATGAATAAGAGATTGAATGTTATCAGGTAAATCCTCAAAATCACCAATGTCATGACTAGGCCCAGGCCTGGGTGGTGCCTATGCCCCAGGTCAGGAACAGGCATAATGCGTGTAGGCGGATGGTACTCGCCTTCCTTATCCTCCACCTCTGAGAGTGTGGGTGAGATCAAACTGGCCCTTGGGGATCCAGAGACCCTTGAAGGGGAAGGGGATGGAGAAAGTGGAGCCGCCCTCAGACGGGTGTGTGTGTACCTTACCGCAATGAGCCTCGTGGCAGAGAAAAAGTGGAAACAAAATGAACGCCGACCATATGACTCCCACTGGAGGTTCAACAAAGTGGCTGCCACCTCATGGCCACTAACAAAATGGCCCCCACCACGAGGACCTTCCCAAGATGGCCACCGCCCAAGGAGCTCTCCCAAAATGGCCGCCCCCAGGGCCCCATACTCACAAGGGGGAAGCCTCTGGACAAAAACCAATGGTGCAGGTGAGCAAACGGCCCCGAGATCATCCGGTCGGCCGTGCAGCCCTCCGCAATGAACAGCCAGTGCCAATCGCGCCCTCCTGTCGTTCCGGACCATTTGCAGCTATCCGGGAACGCTGGCGTGCTGCACACGTGTTACTCATACTCGCAGCCTCGATGTCCGCCCGCTGCATCCCCTGAGAGCCAGCGGCAACGCAGGGTGAGCTCCCTGGCACGCTCACAAGCCAGTAATTGGAAGCAATTTAAACAGAGCCGCATGGACTCCGATGGCTGGCCCAGCCAGAGCTTGCTTGCGAGGAACCTGGCACCTCCAGTAGGGTCTAGCCAATACAATTAGCTACTCTAGGACAAGCAGGTGGAAGAAAAAACTTGTGAGCCAAGTTCAAACACCTTCCATCCAGTAGCGACATCAATTTAATTAAAAGAATTTTTTAAAAAACTATTCTAGGAAAGAAAACCAATTTTCACTAATAGCAAAGGTATTTTACATCTCTTTTCGGGCAAGACTGAGTCGGAATTGGATATCAGCAGAGGAAGCTGGAGGCGTGGCTTAAATTCTGACTCAGTCTCTTGGGCAAATAAGGATTGAACAACCCACTCCTGGACCCTCCTGCGCCATCAGCTGGAGAACGACCGTTTCACAGGGGTCACTGTGAAAGTCTAAAGTTTAGACTCCACCTCGTGTTCCTTGAAATCTCTGCCGGTGGATTCCAGAATGGCTGCGCAGCACGTTGCCGCGGCTCCACGGCGTAAAAAACATAGCTGCACGCTCACTCCCCGTACAATTAGCCTCTGAGATGTCGTAATGGAGGGAAAATGTTCTTGCGAGGGGGGAAGGGGCTTAGGTCCTGCTCCAAGCTGTAATAATTCGGGGCGTGCGCACAGCTATGTTTTCCAAGCCGCTGCCAGGTACTTTTAACTATATCTAAATCCACAACCAGACCTGTCATCAAGAGCCAAGCTCAGGAGCCCGAATTGTCTCCATTCACATAATGAAAACTTGCTTGCTAAAAGTACCATAAACCATGCACAAAGGAAAAGAGCAAAAAAATGCAATGCAAGATAACAATTTAAAAATGATACAAGTGGAATTATTATTAGAAATAAAATGTAACAGAGAAAATGATATGTATGAAAATATAAAGTTGTGTTTCCTGAAATGCCACCCCAAGAACCCATCAGAGAAAGTAAATAAGCAAGGGCAACAATGGAAAGGAGGAAAGATGAGGGAAAGGAAGAAAGGGTAAAGCAGAGGGAGTAAAGGAGGGGAATCGAGTAAGAGAGAGGGTAAGAGGGAGGAGAAGAGGGGGGGGAAGAGAGGGGAAGAAGAAGGGAGGAAGGAGGGAAAGGAAGAAAGGGCAAAGCAGAGGAAGCAAAGGAGAGGAAGTAAGAGTAGGAGAAAGGGTAAGAAGGAGGAGAAGAGGAGGAGGGGAGGAAAGAGAGGGGAAGAAGAAGGGAGGAAGGAAGAGGAGGGAAAGGAAGAAAGGGTAAAAGCAGAGGAAGTAAGGGAGGGGAATTAAGAGTAGGAGAGAGGGTAAGAGGGAGGAGAAGAGAGGAGGAGGGGAGGAAAGAGGAGAAGAAGAAGGGAGGAAGAAGGAGGAGGGAAAAGAAGAAAGGGTAAAGCAGAGAAAGCAAAGGAGGGGAAGTAAGAGTAGGAGAGGGGGTAAGAAGGAGAAGAGGAGGAGGGGAGGAAAGAGAGGGGAAGAAGAAGGGAGGAAGGAGAGGAGGAAAGAAGAAGGCAGAGAAGGGAGGTAGAGAAGATAGAAGGAGCAACGTTGTTGCAAAATAAAATGGCGTGGCAAGAAAGTGACCCAAACTGTATTCTATATATTTGTAAGAAAATAAGGATAAATGATTAATGATAATGATATAATTAATGGTAATTATAAGAGTGTATATTTGTGAATGAACTTGAAAGAGAAAATAAAAAACTTAAAAAAAATAAAAATAAAAAATGCAAGACGTTTGCCCAATAAATTAAGGTTAAGCTTACCACCACCACCAAGGTGGTTTGCACTCCTGCAAACAACCCCAAACCAGGTTGAAGATCCATCCAGGCAGGGTAAGCAAGTTTGTGAATGCAGCTGCAGGCAACTTAGTTAAGGAGGCTGTGGGAATAAAGCCACTGTGTGTCTCTGTGTATGTGTGTGTGTATGATTGTATAGCAGCCGAGGTTGTCCAGCCTCCAGGATGTGATTCTTTTCAGACCCAAAATTTAGGAGCAGACAAGATGCTGGCTGCCTCTATAAAAAAGATGTGGAGACTCTAGTCTAGAAAAAGTGCAAAGAAGAGCAACCAAGAGGATTAGGGGACTGGAAGCTCAAACATATGAAGAACAGTTGCAGGAATTGGGCATGTCTGGTTGAATGAAAAGAAGGACTTAAGGGTGATATGATAGCAGTCTTCCAATATTAATATCTACATTACGATTCATAACAGTAGCAAAAGTACAGTTATAGAGTAGCAACTAAAAATTGTTTATGGTTGGGGGTCACCACAACATGAGGAACTGCATTAGGAAGGTTGAGAACCACTGTCTTAAGTGATTATCTTCCTGTTCCTAATGACTATTGGCAGAACTACAACAATATGTTTGCACTTAGGTTGAATTTTCAGTTGTCTGGCATATAAAACAATAAATTTAATGTATTTTTAAAACATGCAGATTTTCACTTCCTATTAGACAAGTACAGATGGTGCACCTTTCAGTGTTACCGCCCACTCATGTAAAGAAAGGGGCAACATCAAATGGGGAAGAATAACTGAACCATTTTCAGCTCCCTTTCCTTTCTTCCCACGCTGTTTAGTGGGGGAGAATGGAAGGAAGGATCTCCAGCAGCAGCACTGGAGAAAATTGTAAAGAAACCAGCCCAGGATATTCAACCAAGTCTGAATTGCTGTGCAATCAGACAAGTTCTCCAATGCCAGCAAATGCAAACAAGATATCTGTGAGCCATCCCCTTTTGGACAGTGATGCTCATAAGACCATGACAGCCTTCCCTGCAGCCTTTCCTCCAACGTGCATCTCTTTCAAGCCAAAGACAGAGACAGTATCCCTCCGACCAGCTTAGTCTGAAAGGTCTACTCAGTTGCCCTAAATTGCATCCTCCTCTTCCCTCCATAAACAGCTGCACACCCACCTCATCTGTCTTTCTTTCTTTCCTTCCCCACGTTCTGACCTTTAATTGGATTAAAACTGCACATCCCCCCCCCCCACCTCCATATTACCGCCTTTGGCTCTGCTCTTTGGGAAACCCTGGAAATCCTAGCCTCAGCATATCCGGCGCCCGGTTGGAGACGGCTGTTCCAAGCCAAACTAGAATTCGCTCCACCCCGCTTCCACTGCTGTCTAGGAATGTGCAGGCATCGTCTTCTGTGGAACGGCGCGATCTACGTCTCGACCGGGGCTCCCCCGCCCACGCTCCCCTGCACTCTTCGAGGCGAGTGTGCCTCAACCTGCATTGTCCCAAATGGGGCACTCTTCTTGCACCAGCGGCCTCTTTTTCTCTCTCCCCCCTCCACGGGGAACACGGGGATCGGTCAGCCGCACTGTTTTGTCTAGGCATCTGCTCTGCGTAAAAACACCCTCCGCCACAGCAGACCCAAGACTGGCCAGCGCCACCGAGCCCAACGATCACGGCACCCCCAGACAGGCTCTCGCCCTGCATCCCGGGAGCTTGCTCAGCTTTTTGCCCCCTCCCCAAGAGAACGGGGCTTGGGGGGGTCTTCTTCCACAGGCGCCTACCCCCGATCCCCCCCCTTTCTTGTTCGCAGCGCCCCACGAAGCCCCCTCGCCTCCTTACCGTCCCAGCTCTGACTCGAGGTCGTAATAATCCGCGAGGGAGTCCCTATTGGAGCCGTCGATCCAGAAATCCGGGCTGGCGGGGCCAGGGGTGGCGACACCTCCGACCCGGCCCGAGGTAGGCAGAGGGGCAGAGGCAGAGGCGAGAGTGCCAGTGGCGCTGGGGGTGGCGGAGGCAGAGGAAGGCGACGAAGACGAGGAGGAGGGCATGGTGACTTTGAGCATGCTGCGGTGGAGGTTCAAGCGGCGGTGTTGGGGTCCGCCGGGACTCGCCGGCTGTTCAGAAGCTGCGAGGAAACGAGAGGACAAAGCGGCTAGCGGCGGCTTCTCCGCTCCCACCCCCGCCTCCGGCTCTCGAGCTGACGAGCGAAGCGGGAGGGGGAGGAAACTCTCGCGGGCTGCCTGAGGAAGCCGACCTAACAGCCAAACTTCTAGCCGGGCGCAGCAGCAGAAGCAGCCGGCGAGCAAACCTCGCGGGCTGCAGGGGAGGGCGCGCTCTCGGTCGGATGCGCGCGCCCGGGCACGCGCTTCCTTGTCTCTTCCCAAACGCGCCCTGCGCACACAGGCGGGTCCTGTACAGGGTGGAATGGGATGGCTGGGGGTGGGGGCGAGCCGAGGAGTCACCCACTGAGGGAAGGCTCGGAGAAATCACCCCCAAAGCCAGCAATGGTCGCGATCAAGGCAAGCCGAGAGAGCAGAAAGACTCCAGAAAGACCTGGCGAGGGCATGTTCCTACCGGAGACGGGAGGGAGTTTTGCTCCCAGACAACCGTGTGCCAAAGGGTTGAACTTTGAGATACCAACTCAATGGCAGGATTTTGAGACTGCTTCTTTCTTGGCGAAGCACCTGCCTTTCCTCCCTCCCTGTCACTCTCGCTGTCGGGGGGGGGGGGTGTAGTAAGACACAGCACCATGACAAGGAACCCCAGTTGTGGTACCTCTTTTTGTTGGGTCCTAACTCATCCTTTTCCTTGCCCAGAGAAAAGGAGACAGGACCTAGACCAGCAGTTTGTTTCTAGGTTCTTCCAAACCTGGCTAGTCCGGCCTACATGGTCCTTGAATTTTATGGTCCAGTCGTAGTACCATCCCTGTATCCTTCTGACTTTTATTTTTCAACAAGAAAAGCAAATCTGAGAACATCCTTGCTTTCCTTGATGGACTGAAGTTTCCTGGTTCACTGCTAAATATACTTTTAAGTTCTAGCATAGGACCTCTTGCTTGATGCTTGAAATACGGCTGGACATCTGAAATTCTAGAACTAATTATTGAATCAGCAGTTGGCAGAAATGTGCTTTAAGAAACAGTGCACTGGAGTCTGAGCGCTGTTTAAACTGTGATGAAGGCATAACTTGTCCACTATCAAAGTTGATATCAAATATCAAATATAAATTCAGTTTTAAGTAGGATTAGCAGATATCTGAACAGGCAAAGGAGAACATGAGCAATTAGAATGGCAGATAAATGGGAGGTGGGAAGAAAGACTCACTAGCTGCTTAATTTTCTTAGCATCTGTGACAAAAATTACAGAAACAAATAGCAAAAAAGTTCCTACTTAGGCCTACATGTATATGAAATTACTTTTTCCAGCTTCAGAAAGACTGACTTTTCAGTCACAATATTTTTCCAACGTATCTTTATTTTTGAAAACTAGAAATTAGTTATGAGATAGAATTGACTTCAACGTGCTTTTCAAATTTTGCCATAGAAACTTATGATGAGTTGTGATCTAAACACTACAATGATTAGAAGGGGTTGGACTAAAATTGATTTTTGGAATCAAGATATAATTTAAATAATGTAAATTGATACTGTCAAGTCTGTTGATGGAAGAGGGAAAGAAACAAGAGAATTTAGAGTCGTAATGCAATTTTGGATGACCCCTATTGTGAAAACAGTTAAAACGCTCCCCCCCCCCCCCGATTCTCAAAAGCCAGACAATGCTTGACTTCAAGGCTATGCCTTCTGAATGGAGGACATGAGTACAAACAAGAGGACACATCTTCTTTTTGTCTGGCATCCAGTATCCCTAGCCTGAAGCTTTATAATTATTACACCTATGCTAATGAAACTTATTTACAAACATTCATTGGATGTATTCACTCTAAATTCTAGGTTTTAAAACGTCAGTAAAATAACTTCTGGCTCCATAAGGATCATTAGATTATTTTGGCATAAAACCATTTTACATTATCAAATACATTCATGTTCTGAGATTGGATATAATCTCGCTCTTGTGCACACATACAATGTAATTAATAGTAAATAGTGAAGTTAAAATAATAACAGGAACATCAATGCCTGTGCTGATTCAACATAAAGTTTTAAGATAAGCTGAACCAATTGAAAATTTACATTATCAGTAGCTAATAACTATCATAGAATTAATTCTTAAAATTGATTAATACCTGCAGTAGGCAGGAAACTAATCTCAGTTCAAACTTTTGTGGATGAAATAAAACTTTTTGATAAGTGGAGTTCCCACATATTGTTCAGGGAATATGTATTGTTCAGGGAATATATTTTAAACTAGAGTGTTTCCCGATGTATTTAAGAGAAACATCAGATGTAACTTTTGTTGGAACAAAAGGAACAAGGATACGGCTGAGCTGTATGTGATAAAAGTCTGAATTTCTTACATTCAGGATAACTCAGACTTATTCTAAGTGAAGGCCAAACCTCTGAAGGGTTATTTGCCTTTAGTTCAGCACCAGCTCCTACTGCTGAGCTGTTGAAACTGAGATTATGGATCAAACTATGGCAATACAAGGAATGAGTGCAACTGTGGCTTTCATTACAAATGGCAACAACACTGCTTTGCCGAAAGACCAGAAACTCTGGGAACAAAAGTGCTGGGAGATTTTGCTGCCTGATCCATTATCCCACGATTAATGAACACTGCTACTACAGCTCTTCATTTCACTGCCGGCAACACATTTGGGAAAATCGACAGAATATGTGAGGGTGGAAATATCTTCTGGGAAAATTACATTCTTAATAGAGTAGCACTAGGCAATGTGTCATTATTGCTTCCTCCTGGTCTTTTGCCCTCTGATTTTAATTTTTAGATTTTAAAATTTTAAAAATTAAATAGAGAAAGGGCATGCTTCCCATTTCCTAATTATTGCAAGTCATGTTTTTAGGATCCTCAAATCCCTGGAGGTAATCTTAAAAAGGGAGGCATTTGGTTGCAGTCTTATGTTTTGGAAGTGTGCCTAACTACTTGGAGAAGAGAGGAATACTAGCAAAAACCTGGGATAGGAAAGCAAAACTGCATCTGTTTGTGGCAGCAGTCACTCTAGAAATAGGCAAAACCTCTCCTGAAAGACTCATTTTATCCAACCAAACACAATATCCCCATAACATTTTCAGTATGCATATTGATCTAAAGGTTATAAATCTTGTGGTAGAATGAGACTTGGGCTCAAGACAGGCTGTATTGAGCAAATATGGGCCCAATCCAAATTTAATTTACGGTAAATAGGCTCATTTTGAGGAAACCTAGGAAAGATCATGCATGGATAAATTAAAGGTGTTTGCTATATTTTGCTATCTTTACAATAATGTTGTTCCCATTCCCTTCCCAACGTTGGGGAGTTTCTCAGGAGATTACCTCTTTATTCTTTCATGATTTTCCTTGTTGTCCCAGTTACTGCTTCTTTCTGCTAGATGTTGAACTTTTTTGTCTTCTTGTTGCTAGGTGACATATTATTACCTCTTTCTTGTGACATGAAAGAGAAATATTAAATAACTAACCGCCAACTATCTAAATTAGTTAAAACAGCTCTGCTTTTAATATTAGTTCTTTTTTAAAGTGTGTTCAAATGGGAAACAATTAGGAACAACTACATGTAAGTATTATACTTAGCTGAATAATTCTAAGTAAAAGTAAATATTTCTTTTAGCACAGCTTGACTTCTAATGTTTTCATAGACACATCCATATATGATTTTTGGGGGACTATAATATAAAAGTGATACATCATTTCATTTTAAAAAGCTGAGATTTTCTTCAGGAACCCTTTCCAAGCACCAGACACAGGTGTACTTAATTTCATATTCAGTCAAGGTTAACCAGATACTGCCAAGTTAGAACTAATACCAATATTATATTTTGTTGTATTGTTTCATTTTATAGTGCCTTTCATTGTGAATTTATAGTCTCTATTATTATGCTAAGACAAATTATACTTCTAATTAACATTACTTTTAATCTATTTTCCAATTAATTTTTTGTTTCTTAAATCTGAAGCTGATCACATTATTCAAATTGTACAACATAAATTTAGGCTGTAATTAAAAAAAAACTATTCTTGTTCACATATAGGCAAAATTCACTTATGGTTGCCATACTGCAACTTGCAAAAGTGATGAAGACAACTTGTTTTGGTTTAAAAGCTGTATTCTTTCATTAGATGAACCTGATTAAAAAACTAGAGAGACATCAGTTATATGCAAATGTTTCATAGATTCAGAGGTTCAGTGAATGTCATATCAGAAGTGTTGTTTTGTTGTGACACTCCACTTAGTAGTAAATCCTGCTTGCTGCAGTATTTCTGTTGTGTGTTTATGTATTCCTCATATTGCAACAATGGAATAGAATAGACTTAAGTGGGACTGTTCATTTTTAAAATGATTTGAAATAATTGCTTCATAACACTTGTGAGCATTGCCTACAGCCCTGAACAAGTAGTAGAGTAGAATAGTAGTTCAGTAGAATAGTGAATAGCAGAAAGGAACTGTGTTTACATAATGTCCAAAGCATTTCTTTCAAATCATTTTCAGATGATAGATAGATGTATTGATATTTCTTCAGGTTCAAAATAGAGAAGCAGATTGGAAGAAGGGTCTATATAGAGCAGTGATGGCGAACTTTTTTGGCTCGCGTGCCAAAAGTGGGGGGAGTGCAGGGGGGTTGTGCGTGGGCTTGCCACACCCATAATGCAATGTGTGACCCCCAGCGTGCATGCGTGCATCACCAGCGCTCCCCCAATTTTTTGCATGCTTTTTTCGCCCTCTCCAGGCTCCAGAGGCTTTATAGGAGCCTGGGGAGGGTGAAAACAGCCCCCCCCCCGGAGGCTTTAGGAGCTTCCCTGAAGGCTCAGGACAAAAAACAACCCTACAAGCAATGTCCGTAGGGCCCATTTTAGCATTCAGGAGCATCCAGGAGCCCTCAAGAGGCTTCCCTAAAGGCTCCGGAGGGCAAAAAATGACACTACGAGCAAACCGGAAGTCCATTCCCAAATTTCTGGTTTGCCCGTAGGGCTGGTTTTTTGCTCTCCTGAGGCTTCAGGGAAGCTCCTGAAGCCTCCTGGGGGCCTCTGGGGGGGGGGGGGGCGGGGAGGCTGTTTTCGCCCTCCCCAGACTCCTATAAAGTCTCTGGAGTCTGGGGAGGGTGAAAAATGGCCTCAAAAAAAAAAGGCTGAAGTCAGCTGGCCAGCGTACGCATGCGCGCTGGCCAGCTGACAGGGCAACGCCTCGCGTGCCCTGACAAATGACTCCGCGTGTCCACAGGTTCGACATCCCGGATATAGAGGGTACATCACTGTGAAAAAAAGTTCCTTAAAAGTAGGGAAAAACATTATGTAATAGTCTTTTTGTACTGAAATAATGTGAGAAATTTTCATGACTGCAGAATGTTCAAATAAAGAACCATAAAAATACACCTTTTTCTGAACATGATTAAAACCAATTAAAAAGATGCAGAAAAACATTTCAGTCACATCAAATCACATTAAAAGAAGAATTTGCTCTAAGAAAAAAATTGCTCTAAATTTGCAAAAAGAATTTGCTCTAAGAAATGCAGAAAAAATATTTTTTTTCCTGTTCACCTCTTACTTAACTTACTCCAGAGACACTCAAACTAATAAACAGAAATGAAAACAATCACTCTATTGTCTATCACTATATTTTATGAGGATTATTCTTATCATTGAAGAAGGTTAGAAAAGTTTGTAAGGAAACCAGATTGGAAATTGCTGTCTAATTGTGGTTTCCAAATCTTTTTTGTAAAATAAATCACAAATTATGGGTTGCCTTTTCAAAATAGTGAAGGGGGAATGGCTATCTATGTAGGAAGCCAGAAAGCAAGCAAACCAGGGACTTGTACCATTTCCTCGTAAGCGATTTATCACATCTTATAGTTTCTTCAGATCACGAAGACAAACAATTATTATAGCAGCGACTGAGGAATAATATAAGATGCGATAAATCACTTATGAGGAAATGGCCTTGGTGTGATGTCTATCCTGCTGTTTCCATGACAATGAAATAAGACAAAATGAGAGAAATAGGCAGGGCGAGCAAAGGAACTTCTCACACAATTATTCAAATTTTTAAAAAGAAAAACATTTTGTAAAAGGAAAGGGAGATGGCAGGATAAAAGGAGTTATTCAACTTGTTGCCTTGAAGACATTTCACCTATGACTATTTTCTCCAGCCTAGACTTACCATACAAGGAGTGTAAATATACAAATGGCCACCAGATGGTAAGAAAAAGTATTTTTTAAACTCTCTTTACTGCCATCTAGTAGTCAACCAAATATTTGAAACTATGGGAGACCTACCCCAACCTATAGTCATCCTTTCTTTTAGATGAGTTCTTGTAGTAAATATCCAGATTTTGAGCATTTTTCTTCTGCTTAGCTTTTTTTTATATGATCATCTTCTGAAATGCAGCCAGCAGTCACAACTTTTAAGGATCAATTTTTCAGAGCAATGAGAAGTTCTAGAAGTGTAGCATTTTCCCAGTTTTGATTTTTTTGGAAGGATAAATTGTTTATCTCAGCAACTTTAAGATGTGTGGACTTCAATTCCCGGATGATTCTGGGAGGTAGTCTGCACATTTTAAATTTGCTGAAGTTGAGAAACTCTGATCTAGAAGATAATCTATAACAGGGGTTCCAAAGTTTTCTCATCACATCTCCCTTTAGTCTAATCTTAATATACACATTTCCCCTAAAAATCCAAATACAAAAATGAGCATAAGTGAACAATGAAAATGTAATGAAAAGTTTATTCACTCACACCTCTCATGGACTCTGCCTCCTCACAATTTGGGAAACCCTGATTGATAGGCGTTATCAAATTGCAGATTCAAAATCAGGTCATCATTTTATTTTAATCAAAAAGTTATTATATAGATCTATGTCCTTTGCATGTATTTCAATTATGGATCCAGCTGCCCTCAATTTTGGTTCATGTAAACACCCAATTATTATTTTTAAATTATCTAGCTCTTGCTGTATCTTAGCAAATTGCAGTTTTTTTTTCATTTTAAATAGAGATTTAATGTTACTATCAAGTATTTACATTATTATGCAATGTACAGATAGTTTTATGGATAATAGCTACCACCACCACCACCTCCCCCCAAAAACCCGAGAGCCAATTTCTAGGCATATTTTTTCATGATTTGATTCCATCTCAAAATATAATTTACCATCATCAAACTACATAAGGTTACACATGGATGACAATTTAGTGATATGCAGAACAGACTGCTCCTTAGAAGTTCTACCCTCAGCCTGTGATGAATCAGAAGTCACAGTGGACTTTTCCAGCTGAATATCAAGAATCTCAGCTGCTTGAGATGTCATCCATCAACATAATTTGTCTTGAGATATTACCTATCAACATAATTCTTCTATGGAGGAGGGATTTAGAATGACCTCATCTATCAGAAAAGATAAGACTCTTGTCTGTTTTATGAAGCATAATTAAATCTAGATTTTCTTTAAACAATGTCAAGATTAAAATGTATGTAATAAAAAAATTTTTAAAGCAAAAAGATAACTCCCCTAGTTCAACAAATTAAACAAAGGTAAGACAGAGAACAATTAGCCACTGCAATCTCCATGCCATAAATCCACTTTTGGTTCCACCATCCAATTCTTCTTACCATAGAGAAATGTTTAATATTTCTAAATATTCTGGAATTTGTTAGCTATCCATCAATCTGTAATGTTATGAGCTTCATGGTCTTATTTCCAAGTAGGATATACAGGTGAAACTCGAAAAATTAGAATATTGTGCAAAAATTCATTTATTTCAGTAATGCAACTTAAAAGGTGAAACTAATATATGAGATAAGACTCCTTACATGCAAAGCAAGATAGTTCAAGCTGTGATTTGTCATAATTGTGATTATTATGGCGTACAGCTCATGAAAACCCCAAATCCACCATCGCAGAAAATTAGAATATTACATGCAATCAATAAAACAAGGATTGTACATAGAACAATATCGGACCTCTGAAAAGTATAAGCATGCATATGTACTCATTACTTGGTTTGGGCCCCTTTTGCAGCAATTACTGCCTCGGTGCGGTGTGGCATGGAAGCTATCAGCCTGTGGCACTGCTGGGGTATTATGGAAGACCAGGATGCTTCAATAGTGGCCTTCAGCTCTTCTGCATTGTTCAGTCTCATGTCTCTCATCTTTCTCTTGGCAATGCCCCATAGATTCTCTATGGGGTTCAGGTCACACAAGTTTGCTGGCCAATCAAGCACAGTAATCCCACAGTCAGGTTTTGGTGCTTTTGGCAGTGTGGGCAGCTGGAAAATGAAATCAGCATCCCCATAAAGCTCGTCTGTGGAAGGAAGCATGAAGTGCTCCAAAATCTCCTGGTAGATGGCTGCGTTGACCCTGGTCTTAATGAAGCACAGTGGTCCAAAGTCCTGTTGCTCAGTGGTCCAAAGTTCTCTTTTCTGATGAGAGCAACTTTTGCCAAAAGCACCAAAAACTGGTTCAATGACTGTGGGATTACCGTGCTTGATTGGCCTCTCCATTCTTCCTCCATACTCTCGGCCCTTGGTTTCCAAATGAGATGCAAAAATTGCTCTCATCAGAAAAAAGGACAATTATGACAAATCACGGCTTGAACTATCTTGCTTTGCATGTAATGAGGCCACCTGAATCTCCTGCAAATCTCCTCGAACAGATCTGGTTCCAGCTGCCACTCCATCTGGTCCACCGTGGCCCTGCTGAGCCAGTCCGCCTGGTGGTTGGCGTCTCCGGATATGCGCTCTGCCTTGATGGACAACAGGTGCCTCTCCACCCAATGGCCCAGGCACTGAGATTCCATCCAGAGGGCTCTGGAGTGAGTCCCCCCTTGCCTGTTTACATGCGCCTTTGTGGCCACATTGTCCATCAGGAGTTGGACGTGTCTTTGTTCTACGATGCCTGTAAACATCAAAGGGCCAGATGAGCTGCACGCAGCTCCAGCCAATTTATGTTATGTGTAAGGTCCCGAGGGGACCACCAACCTTGGGCCAGCTGTGTCCCCAACAATGCCCCCCAGCCATAAAGACTCGCATCTGTGGTCAGGGTAAGTCTCTCTGGCTCCCTGAACATACACCCTCTGACTAGTGCTGGGAAAACCCACCACCTCAGGGAGAGCCTCATGTGGGGGGGGGGGGACGACTTGAACCTGGAAGGACGAGGAGCTGCGCTTGCTCCTTTGGTACGGGAGCAACAACCACTGAAGACTTCTAGCATGGAGCCTCGCCCAGGGAACAAGATCTATGCATGAAATCATCTTCCCCAACAACTGAGATAAAGTATCTATGGGCAACACCGTTCTCTCTGCACTTGGTTGACCAGTTTCACCAGGCTAGCCCTGCGCTCCTGGGACAGGAACACCATGCCGAAGGAGGAATCTATGATTGCTTCCAAATGCAAGTCGGGTCGATGGTCGCATGTGGCTCTTCTGGAAGTTTACTGAGAACCCATACCTCTGCAGGGTCTCTACTATTAGGTCTAGATCTTGACGGGACCTCTCCGGCAACTCTGCCTGGAGGAGGATATCGTCTAAATAACAGTGAAGCCTGATAGGAACCGTTCTGAGGTGGGCAGCCAGGACTGCCCGGACCTTCGTGAAAGTCCTGGGTGCCAAGGCACGGCCGAAGGGAAGAGCCCTATACTGGTAATGGTCACCAGCATAGGAAAACCTAAGGAACTTCCTGTGCTCAGGGAGGATAGATACATGAAGGTAAGCTTCAATCAAATCAATGGACGCAAAGTAGTCACCTTCCCTGATACCTTCCAGGATGGACTGAAGGGATGCCATCTTGAATCGTTTGTAAACTAAGTAGCGGTTCAACAGGTCAAGGATCGCCCTTCAACCCCTAAGGGACTTTGGAACTACAAAGAGGTTGGAATAAAACCCCCTGCCCCGGTCCTCCTGAGGAACCACCTCCACCGCCTGGATCTCCACCAGGTGGTCAATCACCTGGCGCATGATCTGTCTCTTAAGTGCGCACTTGGAGGACATAAACATACAAAAGGAATTTGGAAGGATGGATAGGAATTCCAGTCGCAGGCCAAACTTCACCGTGTTAAGGACCCAGAGATCCGAAGTTATACTCTCCCATCGGTCGGCAAACAACGCCAACTGACCACCAATGGGAGCCATCAAAACCCGCTCATTTATTCCGGCGGAAGGGATGTCCCCCCCCCCAACGGGCCGCCTATCCTGGGGTTGGAAGCGTGACCTGTCCCTGCCCCGTCCTGACATGGCTGAAAATTCCTAGGCTGATAATGATAGTTTGTGTCAGTACCTCTATAGGGTGCCCTACATGTATACGGTGTGTACTTGTGTTCCTGCTTCTTAGTTGTGGCAGGGAAAACCTTACATTTGTTCTTATCCTCAATGAGGATTGGGTCCAGAACCTCGCCAAGCAGCTTTTTTCCCATATATGGGCCTGCCACCAGCTTCCACTTCGCTTTGGCCTCCACCTGCCAGTTTCGGAGCCACACCATCCGCCTAGCTGAAACAGAGGAAGAAAGAGCCCTGGAGGCAAACTTAGCGGCATTCAAGGTCGCATCTGCCGAAAACTGAGTCGCAGCCATGACCTTGCTGATCTCTTGAAGTAGCCTCATATCGTGCGCCGGGACACGCTCCTGCATTTGTTCAAGCCACATCAGGGTGGCGCGATTGAAAAGGGACACAGAAGCGGCCTTGATCGCCCATGTTGCTGCCAGGAAGGTCTTACACAACACCAGTTCAGTCCTCTTATCTTCTGTCTTCAGATTGTCAGCCACATCACTCACCACCATAGGAGTTGGGGATGCCAGGGCGGCCACAGGAGCGTCTACCTCCGGAACCTGTAATGCCTGTGAGAAATCAGGTTCCATATTATAGAATCGCCTGTCATTCTCACCCGGGGTGGGGAAGGTACTTGGCTTGGCCCACTGCTTCTGAATGACATCCAGAAACAGTTTCAGTGCAGGGATCTCCTCTTTCCGTGCCACGGGTTCCACAAAGAAACGCTTTTTCTTTGGTGCAGCCTTGGAAGTTGAGGCCCCGGATGCGGCCTCCTTCTCCTTGTCATCCTCCGTTTCATTGGTTGCAGTGCTCCTGGCTTTAAATAGCAAGGAACAGAACAAATTAGGAGGAAGCAAACCGGCAAAGGCAGGAGTATCCGGTGCCAAAACTTCATCATCAGCTCTGTGTCCGTCTGGTCAGAGGGGTGACCCTGGAGGGCTACCCCATGTGCAATGGCTCGATGAATACGAGATTGAATGTTACCAGGCAAGTCCTCAAATTCATCAATGTCATGACTAGGCCCAGGCCTGGGTGCCAGCTGGTGTCTGTGCCCTGGGTCAGGAGCAGGTATAATGCGTGTAGGCAGATGGTACTCGCCTTCCTCGTCCTCCACCTCCGAGAGTGGGGGTGAGATGGAACTGGCCCTTGGGGATCCAGAGATCCTTGAAGGGGAAGGGGATGGAGAAAGTGGAGCCACTCTTAGGCGGGGGGGAGTGGAACTCACTGAAGACAAAGGGGCCTTATCTCTGCCTCCCTGCCTGGGCTTCTCCCCATCCCCTGCACCCCCGGGCCTGGAGGGAGCTTGCTTCACCAGTGGAGGAGGATCCTGGGGGGAACCCCTTCTCTTCTTGGAGCTATTTGAAGGAGCTACAGAAGTCATTGCGGGACTCAGACATGGTCTTGTAGCAACTCTTCGCCCAAGGCCTCACACTGACCAGTTCAGTAACCCTAACAAAATGGCCACTGCCACGAGGACCTTCCCAAGATGGCTGCCCCCAGGCGCCCATACTCATGAGGAAGAAGCTTCTGGGAAAACAAATGGTGCCGGTGAGCCAACGGCCCCGAGAGCATCCAGTTGGCCATGCAGCCCTCCGCAAGTCTTAGCCAGCGCCGATCGCGCCCTCCTGTCGTTCCGGACTGTTTGCAGTACGCGGAAATGCCGACATGCCGCACACGCTCCTCGCACCAGCAGCCTCGATGTCCGCCTGCTGCAGCCCGAGAGCCAGCGGCAATGCAGGGCAACCTCCCTGGCCTGCTCACGAGCCAGTAACCAGAATCAAGCTGAACGGAGCCGCAATGGACTCCGATGGCCGGCACAGCCTGTTGCTTGCCTGCAAGGAGCCTGGGAACCTCCAGCAGGATCTAGTCCATGCAATTCGCTACCCTCACACAAGCAGGTTTGAAAGAACTTGTGAGCCAAGTTCAAACACCTCCCATCCAATAGTGACATTAAGATAATCGAAAGAAATAAAGAAAAATTTTCTGTAAATCAAACTATTCTAAGGAAGAAACTAATTTTCACTCACAGCAAAAAAAATTACATCTCTTTTCGGGCAAGACTGAGTCGGAATTGGATATCAGCAGGGGAAGCCGGAGGCGTGGCTTAAATTCTGACTCAGTCTCTTGGGCAAGTAAGGATTGAACAACCCATTCCTGGACCCTCCTGCGCCATCAGCTGGAGAAGTGTTGTGTTTAGTATGCCAGGAAGTAATTTTACTTGCACTTTTCCTATAAAACACTTTAGGGAATGAATTGAACACGTGTGCACTTTGTTGGCACAATTTTTTTTTACAAGAATTACCTCTTACTGAAGGTAAGAGTCATTTTTTAATATTGGTGCTATCGGATGGTGCCAATGAGAAAAACTTCTTGGCAGACACACTTGGCTAATAGAAGCTGTATCAGAAATTTGAGCAACTCTGGTGAACAGAATTGCAATGTCCTATCTTGAATCATGTCCTCTAAGGAGATGCATTTGCAGTGTGCAGAGCATGAGACTGGGCTCCCAGATTAAGTCTTAATCATGAACAGAGAAAATAGCCCTACCTTAAAAACAAACATTTTAGATTCCAAAATATACCCAAGATGGGCTTATCTGCAAATACAGACAGTACTAATTTTCCCCCAACAAAGGCTGCTGCCTGTCAGGGGAACGTCATATGCAAAACAAGACCACTTGGAAATCTTGTCATCGAGGTGCCACCTTCTTTCCTTGAGGGTGTCACCTTGAAGAGTGGAAGAAATAGTTTCCACTGTTAATGTGATAAAGTGAGCCCTTTAAATTTACAAGTAAGTATTGAATTACAATGAAGGAATATATAAACTTTATATAACAATTATCATAGCTGCAGTGGTCCATACAAAATCCAAAATTATTAAGACAAACTAAAGTGCACAAAAGTGTACAAATTCTGAATTATCCTAAATTCTTCAGCAGGGAGATATTTTAAAAAATGGGGGCTTGGGAAAAAGAAAAGTCTTAAAATTTGGTGACATTGTTCATCCACAAAGTGAGTGGTTTAAAATCAATTTTAAGACAGAGATTGTAGGGTAATACCTTAATAATGATACAATTGTGCTACTGTAGATCCACCTACCATTCTGGGACAAAGAAAATTATCTTAAATATCTGCTGCAATACAATTAGAATGGGCGTTGGTACTTACCTGATACGCTCATTCTCACTGTAGGTGAGACTTTTGTGTGTGCATTGTGTTTGTATATAAGTGTAAATATGTCTGTGTCTTTCTGCGTCTATGTTGGAATATGGTAAATTAGTTGGGTGTGAATTTTGGAGTTATGAAGAATTCTGCAAGTTTTTATCAGTTTAATTTTTTAAAATAAAATGTTTTTTTGAGATTCAAGCACTTGCATTTTCACTTCTTCTATTTTTTAATCCCAATTTCAAAAGGCTCCCACTGGTCCCCATTCATATCACTAGGATCGTTCTCTCCATACTAAAGAATCCTAAAACATTCATGAATTCTTACAATTGGTTTCATTTTTGTATATTGAATATTTTCTATATTAAACTTGTTTTAAGAATTTTATTATCTCTGTAGTTATTTAAATACAATGCACATTATTAGTTTATGAAGATACTAGATTCATATTTAAATTTCAATAAAAGTCAAATTATACTGATATTTTAAAAACTCCTGTACAACACCTCTTGTTAGTTAAGCTTTGTACAAGAAATTAAGAATTCAACATCTTCAATCTTACAGAACAAAAGGTACTTTATAAGAGAGCTGTCTTAATGTAATTTAAAATGCAAATGTTTTGGTTGAATAGAGTCTGCAAATGAATCCAGATTTCTTCGAGTTGGGCTGACAGCCTGGATACTTCTGCCAACAAAGTAGGCTCGGAACAAATGATTTTAAAATGTAACTAAAAAGAAAAAAAGAAAACATATGTTCATTTAAATGGCATTGACAGGATAAAAGTAAGAAAACTGATCCAATTGTTTGGGAAAACAATCACATCACTATGCCTGTATTAGCTAATAAATTCAACAGCTGTCCTAAAGAGGATGCAGATTTCTAAATCATATTAAAAACTAAGCATGCCCCATATCATGGAACATTAATGTACATAACAAGGCATCTGGGAAGTAGCAGTACTGCAAAAAATGCTAAATGCTATTTAAAATTGCTCAATCCTTGTTTATAACAATGAAAATTGTAACATAAAAGGGTTCTGTACTAAACACAATAGCTGGATTCCTTTGAGTTACAGTGAATAGCAATGAGATCCTGTTGCTTGCCCTAAAAGATCTCTCAGCAGTATCTATAGAATATTTACCCCCCCCCCTTTTTTTTTTTACTGTTTACAAGTTTGTGTATTAGAGGCACAATTCTGCAATAGTTCCATTCCTTCCTAAGTGGGTGGTTCCATTTAGATTTTTGGGGGGAAGACGAGGTCAAGCCATTGGGCATTTCATTATATGATGCTGATGACTTGACTTGCTCCTTCACAGAATTTAATATGAACATTTGAGAAAGGATTTTTGTTGATGTGAAACAAGGTGTTATCAATATGGTAAACATATCCAGTTATGCACCTCTAACCCATAAGTTTTGGTCTTGTTTTTGAGTTGTGAGGCACTGGGTGAAGCCGAAAAAGACTCTGACAAAATCACAGCGAGAAAGAGTTGCCATCAATACGTTAGCCTTAAGATATCATGGATATACTATTTGTTGTTCTTGATGGGGTTGTACATCTAAGGAAGGAGTAGGCGTGCAATCTGGGTTGGGGGCGTTCTCTTGGATTTGTGGCTTCTACTAAAGCAATAAAGTAAAGGTTTCCCTGCATATGCGTGCTAGTTGTTTCTTGCTCTAGGGGGCGGTGCTCATCTCCGTTTCAAAGCCAAAGAGCCACTCTATCTGAAGACATCTCCGTGGTCATGTGGCCTGCATGATTCAATGCCAAAGTGTACAGAGCGCTGTTACCTTCCCACCAAAGTGGTTCCTATTTTTCTACTTTCGAACTGCTAGGTTGGCAGAAGCTGGGACAAGTAACAGCTCAGTCCATTACACTGCACTGGGGATTCAAACTGCTGAACTGCCGATCTTCTGATCGACAAGTTCAATGTCTTAGCCACTGAGCTACCGCGTTCCTTTTACTAAAGCAATAGACGAAGGCTATTTCCAGAAGAATCTTCAAACAACTTCAGCTTGCACTATAATTGTGACCTTTCTGGGTTCAGGAAGTACTGAATAAAGTGTGTCATGCTTTTATCACCTTTTGGTTAGACTACTTCAATTCATTCTACTCAGGGCTGCCTTTGAAGACAACTTGGAAATTACAGTAGCATTGATTGCCATTAGCCTTTTGGAACTAAAGAAGGCTGATCATTGTTCAAAGTTCATGACTTTTTCATTTATTTTTGATTGTTTACTTGAGGTGAAATCTATGAAACACGTGGGAGAGACAACTACACTCCCCTCCTGAGAAATCATTGGAAGATGCAAAAAGATTTTAAAAAGTAGCAACTCTCTCAAATCAGGATGGCCCAATCCTGCTAACATTTAAGACACAAGCCATCCATCAAGCTGATGCATTGATTTTGTTTTTATATAACTGTAAACTGCCTAGTCTTGTGAATAAGCAATGTATAAATAAATTTATAACAAATAAAAAATATATGTGGAAAACACTATGGGGTGAAAAAGGCCAGATCTTTTAAGTTTTCAGTTTGCTTAATAACTTTAATTTAATTTTTATTTGCATTTTTAATTATTAGTTATCCTGAATGATCTCTAATAAGAAAATGCTATGTAAGTACTGTGCATATATAAATAAAATCATTAATTTTTTCTTCCTTTTCAAACAAACACTTTCCCAGTAAAGTGAAAGCTGTATATTCAAAGATGTATTTACCTTTAGAAACAGGGCAAGGTATGCCTGAGCTAGTTCAAAGTCACACTTTGTGTTCAGCATTGCTTCAATCATTCTTAGGAAACTCTGCATCACCTCAATAGAGCCACCACCATCTGGTGACAAGCCTCTCAGTTCTGTTTCAATATTAGACGGTCCCATGTCCTTCAGAATGCTCAGTGGAGGCTTATCTGTAAAGACATTAAAAAAGGTGAGAAGGGTAGAAAATATTCTAGATATTTTAAACATCACAGAGACCCTGTCTTATTTAATTTTAATCTGTGGTTTTGCTTCTCTCCAGAATACTTACTTAATCTGGATTAGTTTTCATATTGTTTTTGCAAGAAAAAATTAACAATCCCATTTCCAAGAGGCAACCCATTCAAAAACTGCGAGGTTTTTGGGGTGGAGGGGAACAGAATATAATACAGAGAACACACCCGCATACACAAAATTAACAATGAAAAAATCATATCCCTCGATACTATTTGATAATCTGTCAATAAGAAAACATAACACCTAGGGACCTCTAGGGTTGAGTACCATCTCTTGTCACACGCACATATTGTGTTTAAGATAATTATCTGAAATGTGTGATCTGTTCAGATTTCTCACATTCCTATCTAAAATTTTCTCTCTCCAGCATTTTCAGTCCCATCCCTTCTTGTATTTTGCAAGCTGGTGTATTTTTGGCCCCCAACATATATGGGAAAGCCAGGATATGTGGGCGTTTATGATAAGCCTGTTGATACTCTAAGCAACGTATTTATTGTTGTTGAAATGAATTCTGTTTTGATATTAATGTCTGTCTGGGAAATGAATTTCAGTCTCACAACAAATGTTGATAGAAAGATGGGTAGATAGGTGGATAAAGGACAGGTAGATATGAAATCGCAAAGGAATATGGCCATATAAGTACCAATTATTGATATACATTTACACAATAAGACATTACATTGATACATAACAAATGCTCATAATTATGTAAGCATCATCAGAATAGTAGAATAAAAAGGACTCAATATGATGCAATATAATAATGATTATAATAACTAGTTAGTTAAAATAGATTAATTAAATGTCACTTGAACATATATAATCTCTGTCTGTTTTTGCATCAATTTAGAATTTTTTATTGGCCAAGTGTGATTGGGCACCCAGGGAATTTGTCGGCAATATATAAGCTCTCAGAATTAGAACTACCATCAAGTACGCTGTCATTTCATATGAAAACTTACAGTTGCTACTTTTTAATGCTTCTTCAAGCTGCAAGTAGAACTCAGATTTTTGAGCCAATATTCCAAGATTTACCACTTTTGACTGGAATTAAAAAAACACGTCACTTATAAGTACATTCAAGGGTAAACATATTTTGATGGAATGTTTACAAACACATGCTAGGAATCACAACAAACCAGTTCTTTCAGATGAATAATTTTTCCTGCTTCTGCTCGTGTCGCCCTCCCATATTCAGAACAGATTTTGAGTTATGTATGAGGAAGGGCAAGAAACCACAACAATGGACTTGATAACAGAAGAGCTCAGCTTTTGGGGCACTACAATGACATCAATGGATTATGCTAAAGTTACCATGAAACTGGCCCGTTTTACTGTTGTAATTCATTAGCGTAATATTAGTGGCTGGGTTCTATCTCAGTATCACTATTCTTAAGAAAATATATATAGTTTATAGGGAAAGGGAAAAGCAAGGAAATTTTACAACTGACAAAGGACTCAAAGGGAGCATAAAACATCTGATTCAAATATTTAATATCCTAAAATTATGCCGTTAACGGTATAAAGGTAAAGGTTCCTCTTGCACATATGTGCTAGTTGTTCCCGACTCTAGGGGGTGGTGCTCATCTCCATTTCAAAGCTGAAGAGCCAGTGCTGTCCGAAGACGTCTCTGTGGTCATGTGGCTGGCATGACTAAGCCCTGAAGGTGCACAGAACGCTGTTACCTTCCCACCAAAGGTGGTTCCTATTTTTCTACTTGCATTTTTTACGTGCTTTCAAACTGCTAGGTTGACAGAAGCTGGGACAAGTAACGAGAGTTCACTCTGTTACGCGGCACTAGGAATTCAAACTTCCAAACTGCAGACTTTTCTGATCGACAAGCTCAGCGTCTTAGCCACTGAGCCACCTCATATTAAAGGTACAAGAGACCAGAACTGAAAAAATAAAGGATGCACCAAGACATAGTGTAAGTAACCCCTGATATAGCACTTAAACATCACATAGCTAGTAGGAAGACATGAGCAAGCTTATGCCAGAAACAGTTCTGAGATCCTTAGGAACTCTTGAGAAAAAAAGGCAAGACATTTAAAAGGCAAATCAGTTTTTCTATAATCAATTCTCTTCTTACCTGCTGTCCATCACTTTCATGCTCAACAGAAGCAAATTGTGGTATAAGACCAGGAAGAGTGGGAATGAAGAACGGTGCAGATTTTGGTATTTTGGGCGGCTCTTTGGGCTTGTTCTTTTGCTGTTAATTGGAGTTATCACATCATCACTGTCACATTTATATGTACATCCAATATTCACAATATTAGTATTACTATTTACATAAACAAACAAAACTATTAGTTTCCTTGCCATTAAAAACACTGAAAACCCATCTAAAACATTACACACAGAATAATCACAAATCAAAAGGAGGTATCAGTATTTTGGAACTGTTACTATTATATTTTCAAAAATATTATGATTTAGTGAACTGCATGAGTACAAGATGGTATTTAATTCTGCTTCACTATGTCAGTTAAACATTTTTTTTAAATTCCACTGGCACATTATCTCATAATTGGTTGTGTGGTTGCGACAAAAAATATTCCTAGGGCAAATAATATTTTCCTAAAAGGTTTTCTATCTTTTCTGTTTTAATGTAATTTTTGGTCCAACCAATATATGATTACATTTGGGGGACATTACTACCTTGTAAGTGAAAATATTATAGGACAATTGTACTTTCTCATACACCCAGTATAGAATTTCTGTGAACTTAAACATTCTCCTAACCGATTATTCTGAAAAGAGACTGATAATAATAGAAACAACTCCTAGGACAATTGTGATGTTTACTTTCTCATACACCCAGTATAGAATTTCTGTGAACTTAAAACTTAAACATTCTCCTAACTGATTATTCTGAAAAGAGTTATAACTGTCTGACAATAATAGAAACAACCCCTAATAACTTTATATGCAAGTCATGAAATGGGTACCTTAATAATATCTAAACTGAGCAAGTTTTTCCATCTAGATTCTGGCAGCAAAGAAAGAGTAACAATTGTTTCTCCCAGCTGTTGTGGAGATTCATATTGTATCATTTCATCATTTGTTTCACCCTCTTCTATAACATCTTCAACTTTAAATTGTAAAAGAAAAGCATAGATACATTACAAAACACTAATCCAGACAATAGCTAAAAATGTATACTCTAATCACAACGAAAGCTTTCCCTGAAATTTATCACTTGCAGCTAAAATTAATTGGATGTGACTTATTTTGCCAGGTGTAGATCTACACAGACAATACACCTTGTTGTGCAATTCTATCCTATCACCACTATTTTCACAATGCTGGATGGGAAATTCTGGGAATTGACATCAATACCAATTAAAATTGTTGACATTGAGAATTACTGCCTTATATCAATGAATTTTAGATTATAAGATCCTTGGTTTTGCATAATGATAAATTATTAAATATTTAAAGTCAGTGCTTGGCTATCATCAATTTTGACCATCTTTTAATCTGGTAATTTTAATTAGTGTAATTACAGGATTTTACATGATTTGCTCCATTCTAGCTGAAAGGGAAAGATTAAAATAATAAAATAGCTCCTAATCTTTAAAATCCACTGCAATTCAAGCTAACAAACATTCTAAAACTTAACATTATTGACAATTTCCTAAATAAGATGCAGCACTGCTAGTAACACAAGTGACTCATGATTTTTCAGGGAATACACTGTTTTACTAAACAAAAACTTTTGTAGAGGCAGGTTTTTGCAGTTGTAAAAACCTTAGACTAACAAATTACCTAGATCCTGTTATACAAAATAGATAGAAATAACAATATATATGCCCCAAATTATATTCATGTGAAAAAAACCACCTGATTTTCAACAAGAAATTCTAAAGTATTATATGTTTTGTTAATGTGATTCTCTGAAATTATTATTTCAAGACCTTTCTCTATATGCATTACTACCTTCAGTTGAACAGGTACCAGGAAGTGCTATAACAGAAGGCTCATAATCTGATGGAAGAGGGCGCAGGGAAACAAGTGAAAACAGAGAACGATTAGACCTAAAAAGAAAATTTAAAAAGCAATAAATAATAATGATGTTAATAATAGTAGATTGCAAAAGGAAGCTTTTCTTGGAACAACTTACATCCCGTGACAATATCTTTAACACCATCAAGCAACATCTCCTTATCCCAGGTCCTTGGGAAGAACTTGATAGATAACTAAAAATGCCAAACCCAATGTAAACATCTGGCTTATATTATCCATAGAATAAATATTAAACAACACCTGCTTATCTCAAATACTTGGAAAGGACTCACTAGATTGACAAAAATTGCAAATTTAGTCTAAATTTCTAGCAGACCATGTGATCAACTACAATATTAAATTGGTATGCCAACCATCTTTCAAAAATTCTAGACCGGTACTAGATACACTAAAGAAGAAACAAATGTCTTTATTCCAGATATTTCTTAAAGATGAAAGACTTTACATTTCAGTTTCATTAGGAAAAAGGTCCCACCATACTTATCTGATTAGCAACCTTGCAAACCAGAAAGCACTTTTTAAAAGGGAGAAATCATCACATAATTGTAACTGTTCCATGGAACAGTCCAAAGAATATAAACAGATAAAATCATTTTTAAAACAGAATTACAAAGTAAAAAACTTACCACAAGTAAATTCCAAGGTCATCTACATGACAGGAAGCTAGGAAATCTCCAGTAGGAGACATAGTAATGCTTACTGCTGCTGAATCTAGTAGGAAACAATCAACCAGGCTGCAAAATAAATAAAAAAAATCCATTGCATAGATAATGCATGAAACTAGATCTGTTTGTTCTTTTTTCCACTTTCAGGCAAACACTATCTTTCTACTATTATCAATAGTAATGAAAAACACAGGCCCTGAACACACACACATGCAAATAAAATCAACCCATTCTGATAGAATGGGTAACCACTTTTGATTCCAGGTATCAAATCTGAACTGAAAGATGTCTGTCTGGAATAGATATGGATGGCCTACTGCAAAAAAAAAAAAAAAAAAAAAAGGGGGGGGGGGAATCTTATTTCTTGGGAACTGGGCCAATAGCCTAGAACTACATTAAGAAGTAAGAAGATCTGCTCCCTCCTCCTTAAATCACATCACCAATTTGGCTGAATGTTTACCTAAGTAAATTTGTGATGAATAAAATCCAACTATAAAGGATTCAAGGATGGCTTTGCCAATCAAAGGTTGTTCAAACATCTCCCCAACTTATCCCCATTTGTCTGCTGATAGCTAAATTTTAACAAAATAACAGATTTAGCAGGGGAATATTAGGTATTTCTGACCAAGACCTTTGAGAGTTTAGTAAAGAAGTGTTCTCTCGCCTTTTTTTCATGCTCAAAAAGATAATTACGAAAGTCCTCACATCTTGTTTAATATGACCTTTCAAAATGTATACTTTTCTTCATAAACCATTGCTTTCATTATTTTAGTTTCATATTAAAACCACTTTCTAAATATAAATGTCTTATCATTCCATTACCTATTTTATGCATGTTGAGAACTGTCTAGTTTAAAAATCCTCCTCCTCATCTCTCTTCTAAACTCAAAAGACTAAACAAGAATATATTTTGTAGCCTATGAGAAACCTGCAGCGTTAGTCTAACTGCAGCATTTTATTTTCTGTTAAACATTCTCTTCGTAATCAGAACTTGCGTCTTCTAAATGTGATTTGTCTTGCTCCTTATATTTTATTTTATTTTAATCATTTATGTTTTATTTCCGTATTGTGTAGTTGTCAGAAAAGATAATTTCTTTATGGTGATAATTTAATTTACCCCTGAAGATTATTTATTTATTTGCTTTGCACCAAGTGTCCTTGGTGAACCTGTATTGTACTCAGTCACCATTGTGCACCCAATTAAGAATTGAATGTTGTATCATTTTTAATGTCTGGATACTTAAACAGTCCTTTTGATAATGTATTTTTAAAAAGCAGTACTGACGTCAATTTTGATATGATACAAGTAGATATTGTATATGAAATGAGGTCTGTCAGAAACATTATCATGCATATCATGCATTCACTGCTTTAATAGTGTTGAATTGTTTGCTATCTTTTTCTGGATTTATACACTACATTGATAATGCATTTGATATACAGTGTAATGGACCTACAGCAGTTCCAAAAATGTAATAAAATATTTTAATATTTAAAATTCAATTTGCAAGAGATATTTCAGTACAGAATAGAGAGGAGGAATATGATCCCTGGAATACATGCAGATGTTATTGGCTATTGCACATACAGTCATGTGAAAAAGAAAGTATACCTTCTTTGAGTTCTATGATTTTATGTATCATAGTAAAAATCATCTGGTCCTTAGTAGTTCTTAAAAGTAGGTAAATACAACCTCAGATGAACAACAACGCATGACATATTACACCATGTCATCATTTACTTTACATAACCGTATGCTACATTAAATTCCCATATATGCTGAAGCATTTTTTGGATGTCACATCCATTAGCAGCTTTACTGGCCTTTATTTACAGTTTGTTTACATTGTGAAAATAAAACAATTTATTTTGCTACAACTTTCAAAACCAGAAACTTTTGTTATCTGAATTTAGATTTCAGACTTAAAATATATGGAGGTAGCATATAAACTTCGATAGCAAAGTTTACTTACCATCCAGATGGTAGATCCCAAGTTCTAATGGTACAGTCCATTGATGCAGTTATTAGCCAACGGCCATCAGGACTGAAAGTCTACAAAAAATTGTAATTAAACTTTTATTGGGTAACAGCAGCCTATTCATTGATAAAATTGATTTATTTTGGATCTAACTTATAATGTATATCTTATAATTGATCCAATTTGGAACCTGAAGAAATTGTAAAGCAACTTCATTATCAATATTACAAATAAAATGTCCTAATTTTTAAAATACTTTTAACGTTTGCTGCTCCATTGTTAGAAAGATATTTACAACTCATTAATCTAGAGCTCCGAGTGTTCTCTTCGTACTGAATCATGCTTGACTGAACTTAGAACATCTGTCTCTTTGAAATCTTTGCAGACAAAACATGAATGAACCTGTAATTCAAGTACAAAGTCAACTTTCTGGCTTGAATAAAGTGCTATTTTTTTCAGGCAAATCTTTAGATAAAGATTCTTTACTGTCTCTATAATCTTTCAATGGTGTTATCTGTGGCAAATTTCTTTTTCAATCTACTTTCTCAACCAGTAGAGGTAGACATTGACTTAGAACCACAATTGGCACTGGCTTCTTGGTGACTGAGCAAAGCAATAATTAAGGGAGACATCACATGATAGCTTCACTCAATAGGCATAAAACTAGCACTTTCAGTTGCAGTTATGAAGTGATCTCTTGGATTGTGAAGTGGATGGAGGTCTGCTGAAAGATTTCAGCTCTACACAGAGTTGAAATCCTTCGGCAGACAATTCTTTAACAGTGAAAGGGCTGCCTGCTGGACAGTTTCACATCCATGTGGAGCTGAATTTCTCCAGTAGGTACCTTTTTGCTCTCAAAACAGCTGTCTGCTGCAACAATTCAGTCCTGGCTGCCTGCTGGAGCAATTCAACCCTGAGTAACTCCTTCTCAGAGACAAGAGGGAGTCCTCTTAGAAGGCAGCAGCAGCTTGCTAGGTTTCCTTTTTTCCACGGTCTTTCTGGAGAAGTTGATACAGAAGATTGTAAATGGCGATCACATGGTCATAGGATGCTTGACAACTGGTTCTAAGTGTGAACAAATTGCTAACCACCTATATCACAATCATGACTGTGTGTGCCCACAATGACTGGAAGTGCTTTACATACTGTAAAGCATCCTTTCTGACATTGTCGTAATTTCAAACCATTATCAAATGAACGGTTGTAAATTGAGGATTACTTGTAATTGAAGGCAATGACTTCCTCAAGTTCCAATGTGAGGATCACTGGCTAAACCACCTGTTTACACTCTCCACTCTTCACTGTGTTGATTGTCCTGAATTTTTATAAGGTATATCAGATTGTGTAATGAGAAGAAAATAAGGCAAAAACCATACTGAAAAGCTCTGTGGTGCTAATCCTCTAGTCTCTAATGCTTTCACTGTAATTATACATATGACTTAGCCCACTATGTTAACGTGGCTGGAAAAAATGTGGACTTCTGCGGTTTTATATCTACAATGATGAGGGAAAATTGATGGGGAACTCTTTAGAACTATTGTAGTCCTACAATATCATAACCTATGACATATTTTGAGCTTTATCTAAGTCCCTTTAATAAAGAATTCTGGAAAACAGATAGCCCTACCACACCACACCCCTAAAAAACATTGTATTGAATCATTTTGTTTTAGCACATTGATCCAAAATTCACTATCACTGTTTGGAAAAGAATACAAACTATTTAGAATTAGAATTCGTGATAGTCTTTAATGTTAGTGATTAGTCTTTAAATTTGCTGTACTTGTTGACCAATTTTGGAAGAATGTTGGCCTATTCTTTATAGAACTGTTTCAATTCACTGACATTTTAGGTCCGAACTTGTGTGAACTGCTTATTTCAGATGTCACAATTTAGTCATTTCAAAATGATTTATTTTTCTGTTTCAACAATTCTGCTGTAGATTTACTTTTGTCTTTAGAATGGATATTGTCATGTTTTATTTAAGCTTCATCTCCTGGATAACCTAACATTTTTCAGCATGATCAGCTGATACAATTCAGAATCAGTTGTTTCTTCAATAACTGCAAGTCACCCATATTTTGAGACTGCAAACCATGATACTCTCACAATCTGGCTTTATGATTTTGATGAGGTTCTTTCACTAGAACACTTCATTTTCTCCAAAGATAAAGTTTCTCATTAAACGTCAACATTTTTTAGATTTGTCTCATCTGCTCATAGAACATCATTCCAATTGCCTGCTTGGTTCATCCAGATGCTTACTGGCAAATTCAAGGCAGAATGTAGTTTTCAGAGAAACCTGAAATTTTCCTCGGTGTCCTCCCACATACAGCATTTTTGTTTAATGATACCCTTATAGTGGATTAATAAACAGTTATTATCAGAAAGTGCAAGGGTGGCCTGCAGATCATTGGCTCCTACCCTAGGTATCCATGCAACCTCTTGGAGTGTAGAAAGTTGAGGGTAGCCTATCTTTGAAGCATAATGATCTCTTTTCTGAGGTCTGCTGAGATTTTTAAAATCATTTCTTGCCCTGTATTTAATGGTTTTAAATTTTTGCCAAATCATTTCTCCAATAGAAATTAAGAGCTTATTTCAATATAATGGAAAGTTGGATATTGTGTTAAATAAAAAACATCCAACATTTAAGTGTTTTTATCAGGGCAACCTGGTCTATCCAAATATGGGACGGAGCATACTGCTTCCGTTTTCCTGCCCAAACCAGAAACCTTTGGAGGCAGTCGATATAAATTTAATATTTGCAGGCAATATAAATTTAACATTCAGTAGATTTGCATATAAATATGTTATTTGACAAATATACCAAGCCATTCCTGTACCTATTACACTTACATGCTTCTATATATAAATACAGAGAACTTTCACAAGCATTATGTTTACTGTTAATTTAGAAATAGAAAAATCTAGATCACTTCAGGAAACACATCGTTTTCATACCATTTATAATTTACAGTTAAAGACTTACCATGTCATTTATCTGCCCTTGGTGCCCTGAATATTTTCTCACAATTTTTCTTGTTTCTATATCCAGAACTTTGATGCCAAAATCATCCATAGCTATTCCCAGAATGCCACTGTAAAAATTTAATAAATATAACCAAACGTTTAAAATGGTAAAAAAGCAAAGAAACAAACAAAAAACCCTTGCATGTTTACTCATTGCTGATGCTTCAACCATATTTCCATTTTTCTAAGAGAAAACTAGAGATGTTTATTTAGAAAATACATATGATGAAATGAACAGAATTATATTTTGGAATTTTTGCATAATGCAAATTGAAAGTTGGTTACTGGATGCAATAAGAGCGTAATGGAAATAAAACATGCATAAGAATAAATGGAATACATAGCGAGTGACTCAGAATCGAGAGGAAGTAAGATAGGGAAGTCTGAAATTATTATTTAATGTTTCAATAGATAAGATGTATTATTAATGTTCCAGAAGAAGGATTATTTAATGTACTTATGGTTTAATATATAAGGTGAGATTACAGTGTGTTGACTAGGAATATGAATATGCATGTAGTTTAGCAATCAGATGAGAAATGAAGAGAATGAATCTGAAAATTGATGTATAAAAGACTAAAACAGTCCATAATGTATAATGATGTGATCAATGGCAAGTTATACATCAATGGCAAAAGAACTGAGCAAGTACATTAGTTTGTATATCTTGGCAGAAAACTGATTTAAGGTGGAAGAAGTGCAAATCCAGATAGGAAGACCGCAAGAAGCATGTGGTCCGTTGCAACGAAAGACTGTTTATCAAAAGAAGTGAAAATAGCTATGGATAACATGCTTTTACTGCTTTGTCATATGGATGCAAATGCAGTTTATATTTTTGTTTTCTTCCATATTATGTCTGATTCTTGGAGACTGCCTGACAAGTCCCTACAGTTTTCTTGACCATTTTCAGAAATGGTTTGCCATTGTCTCCTTCCTAGCGTTGAGAGAAAGTGACTGGCACAAGGTCATCCAACTGGCTTTGTCCCTAAAGTGGGACTAGAACTCATGGTTTCTAGTTTGATGCCTCAAGCAATACACTAAATTGGTCCTCTATCTTGTTAGAAGTAGCATAAAGGTTATGTTGAACGTCTTGGGAGTGGAGTACTAAATAGATTTGTAGGCGAAATAGAGATAGAATAAAAAAACGAATGGCTAGCAATAACGCACCTATATGAATATATATCAAAATATATAAATATAAAAATCTATAAGGTGTATATAGAGTATAAATTAATAAGGTGGAGATTCTACTTGCAGTATCAATGAGGAATATGATTCCATCACCCATAAACCACTGCTTGGTTAAAAAGCAACATATACACTCACAAAATCATATATACATTCATGAAATATCAATTTAAAGTATCAATATTAAAATGAATAAGCTAATCATTAAAAATATATCTATGAGTTTTAATTTTGTTTGTAGCCTTTAGTGAATATACCACACCATCTTACCTATCTCTGTGAAGCAGCATTTTATTTGGAGACGTAGAGAGATCAATAGAATGAATAAATGTTGTGGTCTTGAATTTCCAGAATTTGATTAATCCTTCACTTCCTATTGTGATTGTAAATTGGTTGAGTCCATCCACTGCTACACCTCTTATGCTGCCTTCGTGAGCTTTGATTATACATACACACAGAAAAAATGAATAAATTGTTAGCTTTCTTTTATGAGCTTTCTTGAACAAATCCTTTAACTGTTATTTGTTTAAACTACTGCTTCTAAAGTGAACCAAATTTTTGAAATGGATCTGAAGCTAATACTAGAAATCTTCCAAGGACAAGAGATACCACAACAAAGCTAGTAAGGATCACATATTGGTAGTCATCGAGCATTTATTACCTAAGTAGCATTACCAACCTTAAACCCAGTTTTACGTACATTAGTCCTGAGCCTATAGTGACAGAAAGGCAAAGCACCTGAGGATAGGACAAGAAGCAATGGGTGTAAACTAATCGAGAGAAGCAGCTTAGAACTAAGGAGAAATTTCCTGACAGAACAATATCAGCGGAATTAACTTGCCTCCAGAAGTTGTGAATCCTCCAATACTGGAAGTTTTTAAGAAGTTGTTGGATAACCAGGTGTCTGAAGTGGTGTAGGGTTTCCTACCTAAGCAGGGGGTTGGACTAGAAGACCTCCAAGGTCCCTTCCAACTCTGTTTTTATATTATTATTATTTTTATGAAAATGAAGCAAAGGATATATTGACTACACGTTAGCTACTAAAACTTTGATTACAATGCTTTTTTCAAAAAAAAGGTCTAATTTTCACCTTTTTCTTCACCATAACGTCCTCTGTGAATTCCAGACTGCATATTGTATCTATCCACATGCCCTGTTGAAAGTCCAATTACTGCAAAATTTCCACAAGAAGTAATGTCTACTGCCTTTCAAGAGAAAGACAAAAAACAAGTTATTTATATAAAGAGGTATCTCTAGAATATAGCAAACAATTTACAAACAATATTTAAAATCTTAAATGCTTTATAGTTATTCATTCAAACTGATTTATTTTCAAATAATGTTTAGATATTCATACAAATGAGCTTTGGAAAATCAAGGTAACAATGCATGCTGTGTAATCTAAATACAAAGTAAGCTGAAGAGCTGTACTTGAAAAGATTTCAGCTTCATGTAATTTTAACAATTGCCTCCAATAATTTAAGGGAAAAAACTTACTGTTGCATAGATACCAAGAGATTTATTTTTGCTGACGTCTTTTGGTTTCAGTTTATGGATTCCCATTGAAGATTTCTGATAATTCCAAGTAGTACAAGTTACATAACCTTGATGGCAAGCAATGATACCATCCCAGTCATTTTGACGGGCCACCTCTGCAATGCAATCAATACTCATTATATATACAACTCTTTAACTGATACGATTTTTAAAACACAGGGTAATTGTAACATTTTTTTTCTAAATTACAACATAATAAAAATGCTAAATCAATTGGACTATGTCACTTTTCAAATGATGCACTTGAAATTGTTATAGTACATTTACATATAGCATGTTTTATATTTTCAAGCACACACTTGTAACAGTAAAGCAAGAGGAACAAATACATTAGCCTAGAATAAACACAGTGTCAGCCCTCAGGCTGCCATCCAGGGGGACCCTGACCATCACCATGCCCACCATGCAACGCTGCCACGTTGCTGTTGCCTCTGATGTCGATTGAGCCTGTAGCTGCATGTGGCTCTTCTACCCGGGTGCAACTGCCTACTCTGATATAACTCTTCTACTCGGATGCGGCTAACCGGGAAAGAGGCTATGATGACACTGAGTGGGGGTGTGGCTGGAGGTGTGGGTCATGGTGAATGGTGATGGTGGGTGGGTGTCATCTGGGTGTAGTTCTGGGTGGAGCTGGGTGGGATAATGGTATATATATGGGTGGTGTTAACTTGGTTAGAACTGACTTGGATTTGATTACCTTTGTATCATTGTCATTTAGTGCTGGTTATCACATAGTTTGTTAGATAGAGGTAAAAGTTTTTCACCAAACAACCTGAATCTCTGTTTATATGCAACGTGAACGCCGGAACGTGACACACAGTGCTGTCTGATCCAGCAGCCCATGCAGCATTCTCACCAACTACTTGCATGTTAAAGTTTAGATACCATTGGTCAAAGTTTATGTTTTAATGAATCCATAAGTGAATTAGACAAGAGCTGAGAAGAATCTCAGTTCTTTCTTTTGGAATCTTCCTCTCTTCCTTGTAGCTCAGAAATACTTGAAATTCTACTTGCATGTAATGCCTATTTGAGAACTACACATGGATTTTCAGTAATACAGTCTGGGGCATGTTAAGACCATTCCAAAGCATTTATCCTTATAGCGGAAATAATATTTACTATATAAGGTCTTACACATCGGACAACGAAATGTCTTAAACAGCTGAAGTAAGCCAGTTAAGTGTTTTCTTACTGTTTTCCTATTTAGAGGTCGACATCATTGAAAAACAGCAGCTTTCCTTCAGGTTGACATTATTCCTTGAGGGAATCTCAAACATATGCTTTGGTCAAGATTAATACCTATAGCAATGGCACTTATATGCTGTCCCATAGTGCTTTTCAACACTCCCTGGGCAGTTTACAGGGTCAGCATATTGCTCCCAACAATCTGGATCCTCATTTTACTGATCTTGAAAGGATAGAAGGCCCAGTCAACTTTGAGCCGTATCAGGTAGTGGCCAGAGTAAGAGTTAGCCTGCAATACTGCATTCTAACCACTACACCGCCTGATTAAGGTCTGATATATCTTTGTTATGGCTTATGACTGACTCTTTCCAACTTCAAAATGCTATGAATGAAAACTCTGGATAAAGAAAAAAACATCTAAGGGATGAGCATAGGATTTGGGGGATGGAAATCACATATTGCATTATATTTCAAAATGATCTGGATAACTTGATGAACTGCAAATTGAACCAACAGTGATAGGCAATTGCAAAAAAAACCAAAAACAAAACCTAAATGCATCAACAGAAATACAGTGCTAAATCAGGAGAAACTGCAGTTCTCTATTCTGGATGCTCAGACCACATTTAGAATACTGTGTCCAGTGCTGGGCACTGCATTTGACATCTGACAAACGATAGCCTATCCAAACCAGGATGATAAAAACAAAACTTGTAGATTGATTTGAAGTGTTGCGTATGTTTAGCCAAAGGAAAAGACTGTAAGGCAGTGGTTCACCCGCCCTGTTTCGGGTGACCCGCTCCCTTTTATCGCAGGGGACGCGGGAGACACCCTTACAGGGAAGAGCAGAGGAGTTTGGGGAATATCTCCAGGACAAAATTGATCAGATCCGGAGCGGATGGACCTCCGTCAGTGGACCAGACGAGCCGTCAACAGCGAGTCTTGAGAGACCATTCTGGGAGGAGTTTGACTCTGTTGCCCCCGAGGATTTGGACAGGTTGCGTGGACGGCTGCGGCCCACCACATGTTCAATGGACCCGTGCCCCTCCTGGCTGGTACTGGCAGCCTGGGAGGTGACACGAGGCTGGCTTCTGGGCCTGGTGAACGCCTCATTGGGTGAGGGATACTTACCAACCGCCTTGAAAGAGGCGGTGGTGAGACCCTTGCTCAAGAGACCTTCGCTCGACCCAATGGAGCTAGCTAACTATCGTCCAGTCTCCAACCTCCCCTTTTTGGCGAAGGTTGTTGAGAATGTGGTGGCGCAGCAGTTCCCACGACACCTGGACGAATCCGACTATCTAGACCCACGCCAGTCCGGCTTCCGACCCGGGCACAGCACAGAGACAGCCTTGGTCGCGTTGGTTGATGATCTCTGGAGGGCCAGAGATAGAGGTTGTTCCTCTATCCTGGTCCTATTAGACCTCTTGGCGGCTTTTGATACCACCGACCATGGTATCGTATTGCGCCGGTTGGAGGGGATGGGAGTCGGAGGCACCGTTTTGCGGTGGTTCGGCTCCTACCTCTCCAACCGGAAGCAATGTGTGTTGACAGGGGGGCAGAGGTCGTCCCTGAGGCCACTCACTTGTGGAGTGCCACAGGGGTCGGTCCTCTCGCCTCTCCTGTTCAACGCATATGTGAAGCCGCTGGGTGAGATCATCCGTGGTTTTGGGGTTGAGTACCACCTGTACGCTGATGATACTCAGCTGTACATTTCAACCCCAAACCACCCCAACGAGGCTGTCGAAGTGATGTCCCGGTGTTTGGAAGCCGTCGGGGTCTGGATGGGGGACAACAGACTCAAACTCAACCCCTCCAAGACCGAGTGGCTGTGGGTACCGGCACCTCGGTTCAGCCAGCTGACACCATCGCTGGCCATAGGGGGCGGACAACTGTCCCCTGTGGAGCGGGCGCGCAATTTGGGCGTCCTCCTTGATGCCCGGCTGTCAATGGAGGACCATGTGGCAGCCGTGGCAAGGGGGGCGTTCCACCAGGTTCGCCTGGTGCGCCAATTGCGCCCCCTACTGGACCGGAGTGCCCTGCGCACGGTCACTCATGCGCTGGTGACGTCTCGCCTGGACTACTGCAATGCCCTCTACATGGGGCTTCCCTTGGGACGCATCCGGAGACTGCAGTTAGTTCAGAACGCAGCCGCGCGGGTTATCATGGGGAGTACACGTTACTCCCACGTAACACCTCTCCTGCGCGAGCTGCACTGGCTACCTGTGGCCTTTCGGGTGCGTTTCAAGGTATTGATTACCATCTTTAAAGCGCTCCATGGCATAGGACCTAGTTATCTGCAGGATCGCATCCTACCACACACGTCCCTGCGACCTATCCGCTCACACAGGGAGGGACTCCTTCTGGTGCCGTCCGCTAGGCAATGCCAGCGGGCGACACCTAGGAGTAGGTCCTTCTCTGTGATGGGCCCAACCCTCTGGAATGACCTCCCCCCTGATATTTGAACTACCACCGACCTCCTTTCCTTCCGTCAAAAATTAAAGACTCACCTATTTCAATCAGCTGGCCTGGCACTCTCTTAGTTTTACCTCCCGGGGATATATCTTAATTGGGTTTGGGTATTTTAATTGGGGATGTTTTTAGGGTTTTTATAGTATATTTATTTCTTGTACAGCCTTATCTCCTCCATCCAAATGTATTTAACTGTTTTATATTATTGTATTTTTATCTGCATTTGACTGTACACCGCCCCGAGTCCCTTTTCGGGAGAGGGGGCGGTTTAGAAATCCAAGAAATAATAAATAAAATAAATTCTCAACCTGGTTCTCAAAGGGCCCCTTTGGGGGTCAAACGACCCTTTCACAGGGGTCGCCTAAGACCATCGGAAAACACATATGTTCGATGGTTAGGAACCAAGACACCAATTTTATGGTTGGGGGTCACCACAACATGAGGAACTGTATTAAAGGGTCGCGGCATTGGAAAGGTTGAGAACCACTGCTGTAAGGAGTCACAACTGTTGTCTTCAAGTGCCTAGAGAGATTTCAGGAAAATAATGAGGCAATAGTTCCAGAAGAGCAGTCAAGAAAAGATTTAAATTACAAGAAAATAGATTTAAGTCAGATATCTGGCAAAAAAATCTTAATGGTTAAGTTTTTCACCAATGGAACAGATTGCCTTGGAAGTGGTGGAGTTTCCTTTGTTAAAGTGTTTAAACAGAGGCTGGACAGCCAACTCTCAGAAATGCTGTAATGTTGGGTTCCTACTGGCACAACATACACTGTAAAGGGAAACTAACTACATTGATAAATTAAAAATCATCACAGGCTGCAAAAGAATACACGGCATACTAAGCAGCTATTGAGACCTGGTGGAGCAGTGGCAGCCCTAGAAGTTTGGAGGCACTCAGCAGTGTGACTTTAGGGGCAGTGCCAAATTTATTTTTAAAACATAGGTGGGCTGTAGAAGGCTGCTCAATGGGCTGCATGTGGCATTCAGGCCATATTTGATACAGATCTGGAGTAAGTGATCTACAAAGCAATGCTTTCCAACACAATGAGAAGGCTATAGCTTGGATCAACAGGAAAGGGACTACTTGGACAAGAACCCTGCAATTTTCTTGGGAAAAAAGTGGTTTGTTATTGGCTCATTTCTAGGGCTGGGAAAAATGACTGGCCAAGGTCACTTAGCCGGCTTTGGTTTAAAGTGGGACTAGAATTCACAGTCTTCTGGTTTGTAGCCTGATGCCTTAACCACTATGCCAAACTCCTCTCATTATTGGTAGTGAAACACATAAATTACCTCAGCTCATCTAGATAAAACAGTGCTAGCAATTCTATCAATGAAGAATATTTATAAAATTCTCATGAATTAAAAAAAAGTATTTGATGTGATGGGTTATAATCTTACTCATTCAAATTAAGCAGCAGTTGCATACCTGTTGCAAATGTTGTAATAGGGGGAAGTGCCATTGTGTCATTACGAAGTCCTTTCTTTTTTGATTTCTTTTTATTTATCGAACCTTGAAAAACAATAAAATAGCTATATGCAATTTCATTGTATTTAAGTACAGATAATAAAGAGTATACTTGTGTGCAATGTAATAGACAGTTTGAATATTCATATCTATGGAAGACTTCTGATTCCTGTGTTCAAAAGAGGTATAAAAGGTGTGGCCTAGCTTCCCACCCATAGGCCTCAAAGTCCCTTGAGGGTACAGCCTCAATTTTGCACTTTTTGACTCCCCTTTTTTTTGAGAATTAACGGACAAATTGGGTGATATAAGTATTGCAAAGGCTTAACATAACAAGAGATATTGCCAAGAGGTATTCTTCTTCCTTCTGCTATTATCTTCTTGTTATTTATGTAGGCTGGATATATACAGAAAAACACTTGATGGCACTTAAGAAATAAACAAAACCCACTTGGCCATAGTTCTGCCTATTTTGCAATGGGGCAGGCAAAATAAATGCAACCCCCCCCCCCCCGCCCCAACTACTGAGGTCCTGAGATCAATGTAAATTGCAAGTTCCTCCTAGAAAACCATCCAATTCCATTTATTTTCTATTAGAACAGATGATACAGATAAAAATGAATATTTTCAGATACAAAGACGACACACTTTTAATTAAAAAGTTCTCCTATTTCATCCAATCATATTTCTCTGCTGGTTCTGCAGTCATGATCTGCAAGACTGGCAAACTCAAAAAACAAGAATTATTTTGAAAAAGGCTTGGAAAAGGCTTGATTACTAGTAAGGAGATGTAATTGAAGCCTGCCAAAGCAATCTGACTGATCATTAATGTGGTTTTTTTCATATTTACCACCTTACCTGGACTAAGAAACCCTTTCTATAAAAGTCCAACTTCCTCCTGCAAAGGTCTTCCTTCCTACTCCTCTTTGTTACCCCCATTTATTAAACATCACATCTCTCAAAGCTATGATGTTTCCTTCATCATCATTTACGAGGCATTTACAATAGACACATTGTTTTTCAAAACATGGCTACAAACCAGAAATGTATTTAACAGACTCTTGATATTTAAATAATACTGAATTACAAATTCCACATTTTTAATATTGTTGTAAGTTTTAACACTTTCCTTGATATTTGCATTTTGTTTTTACTGTGACACTTACCACGTCCTAAACTTTTATTGAATCTTTCGTGCACTGTGGAAAATGATTGTAAAGTACCATCTTGACCTACGATAAAATATAAAAGAGAGAATGAAAGTACGTCCTGTGTAAATGTTTATTTTAGGCATTTTTATTCATCTATGACGTGCAAGCCTTTGTGTAAGCCACTGAATAAAACTTGGCATTTATAAGTACAAATATGCTTACAACAATTTTTACAGCTACTTCAAAGCTATGTCAGGAACTTTAGAAAACCAAACCTTCCGTGAGAAGTGGTTACAAAATCCCCAATACTTTTTAGAAATGTGTAAAGAATGAAAAATGTCAAGATACACTCCAGTTAAACTTGAGTTGGAGACAAAGCCAAAACAAATTTAGCAAGTTCATTTAAAACTAAACTTTAATATGGGACACTTGATGTAGCAAGCATACCATGTAACCGCAAAATCATGGCCCTTTATTCAAAACAGTGTTACAGATAGTCCTTGCTTAAGAACCCTAACTGGGACCAGAAGCTATGTTGCTAAGTGAAGCAGTTTAGTGATAGCAGTTCTAGAAGTCTTGGTTGCAGGTGTTAGGTTCAGACAGGAACTCTTACATTTTGTGACTTGACCCTGGTCACTTTTGCTTCAACTCTCCCCCTCCTCTCTCACCCATGTCCATCTCTGCCTTTCTGGACACCCAGCACTCTAATGCCCTTGGGATGGTCCCTTACCATCCACCCTTATGAGCTACCTTTGCTGTCGTCTTCTTCCTGCAATTAAGGCAGGCCCAGCCAGGAGTTGCCTCCTGAAGAGCTAGGCTGGGTGTGCCTCATCAGCAGTTGAAGGAGGAGGACAGTGAAGGTGGCTGAGATAGTGGAGGGGCTGGGGGTGGCAGCAAGAGCATTTGAGTGCTCAGTGTCCAAAAGGGAAGAGATGGGGGAAGACCTAGGAGTTAATTGAAGTGCATGCTGTAGTCATAAATGTAGGGAGTTGCCAAGCCCCTGAATTTTGACTGCATTATCATGGGGGAACTGCAATGACCCTGGTTGTAGTCCTTGAAATCAAGTAATCTTCAATTTACAACTATTTGTTTAGTGACTGTTTAAAGTTATAGCAGCGCTGGAAAAATTGACTTATGATGGTTTTTCATTTACGTTTTTTCAGCATCCTCATGGTCACATAGTCAAAATCTGTATGCTTGACAACTGGTTTATACTTATGAAGGTTGCAGTGTCCCAGGGTCCTGTGATCACCTTTTGTGAGCTTCTGACCAGCGAAGTCAATGGGGAAGCCAGCTTCACTTAACAACCGTATTACTAACTTAATAACTGCAGTGATTCGCTTATCAACCATGGCAAGAAAGGTCATATAAAATAGGGGCAAAAATCACTTAAGAAATATCTCACTTAGCAACATATATTTTGGGCTCAATTGTGGGTTGTAAGTCAAGGACTATCTGTATCATTTGTTCAGAATCACCATAACTTTCAATGGTTGCTGAATAGTCATTAAGTGAGGACTACCTGCAGTCATTTCAACAGAAAATAGAACTCTTACTAGCACTAAGAATCTGCTGCCCATTTTGCCCATGATGTCGGATTTTTGTTGGAGGTGCACTATGTCCCATTCGATATCTTAGCAGTCTACCACTTCCTCCAGGGCCATCAAAGATCCATACCTATTTAATAAATGAACAAACAAACAAAATGTAAGCAACAAACTAAAAGAAAAGCTTTCATGTGCAAAGTATAACATCAGGTCTCCATGTTAAAATCATTATAACGTACCAATGAATAGGAGTTTTGCATATATTTCTTTTGGCATTAACAAATTTTTTTCATTATTTCGATAAAAAAATAATATTACATTCAAGCTATTTAAACAGGGAGAATTACCGTGTTTTTCTGAGTATAAGACGCACCTTTTTTTCCTCAAAAAAGAGGCTGAAAATCTGAGTGCGTCTTATACATCGAATACAGCATTTTTTTGCCGCCCGAAGCCCCGCCCTTCATCAAAATGGCTGTGCATAGCCGTATGAAGGCTTTCAGAGAGCTCCTGCGGGCTGGGGAGGGCAGAAATGAGCACAAAATGGGCCGTATTTTGCTCCCCCCCTCGTCCCCAGCAGCACTCTATAAGCCTCCATAAGGCTATGCATGCATTTTTTGACAAAAAACAAGCCAATTTTCATGAAAAACAGGCAGGTTGTTTGCTCTTTTTTGCCTGAATTACATTGATCAAGTACTGTGCCAGCAGAAACAAAGTTTTGTTTGTCAGCGATTTCCTTCTACAGCACATGGAGGATAAATACATCTGGAAACATCTATCTACCTACTCTGTCTCTCCCTACCTACCTACTGTATTTCTCTCTCTCTCTCTCTATCCCTCTATCTATCTACCTATCTACTCTCTCTCTCTCCTTACCTATCTACTGTATTCCTCTCCCTCTTTTTATTTCTCTCTATCCCTCTCCCTACCTATCATGTTTCCCCGAAAATAAGACAGGGTCTTATTTTCTTTTGACACCCCCCAATTTTGCTTGGGCCTTATTATGGGGGGGGGCTTATTGGTTCGGGGTTGCCAGGTGGCTGCTCTCTTGCAAGTGGGCGCCTGAAGAGCCGGGCACAGCCTCAGGGGCAAACAGCTGTGTTGCGCTGTCGCAGCAGCACAACGAAGCCGCCATGAGGTGACCATGCTCATGAGCAGCTGCCCAGCAACCCCCCTTTCTAGCCGGGCAGAGTGCCACTCACCGACCCAGTAATATCCCAGCTCTCCCTGCAGGGCTGGGCCTGGGTACTGCTCCGAGCATAACCGGCTTCCAAACTCTGAAGATCCGCTGTCGAGTTTTCCAGCAGCGGCCGCTCTGGGACTATACTCTATGGTTGTGGGCTGGCTGCGGGAAGACTCTCTGTTCTACCAGAGTCTTCCAACAGCCAGCCCACAACCATAGAGCGTAGTCCCAGGGCGGCCGCTGCCAGAAGACTCGGCAGCGGATCTCCAGAGTTTGGAAGCCAGTTAGGCTCGGAGTATGGCGGCGGCGGTAGCGGGGCTGCGGCGGCGGTAGGGCCATGGCGGCAGCACTCCCCTGGCCCAGCCTTGCAGGGAGAGCTGGGCATGGTGAGGCTGGGAGGCAGAACAAGTGCTCACGCAACCTATCTTTCCAGCCGGGCAGAGCGCCTTTGGGATATTACTCGTTCGGTGAATGGCGCTCTGCCCGGCTGAGTGAGCAGCTGCCCAGCAACCCCCCGCTCCAGCTGGGCACAGTGCCACCCAACCTAGCGGTATCCAAAGGCGTCAAGCAATGTGAGCGCCTTTGCCCCCCTCCCCCTGGCTTTGTGCCTTTGGGATATCGCTAGGTTGCTGAGTGGCGCTCTGCCTGGCTGGGGGGGGGGGTTGTTCAGGGGGCTTATTATTGGGGGAGGGTGTATATTTTTGCCCACAGGAAAAATATGGTATGGTCTTATTATCAGGACATGTTGTAATTTCGGGGAAACATAGTACCTACCTACCTACACATACACACTCTCTCCCTACCTACCTACCCACACTCTCTCTCTCCCTACCTACCTACTGTATTTCTTTCTCTCTATCCCTCTACCTACCTACCCGCTCTCTCTCCCTACCTCCCTACTGTATTTCTCTCTCTTTCTATTTCTCTCGCTATCCCTCACCTACCTACCTACCTACCCACTCTCTCTCTCTCTCTCTCTCTATCTACCTACTGTATTTCTCTCTATATATATATATCTCTACCTACCTACTGTATTTTTCTTTCTCTCCCTCTCTATCCTTCTATCTACCTACCTACTTTTTTAAAAAAATTGCCTCTTCAAAACCTTGGTGTGTCTTATACTCCGGTGCGTCTTATACTCCGAAAAATACAGTAGCCTCTTTCAATTTTTTAACTGAAAGAAGCCATTAGGCCAAAATGAACATTAACTGGATATATAACTTATGCCAGGGGTTGCATTGTTGTGTCAGCAGTAACTTCTAACACCCCATATTTTTTTTTAAAAGAAAGGACACTGAAGCAAGAAAAATTGAAATCTTCTAGATTTTGCGTGAGAATACTAATATCTTGCACAACTTCAGGATAAGTAATGAAATTATACAAAATGTGGAAATTACTGTATTTTGTGGAGTATAGGACGCACCAAGGTTTTAAAGAGGCAAATTAAAAAAAATATTCTACACTCTGCAAACCTTCCAAAGACAGCACGTTTTTTGTCTAAAAAAGGACATGGATAGCCTTTATTATTATTATTATTATTATTATTATTATTATTATTATTATTATTATTATTATTATTATTATTATTATTTATTGGACTTGTTAGCCGCTCCCTCTCCATGAAGGGACTCGGGGCGGCGTACAATAAATACATCACATGTTACACGTTAGACATTACACAGAGGAGGTATAAAGTCACAACAACAATTGTTACAATACATAAAACAACAATAATAATGTTAAAAAGCATTAAAATACCCTAAAATTTAAAATTTAAAATTGCCAGGAGGATTAGGAATAGAACTATAGTTCAGCCAGGCCGGCTAGTTGGAACAGGTGGGTCTTGAGTTTTTTACGGAAGGAGCGGAGATCGGTAGTAATCCTAATGTCGTTAGGATTTAGGAAGCTTATAGAGTACTCGGGGGGGGGGCAAAATTAAGCAAAAAACGGCCCATTTTTTGCTCATTCCTGCCCTCCCCAGCCCCCAGGAGCTCTCTGAAAGTCTCCTACAAGCTATGTACAGCCATTTTGGTGAAGGGTTGGGGTTTCGGGAGGCAAAAATTGCTGTATTCAGTGTATAAGACGCACCCAGATTCTCAGCCTCTTTTTTGAGGAAAAAAATGTGTCTTATACTCTGAAAAATACGGTATATGAAATTTTACTTTTAATGAGCCATCTGTAGAATACTGCCTGGTGGTATTTAAAGCCTGGAAAAAATATGATGTGTAATTCTGTATATTCTGTATTCTGTACATACATCTTATTGCATGTAGCTTTCTCAGGTAAACCAGATATGAATCATGCCTAAAAGAGCTAATTCTACTTTATTTTAAGGCCACATTAACAGTATCTTTTAAGTCTGAAGGCACAAACTGTCTGGTGCCACTTTTAACCACCAAAACAATTAAAGCAGATCCTCCCTCTCTTCCCCCTATCCTTAATCCATTGCATGCTCCTGCCTCAATTGTCTGAATTGTTTCCTGGAGCTCTCTCCCCCTTGTCTCCCAAACATTCCATTCCACTGCGTAAAGGTATTTGAATCAACTTGGGAATAATATGAACCTTAATTTCATGAGGTTTTATTTTGTTTTGTTTTATTCAGGGGCCAATTCAGATGCAGGTAAGCTGCTGCTTTCAAAACTTAATCCCCCTTCCCCAGCTCAATACTGTAAATAAAATAAACCTTTAGACTGTGGTTTTTCACTTAAGACTATCTGCTACTTAGAAATAAAATCACAATACTTTAGAAGAGAAATGTCTTTCAGATTGTCTGAAACGATAAACAGTGGAGTATTATCCGGAGTGTAAAGATTGCTTATCATTTCAGGCAATCTGGTACAGCTGAATACAAGGTATATTTTACTGACGAAGATAATGCCTGTTTGCAATTTATAGTCAGCAGGCTCACAGCTCCAGTCAATCAGGGAGTATAGTTGGTAATGTTAGCTAACTTTACCACTGCAATTGCCCTAGATCACAGAGGTGCCATTTAGTTCATAATCACAAAGCCTTTCATTCCACGCTGAATGTTACTTTTATGCACTAATTAAACACACTTGAGGAAAAAGGAGGAACAGCAAATCTCACCACCCAATTTTGAAGACTGCAGTGCACATAATATAATCCTTTAAAATTCTGTAATTTACTTAGCACTTCTGTGGAATTAATTATTTGTATAGGTTATCCTTGACTTGTGACCATGATGGAGTCTGCCCATTACAGTTATAAGTTGGGATGGTTGTAAAGTGGGTCACCTGGGTAACTGATCTGATTTTGCAACCTTTTAGGTGATGGTTATTAAGTAAATGTATATTCACTATGGGGCGTTTTGCTGAAACTGGAAGTAAAAGCTACTTTTGGGCAAAGACGTAAATGCTGTCATTTGACAGGGACAGGGGCTGTTGGAACTTCAGAACTGGCTTGTAAGTACCTTTGGGTGGTCTATTTTGGTCATGTCACTGGCCATAAAATGAGGATAATCTGTCCACAGCATGCCCACAAAAGTGCAAGGATGGCTACAACTATTAAAGATTCTTTAGGACCTTTCCTCTATCAGACAGATTTCTTCCAAATCTGTCAATAAATTTTATCTACCAGTAGTTTCTTCTTTCAAATAAAACATAAAGGATGCATGCACAAAATCCCTGCACCTATTCATTTATAATCCTCAAAGGATAAAAAACACTCCTAATTTTCATACAAAAGCAAATGTGTTACACCAATTTGGTGATTTCATATTATTAGCAATCAGAAATCACGCAAAGCTGAGAATTCCTAATAAAAGATTCAGACAGAAGGGAAACAGGTAGCCTTTGGAGAATCTGAATAGGGTCCCAAATCAAATTTTCATTTCTGTGAGTAGAGGCAATTTATATAATTCAAAGTGTCTTGAGCAGTGTCCAATGTACTAGCAATCAGTATAGTCTGCTTTTCAAAGAAGTCGCTCATTTACTGCTTTACATAATTTCACCTATTTCTCAGTTCACAAGATTCAACTGCAAAACATTTGACAATTAAGCCTTTTTTTTTGCATTTTAAATTGTTTTTAAACAATGATCCTATTCTGGAGACAGTGTTATGTAACTGAAAATATAAAACATATTTGTTTCCAAGAACAAAATAAAGAACATTAATCCTAGATGAAATGCACATAGAAAGATTATATAAACCGACACAACTTACCCTTATAGCATTATCTGCACCATTAGTAATGAGAAGTGGCTCCCCTTGGACAAATGACATACCCGAAATTGCTGTTGAATGTGCATCTCGCATCTGGCCCAAAAGCTTCTTTTCCTCTAGGTCCCATAAACCAATATGCCCAACAGGACTTCCAGCAGCCAGAACTGGATGCCCATCTGATTCAAAAAATAGGGGGGGGGGACACACATAAATATTCCTTCTTAACAGTTACTACTGGAGAAGAAAGTCAAGGAGCTTTAAAACATGTTTAAAACAGCTATGTTAAAATTCATGAAATTATAGTACTCTATGTCTGAGAGTCACTTTGATATAATGGTTAAGGCCTCAGGATAGAAACTGGAAGGTTGCGAGTTCTAATCCCACTTTAGGCATGACCTTGGGCCAGCCGTTTTCTCTCAAGCCTAAGTAAAATGCAAGAGTAAACCATTTTGAAATCTGCCAAGAAAACTGCGGGGACTATTTCTTGCAGGTGTCAAAGCCAACCAAACTGAGCATACAAAACCAACAACAAAAAAGAGGAAAATTAGAAGCATATGAGTTATTTAGCTAGCAAACAAACGTTAATATTGTCTTCTGTTTGTGTTTTTAATTCATAACCTAGGAGACATTCTGTATTCCTTGAACTTTTTGCAATTCCTTTTATTATTATTGAATAAATCCTGGAATTTACCTATACGAAATGATATTGCAGTAATGGGCCCCCAATCCTGTTGAAATTTCATCAGTGTTTCATCAAACTTAATATTATGCACTATTATATGCCCAGTCACAAGCCCAACTGCAATGACATCCACTGCTGGTGCCTGCAAAGAAAATTAGTATGCATAGTGAAACAGACCTTTTTTATTTTGAAATATTATATAAATACCGTGTTGAAAGCATTGGAAGTATGATTCCAGTTTAACGGTTTTACTGAGTTATAAAATTACATTACATCCAGTAATTACACACATAAAATAAATGTAGTCAAATGAAATACATGTAAATTCTCACTGACATTCAGTTGTAAGGGACACCCATGCAAATTATTCAGAAAAACTGAAGCTTTACTATATATGTTTAAGTGTTATTTGGAGAAAGACTGGGTGGAGTAGATCTGACCAACCCAACAGTTTTTAAAGAATTCTGAAATACTATCAATGAACAAAATGTAACACAACAGTTACATGCTCATTTTTATAAGCTTATAACTTATAAATTACCTGTTCAAGGACTGTCACTCCTGCACCCCATCCTGGAAATGTATATAAAAGTTTGCTAAGGAAAGGAAAAGATTAAGAATTACTCAATGACCAAAAATACAGACATTTTTTATTCAGTTTACAAAGACCAGAGGATGAAAAGCAATACAATCAATACTCCATGAATACTTAATCCTGTGAAATGAAATTACCTTGCATTTAAATTACTACTAAGGCACATCCCCTGGGGCGTGTCATACAATAGAAGAATTACATTTTTTACTCTTCTCAATAAGTTTTATTCTCCCACGCCTCAAATAACTTCTCTTGAATTATTTCATCACTGCAACTTGGAAATGACTCAGGCTGGGTCCAGGGGTAGTATTTCCCTTGCAGTGTTGCCAACTTTATTCATTTTGTTTCAGTTAAGTCAAAACATCTCTCTTGAAAGCATTTCTTCAGGTATACTAACCAAAAGGAAAAAAGATAGTCCTGAAACTTTTAATTATCCAGGGATTATTAAAGTACCTAAGCTTTAATCAGAAACCTTTCCTTAGAAGGGAAACAAACATTTGGTTGTTTTTTTTTTAAAGGAAGTGAGCTACCTATTTCAGAATAGCAATTATGAAAAAATAGAAGGTGAGAAATAAAAGTAAACTGTTCACAGAATTAGCAACAACAGATTAGAATTTTTTTCACCAGTCACATTAAAGACAAATTGTACTATGTGTTGTATGACAGGGTAGAAAAATATTTTTTTAAACATGTTTCTTTAATCCACTGAAAAGGGAGGGGTGATTGTTGAGGATTGCCCTTTAAAAATATTTAATTGAAGGGGCCTGGCCTGTAATAATACTACCAAAGTGGTCAGGGGTTTCAGACTGAGATAAGAATGGGGCTTAAGGTTAAAATAGGTTTCATACACCTTGTAACCAATTTTATCCCTTGATTTTCCACGAAATAGGAAACATCAATCAATTCTGTGGTGGAAATTAGAAATTAGAGTTGCTTGATATTGAAATGGGCAACATATAAATTTAATAAATAAATAATTATAAAAGCTTAAATAAAGCACTTAAAAAAACAACCCCAAACTATCCAATTTTCACTTGTCAAGGATGCTCCCTGTGATAAAAAAGGGGTTGCTAGAAGCCAGCTAAAGATTAAAAACACTTATTTCAGAATATTTATTGTTTAAGGGTGGCAGTGGGGGAAATTACCTGTGATTTCTTGGAGCCTGAGAACAAGAAACAAAAAAAAAATCCTAATAGTTTCGAAGAAAATGATGAACAATACATCTGCCCCTTTTAAGTAAAAAGACAGCAGCCCTTTTCTCAGGATGAGCTGATTTAAGGAAAAGGGTATTTATCCCATATATCTGTTATAGCACTTCCAAAGTAATTGGGAGAATATGTCTTTCTTTTATCTAAATAGAGGGCAAATACAACCCAGCCACTCTGAAGCAAAATAAAAATGTAGTATTGTAACATTTCAATATAACTTTTCTTATTAAATATCCTCTAAGCTTCTCTTTATAAAGACATTTTAAAAGGGGTGTTGGCAACTGCATTCCTAAAGTTTCCTCAATAGCTTCACGGAAGCATTTGCTGTAGCCTTCTCTGCGGATTTTTTTTAAAATTCTAGGGGGTCAATGACCCTAGAATTTCTAGAAGGTGGCCCCATCCTTGTTATAGTAAGAAATAATCTTGTTTAGCTTCTAGTACTATTCAATTTCCCTTAACTCCACCAGGCCTCTGTACTCATTCAGTTCTGTTTTTAAAATATAAGAGCTATCGTGTTTTTTGCACTATGCACTCCCCGCCCCCAAATGGGTGGAAATGGCTGTGCGTCTAATAGAATATTGCGGCGGGGGGTTGGTGCGCTGTCGTTGCCTATCACTGCTGCTGGGGAACGCTGGAGCCTTCACAGCCGAGCATAATACCGCCAATTAACTGTTCTAGGCAGCGGGAACTGCCGCCGATCACCACCACCAAATGGCGGCAATTGGTGGTGGGTATTCGGGGAGGCTGACCCTACCGCCAATCAGCTGCTCCAGCATTCCCTGGTGGCAGAAGCAGCTCACCTCAGTTGCCTGGTGGTGGGCACAATGGAGCAGAGCCCTGACGAGGCACACGCTGGGAGGCAGAGGCATATTTTTTTTCTTGTTTTCTTCCTCTAAAGCTATTGTGTCTTATGGTCTGGTGCATCTTATAGTGCGAAAAATACATTAAGTATTAACATACAATTTAAGTCTTTAGAGAGAATAGTTCTTACTTGGATTTTACATTCCACAATTGTAAAGGTCCTTGTTCACTACCAAGAAGTATTTTATTCATGTAAGTATGTGGGTGTAAAACTGCAGAAATGGCAAATACAGTCTTATCAAAATCCAGCCGCAAGTATTCTTCTGCAAAACAAAGAACAGCATTAGTCCACGTCCACCACAAATATCCACTTTTTACTCCCCCCCACCCAGTAGTTATTACTTTAAACAGACTAGTCTTACCTTCTGATTGCACATCCCAAATAATAAGAATGCTCTCATTATCTACAGAGATAACATGATCCCCAAATGGCAATATAAAAAGGATATCTGTCCGGTGACCTGAATAAGAGTGAACCACCTAAAATGTAAAGTACTGCAGTTACTTCAATAAAATAATATATTATATTTGGACAATAAGAATGTGTTAAATATATCAGATGGCTTTTAAAAGACCTAATGTGCCTCACATAAAATTTTTATTCTATAGATTTAAATATTTTTTTACAGAATTCAAAAGATCAATGAAATATGAATTCATTTATACACAAGAATCCTTTCCTAAGCAAAAACAAACCAGGTCTTGATTATGCGGGCAGTCTACTGTCAAATCCTGAGACAAATCATCATTCTTCTACTCAGTTGTTAGCTGTAAATCTCTATTATGTCATACTGAGCATTTTTAAAAGTAGATGTCCTTCCGATGCTCTGGCCTTCATGCAAGGCCAGAGAAATCCTTCAGCTCTCCTCCAAACTTGGATAATATTTTTAAAGGGGTGCCTTTTCTAGGAAAGCATAGTTGTGAATCCCTACAAAAATGAAATCGTTTAAAACATAGTGAAATGTATTTGAAATGGTTGCTGGTCCTTAAGTCTCCTAAGATATATTCTAAATAACAGTGATCTTTTTCAGCTCTGTACTTCCTTCCTGGCATTTTACATATCCATTCTATTCATATGAATCTTTCCTTCACATTATCCTTACTTTTTTTGTACAAAATATTTCGAAAAAGATTTTGCTTATCAAAATTGCTGACAATTTTCCTGACCCTTTCCTCCACCATTTCTTTTCAAAGGGACAAAGTGTAATATTATGTTCTAATATTACTAAGAATATATATGGAAATATCATTCTTCAATGGATTAATCATATGTTATTTCTATTAACATATTCTAACCAGCTTTGACATAAAAGCAACGTTTAAATACCTATTTTATAGTTTTAAAGCAAGAGTTCAATAATGTTTTCTTAGATATATCCTATTAATTTCAGTTGAATGTACTTTAAGGTATATTTTGAAGTACCTTATTTGGCTCTGCAGCATATTTCTTCACATATTAAGTAAACCTAAATTCAAATATTTTCAATACCTCAATGTTAAATATAAATATTGTAAACCCTGAAATTAAAGGACCATTGGGGGGAGGCATGTGTCCCCATTACTCCTGAATTACTACTGAATCCAAATTTTTGTTTTTTTGTATAATGATGTAAATGGCATGACACCATTTATATAAACACATCAGCTTGCAAATAAAAAAAATAAGATTTATATCACTTCAGATATAATGGACTCAGTCTATATTTTGGTAAAATATCTAGATGCACATTTTGTTCACTGCATCTGACATCTCATAAAATAAAATTTCTCTAAATTGAGATTTTACAGTCATTAAATTTAGTGTAAGGTAAAAATCACTGCATATTATTTGACAGCAGTACAAACCTCTTTGTTGCGAGCAAAAGCATACAAAAGAGCACCACATGATGCAAAGACCAGCATTCGATCAGCTGCCAAACACGTAATATTTTGTGGCAAGGCATTGCCTAAAGAATTATAGAACAAACCAAAGCAAATAATCAGTTTTCAAGTACAAATTACCAGGAAACACTTTATGATGTAATTATGATTTTCTCAACATTGCAATCTATATTCATTATTTCTATGGCACACACACACACACACACACACCCTCACATTTTGTAAATATTTAAGTATATCTTGCTAGTTTAGATATTAATGGCTTTTGTTGCATTACTTTGAGGGGACAGCACATTTACACTGCTATACAAGCTGTATACTCACTACTTTACATTGCAGCCAAGTGCCATTTCTTCCGTGTTGTTATATGAAAAGATATACTTAAATATTTACAAAATGTGAAGGGGTGTACTCACTTCTGTGATATACTCTGTGTACATGTGTGTGTGTGTTATACATAGTTATGCATCTGTACATACTATACTATACTATACTATACCTATATTATACACTATGTATATAAAACTATACATAGAATTAAGACAGATTAATTACTAAAGGTTGCATTAGTTATTTAGGTAAGGAGCAACCCATTTACCTGCTTTGTTAAAGTTCATGAAATAGCAGTACAATCCAACACATATTGACTTGGGGGAACCACTGTCTTCAGTGCCATTTACTCCATCTTAATTTTTAAGGCAGCAGTGTAACTTTTCAGTCTGGCATTGCCAATAAGTAGAAAATACATCACAATTGAAAATGAACTGCTTATCAGATTTAAAAGTTATATAAATACATGAAGATAGCTACATTATTATTGCATAATTTTATCATTTTAATCATTAAATGTATATGCTATCCATCTTGCTATCCAGAATGACTCATAAGATTAATATTATAATACACCAGCCAGAATCCCAACCTGAGCTCTGCCTACTTTCCAAATATTCTCTTATATATGCATAGATCATCTTTTTGGACTGTGGTTTCCACGTGAAAAATGAAAAACTAACTATATTTTCAAAACCTTCAAGGATCTGACCAAACATTAAAAACTGTATAGATATTTTGTAAAATTCAATGCGTATATAGAGATTGTCCTGGAATTCAACAATACTAATATGCTGTAATGTTGGTCATTAATGTCTTTATATGATATTAAAATAACTACACTTTCAAGGGGAAGTTATAATATAGAGATCATTAATGAAAATTACATACTTTGTAGTATGTAATTTTCATTAATGAGCTCTATGTTATAACTTGATCTTTATAGATCAAACTATTTAGAAAAAAATACTCCTAATTAAATTACAGAAATATTTCTTTTGTGTAATGTTTTGTAGAGGTTCTTCAATATAACAGTAGTATTAAAAGCAACTTTCACTTTTTAGAGAGAAAATGTTGCACATTTAAGCATATTTGAATTATATTATACTTACTAACAGCAACTATCCCCAACTTCTTCACCTGAAAATTAATAAAGATACCTTAGTAATTTGATAGAAATATCAAATATCTTGAAATTCAGAAATGCTTTATAAAACATCACAATGTGCAAATTTCTAATAATCTAAAACTATAGAAAGAATAAAAACAGAACACTGAAGCATCTCTATTTGGGGGTGGGGAATTGGCAATAAATCACACTGCAATTTGTGTTTTAATACCTGATATGCAATTTGTAAATGAGTTCATGCAATTGAATTATTGATTCTAGATGCTTTTTGTTCTTATGGGACATTACTAATTTTGATTATGGCCCTCTCTTGATTTTCTTTTCAAACTATGCATTAAATGGTAAATAAACGAATTCATTTTGATTTGAGGACAAGAAACATAAAGTTGTCATTTGAAATCGTAATTAAAGTTGCATCACAGAATATCATTAACACCCATTCCAATTGCTTGCATTTCCAGAAATGTATATCAAACTGGTACTGGAGAATATAAACCATGCCAAAATATCTCTAAAATAAGGAAATTTGGGTTAGTTGCAATTGGATCTGAATTTTCTGTCACTAAGTAATGCAGTCATAAAGTATGATATCTTGTGACCACATTTGTTAGCAATGGCAATCCCAGAAATCCTGCTTGCTGTCGTAACTCAGAACTGCATGGGTTGTTAAGTGGGAACAGGCTGGAATTGCAAGTGAAGGATATGCGGGTACAGTGCCATGAAGGAACTAGCGGATGCCATGAGCTGGCACCATTGTCTGCTCATTTTATGGTACAAAGCTTGGGCCCTGGCAAGTTGAAGTCCTCATGGGTAACATGGAAAAAAGCCACAGCTAGGATCCATTGGGTCTAAAGGCCTCTGAGTCTTTCAGCAGATTCATTAGCCAGGAAATGAAGTAGAAACACTCATGAGTTTATTTTTTCTGCTGTGGTTAGCAATATTAAATAAACAATGATTTTTTCTGATACAGGCTCCAGATTTATTAACAACCTGCATTATTGTTAATCAAAGCAGCTTGACCAACCCTAGATGGCTCAGAACATCTAAATGCAGGAAGTGGTGTCATCTGCGAGTCAAGGCAGTTACATATTCTTTCTTAGATGCAGGAGTGATTCCTGCTTTCATAAAAGGGGACTATAAACTTATAGACTTAGACTAACTTTATTGTCACTTTAAATGTATACTAATCGGCATGCATTAAAATGAAATTTTGTTGCATACAGCTCTCAAAGGGTCACCACCTCCAATAAACACTACATAAACATGACAATAAATAAATATGTATATACCCACACATATTATATGACACATATATAACTACTCCTGGAAGAAAATAAATCAGCAGAGCCAGAAGACACGATTAAAAGAGAAAGTTGACAACCAGATAAATAGAACTAGATATTAAAGTTTCTTGACCACGTGGAACAAGGCAAGGATTAATTACTCTGTCTGCTTCACCAAGCTAAAACAAAGGAACCAGGATATTGATACAAATACTCCCTATTGCGACAATTGAGTAAGTTGAATGTATGTCCTGACACAGTAGGAGAGAAGGTGTACGAGGCCTACGTGACACAGGAAAGAGGTGTATGTGACACAGGAAGACAATGTACTTTGGGTTGATCAATATTCTGGTTAAATAGTCTAAAAGTCTGTAAACGACTGCCCTTCGGGGTTCAGATTTTGCTTGAGCTATTGCTGCTGAACCTTGCGCAATAAACCTTTCCCTTTGACAAAGAACTGGTCTGGTCTCATTTCTGCAGCATGATGGTGGTCAACGTTGCCGATGTTCTAGCACTTAAGAGTCTTTCCCTATCCAGACACTCTCATAGGAAACAGATTTATATAAGATGTTTTATAGATGGCATCTTCCACCAGCAAGGTTGGCAAAGATGTTTAAAGACAAATCAGCTAAATGTTGGAAGTGCCACCAATACCTGGATCTTATCATATGTGGTGGACGTGTGGAGAAGCAAAGACATACTGGACAAAAATAAAGATATGGTTGGAAAAGATGATAAAACAATGCATTGAGTTTAAACCAGAAATATTTTTGTTTGAGATCTTGCCTTAAACTGATAACAAAGAAAATATATATTTAATTATTCATGTATTAACAGCAAATAGAATTGTATTTGCACAATGTTGGAAAAGTGAAGAGATTCCTACTGAAGGGGTGATTAGGAAAGTATTAGAATGTGCAGAAATGAATAGACTACCACTAGCAATTAAGGAGAAGGAACAAACTTATTTTTATATGCTATGGGAAGCATTTTACCAATGGTTAGAGAATAAAAAGGGAAATTGGAAATAAAGGAAGGACAACAATAGAAGATACATTAAGATAGATAAAAGAATAAAATGGCAACTGAGAACATGAGTATGATGAGAATAATTATGTTTAATGTTATTATTGTATTTTTATTAGAAGGTATGTTATGAAGGAAATGAAGAGTTACACATGGTATAATTGTTCAATGTATATAATTTGTAGAAGGATGTTGCAAGAAATATTTGTACACAGACGACACACTGCTTAAGGAGAGAAGAAAAGTTTATACTTTTGAAAATGGAAAATAAATAAAAACTTTTTTTTAAAAAAGGAAACAGATTTATCACACTCCATTTTAAGTGGGAAATTTTGTCTTGGTTGCCCCTCCAGCTTGAGCTTGGACTCACGCAAGGAAAATGCTTACAACGTTAAGAGTGCCAGATAAATCTGCCATTCCCCGGGAATTAATTGCCTGATTGCCTGATGGTTTGGGTGCCCTTACGAGAGAAGAGGGCTTCTTTTCCGGAGAGGAGATGAAGGCTTTTATAATCTCAGCCCCGACGAGGTGAAAGCGTCCAACGTATCAGCCGCTTTTTCTCCAAAATCATGCGGCGGGAAAATAAAGGGTGGGGGGAAGCTACACGCGCGTGGGATGGGGGGGAAGCTACACGCCCAGGAGCAAAGCCGACTCACGTTGTAAGTGTGGAAACTCTTCCCCACCGCGGTGGTCAGGTAGAACTCGCGATGGCGTCGGTGGTAGCGCAGCACGTGCGCCAGGTGATTGCACTGGAGGCCGAGCACGCGGAAGCCGGCAAAGAGCCCGCTACCTCTGCTGGGCTCCTCCGACTCTATAGCACCAGCAGTCGACATCACCGACATCAACCCAACAACTTCCCCAACCACGTTTTTTTTTAACTATAGGACTTCCGGAAATGCTCCCGGCTACTTCCGGCAAGCTCTCCGCTTAATTCCGTACGCAAAAGCGGGTCGCCTTCCTTCGCTGATTTGGTTCAGGGGCTCTCTAGTTCCGCTTGGTGTGTGGTCCGCCTCTTCCAAATGCTGGGAGTGGGCGGGTTTGCTTTTCTTTCTGCTTCGTAGGCGCACATATGTATTCTTTAAGGTGCTTTTATTCAGAAATAAACGTGCAACCCGGTCTACGGATTACTGCGCAAACGCACACTACCGTGTTTTTTTTTTAATTGAAATTATTTCACGTGATATAGGAGTGGTCATTAAAGTATTTTCTGAAAATGAACACCCTCAAATGCGATGTAAATCAGCCTTAGGTATTCCTCTATCAGCAATAAAATCCCAAGTTGCAGTCAAATAATGTCTCGCTTAACTGTAACCAGAGTGAGGCTATTGTGGTCCCCTGATGTTTCACTTAACAACTCTTATCACTTAATGACGTTGCTGGTCCCAGTTGTCATGAAGTGAAGACTACCTATAGCTAGAACTATTCCCTAATGTAGTACACAGAAGCATGAAGTAGTATATAGTTCCCACTTTGCGCTTCTCAATTTTGATGCACAGAACGTTTAACAGAATCACAATCTTGGATTAAATGGCAACTGGGACTAGGACTGCTGTGCTAAGTGATGCAATTATAAACTGGCCACATGATTACATCACTTAACAATGACAGTCATTGAAGTCCAGGTTGCGATCACCAAAAGGTGAAGGTCATTAAGGGGAGACCAAGGTAAGGAGTGTGTGCATGTGTGGGTGCTACAGGAGAGTGGAGGAGGCTTAGTGCAGGTTTGAGGCAGAGGAGATGAGTGTTGAGACATAGCGCAAATATGGAAATGTGAGGATGTGTAAATGTTTTGGCAGGGGATAAGCACAGAAAGATTGGTGTGGATAGCATAGTGCAAGGCAGAGAAGCCAGGGGATCTCTCTCTCTCTCTTTGTGTGTGTGTGTGTGTGTGTAGCACAGTGAGACATGAATGCAGAGAGACTCCGGAAACTTAACTAGAGCAACTTGTGACCTTCCCTGCTCACTTTCCTATTGACTTTGCTTGAGTGAAGCTGGGGAGCAAGGGAAGATCACAAATGGTGATCATGTGTTTTGTCAGAACTGAAATATGTTCACCCATGCTTTTTTTTCCTTATGCTAAACTTATTGGTACTTTGCTATATTTGGGGGTAAGAAATATTACAATGCAATACTTAAAGTGACTGAGAAAAGCAATATTATTGGTGTGGATTCAGTACTATCAATATAGCTAATGATAAAGGTAAAGGTTTTTCCTGTCCTGCGCTTATCTCTGTTCTTAGCTGAGGAAGGCAACATTGTCTGGAGACATTTCTGTACTCATGGGGCCAGCATGACTGTACGGCGAGGCCAGTGGTGGGTTTCAAATTTTTTTACAACCTATTCTGTAGGTGTGGCCTGTTTTGTGGGAGTGGTTTGGCAGTCATGTGACCGGGTGGGCATGGCTAAGTTGGAAAATATGGTGAAACTCACTTAACAACGCTCTTGCTTAGCAACCAAAATTTTGGGCTCAATTATGATAATAAGTTCTCTCCCTCTCTGTCCCTTTCTTCCTTCTTGTGTATCTCTCCCTGCTACGTTCTATAGTTTTCCCTCTGGTCCGTTGACTAGGGGGCGCTGCCCTAGCTCGTCTCCGTTTGTCCGCCTACGTTCTCCCTAGCTAGAACACTCTCCCACTTATTTTCTTTATTTCCCTACCTTCCTTCCTTCCTTCCTTCCTTCCTTCCTTCCTTCCTTCCTTCCTTCCTTCCTGTCTCTCTCTCTAACTCTTTCTCATTCTTTCTTTCTCTCTCTCTCATTCACAGACACACCATTTCCCTCATGTCTATCACTGACAGCTCTCAAAGAGAAGGAAGGACTCCTGTCTTGGGAAGGAATTGGACTAGATTACCTCCATGTTCCCTTGCATTCCTCTATGTTCTCTGTCCCATTTAGTCAAAAACAGCCCCATTCACTTTAAAGTTGGCCGCAAACTCTATTCACCCTGCGCGCGCCCTGGTCCCACTCAAGGAGGGAGTTGTGGGGCGGGGGAAAGGGGGGAGTCTGTGGCTCCACGTCTTTTGATCTTCTTCCCCACCTCAATTCTGAGGGTGGGAGGTGATGCTGGTGAGGCGGCGTGGCAGTGGTGGTGGGGGAGTTGGGGCGCTGGCCGCTACCCACAGCGAGCCCAGGAGCAGTAGTCACCGCCCCGCCATCACTCGCTCCCCCTCAGGCCTTTGACCAGGCACGCAGAGGGGGCATGCGTGGCAACAGCAAGGGCAGCCAAGTGGGGACAGCGCTTTGATAGGTGAAGAAGAGCTGAGCTGAGAAGAAGAAAAAAAGCTCTGCCGGGCGGGGGAGCGGGGTGGGTCACTCCATGGCAGGAGCCTTTTATTATTTTTTCCTCTTCCCCTCACGAGAGTCGCGCCGACAGCAGCGGCGACAGGAGGAGCTCCCGATCCAGCCTGCCTGAGGAACAAGAGGGAAGTTCGGCTGTTTAAAAAGCACCTCGTGGAACTCCTCTCCTGTTCGTTCTTTTGCTGCTTGAACAGCCATGCAGGGCGCGCTGCCTTGTCTTTCACAGCCCCCTCATTTCCAATTGGGGGGGGATCCATGGATAGGGATGGAAAAGATGGATTTCTTCCTCCCCCTCCCAATTGGAAACGAGGCGGCTGTCAAAGCAAGGGAGCATGCCCCACATGGCTTGTTCAAACAGAAGAATTAACAGGATGGGAGGATTTGTTGGACAAGCCAATGGACAAGCCAACAGGCGCGCGCTGCTCTCTCCTCTGACAGCCACCTTGTTTCCAATGAAGCAGGTGGGGAATCCATGTGATTTCCTACCTCTGCATGGATTCCCCGCCCTGCCTCCTCTTGCCTACCAGCCAAAACCTCCCGGAAGGCTTCTGCTGGCGGGCGAGCAGGGGGGGGGGGAGGAGCAGGCCAGGGGAGGGACCATTCTGGTTCCGGGCCCCCGGAAGCCCCTGTACGGGAAGGCACGCCAAATTCTTTCAACCGACATGGGTGTACCGGTCAGAACCGTCTGAAACCCACCTCTGGCCGAGGTACACGGAACACTGTTACCTTCCCACCGAAGTGGTACTTATTTATCTATTCGCATTTGCATGTTTTCAAACTGATAAGTGGGCAGAATATGGGTCAATGATGGGAGCTCAACTTGTCACTCAACGCTCAGGTCTCAAACCAGGGCTGTCAACTTCTAGCTGTTAGTCTCAAGAGTTTGTAACAACTGAGCCATTATGCCCTCTATGCTAATGATACTCAATCTTATTTATTATTCATTTACTTATTCATCATATTTGTATAGTTGCCCATCGCACAGAAAAGAGATTCTATAGAGCAGACAATCAAAAACAATTTATTTATTTATTTATTTATTAAATTTATAGACCGCCCCCTCTCCCCGAAGGGACTCAGGGCGGTGTACAGACAAAAGCCAAAATACCGTATACATAATAAAAAATATATTAGAAACCCCTTAAAAACAAATTAAATATAGAGTCTGTACCATAATAGTAAAAATTAAAAAACAGCTTAAAAAATCTACCCCTAGAAATTTAAAATACCGGCCAGGAGGATTGAGAATTAAAACTACGATTGGGCCAGGCCAGCTAATTGGAACAGGTGGGTCTTGAGTTTCTTGAGGAAGGAGCGGAGATCGGTGGTAGTTCTGATGTCGGGGGGGAGGTCATTCCAGAGCGTCAGGCCCATCACAGAGAAGGCCCTACTTCTGGGCGCCGCCCGCTGGCATTGCTTAGTGGACGGCACCCGGAGGAGTCCCTCTCTGTGAGAGCGAATTGGTCGCAGGGATGTGTGGGGCAGGATGCGATCCCGCAGATAGCTTGGTCCTATGCCATGGAGCGCTCTAAAGGTGATAGTCAACACCTTGAAACGCACCCGAAAAGCCACAGGTAGCCAGTGCAGCTCGCGCAGGAGAGGTGTTATGTGGGAGTACCTGGTACTTCCCATGATTCCCCGCGCGGCCGCATTCTGGACCAGCTGCAGCCTTCGGGTGCATCTCAAGGGGAGCCCCATGTAGAGAGCATTGCAATAGTCCAGGCGGGACATCACAAGCGCGTGAGTGACTGTGTGAAGGGCGTCCCGATCCAATAGGGAATGCAATTGGCGCACCAGGCGAACCTGGTGGAACGCCCACCTTGCCACGGCTGTCACATGGTCATCCATAGACAGCCGGGCATCTAGGAGGAAGCCCAAATTGCGCGCCCGTTCCACGGGGGCCAGTTGTTCGCCCCCGATGGCCAGAGATGGAACCCACTGGTTGAACCGGGGCGCCGGTAACCACAGCCACTCCGTCTTGGAGGGGTTGAGTTTGAGCCTGTTGCTTCCCATCCAGACCCGTACGGCCTCCAGGCACCGGGACATCACTTCGACGGCCTCGTTGGGGTGGTTCGGGGTAGAGATGTACAGCTGAGTATCATCAGCATACAGATAATACTCAACCCCAAAACCACGAATGATCTCACCCAGCGGCTTCATATACGTGTTGAACAGGAGAGGCGAGAGGACCGACCCCTGTGGCACCCCACAAGTGAGTGGTCTTAGGGTCGACCTCTGCTCCCCTGCCAGCACGCATTGCGTCCGGCCGGAGAGGTAGGAGGAGAACCATCGCAGAACGGTGCCCCTCATCCCCAGCCCCTCCAGACGACGCAGTAGGATACCATGGTCGATGGTATCGAAAGCAGCTGAGAGATCTAATAGGACCAGGATGGAGGAGCAACCCCCATCCTTGGCCCTCCAGAGATTATCCACCAACGCGACCAAGGCCGTCTCCGTGCTGTGACAGGGCCGGAAACCGGACTGGCACGGGTCTAGATAATCAATTTCCTCCAAGTGGCGTGGGAACTGTTGTGCCACTACACTCTCTACAACCTTTGCCAAAAAGCAAAGGTTGGAGACAGGACGATAGTTGGTTAACATAGCTGGATCCAGGGAAGGCTTCTTGAGTAGAGGCTTCACCACCGCCTCTTTCAAGGCGGCCAGCAAGGACCCCTCTCTCAAGGAAGCGTTGACTAACTCCTGGAGCCAGCCTCGTGTAACCTCCCAGGATGCCAGTATAAGCCAGGAGGGACACGGGTCCAATAAACATGTAGTGGCTCGCAATCGCCCAGGCAACCTGTCGAGATCAAAATTTTCTAACTTAATAAGCCTGTTCAATTGCCACATTAGGAAATAACCACAGATGAAGTAATGAGATTTCAGAAATAGGAACTACATTCTTATCAAACTTGGTTGGATTTTATGATCTATCTTAATAGTAATAGATAATAACCTGGTATATTTCTTATATGTGGTAAATTTTCACATGTATGCTATCTGATTTTTCATTTACATGTTAAGGTTTTTTTTGTATTTTCTATAATTTGTATGTATGTATGTACGTACCGTGTTTCCCTGAAACTAAGACAGGGTCTTATTATCTTTTGACCCCTGAAATCTGGCCTTGGCCTTATTATCGGGGGGGCTTATTATTTTGGGGGTGCAGGAGGCAGTGAGTGTCAGAATGCATGTCTCATTGCCCCCCTCCCCGTTCTTTATGCCGGCTGAGCAGCTGACCGCTGCTGCCCTGACATGTCCCGCTGCTGCCCTGTGTTGGTTGGGCTTTCTTCGCAGGGTGGGACGATCTGGGGAGTGAGAAATTTAGGAAGCCTGGGTTGGCGTGGGGCAGTTTCTCCAATGAAGCATCTGATTCATCCCCAGAGGTGAGAGTTTCGCCCTTTGCCGCCTCTCTGCCACAGCTTGGAAGCTGCAGAGGAAGCCTGCCATGTCCGGCGAGGTGGGGAGAAGAGATGGCAAGAGGAGCCACGGCTCACTCCATGCCTCTCACTTCTCCCCCACCTCACCTGCCACCCCTCTTGCTAAAGAGACGGTGGGGAAGGGAAGCAGCCAGGATTTTGTTGACATTGGGGCGGGGTGGGAGGTGTTGGGCTGCAAGACGTGTATCCTACCTGAGACTTGCAGCTCCGTCGCGTTCCTTGCCATTTTGTCTGGGGAAGCGCCTTGTAAAAAAAAACCTTGCAAGTTCAACTTCTCAAAGTTGAACTGCTGGATTAGAATGAATGTAAGCACCAGCACATAAATACATATTACACTTCTAACACTAGAATAAGAGATTGCTTCATAACAGGGATTGGAGTAAGTCTGTGTAATAAATTTTGAGCATATTATTTTGATTAATATCCTTAATCTCTTTAAAGTCATTTTAATGACATATGAATACCTCACTCTAATTACTTTCAGCCTGTTGTAATGTTCAAATTGAACCAGAAAAAGTATACATTGCAAAACAATGCCTGGAAAAGAAAACAATGGCTGCTTAATGAAAACATCTCTATTTTGTTCTGTTATCTCATACCTTTTTTAAACTTAATATTTCTTATTTCTTTTAGTGCTTACATAACTTTGCTTACTACAAAAGGAACATTGTGATATGTGTGTGTATGGTTATTTTGTGAAATTTGTATTTATAACTATTATTTATTAGATTTTAAGAAATGCTTTTATTAGGAGGCTGAATCGTAGTAAATGAAACAGTGTAATTATAAAAAGCCTTTGTGAAGAACTCACGAAGGATCACTTTAAATGGAATGGTCAGCTAAACAGTAAATGCAGTTCAATTTAACTACATTTATAGGCAATCCTCAACTTATGACCAATCATTCAGTTACAATGGCTGCTTCCCCCCCCCTCCCATGATTGCATTTTGGGTATTTGGCAACTGGCTCACTTTAATGATTGTTTACAGCATCCCATGGCCACGTGACCATGATTTCCAACTTTTTCTGCCTGTTTCCGTTATTTACTTTTGGTTTTTGCAAAAATGCCTATTGGGGAAATTGATTTGCTTAATTACCTTGGCATTTGCTTTATGACTGTGGCATTAGCTTAATGACCATTGCAAAAAAAAATAATCAAGTCAGTCTTGTCATATGATACCTCAATTTACAACCACAATGACTTATGACAGAAAATCTGGACTCAATTACAATTTACAGTAGTAAATCTGGGACTCCCTCTAACATGACATCCATGGGGCACAGATCCTTATATGAGCTCTGAGCAGTATTTTTAGTACATGTGACAAATAGTATTACTTAATCTCTATTCTTGAATTATTCACATTGTATATTGGAAAAAATACAAGTCCAACTGCATCAGACTGTGGGCCAGCTAATTATTGGGCTGAGTATTCTGGACCATGTTAAATACAACATGAATAAGCTCATGGCATGACTACATTCAATAACAACAAATTCTGTTGTTTTAAGAACAACAGAAAGAAAGAAGAATTTTCTTCTACTGATCTGGAACTTTCTGCATTTAATATTAATGGACAATTCCAAGTTCTACACTTATGAAGAAGCAATACACTGTTTCCTTGAAAATAAGACCTCCCCGGAAAATAACCCCAATCAGGCTTTTGAACACATGTGCTAAAATAAGCCCTGCCCCAAAAATAAGCCCTCCCCAAAAATATTGCAGCACAGCAGCAGCTGTGAGGTGACCATGCTCGCCGCCTCCCGCATCTCAAAAATAATAAGATCTCCCTGAAAATAAGGCCAAACACTTATTTCAGGGGTCAAAAGAAAATAAGACCCTGCCTTATTTTCAGAGAAACACGGTAGCAATAGCACTTAATACTGCTTCATTGCGCTTTTACAACCTTCTCTAAGTAGTTTACAGAGTCAGCATATTGTCCCCAACAATCTGGGTCATTTTACCCACCTCGGAAGAATGGAAGGCTGAGGCAACTTTGAGCCGGTGAGATTTGAACTGAACTGCAGCTAGCAGTCAGCTGAAGTAGCCTGCAGTGCTGCACTCTAACCAATGCACCACCTCAGAGAGAAAACCTGCCTACATTTTTCATACTAGCATGTTTCTGCAACTCTCCATAGTATCTTTCCTTACCCACCTTTCTTCTAAATGTAAAGAAAAAGATCAAATTGCTGTACAGGTGTCTTCAACTTTTGGCCACAATTGAGATCAAAATTTGGTCACTAAATGATGTAATTATTAAGCAAGTCATTGTGTGAATGGATCCAGTGAGTTAGAATGACTTTTACAATAGTTAAGCAGGTCACATGATTATTAAGCGAATTATGAGGTTGCAAAGCAAATCTGGCTTCCCCCATTGACTTTGCTTGTCAGAAGCCAGCTGGGAAGGTTGCAAATTATGATTGTGTGGCCGCAAGACACTGCAAGTAGTCTTAAATGTGAGCCAAGTGCCCAAATTGTGATCATGTGGGTGGTGCGATATAATGCCAAAAATGGATTATAAGCCACTTTTTCCAATGCCACCGTAATCTCAAACCCTCCTTAAACTAATAGTTGTATGTCTAGAACTCCCCAGGCTGCATGTGGAGTTTGTCTGGGCTGTGCAACACCACGAATAAGCCAGCACTCTAAATTATACAGCAGGTAAAGTATTTATTGTGTTACATGATTTTAGCACATACATGTACATTTAAATGTTCATACAAAATAAATTAATATCATTAAAAATAAACTTTGTAAAAAAATATAAACTTGTTTAAACATGGTTCAGTAAAGATTTATTTCCAATTCAGTATTTCATATGTATCTTGCATAGCTCTGCCACATTTCTCTGAGTTCCAGAAGTCGATAGTTTTTAAAATGCCTTTGTGTTGGGTTACAGTTTGTCCATAGATGATTCAGAGATTCATTGACCTATGTGTCAGAAATAACATATTTCTAAGTATTACTTGCAAGTTATGTAAATAAATAAAAAAACAAAGCTTAAGCTATACCTATTTTTAGTTGAATCTAGTTTTGCCAGTTCACTGAAACTGCTTTGTCTTCATTCCATTAACAATTACTGGCACAATTGTGGCATGAAATTGATCCATCAATCTAGATCTGAAAATTTGAGTAATATTTTGCCAGTTAGGTGAACCTTATATGCTTTTGTTCCTGAATCCATGTAACTTTTCTTACAATTTTATTAAATTTCAGTTGAGCTTGACTGTGGATAGCAATAGCACTTATATATACCGATTCATAGTGCTTTACAGCGGTCTCAAGGCCGTTTAGAGACTAAGCATATTGCCTCCAACAACCTGTGTCCTCATTTGACTGACCTCAGAAGGATGGGTCAACCTTGAGCCGGTGAGAATTGAATTGCTGGCAGTTGGCAGAATTAGCCTGAAATCCTGCATTCTAACTACTGCCCACCACGGCTCTTGATTTCATGGCCATCCAGTTGCGTCTAGTGCAAGAGTGGATCATTAATTTTCCCAAGCAGCCACATGAGAAACTGGGACTGTTGTGGAGGGTCAAACTAATAGGGCTCTGAAAGTGCATAGGCAAGCACCAACACACATAAGTAAATTAGAAAAAAAAATAGCAATCACCTTCAAAATAAAAGCAAAGCAATTACATTGCATATGTGGCATACACTTTATATTTGATTTCTAATTTCAGATTTACATCACATGGATTGGACAGTGGCAACCAAAGGATCAGATGTGGCCATAAAATGCCCAGATCTGGCCTATTATGCCTTAGGCATGAAAGAGGGGGGGTGGGTTGCTTTGGCCCAGTCAACATAAGATACAAATGAATTCATACAGCTTTCTTGACAATAGAAAGAAATCATTTACCTCTGCTATTTTTGTGAGAGATATTTTAACTTTTCCTTTCTAACCTACAAACCTGAAATTCTAGGGAGGGGGAGGACCAACCAGGCTTGACCTAACAAAGTAAGCCAGACCCCAAACCAAGTAAGCCATATGCTGCCAATTTAAGTATATTTTAAACTTTCTATGCCCTCCTGTGGTCTTACATATGGATTACCTGTATTAAGAAAACCTCTAAATTCTCTAACCAACACTACACATTAACTGCATATGTTGGTAGAAACATGATAAGGGGGACTTGTTGCCATACACACAGATTCTTCGAAGCTGCCTATAAGCCACAACAGGACCAAACCTTTACATCTTTGATATAAACCGCCCAAGCCAAATTTTGCAATGCTAACCAGAGCCATTTCTTTCCTTCACACTCTCCAACGGAGAGAAAAATGCTTAAGAAGGCATTTTTACAACTTGACCCTAAGCATTACTTGCTAATCAGTGAGCTCTACCCTTCCACAGGCAACATAGGCGAGCCTCAGGACATTGTTAAGATTCAAACCTATGTCCCTTTTTAGCCCCCCGCCTTCTCCCCGCTCTGCTAAAGGCAGTGCATTTGCGGACCTCATTTAGATAGTAAACTTTATCTGGAAGTTTAACTGGAATGGATTCACCTTGGAAATATGAGAATGAAGTCCTTTCCCCCCCCTTACTCCAAGTATTCCTTTCTGGCAGCGAGACCAGACTATGTTGCAACTATCGCTGAAACAAGTAGTTTCGGCCTTCTACTCATCGGAAGGGCGGTTCCCTGGTTCACACGCATTATTTGGAGCATCGTAAGCCTGCTTCACGCGGATTTTTTTGACTCCACCCCATCCTTCCCCAGTCTCTTGGATAGACCGGGGTTGTTGTTGTTTTACCTCGGAGTTGCCGTGGCAGTAATTTTTCAGGAGGGCATCGGTGAAATTCCAGATTTCCGGTGCAGAGCTCTTGTCTTTGGTGAAGTAGTAGATGCAACCCAATAACTTAGCCTGAGACTTTCCGGGAAGTGAGAAGAAAAGAAGACAAAGTTTGAAAAGGATAATTAAACCAAGGCATCCCTGCAGGTTATTGGCTGAGAACTGGCTGCTCCCCTTCCCCTCCCTTGCAGTCTCCTCCAATGGGCGCCCAACCTCCTCAGCGTATTATAGGTGCGACACAGCATTTGAAAAAAAAAAGATGGGGTTAAAAGCTTTCAGCGATGCGGCTTTGACTGTGGAAAGGTGCTCCACGTGAATTCACTCCCTAGTTAGCTCCAGGTAAGTTTTAGGATCCTGCCAATTATGTAGAGCACCAAGGAAAAGAAATCTATGGATTCATGCGGAATAAAGAAGCACCGAACTTTCCCGTCATCGCACTTCTCTTTCCTTGCAACATGTTTTATTTTATTTTATTTTAAATAAGAAATTTCCTTTTATAATTTTAATTTGCTTGGAGCGTTTATGTGCTGTTTTAGGAATTGGGCTATGTGAAAAATGTTTTGGGTACTGATAGTAGCCAATGGGATTAGGACCACCTGTAACCTATTTTTCTTCCATATACTATCTACTTAATAGGAAGAATCACAGTGATTTACAGATATACTTTATAATATCAACCTTGTTAACTCTCAAGACACTATTTTCTGCTATGTATTCTAAATAGTCTGATTATGTGTGTGTGTATGTCTTTGTGTGTGTCTCTCTCTGTGTATAGATAGATGATAGATATAGAGCATATACGTAAGTGCTCTTATGGATATGTGCACCCCCATACATGAGAGCAGGCATCAGAATTTCATTTTTTAATGTGTACCAGTGTAGTTACAAAAAAAAGTGACAAAGATTATCTAACATATACAATTTATAATGTTTAGAAGGCTGCAAAGAGAACAAGTAAAACATGCAACAATGGATTGGTGTTGTGGCTAGTTAGTCCCTTAAGTGTTTTAAAATTGTTTTTTTCAAGTAACATAAAATCTTACCTTTGTTGTACAACAATTCTTAATAGTAATTTTATCTCCCTAGAGAGGAAAAATAAAGTAATGAGTGATATACATACACTTTTAAGCAAGAGAATTAAGTATTGATAGGAAAAAAGCTATTAGGCACATAATTATACACCAAAATATTCAGGGATCTGACTATTTAAGCCATAAGGAATTTTATAGTATGCTATATTATAAATTATTGTGAACAATAGTTTAAAGTGAAATGAAAGTATTGATCATTTAGTAAGTTTGTTCCTGCAATATGCACATCTAAAAAGGGTTTTCTAGATCTAATTTTCTTCTTTCTTGGAAAATTCATACAGATTAATGTATGGATTGAAGTATGTTATGCATACACTAATTTATAACGGAAGCCCAATGCCCAAGATAATTATGATTCAGTTAAAAACAGATGAAAGAGAATGGAATAAAACAAACCTTGCTCAACTTCATGTCAATAATGTCCTAAAAGAAATTAAGAAGAAATTAATAAATTTGTTTGGTTAAGATTTTTTTAAAGAAAGTTGTCAGTAAGAACTGCTAGCAATGCTTTACTTGCAAAAGTTCTTGTAGAGGTAAAATGAATATTTTTTTAAAATGCTGTCATCCTAAATCTGATGTTCTGTAACTTCTATTTAATATAAGCCCTTTTGAATTTCAATGAGGCTTCAAACAGCAGTGCTTAAAAACCAGACTGTCAGAATAAACTATTCCTTATTAGGGCAAGTTTGGTTTTAATTATTAAAAAATTAATGTATCGAGACATAAAAATGTATGACTCTTCACTGTACTAGTTTTATTCATTAAAAATAAAGACATTTTCATTTTTGATAGAAAATCCAGCATAATCTGAATTGTAATAGATGATGGTGAAACTCTTTCCATTTGAGAATGCCACCTGAATTTTAAGTCTTAAGGCATTTACTCTTAGAGAATCTATCATTGATTTCAACTATTGCAGACACTCTAATTAGCTGTATCTATGCATTCTACCCTTAGCCCCACCAGTGCCATACCTCTAGCATATTTTGATAGACTGTTTTAATAGCAGTATGGTTACATATAGTGAAATTGTAAGCTCCCACAAGAGAAACATAGAAGGCTAATTGAGTGAAGCCAGTACAATGCAGAAGAAAAATCACTTTGGAAGTTACTGTAAGGAGAAGAAAAAAGAAACAAATGTTAAAAGCAATACCCATGATCTACCTATTGCAAACATTACCTTAATCTAAAACATTAGAATAAAGTTTTCTAGAAATAAAAGAATGAAGCAGTAGTGTTCCCATTCTCAAAATATGAGAAAATCAAATCCATCCATTTACCCATGATGACTCTTAGGAATATCAGTTTGTTTCTGATTTCCCTCCAGTAGGATCTCCCTATATATTTACCTTTTTGCCTATGGGTACTCCCCATTTCAAGGTTATAGTATTGGATGTCTCATCCTTATCTGAAAATAAATAATTCATAAGTAGTACATTTTCCATTACCAATTTCCCTAGAAACAAGTAAAACATATAAATAACACTAAATACCAAGCAATCTTGGACAGGGTATTAGATGGGGATGGTTTTTTTCAGGCAGGAACTTGCCATACATTATGAAAATAGCCAAAGAATTTCCTGGATTATATGTACAAAGCTGAAATGGCTATATGCCATTGAGGCTAACGTTTCAAATTTGGCTTAGGGAGGAAAGGCAGTCATCAAAAAGTTTGGGGTTCCCTCTCCCATTTTTCTAACCCTACATGTAGAGAGATATATGTGAGGGGTTCCTGCTGCTCTCTGAGCTTTCTTTCTTTCAGATGTTTCATTACCCCAACTAGGTAACATTATCAGTGCTAGTAAGCAGTGATTATGTTACCTAGTTTCGGTAATGAGATGTCTACAAGAAAGAAAGAAAGCTCAGAGAGCACCAGGGGCCCCTTATTTCATCTCTAAGCTACAAGTACTCTCCTTTTACTGGTAGCTATATGTTTATATGTACTGGTAGCTATATGTTTCGTATGTTTACATAATCATTTCCATAGCATATTTTCAGTTATTCGGGAAATAAGATAATTGGACATTCTCACTAGGTGGCGCTGTCACACCTCATCACACAGTTGAATGAAGTGAATGTATGATTTCCTCAAATAATTTTTCCTTGCCATCTAGTTTTGTAATCATCCTTGGTAAAGCTTTGCTAGAAATGTAAAACATGCACGTATTTTGTAAATTTATTGTTGTATTTGTACCCGACCTTTATTATTGATACAAATAACTCAAGATGGCAATAAGTTGGGCTGAGAGAGAGTGACTGGCCCAATGTCACAGAATTGGCTTTCAAAGCTAAGACAAGACTTGAACTCACAGTCTCCTACTTCCTAGCCTGGCTGGCACCTTAACCATTGGGCTAATCTAATCCTTCAATTGGCATATTATCCTTGTGATAGCTTTGTGGTTTTTTTGTTTCTTTGTTTGTTTAGTTAGCAGAGCTACAATTACGTTTTGTGTGTCTTTGAAAAAAAATGAAGCACATTTGCATCCTATACCAGAAACTATTTTATTATATCTGGTTGTGAATGTATTTTTCAGGTTGTACCCCTCTTAGTTAATCCTACCTAATGTTTCTTAACTGACCTTTTTTTTAATGAACCAGGACAGATGACAAAATCTCCATAAAACCCGTTAGCATCAATACTGCCTAGTAAATCTCTCTTCTGTTTTCTCTCTGTCATGTGGTGTGCAGATAGATTGAAAGATAGAAATAGAGTTGACTTTAACTGCTGAAATTTCTGTTTCCAAATGTATTGAACAACAATTGTTTGCCTGTTACATCTATTGCAGCTTTGGGAGTCAGTGGTACAACTGAATTCCTCTATCTGAAAAGATAGAGATTGCATATATGGCTTTTCTCCATCAGTCCAACCCAATAATAACATCTGCTAAATCTAATAGGAGTCCCAATACTCCTCTCCTAAGCACCCAGTTTTTACCTTTGCTTTTTCACTCTTTTATTTTATGAAAATGTCCAGTAGACCAATAAATATGGTCCTTTGCCGAGAATTTTGTGTCTTTTTTAAAAAAAACAAGCCTACTGCCAAACACAATGTGATATGTTGCTTTCTTTGAAACTTGCAAACATGCTTATGAACAATTATTCAGTTTAAACATGTTGGCCTTTTTGCAATAATTTTCTTCCATTAGTATCTGATGTAAAATATTATACATAGGATATATTGATGTAAGTTGCATGAAAGTCAAATACAATGGAGTGTTAGTTATGAACACTTGAAATTACATTCCTGATACATTTTGAAATATGTAACGTCACATACAATACCTTTTATAGGTGGTATAAAACTTTGTCAATAATTGCCAAGATAGACGAATCATGTACAAGTAATCTTTGACTTACAATCACAACTGAGCCCAAAATTTCCTTTGTCGAAGAAGGCGGTTGTTGTGAGTTTTGTCCCATTTTATGATGTTTTTTGCCTCAGTTGTTAGGTGAATCATTGCATATGTTAAGTGAATCATCTCATTCAATGAATCTGGCTTCCACCATTGACATTGCTTGTCAGAAGGAAGCTGGGAAGGTTACAAATGATAAACATATGACCATAGAGTAGTGCAACTGTCATAAATACATGCCAGTTGCCAAGTGCCCAATTTTTGATCACATGGCCATGGGGATACTGCAACAATCATAAGTGTGAAAACTAGTCATAAGTCACTTCTTTCAGTGCTGTTGTAGCTTTCAATGGTCACTAAACGTACCATTGTAAGCCAATGATTATGTTTATGGCCACAAACCAGGATTTAATTCTATAGGGTCTTTACTCATGCAATGTAATGAACCAAAATTCAGTTAACCACATTTTGGTTTAATACGTTGTAAAATCTAGTCAATTTTTCAATACAGGTAGTCCTCAAGTTACGACCATGATTGAGCCCATTTTATGTTGCTAAGTGGGAAATTTGTTAAGTGAGTTTTCTTGCCACCGTTGTTAAGGAAATCACTCCAGTTGGTAAATTAGTAATGCAGTTATGAAGTGAATCTGGCTTCCCCACCAATTTTGCTTGTCAGAAGGTTACAAAAGATGATCACATGACCCCGGGACACTGCTACCATCATAAATATGAGTCCCACTTTAGGACCTTTCTTGCCATAGTTGTTAACTAAATCACTGCAGTTGCTGAATTAGTAACATGGTTGTTAAGTGAATCTGGTTTCTCCATTGACTTTGCTTGTCGGAAAGTTGCAAAAGGTGATTACGTGATCCCAGGACACTGCAACTGTCATAAATGTGAGTCTGTTGCCAAGTGGCTGAATTTGATCACCTGACCATGGGGATGTTACAGTGGTCATAAGTGTGGAAAAATGCTTATAAGTCACTTTTCAGTGCCGTTAACTTCAAACAGTCACTAAGTGAATGGTAGGTCGAGGACTACCTGTATAGATAGACCTTAATAAATAATGCCAATTGGAATTGCCATCACTAAGTAATGTGGTTGTAAAGTGTGACATCACATGACTCTGCTGCATAGCATCAGCAACTCCTGGTTGCTGTTGCTAAGGAAGGACCTTATAGATTGTTAAGCAAAGATATCATGTCACCATTTTCAATCTGCTAACTTTTCCACTGACTGCTTGCCAAAAGCTACAACAGCATCATCATCATCAAATGCCCAGATTGTGATCATGTGACTGATCGTAAATACCATTTGGTCAGCCCTGTTGCATGTTTGAATGGTTGCTAAACAAGTAGTTGTTACACGAGGACTAGCTAGTATCTTTTGATAATGAAAACAGGTGTGATCACAGAAGCTCTGTTTTGTGGCATATGTTTTCTAAGTACAATAGCTTTATCTATGACTTAGTCAATAAAAGTCATACCAGTTCATCCAGTTGACCAACCGTAATAAAAAGGAATCATTAATGTCACTTCTTCAATATATTGCATCAATTTTTCATTTTTTATATCTAGTTATAACCCCAGAAAAATATGCTAATGGAGATTTATCTGCGTGAAATAGATGTATCATTGTTTTATTGCATTAGTTAATTCAATAGCTTAGTCAGATTTCAACAAGTTGCGTTTTTATCTGTGAGAGTTTTTGGTTGGATAGCTCATCAAAGGAAGATCTTTTATATGACAATGAAGATGGGTTTGTGTATAATGGCATGCAAAGATGTACAGATATAATAAAGTAGGCATTCAAAAAATCTGGTCCCATAGGCCAGTCATTTATTAATTTTTCTTCCCAGAGAAAATCTTGCTGTAGTTAGGAATGTTCAAAGGTTGTGGGACAAACAAGTAAGGAAGTATAATCATCCTGAAAATATCCTTCAGAGACAAGAAGATCATCATCAGTAGCAGCAGCAGCAGCCTAGGCAAAGGTCAGATAAGAGGCAATTTAGCCTGCAGAAATAGCAATAGCACTTTGACATATACCGCTCCGTGGTGCTTTAGAGCACTCTCTGAATGGTTTACAAATGCCCCCAACAATCTGGGTCTTCATTTTACCGACTTCGGAAGGATGGAAGGCCCAGTCAACTTTGAACCAGTCAGGATCGAACTCCTGGCTGTGAGCAGAGTTAGTTTGCAATGCTGCATTCTAATCACTGTGCCACCATGATATCACCAGAAAAAAATGGGCTGTATCTTGAAGAGATCCTCCCTAGTTTGGGGACTATAAAGACAAGAGAGATTGTGTTTTTGGACTTGCAAGATTCTGTTACCTTACAATATAAGAGAGTTTTAGTTCTCATGGCTGGTGTTTTTCGTCTGGACTACCTCTCCAAGGACTGATACGAAATATTTAAAAGAAAATGACAACCTATAAATGATAAATGAGAAGAAAATGCAAGACAGAGCATGAAGGAAATGTATTTACTTCTCTCTGGTCAGGTATATTTCAGTCCTGATTGAAACTGCTTATTTACTTCTATGTGGATTTAAGGCTCATGAAGAAGAAATGGGGTGGGGGAGGGGGAGAAGTCAGTCTTCTGGCAGTAACTAAATGTCATTTTCTCACCATACCACCCATCTGAACTTTTTACTGCAAAAAAAAGGGAGAATGATTCACAAAATCTTCAAGAGAAGAGTGAGTAATCCCAGGAGCAATTCTTTAACATTTTGACTGAAAACAAAGATCTCATGATTTTTTTTAAAAAAAAGATAAATTATTTAAAAAGAAATATGTGTCATAATTAAAAGGGCTTATTAATAAAAACACTACTCACATTACTTCTTATAGTTTTGCAGTTCAGGACTGTACTTGAAGTAATGCAATTTACAGCCATGGGTGATATTTCAATCCTACCTCATAATGTTCTCTATTGGGTGGCCATTTAATATTCTCTTTTGTGGAATTGATCAAGTAGTGTTTTACTCTTATCCGGAGCTGTCTTAGGATGGCTTCACAAAGGGCAAAAATGGTTAGGCTTTGTTATCTGTTGCTTGAAGGGAAGTCAGATGATTGTCAGTGTTATAAATAGAGGCATATATCAGGATCACAGTGGGGAAAGCAGACTGATAGTTTCCTGCTGATTCAATGTTGGACAGACGTAAGTCAGTACTGGGGAAGGACCATCATTGGCTGGGTTTATCTTAATGTTAAGACACAAACAAAATACATTCTGATTTAGCACAATGTATATGAATCTCTACTGAGTGGATTCCTATGTACTGCTAAACTGACTACTCCCAGTTTGCTAAATAAATCATGAGTTAATTTATAAGTCATGTTAAGCTATGTAACACAGTGACAGTGGCTGTACTTGTCTGACCTCATTAAGTAGAGATCAGCATGTCATATTAGTATGGTTAGTGAGAGCTTTATATGCACATCTGCATGTATAAATGTTTAGATGCATTCAGGCCAGCTAGGTTCTAATCTGCCAAGATTTAAAAAAACAATTTAGTCCATTTTAACACCATAACAATTTGTAAAGTATTTAAAAGTGAATTGCTATTAAAAGCTTTCCATTCATTAAAAAGTTTAAATGATAGTTTTCAAAAGTAAACTCTGTCTGTTAGTGACCTATTACCACTTTTTGGGTGTGATATCATCCCACAAAATAAGAGACAAATTTATGACGTCCGCGGTTTCAGAAATTGGCTTTATAACATACTTTTGTTCTTCTGGAAAAAGGAAAGATATGCCTTCCTGGCAAACGGTAGCCTTTATCTTTTATAAAAATTTACCTCTAGTCAAAATGACAAAGTTTGCCTTCTTTTTTTATTTGGTTTAAATATGTGATTGCATTTCCTGAATTAATGGGTCTATCCTTTATCCTATTTTTAATCCCAGTCTCTAGTGCTGTTGTTTGCAGTAATAATCATAAAATCCTTTTATTAAATTTATATACCACCCACTTCTCAACAACTCTGACCATTGAACAGAACAAAATAGGTTCAATATTTTTATGCCCCTATGTGAGTGAGAGAGTTATTTATTTGTTAAATTTATTTGCCACCTATCTTGCCACTTGCCTGAGTCGGGGTGCACATGTTTGCATATATGCGCTGACCAACTGCTTCCATTGCCTGGTTGCAAATAGGCCATTGCCCAGTAGTGGGCCCTCACCTGATTTATGGCTTTGCTTAATAAATGAACCCAACTATGGCTTTTTTGTCAGTGTGTATGCATGCCTTCAAGTCAGTCTTGACTCCTGGATACTGCCTGGACGTCCCTGCAACTTTCTTGGCAAGATTTTCAGAAACGTCTTGCCATTGCCTTTTTCCTTAAGCTGAGAGGGGGTGACTGATCCATGATTGCCCAACTGGCTTTTTCCATAAGATGGAACTAGATCTCACAGTCTCTGGCTTAGCGCTTTAACCATGACAGGTTCTCACCTCTGGCTTAATTAACAATCATAATTAAGCACTGCAAAAAGTGCGAACCCGTGCACTGTTATAATATGTGATTTTAGTTTACTGGTGGTGTTATATAATCATTATTATTAAGGCTGAGTATAAATGCACACAAAAAGAGGTCAAACTGATGAAGCAATTGGGCAAGTTGGAGATATCTGGGATGGTTTAACGAAGTGAAGAGAGATGATTTACATGTGCTCTATGCTCTGTCTGAAGGACTTGTGCAACTTTACTAAGCAGGGCCGACTCTGCTTAATTGTTCGAAATCAGCTAATTGCCTTATGTTTTATAACCCCAGAAAAATATGCCAATGGAGATTTATCTGAGTGAAATAGATGTATCATTGTTTTATTGCATTAGTTAATTCAATAGCTTAGTCAGATTTCAACAAGTTGCATTTTCATCTTCTGTGAGAGTTTTTGGTTGGATAGCTCATCAGAGGAAGATCTTTTATATGACAACGAAGATGGGTTTGTGTATAATGGCATGCAAAGATGTACAGATATAATAAAGTGGGCATTCAAAAAATCTGGTCCCGTAGGCCAGTCATTTATTAATTTTTCTTCCCAGAGAAAATCTTGCTGTAGTTAGGAATATTCAAAGTTGTGGGACAAACACGTAAGGAAGTATAATCATCCTGAAAATATCCTTGAGAAACAAGAAGATCATCAGCAGTAGTAGCAGCAGCAGCCTAGGCAAAGGTCAGATAAGAGGCAATTTAGCCTGCAGAAATAGCAATAGCACTTTGACTTATATACCGCTCCGTGGTGCTTTAGAGCACTCTCTGAATGGTTTACAAATGCCCCCAACAATCTGGGTCCTCATTTTACTGACTTCGGAAGGATGGAAGGCTCAGTCAACTTTGAACCAGTCAGGATCGAACTCCTGGCTGTGAGCAGAGTTAGTTTGCAATGCTGCATTCTAATCACTGCCACCATGATATCACCAGAAAAAAATGGGCTGTATCTTGAAGAGATAGTTTTGGGGACTATAAAGACAAGAGAGATTGTGTTTTTGGACTTGCAAGATTCTGTTACCTTACAATATAAGAGAGTTTTAGTTTTCATGGCTGGTGTTTTTCGTCTGGACTACCTCTCCAAGGACTGATACGAAATATTTAAAAGAAAATGACAACCTATAAATGATAAATGAGAAGAAAATGCAAGACAGAGCATGAAGGAAATGTATTTACTTCTCTCTGGTCAGGTATATTTCAGTCCTGATTGAAACTGCTTATTTACTTCTATGTGGATTTAAGGCTCATGAAGAAGAAATGAGGGGGGGGAGGGAGAAGTCAGTCTTCTGGCAGTAACTAAAAGTCATTTTCTCACCATACCACCCATCTGAACTTTTTACTGCAAAAAAAAAGGGAGAATGATTCACAAAATCTTCAAGAGAAGAGTGAGTAGTCCCAGGAGCAATTCTTTAACATTTTGACTGAAAACAAAAATCTCATGATTTTTTTTTAAAAAGATAAATTATTTAAAAAGAAATATGTGTCATAATTAAAAGGGCTTATTAATAAAAACACTACTCACATTACTTCTTATAGTTTTGCAGTTCAGGACTGTAGCGATCATGTTTAAAGTTGCTAGCTGCATTACATTCTTGTTGAGCCGGCACAAAGCCTGCTCAAGGTTTTGCTTTGCAACATTTCTATGCAACATTCTTCGCTTTGCAACATTTCTATGCAACATTTTTCTGTAACATCTTTTTGTAACATGTGAACAAGCTTGCCCGGTAACAAGTATACGTAACAAGTGAACAAAGCCTGCCCAGTAACAAGTACTTTAACCAATCATGCAATAACACGCTGTAAAATAGAAACCCTTTGTATGTTTTCAATAAATACCGTCTCAATCGGCCAGCCGGGGTCTTTTGATCTTGCTGAGCTGGTTGATGCGTTGCAACACATCATGGAGTCCGTTCTTCCTTGGCAGTATCAGACCCGCCTAACTTAGGTGCACCTCCACGGAGGTCCCATAGCCGAGCTCAGCCATAGCCTAACTCAGGCTCACCCCTGTGGGGGTCCCAATGTCTAGCTCCGGCTCACCTTTGCAAAGGTCCCCACCCAAAGCAGACGAGGTCGCAGCGTGGCAGCCAGCCACGATCACAACTGGTGACCCCGACGTGCCGAATTGCCTTTCGGACGTCCCACGCCGAGTCCCGTGTCTACGTGTTCGGCGCCTTGATTCCCATCTTACGCACCTGGCAGGCAAGCGCATTGTAAGTTATGGGCTCCTCACATTCAAAGTCTCATTCTGGGCATAGGGATGAACTTTCACTTTTAATCAAGAAGGCCAATAATTTGCAAAAAATTAATGGCACTACTGTCTATCCTCTTTCTAAATCTGATATTGATCACCTCCTTTTTTATGTCTATCAACACTGCCCGGGTTATCCCGACACTGGAACTCTCAAACGTTCCACATGGGAACGCCTCGGCTCTTACTTTCACTCTCCTCCTCGTGCTCCCTTTGCTGTTATGTCTTCTTGGCGCGCCGTTATGGCAGCCCTCAATACTGTCTATCCCAAGGATTCATTTCCTTCTCCCACACCCCCCCTTCTGTTTCCTCCTCTAGAAAACACTCTTTGTATGCCCCTGTAACTGTTGATTCTCCCCCTCCCTATCCCCCACCTACGGCTCCCGATTACCCCCCTCCTCCCCCTTCTCCTTCTTCTGCCCCTCGCCTCCCCTCTCCCTCCCAGGGCGGTCACGTTTCCTCCCTTCTCCGTTCCAATTCCTTTTCCCTTGACTCCTCCGATCTCCCTGCCGCCTATCCTCTTACCTTTGTGCCGGGCGCTCCCGGCCCCCCTGTCCATACCAACATTGAACTGCGTGTTTTAAAAGAATCTACAAGCATGTGCACTTCGTCCTGCCTGAAACACGGTTGGATAATCGTGAGTATAGGTGGAAAACTCTCTCAGTATCTGGTCTTGCACCTAAAGGTAATGAGAGAGTTAACCGCCTCCTGCCTTAAAATCTCTTCTAATGGCGGAAAAACACTTCCCCATTTGAAAAACAAGGAATTAATTGGCCTTCTGTCTTAATCATGGCAAACTCACCAATAAACAAAAACAATTGGCTGATTTAAAAATAATGGGAAAGTCCTGCCCGTGATATCAAAAAAGAATTTGATTTACCTTTTAAAATATATTTGGTAGATATGATTAAAATGTGTCAGGACATAAGAATATCTTCTTATAAAACTAATTTGTTAGTAGCTGCTTTATTACAAGGCAGCAAACCTCAAGGAAAGTGTTATTTTAAAAGGGAGTGTAAAAATCCAAGGAGGGGCATGTCTGTAACATCTCGCCCTCTCTTTCATCAGGGATCAAAACCCTAGTACAAAATGATTTATGTGTCTATGGATTGTAAATTGCCTTGGAAAAAAGATACAACTCTCGCTTCCCCTTTCCTGACTTTTGTTTTTGCAATCCTCCCCCGCTGTGCATTCAATTTCCTTTGACTTACCGTTCTTTGCATCTATAATGATAGTGTGTAAAATTAATGTGATTTAATTAATTAATTGCTGGCCAGCAAAATGGATGTGCTTTCGCCTTGGAGCGGTCCGACACATGCAGTAGTCGTTAAGGGCCCTATTTCACTTTTGTGATTGAGACTACTGCCTGGGTTTTCACTGCTTTGGGGGTAAGCTAGTTCATTGAAATGAATTTAATGACTGATTTATTGTAAAAGAAATGTAACTACAGGTGTGAATGGGTGTGTATGTAGTCAGTATTGGATGCTTGAAATGTAAGGTACGTTGGCTGAAAAAGCAGAGCGTGTGTGGTGCTAAAAGAGGTGTTTTTGAATGAATGATAAATATTTTCTCCCTGTATTCCCAGGAAAAGGGAGCCTGTCATTTTAACGAAACATTTTTTCCTTTCCTCTCACCCCCCTCTTTGCCTCTGGTGAGAAGGCAGGAGGAGGGGGGCTGTGTTCTTTTCACCATTTTTTTTCTCTCCTCTCCCTGCCAGCCTCAGAAAGGCGGGGTTAAGGGTGATATTTGATGCCTGCATTTGTAGTTTCAATGCAACGTTGCCTTCTATTTCAGAGTATACTCAAACTATCTTAATTGTTTGTTTTATTTTTGAAGCTGTGTTTTTTCTCTTTTATGTTTTTATGTTTGCGCGCACTTTGTATGCTTAACAGATGTCACGTCTGTTTGTTTAATTGTTTGTTGGTCTGTTGGTTGTTTGTTTGTCTGTTTGTTTGTCGGCAGCGCTGATCGCTGTCCCCTTTAGAATTTTAACAGAGATGACCTAAAAAATACAAAATGCAGTTAGAAAGAATGAGTAACATTTTTGCTAGAATCCAGATCAGTTTCACACGGACATTTAGAGGGACGATCAGATATTGGAGCCAGAAAAAGGTTAGTTTGTATATAGATGGGAAGAGAATGTTGTAAAAGGCATCTGACTTAAATTGGAAGTCAGGATGGACGTGGGAAAAAGAACAATATGTGCTTTGTTGAGTGGAAGGTACTGGAGATGTTGCAGAAACAAAAGAGAGGAAAAAAGCAAGTCGCTTAGGACAGTTGAAGCTTGGCAGTTGATGAGGTCATTTTGGGACCAAATCATTGTGCATTTTGTACAGCAACTGGTCATTGCAAGAAAGGATTTCAGTAAGTGAAAGAAAGTTAGAGATATGTTTTTTCAGAGATATGTTTTTGAAGACGGAACATGATGTGAGGACTTGTGAACTCTGGCATATGGATGATTCAATACCTTTTTTTTTGCCCCATGGAAATATTTCCATGGACATTTATTCAGGACAGGTTTTCCCCCTCCTTTCAATACCTTGGACATAAAATGCTTGCATCTCACGCTTCACCTAATGTACCTCACATTAAGTTGCCACCCAAACCTTCACTTTTGCAATTACAACAGTATTTGGGAACTCTTAATTGGGCTAGACCCTATTTATCCCTTTCTACAAATGACCTTTCCCCCTTGTTTCAAGGCTTGGTAGGCCTTAAACATCCTTCTGATACCATACATTTGAATCAGCAGCAACTTGATTCTTTGGAAAAGATCAACCATATATTGCAAACTATATGGGTGGATAGAGCACTCCCACACACTCCCCTTTCATTAGCTCTTCTTGCAACTCCTCAACTTTTGACAGGGATCATCATACAAGTAGTGCTGATCCCAAAACCTAAACTTTATATTTTAGAATGGTTACATCTAGCACACACACCTCGCAATTCACTCACACCCAAAGCAGCCCAAATGGCTTTGCTCATTGAAAAGGCACGAAGAAGAACCCGTGCCTTAATGGGAATGGATTTTGTTACGCTTTACCTCCCTTTCAAGTTATCTCAATGGGAACCTCTTTTTCAAAATTCTACTCTTCTCCAAGATGCACTCACGGAATGGCCTGGTCAAATTTCATGTCATTTGCCAGCTGACCCAAGGCTACAAGTTATTAAGACCATTCCGATACAATTTTATACACCAATAACATCACAACCCATTAAAGATGCGTTAACCGTATTCACAGATGGGTCCAAAAATCATGGTGCATGTACTTGGAATACACAACAGATATGGCATAAGAAATTGACTGATACACAAACATCTGCACAACAGGCTGAGCTGGCAGCTTTCATTTTGGCTTTGGAATTATTTTCTTCCGAACCTCTAAATATCATCACAGACAGTCTGTATGTTGCTCAATTAACTTTGCACATTTTTGATGCCTATATCTCACCCTCGTTAACACCTTCCCTTTTGATGTTGTTTACACAATTGCAAACAGTACTACACGCAAGGACTAAACCTTTGTTTGTAGCACACATTCGTAGTCATCAGCATCTGCCTGGGTTCCTATCTGAAGGAAATCACATGGCAGACGAGGCCTGCAAAATGATGCCTCTAACTATTGTTTCACCTCAGCCTGCCCCATTAACAGCAGGTGAAAGTCACACTTTTTTTCATCAAAACAAAAAAGCGTTGATGAAGCAATTTGGCATATCAATGGCAGAAGCAACTGCCATTATTCAACAATGCCCCACGTGTAGTCTCCAAGCTAATAGTATCCCGCAAGGAGTAAATCCAAGGGGTACTGAGGCTTGTGAAACTTGGCAAATGGATGTCACTCAGTATTCTCCCTTTGCCCCATGGAAATACCTTCACGTTTCTGTGGACACTTTTTCGGGTTTTATTATGGTAACCCCGCAAAGGGGTGAAAATACCAAACAAACAATTAATCACTGTATTCGATCCTTCGCAACATTGGGGTGTCCAAAAATTTTAAAAACTGATAATGGTCCAGCCTATACCTCCTCTACTTTTGCTGAATTTTGTTATAGGTGGTCCATTATTCACAAATTTGGAATTCCTTTTAATTCAAAAGGACAAGCAATAGTAGAACGAGCAAATAAAACCTTGAAATTAGCTCTTGATCGGCATATGGGGTCAAAAGGGTTACACCCCCCCAATCTCCCGATGTTGCAAAACATTCTAAATACTTGTCTTTATACTATCAACTTTCTTAACCTCACTGGCACACCTGCCTCCTCTGCAGCCTCTCGTCACTTTTCTAAACCTCCTCTCCCTGCCTCCCGACCTCTTGTTTACTACAGGCAATTGCCGGATCCACAGTGGAAAGGTCCGGCACAATTGATCACTTGGGGAAAAGACTACGCAGCGGTACAAATTGATGACAAGACTCTCTGGGTTCCTGCTCGTTGTGTTCGTCCGTATCACCGCATACCAGAAGAAGATCAAGATGACCCTGCCTTTTCTTCTCCCCCTGACATATCACTCCTTTTTCTTTAAACTCTTTCTCTCATTGTTATCATATGCCTCTGCTCGATTTGTTGCTCACCCTCAGGTGATTTTTGCACCTCTTGACACTCATGTGACTTTTGTGTTCAAAGACACTCGTTTCACTGCTTGCCCTTATGCCTTGCAGCATCAGGGCCAATTTCTTTTCCCTTCTTTAAAACCTTTGATATTAATTCAATACTTATATCATGACTCTTGTCAAGTTCGTCTTTCCTTACAAGTAACTCCTCAAACTATTGGCTCCTACTCGTGCATCGGATTTTTGTCCAATAACACCTATTTTAACCAAACTGTTTATCTCTATTCAACACCCTCTGTGGTTTATCCTCCATTGTCCTCAATTTTTCTTTCTTGGATGACTCTTGTCCGCACCTCTCCTCACCCCTCTTCAAGAACTTTGCTTCGCCACTTTTCATGCTGTTTTCCAGAGCCATGCGATGTGAATACTTGTTTGTGGAAAGCCAAAGAAATTCCAGACTATGCACCAGGAGTAAGCGAGCCTCTCCCAGGAGCAAGGATTCGCCGAAACGCACCTGACTTTCCAAAATACAATTCTCTCATACGAACACACCAGGTACGCTACACCTTCGTACAAGGAGTGCCATATGCTCCCACCATGTCCTGTCGACAACGATCTCCTATCAAGAAAAAAGGTACTTTTTGGCGATGGTTTTTTAACAACACATGGCTTCCTGAAGATTCAGAACATTATATTACATTACGCTGGACAGTAACCAAGCAAACTAAGCAATTGCGAACAACTAAAGGACTTTTTTTGGGTCATTTTATCAGGAAATTGAGAAATTGAATATTCCTGAAATACCACAACATGTTACTAACACTTTCGTCCAACTAGCAGAGGACATTGCTAACACATTGAATGTTACTAATTGTTTTGTATGTGGGGGAACCAACATGGGGGGAAAATGGCCCTGGGAAGCCCAAGAACTGAATTATTCTAAAATAATGGAAATGGACAAGCTAGGTAATTTGTCATACACAAGGGAAAGATGGGGACTGGACTCTTACAACAAATCTTGTGGGAAATGTTTGCTTCTCCAGACCTGTTGGTTCCAAATGTGCAAACATGGAGTGGATTTGATTTTGGAGGTATGTTCGATGGTATTTTACCCAAATTCCCAGGTTTAAAAGCTGTTTTTATATTTGTTGCAATGATTGCTATGGGATGTATACTATTACCCTGCTTATTGCCTATTTTTGTATTCATGATAAAGCGTAGTTTGAATGCCATTGCTGAAGCAAAAACTACTGCACAAATTAATATGATGCTTGAGAATAATGCATATATATTGGTACCAACAGATGAAAGTAAGCAACCCTTGCTACATTTCTCCTCGGATAACGATTCGGAAGATGACGCTGACAGAATGGTAGGTGCGGACACAGGAAGCCTGGGGTCGGAGGGCAACACGCGACCTGAAATAGCACTCACCTCCATGGACGTAAAAGCTCCATGTTTTCAGCTTTAATAAAGTAAAAACAGAGGAGATGTAGCGATCATGTTTAAAGTTGCTAGCTGCATCACATTCTTGTTGAGCCGGCACAAAGCCTGCTCAAGGTTTTGCTTTGCAACATTTCTATGCAACATTCTTCGCTTTGCAACATTTCTATGCAACATTTTTCTGTAACATCTTTTTGTAACATGTGAACAAGCTTGCCCGGTAACAAGTATACGTAACAAGTGAACAAAGCCTGCCCAGTAACAAGTACTTTAACCAATCATGCAATAACACGCTGTAAAATAGAAACCCTTTGTATGTTTTCAATAAATACCGTCTCAATCGGCCAGCCGGGGTCTTTTGATCTTGCTGAGCTGGTTGATGCGCTGCAACACATCATGGAGTCCGTTCTTCCTTGGCAGTATCAGACCCGCCTAACTTAGGCGCACCTCCACGGAGGTCCCATAGCCGAGCTCAGCCATAGCCTAACTCAGGCTCACCCCTGTGGGGGTCCCAATGTCTAGCTCCGGCTCACCTTTGCAAAGGTCCCCACCCAAAGCAGACGAGGTCGCAGCGTGGCAGCCAGCCACGATCACACAGGACTGTACTTGAAGTAATGCAATTTACAGCCATGGGTGATATTTCAATCCTACCTCATAATGTTCTCTATTGGGTGGCCATTTAATATTCTCTTTTGTGGAATTGATCAAGTAGTGTTTTACCCTTATCCGGACGCTGTCTTAGGATGGCTTCAAAAAGGGCAAAAATGGTTAGGCTTTGTTATCTGTTGCTTGAAGGGAAGTCAGATGATTGTCAGTGTTATAAATAGAGGCATATATCAGGATCACAGTGGGGAAAGCAGACTGATAGTTTCCTGCTGATTCAATGTTGGACAGACGTAAGTCAGTACTGGGGAAGGACCGTCATTGGCTGGGTTTATCTTAATGTTAAGACACAAACAAAATACATTCTGATTTAGCACAATGTATATGAATCTCTACTGAGTGGATTCCTATGTACTGCTAAACTGACTACTCCCAGTTTGCTAAATAAATCATGAGTTAATTTATAAGTCATGTTAAGCTATGTAACACAGTGACAGTGGCTGTACTTGTCTGACCTCATTAAGTAGAGATCAGCAAGTCATATTAGTATGGTTAGTGACAGCTTTATATGCACATCTGCATGTATAAATGTTTAGATGCATTCAGGCCAGCTAGGTTCTAATCTGCCAAGATTTAAAAAAACAATTTAGTCCATTTTAACACCATAACAATTTGTAAAGTATTTAAAAGTGAATTGCTATTAAAAGCTTTCCATTCATTAAAAAGTTTAAATGATAGTTTTCAAAAGTAAACTCTGTCTGTTAGTGACCTATTACCACTTTTTGGGTGTGATATCATCCCACAAAATAAGAGACAAATTTATGACGTCCGCGGTTTCAGAAATTGGCTTTATAACATACTTTTGTTCTTCTGGAAAAAAGGAAAGATATGCCTTCCTGGCAAACGGTAGCCTTTATCTTTTATAAAAATTTACCTCTAGTCAAAATGACAAAGTTTGCCTTCTTTTTTTATTTGGTTTAAATATGTGATTGCATTTCCTGAATTAATGGGTCTATCCTTTATCCTATTTTTAATCCCAGTCTCTAGTGCTGTTGTTTGCAGTAATAATCATAAAATCCTTTTATTAAATTTATATACCACCCACTTCTCAACAACTCTGACCATTGAACAGAACAAAATAGGTTCAATATTTTTATGCCCCTATGTGAGTGAGAGAGTTATTTATTTGTTAAATTTATTTGCCACCTATCTTGCCACTTGCCTGAGTCGGGGTGCACATGTTTGCATATATGCGCTGACCAACTGCTTCCATTGCCTGGTTGCAAATAGGCCATTGCCCAGTAGTGCATTTCCACCCCGAACCACCCCAATGAGGCCGTCGAAATGATGTCCCGGTGTTTGGAGGCCGTACGGGTCTGGATGGATGGCAACCGACTAAAACTCAACCCTTCCAAGACGGAGTGGCTGTGGCTTCCGGCCCCCCGGTTCAACCAGGTGTTTCCATCTCTGGCCATTGGGGGCGTGCAATTTGGGCGTCCTCCTAGATGCCCGGCTGTCCATGGATGACCATGTAACAGCCGTGGCTAGGGGGGCGTTCCATCAGGTCCGCCTGATGCGCCAATTGCGCCCCTTATTGGACCGGGATGCCCTACGCACAGTCACCCATGCGCTAGTGACGTCTCGCCTGGACTACTGCAATGCTCTCTACATGGGGCTTCCCTTGAGATGCACTCGGAGACTACAGTTGGTCCAGAACGCGGCCGCGCGGGTGATTATGGGGAGGTCTAGATACTCCCCTGTAACACCTCTCCTGCGCGAGCTGCACTGGCTTCCTGTGGTCTACCGAGTGCGTTTCAAGGTTTTGATTATGATCTTTAAAGCGCTTCATGGCATAGGACCTAGTTACATGCAGGATCGCATCCTGCCCCACACATCCCTATGACCAATTCGCTCACACAGAGAGGGACTTCTCCGGGTGCCGTCCGCCAAACAGTGTCGGGGGGCGTCATCCAGGAGCAGAGCCTTCTCTGTGATGGGCCCAGCCCTGTGGAATGACCTCCCCCGTGACATCAGGATTATTTCCGATCTCCGCTCCTTCCGTGTACAGTTGAAGACCCACCTCTTTCAATCATCCGGCCTGGCTCAACCGTAATCTTTTCATATTCCTCCTGACTGTCTTTTTTTTAAATTTTAAATTTTTATTGTATATTGGATTTTTATTTGTTAATGGTTTTAATTTGTCTTAATGTTTTAATCTATTACCTCCTCCGTGCATGTATGTCTTTGTATATATGTATGTTTATATATGTCTTGGTGTACGCCGCCCCGAGTCCTGCCCGGAAAGGGAGCGGCTAATAAATCCAAATTTATTATTATTATTATTATTATTAGTGGGTCCTCACCTGATTTATGGCTTTGCTTAATAAATGAACCCAACTATGGCTTTTTTGTCAGTGTGTATGCATGCCTTCAAGTCAGTCTTGACCCCTGGATACTGCCTGGACTAGTCCCTGCAACTTTCTTGGCAAGATTTTCAGAAACGTCTTGCCATTGCCTTTTTCCTTAGGCTGAGAGGGGGTGACTGATCCATGATTGCCCAACTGGCTTTTTCCATAAGATGGAACTAGATCTCACAGTCTCTGGCTTAGCGCTTTAACCATGACAGGTTCTCACCTCTGGCTTAATTAACAATCATAATTAAGCACTGCAAAAAGTGCGAACCCGTGCACTGTTATAATATGTGATTTTAGTTTACTGGTGGTGTTATATAATCATTATTATTAAGGCTGAGTATAAATGCACACAAAAAGAGGTCAAACTGATGAAGCAATTGTGCAAGTTGGAGATATCTGGGATGGTTTAACGAAGTGAAGAGAGATGGTTTACATGTGCTCTATGCTCTGTCTGAAGGACTTGTGCAACTTTACTAAGCAGGGCCGACTCTGCTTAATTGTTCAAAATCAGCTAATTGCCTTATGTTACTACCTGACTGGGTTGTATAGTATTCTTTTCAAAGTAAGTATTTCGAGATAGTAAGATTACTACACTTTTCCACTATTTCTTTTCAGCTGCACATAAAAGAGCCAAAGTTTTGATTACACCATTGTGCCCATCATCTTGACTTTGTGTTGGCATGTAAAATGCAATTGTTAATTTTAAGACAGCCTGTTTGATCACTGCCCTTTTTCTACTCAGCTGACAGAGTTGGCTCTGATATCTCTATTAAGAAATAGATCATGGCCCCTCTTGACAGTTTGAAACAGATAATTTACAATATGAATTCTTCCAGCAGCTGTGTATATGGAAATGCTTACATGCCAAGACAATAAAAATAAAACATCTTCTTAAAAGATGCATACTTGGAAGTGCTTGCTTTATGCTTTATAAAAAGAGCTTAATACAAAAGAATTTCAGCCTTATTTTCAATCCAAGCATGAAAATTTCCATCTCTAAGGCTAGTAAGGTATACCCTATTCGTGAACTGGGATTTGATTATAGGTATTCCTTGTTTAGTGACCACAGTTGGGACCAGCAATTTGGTTGTGAAATGAAGTGGTTGCTAAGAGAAACTGCAACTGTGCTGACTATCTTACTTCAGATTCCCTTTCCTTTACAGATCAGTTAAGGATGTAAATGTAAGGATTGACTGAAAAGTTACTTTCATGTCCCTGCAAATGGTTGCTAAAAAAGATAACACTAAATGAGAACTACTTGTACTTTGTATATAATATTTAAATAAATTAACTCAAAAATAAAGTCTCAGTGCAAACATATATAATGCATAGGTAAATCATCCATAATTGCTTGATGGTGAGATGGGTGAAATATAAATTTAATAAATAAATAAAACTAGATGCACATATGCACCAGGAAATTTGTGGGCCTCTCTTAAATAAGAGAAATATATATGAAATATAAGAATATACAGGCTTTGCATTAAGCCTATGCTAGTAAGCTTATTTAACTGATTTAACAACTCCTCAATTTATGACCATTCATTTAATGATTATTCAAAGCTATGACAGTCAAAAAAATGACTTATGACAGTCCTTGCATTTATAACCATCACAGCATCCTTGTGGTCATGCGATCAAAATTCAGGCAACTGGCATGTATTTGATGGTTGAAGTATCATAGGGTCATGTGATTGCCATTTAGATCTTCCCAGGGGGGTTCCAGGAAGCAAAATCAATAGTGGAAACTGTATTTGCTTAGGGATTATGTGATTCATTTAATGAACATGGCAAAAAAGGTCATAAAATCAGGTGTGACTACTTAATCACTGCATCCCTTAGTGACAGAAATTCTGTTCCCAACTGTGATTTTAAGTTAAGGACTACCTGTAATTGCTGAACTTAACCACAGTCTTAATAAGTTAAAGTCCTCACCTATCTTGTTTGGATTCAGAAACCAAGTAGGTCTAGACTTGATTTGATGCAATGAGAAACTGCAATAGAACATCAACCTTATAAACTAGACCAGACTGGTGAAACAAATTCTAGATTCTAGAAGAAAGCAACAGCTAACTATTTCCCTATTACCTCCATGAAAGTTACACAAAAGTGCTTCCACAGCAATATCAGGCATCAAACTTGACTTAAACGAAGCTTACCCCACAAACTACCCAAACATTCTTTAGCCTAGAATGAATCCATGTGATGTGATTATGATATGGGTCTCATGCAAAGCCAAAAATTGACTTAATTCAGCTTCTTTTCAAGTTTGGGAGTTATAACCCCAACAAGTCTGGTGGATATCCAACACTAAGAGGCTGATTTTAGAAGATATCCTAAAAAAGGAGGGGAAAATAAATACAGCTAGTCCTCGACTTACAAAAGTTTGTTTTGTGCCCGTTCAAATTTAAAACGGCACTGGAAAAAGTGACATGATCATTTTTCACACTTACAACTGATGGGGCATCCTTATGGTCACATGATCAAAATTGAGATACTTGGCAACTGACTTCTATTTATGACGGTTGCAGTGTCCTGGGGTCATGTGATCATGCTTTTGGAAACTTCTGACAAGCGAAGTCAATGGGGAAGCCAGATTCACTTAACAACCATGTGTTACTGACTTAACAGCTGCAGTGATTCACATAACAATACTCGCAAGAAAAGTCCTAAAATGTCACAAAATGTCACAAAACTGACTTACATGTCTCACTAAGCAACAGAAATATTGGGCTCAATTGCAGACATAAGATGAGGACTACCTATACATCTCACAGATTTTTTTTTCTTGGGTAACCCTGAATGAACTGAGGTCTAGAGTTGATGAAATATGTATATGTCACAACTCTGAAAACATTATTGTTTAGCCCCGCTTCCCATATTTTAGCAAGAATAATGCTTGTTTCAATGTCATGAAATCAGCAAAGTTCAGAAAACAAATAGTTTTAAAAAGCATGAGATATAAATCAATTCTGAATAGTAACTGTAGGTTATATTAAAAGTTCAAAGAATCTGTTAGCACCTTTTAAGACCTGCAACATTTTATAAAAGACATTGGCTTTTGTAAACTGCAGCTCAAATTGCATTACATACTGCCATGGAGATAATCATTCCAAAGGAATTCCTAGGTTTCCAAAGTACTATACTAAGCTTTATTGTCAGGATGATTTAATATGGTAGGTATACTCTTAGGTATTGCAATATGTATATAAAGTTGTAGAAAAATATTTAAATTATTTCTCTGTAGCTAATATTTGGAAGTAAAGATGAGGAAGGATGGAAGAGGAATGAAATCTTAGTGGATACCACATTATGGAAATTTGTTTAGCAATTTCAAGACTACTTACTGAAAAGGAAAACATTAATAAATTCTTGTATACCATACTTACACAGCATTTACCGAAAGAGAAATAAATTAGATCCAGGATTAAGGAAGGGTGAAGTAAAGATGTAGCCTTTATGCTAATAGTAACTTCTTCCTCTGCATTGAGATTTGTACATGGCCAAAATGGAACTTTTCATAGTCAAGTGAAAGATGTCAGAAGGCTTAGAAGAAGTCCTGATTTCCTAAGATTAGCAAAACAAAAATGGGAAACCTTAAAAGAGAAAACAAGGAAGATGTTTGTCTGTCTGGAATCTTGGAACAGGAGAACCATAATAATAATAATGCCTTCTGCTATTTTATCTAGTTTGTACTTAAAATTCTTTTTAGCCAGCCTTTTAAACTTCAAATTTTGACAGCAAGTTCTGTAAACATGTTACCCAAATTTAGTAAATTACTTACATGTTTCACAAACAATCTTTTCCAAAGCTTGTCTTCCAGCTGGACAGTTTCGGTGTTATTCAGAAGTCGCAGTAATATCAGAAAGGGAAAGTGTGAGCAGCATCATTTGGTAGGCTGTGATGACTAGTGTAAAGAAGTCAGTTGATTTTCTATCAACGTTTCTAACTGTTGTTTTCATCTTACAATACAGTAATAGCTTAAATTAGGTAATCTCCTTCCTACCTCAAAGTTATTAACTGCAATAAATGTGACTTAAATATGACTACAATGCTGATTCTCAAAAACTCCACCCTAAATGGGTGGGGTACGAAAGAGTCAATATCTCTCAAACCCTGACAAATAAATGGCTTACTAAGATACTTTATAACAAATACGTTCAGATTTTTAAAAGATCCATTAAGTCCATTTTTAAAATGAAAATCAGAGCCTTGGAGAGTGAAAAAAAAACCCTTAATGTTAACAAATGTACTTCCTTTTTTCATGCAAGATATTGAATGAGTCCAGCTCCACTATCTCTTTATCAAAGTTACAGGGTTTTGTCTCTTCCCTTGTTGTACCTTCTGAATATTTTGACACTGTGACTTTTGAAATTAATATGAATCTTGATGAAGATGAGAACTTAGAAAGGGATTTCTGAAGAATTTTCTAACTTTTAATAAAAGGGATACACTGAGGAACATCTGGGAATCTTCTGTTTTGAACTAGCAAAATTATCACACTCAAAACAGAGATAAACATCCTCTTCTTGCTAATGTATTCAAATTGTTGGGGTTGTTTTGAGTTAAACTTTCCAAAAGCTACAGAGGAAAACTAACAGAACTTTGCACTGTGTGGAGTTGGAGTATTCATGGATGATTCTACACTAAAAGTTACCAGCTGGAATTCCTTTACATACAGTACAAACAATAACTCTTCATAAGAATAAGCAATAAGCAGACATTATAAATAGATGGAGGAATCTGAGTTCATGCTGCCTATTTTAATGAGTGCAGCACTTTCAATTCACTCTCTTTTTCCCTTGCAAGATAGAAGGGGATTCCTTCAGAATTCCATTGTCACTCTCTCAAGTAGTGTTTCTCAACCTTAGCAAATCTCAGATATGTGGACTTACCGATCCTGTATTGTGGAATGCCAGTGTTCATGAGACTACCATTGGGAGAACACGGAACAATATGATGCGTCCTAGCAGGGTTGAAAGAAAAAAGGATATTGCTGCCTGGCCTGCCTACAGTTTCGAAATATAGCAATAGCACTGTTGGAAGTTATCACCCAGCCCTGTCCCAGAAAAATGAAATCTCCTAGGAAATATTGAAAAGGCAGAATATTTCTCTGGATGTGAAAAGAAACATGTTTCAAAAAGACAAGGTAACTCTCCCTGCAGCTTCCTGTCCCCACCTTTTGTCCATGAGCCATTAAAGCCCGAGCTAGTCCACTTTACATAATAAAAGACTGGATGGGAATGAAGGCATGGTAATATAAGCCTTTACTCAACTGACCACATGGCATCTGAACTCAAACCTGGATTCAAAGCTCAGCCTAGAGGATTGCCCTTGCATGGGCCCATGTGAGTCTGAAACCAATCAGAATACATTTCTTACACAGGAACAGGAAACAGATAGGTGGGGCCGAACAGATTATAAAAAGCCCTGCAAACCCTTCTTAGACCCTTCTTCCCTTTTCTTCTTCATCACCCAACACCTGGAAGCATGTGATCACCTTTTTCCCCAGGACCCCCAGCCATGCGGCCCTGTCCTCCATTAAAACATTAAACCATCTTTGTAAACAGCCTCCATGCCTCCAGTGTATTTTTCCCCACTTGGGAGCGAACCCAGAAGGACATTTCTTCCAACAATTGGCACCCCAGATGGGACCCCAAGCTAACCTGACCAATGGATATGGCCCAGGTAAGTCTCCCTTGCCGGCACAGACCCCATTGAGTCTGTGGGAGAATTTTTCCTAGACCTTACCCATTTGGAACTAGGTTTTAAAGGGGTTTTGAGTTTTGAGCTCAAAGGCTGCTTGGAAAGAAGGTGAGTACCATGCTAAATTTAAATTTGTAGAATTAAGCAGTGTGAGTGTGTGTGTAATGTTGCCAATAGAAGCAAAGCCCTAAACCCTAGGAAATTAGAAAAATTAGACTAAATTAATAGGAGCTCCAGTACTTGTCTGCAAACAAGCAGAAAAGTCCTCCTGGATTTGAACTCTTCCAAATCCAAAAACCTTGGCCTGAACTGAGGAGTGTCAGTACTTTTCTGGTGGGGGCAGAAAAGTCTCCCGGACTGTTCTTTTTTTTCAGTCCGAAAACCGTGACCTGAATTCCCTCTGCTGAAGAATGCGCTTACTTTGACAGGGAATCAAAGTCTCTTCCAGACACCTTTTTTCTCTGCAAACAGATAGCCTGCTGACCTGACTACGCCAAAGTGTAAAAATCCCACATCAGAAAGGGAAAAAAAACCATGGGTAGCTGTAGTTTGAAGGTCCTGTCTGAATGGAACCCCCCTGGGAGAGTTAGGTAATGGGCTTTGCTGAGGGATGACACAGGAAAACCAATTTGGCTAAATAAAGGTACTTAAAAGAAAAGGGAAAATGGTGGTATGTTTTTTTTTTGTTTTTTTCTTATCTATCTCTTTTCTATCTTCTATGAAACCACGTGGTTTGTTAAGATTTGTGCCTTCCCCAATTTAACTGAGATCCATGGCGGGAATGATTTTGTTTATGAAACTCATGAGTTTTGTTATCTCCTCTTTGTCTGTGAGTGTGTATGTCTAAGTCTTTGTGTGCCCTCGAGGTAATTGTAACTATAAAATGTCTCCCATCCCCTACCCCACCCCTAAGAAAAAAAGAACCTTTGGTCTGTCTGTTTGGCCAACACACAGAGTAAAGAGAAATATATATGCTTTCTTCCTTCCCTCTCAGTACCTTAAAGTAACAAACCAGGGAATGTTTTAAGTTCATTTACAAGAAAATTTTTCGTTCTTGCATTTATTGTGTGCTTTAATAATTTTACCTGTTCATCTCTTTCCTGAAGCATGTGAATCCAGCTCCCTTTTCTCATCTGTGATATACCAGTTTATCTGTTTGGTAACTGCAATACTCTTTTTTTCTCAAACTCTGCCTGCAAGCTATCTACCCCTCTCACCCCCCCCCCCTTTGCCTCCAATCCTCCAAGAATGCCTTTTCGGTGGGGGAGGAGATCTTGTCCCCATGTCTTTCAGTACAGATGAGCAGAGCACATGGATCCAGATGACTCCAGAGGAGACCCTCCATCCATTTCAGCCAGTAATTGGGTTTGGATCCAGTCCTCCACTGAATGTCCAGCAACTAGAGTGAAGCCTAACTCACCAGCCTTACCACCAAACCAAGCATGCCACCCTTGAAGATATGAAATGATCCTGAAATGAAGGAGTAAAGACCAAAATACCTTTCAATTCCCAGAAGACAGCTGAAAAGACTATAGGGAGGGTGGAATTTGATAAGGTTTTCAATTGATTATGCTTTCTTCCTTGTCTCATTTATATTGTAATCAGGTTAATGTACTCATGTAAGAATTGTATTTGAGTGGCTGGCACTGCAAGATCTGAACACCTTAAATTTCTGTCTGGTGGGAGGGAAATTCGTCAAAAATGTCTGTATTTTATGTATTATAGAAGTAGCTACACACATACACACAAACACACACACAGAGAAACAGCAGAAAGCTTCTCCTAGGTTGATATTTGCCCTTGTTAATCCCATGGGGGAGGAGAAGTTCCCCTCAGGCAATCCCCCCACTTGAAGAGCTAGCAGAGAGGATCTCCAAAAATCCCAAGACCTCATCGTGACAAAAAAAAAACCACACTGCCCAGTAAAGCAGGATATGTTGCACTGGTGGTCTCAGGAGGAGGAATCCCAGGGCTCATTGTGTGTAATTTTAAAAAAAAAATACTAAATAGTCTGGATTGCACACTAGCTAATCTCAATTTGGCCTCACTAAAATAAGAGCTAGGGCAGGTTAAAGAAATCCCTTGGAAATGGGCAGCCTGTACTTCTTTAAAAGGCAGAACCATGGCTGTGAAGGATTTTTGGGACTTGTGGTTGCTTGTAACCTGTCTGGAAGCTTGCAGAAAGTGATATCAAACATCTGAAAATAATTGGCATGGTAAATTGGATATTGTAAATTTCTTTCCAGAAATTGTGCCCTGATTGCTAGACCTTCATGGTTGAAAGCTCTCTGGAAGCCAATGAAGGGATCCTTCTGCTGTCTCTCTCAATGCTTTTCCATCAGAAAAATTAAGGCTCCCTGATCTGACTTTTTATCTTTTGTCAAAAACATGTCCGTTCCACTCACATGTTTTGAAAAAAAAAAAGGAGGGATTGTTGGAAGTTATCACCCAGTCCTCTCCCGGAAAAATGAAATATTCTAGGAAATATTGAAAAGGCAGAATATTTCTCTGGATGTGAAAAGAAACATGTTTTCCAGTAGAGTGGAGGGAGGGGTCACTGAAGGGTTAACACAGCCTGATTGGTCCATTTGACTGAGAGAAAACTTCTTAGCCTTCGGCTTCTCCCGTTGGCTCCCAGTTTCCTCTCAGTCAGGTCCAAAGACTCATCATTTGGTTCCCAGTGTGATTGTGAGTAATTAATTGAGACCTTATTTGGCTAATTGGACATTCCAAAATTAAAAAGACCTTAAAACAATAGCTTGGAGCTGTGCCCAACAGGACAACCTATTGCTGTCCTGGGAAGGCAGGGAGAGCCGCGTGGAGAGACGCTTTCCTCATTCCTCTCCCTCCCTGCTCAGCCTTCCCTTTCCCCCGGCTGATTCCTGGGGCCTCGGGCGTGCCGGGTGGCTCGCAGCTCTCCTTTTCTCCCCCGACGACCCGCTTGTACAGAGCCGCAGCGCCGGCGGCTTTTTGCCGTGCGTGAAGACTGGCAGAGACTTTATTTCGGCCGCGCCGCCTCTCCCGTGCCGGCTAAGCCCTCAGCGGCGGCGCAAGCTCAGGACCGGAGCGCCAGCGGCTGTTGCCGGGCGTGAAGACCGGCGAGACCGCCCCACAAACAGCGATCGCCTTCCTTTGGGTCGTCAAGCCGCTAAACCGGCTGGGGAGACAAGCGGCGGCTCGCGCGCCATTTTAGCGGCCGCCTGAAGACAAAACAGTTATTGTTAACTGCCGGCGGCCATTTTGAACACGTGGCCGGGCCCACACTCGCGGGGCCTTACTGTACAGCCGCTGGCGCAGAGAAGCCCAAGCTGAGCGATTCCCACCAGCACCGGGCTTAGAAGATACAGCATTTCACGAGATCAGCCTATTCATTGCATCTGAACACGTGAGTGGGGCGATGGCAGCGTGATCTGAGGTGACTCAAACTGCGACTACCCAGGCACAGGAGGACAAGTCAGGCCCCGCGGCCCCAGCCAGGCCTCGAGTTTCCAGGCCTTCTGCAGAGGATCGGCCCTCTAGAGCTCTACAAAGGGACGAGCTTAGGTGTTCCAGAGCAATTGAGAAAGCTATTGAGAGGGCGGAAAAGAAAAAGGCCAGGGATCCCAGGCCTAGATCTAGATCTCCCAGACCTGAGGCCTCTTGTCCTTCCCCTTCTGTGAACAGGGGGTTCAGTCCTTCTTCCCCCTCTGCTTCTTTCTCTATATCTGATAGGAGTGAGGGGCGGGGGGGTTCACCTCCACCACCAGCTTCCCCTGGGACAAGGGAATTGGATAGGAATGACCCATTAGAGGGACCTTCTGCTGGCCCTTCCAAGGGTAGGAGGCCTCGCAGGGACTCGATCTCACATGAATATGACTCTGAGTATGATGAGGAAGATTTAGAACACCTTCCTGAAAATCTAAAGCGTTTAATTTCTGCAGCCATTTCCAAGGGAATAGCTCAAAGAGATAGGCCCTCCCATCATAATAGGATTACTCCGTTTAGCAGATCCAGGTCTAGGGCTTCCTCTCCTTCGCTCATGAGTGAGGTCTCCTCTAGGGAGGAAGCACGTCGCCAGGACGACTGGGGTTTCTCTGAGGAAGAGGATGCGGCCACCGAACAGCCCTCCTCCTCCAACCTATTTATCCAGGCCATGTTTAAGCCCCTTCTTAAAAAGGCCAGGAGGACCACCAAGGTGGGCACAGGGGACCCCACGGTGCCCCCACCCAGGGATCCGGATATGGTAATGTTTTCAAACACGGCCATCAATAAAGAGGAGATCCCTGCTCCTCCCTTGTTCCTGGAAGTGGCCACCAGCCAGTGGGCTCGGCCATCAAACTTTTCCCCTCCGGGCAGCAATGACCGGCAGGCTTATAACATGGAAAAGGCCATTATACAGGCCCTCCAACTCCCGGTCATAGATCAACCTATAGCCGCCCTGGTCTCATCCTCTCCGGTGGTCTCGGGGGATGCGGCAGATAAGCTAAAACCGGAAGATAAGAGGGCGGAGCTCACCTTGCAGAAAAATTACAAGGCCTCCGCATGGGCAATGCGGGCGGCGGCCGCCGCCTCGGATTTTAATCGCATGACGGTGATGTGGCTCCGCCAACTCCAGGATCGTATCCCGATCCAGGATGATCGCATTCACCAGGATTTGACTAAAATTATGGCGGCGTGTCAGTATTCGACTGACGTGATCCTGGATGCCATGAGATTCGGCTCCAGCGCCCTTGCTACCTCTGTGGCCTCACGCCGGCTCCTTTGGCTTAGAAATTGGTAGATCGATAATAAAGCCAAATGGGATTTGATAGCCGCCCCCTTTATGGGTCCCAACCTGTTTGGGTCTGCTGTAGACCCGATTTTGGTGGAGAATAAAGACAAGAAAAAGGTGATGCCTACCTCCACCAAGAAGTCCGAAGCACGCAGTCACCCGTACCGCAGGACTTCCTTTAGGAGTTATGACAGGGACCAGGAGCCCCGCTTTCAGCAGTACAGACAGGACAGGCAGTATAACAGGCAGAACTTTCAGGACCGCTCCAGGTACCAGCCACAGTCCAAGCGGCCCTTTCGCGGGTGGGGGGGGGCGGCCGCCCCTTCCGCAGAGGGAAATGACTCAAATCCGAGTCATCCCATAGGCGGCCGCCTAGCGCTGTACGCGGACAAGTGGGATCAGATCACATCAGATGGGTGGGACCGGGCGACCGTGCGCCACGGCCTAAGGTTAGAGTTCCTCTCCTATCCCCCGAGACACTTCAAGGTGTTTCCCCCGGTTCGGGATCTGGAACGCCGTCGTCTCATGGACCTCGCCGTCTCCCATCTTCTGGAAATCAGAGCGGTGGAGGTTGTTCCGGAGCCGGAGAGGGGACTATTCAAATCTCTTTGTAGTCCCGAAGACCTCGGGGGGTTGGAGAGCAATCCTCGACCTGAAGCGCCTGAATCAGTACCTAGTCTACAGGCGTTTCAAGATGGCCTCCCTGAAGTCGATCTTACAGGGCATTCGAAAGGGGGATTACATGGCCTCGGTAGATCTGACAGAGGCCTACCTTCACATCCCCATTCTCCGGACCCACCGACGCTTCCTGCGGTTCTCCCACGAGGGCCGACACTATCAGTACCGGGCCCTTCCATTCGGCCTGGCCTTGGCACCACGGACGTTCACCAAGGTCCTGGCGGCACTGGCGGCTTACCTGAGATCCATTCCGGTGAGGCTCCAGTGCTACTTGGACGACGTCCTGGTCCAAGCAGAGTCCCTTCCCAGAGCCAGGGCAGACCTTCAGCTGACGATCCAATGGCTCCAGACGCTAGGCTTCTCAGTGAATTTCCCCAAGAGCCACCTGTCCCCCTCCAGGCAGATCCTTCACTTAGGGACAGTGATCGATTCCGAGTCAGGGAGGGTTCGCCTATCCCCAGACCGTCTGGCCAGTTTGAGGCAATTGATCACATCTATCAGGACAAAAAGGTCCGTTTCCATCCTGACCTTATCTCAACTCCTGGGAAAGATGGTGTCCTGTATAGAGATAGTTCCCTGGGCTCGCCTCCACCTGTGTCTCCTTCAGTGGGCCTTGATCCCAGCTCAGAAAAGGATGATGAGCAACTCTCTGCGACCGATTCACTTAATACCAGAGGTGAGACTCTCTCTCAGGTGGTGGATGTCCCCTGCACTACGCCAAGGGGCTTCAATTTGGGAGCCGGAGAGAGTAACCGTCACGACGGACGCGAGCTTATTTGGCTGGGGGGCCGTGATGGGGTCCGACATGGCCCAAAGACGATGGACTGCCTCAGATCTCAGCCACAATATCAATTGGCTGGAGCTCAGGGCTGCGAGACTGGCCCTCCGGACCTTTCATCATCATCTGCAGGGGCGACACGTCCTCCTGCTCACGGACAATGTAGCGACGAAAGCTCATGTCAACCGTCAAGGAGGGACTCACTCCCGTGCCCTGTGGCGGGAGGCACAGATGTTGGGCCTGTGGGCAGAGAGGCACTTGGCCTCGATTACGGCGGAGCATATATTGGGGGAGTCCAACCACCAGGCGGACTGGTTGAGTCGGGCGACTCTGGACAACGGCGAGTGGCAGCTGTCCCCAGAGTTGTTCCGGGAGATCTGTCACAGATTCGTCACCCCCCTTGTGGACCTGTTCGCCTCTCCCGGCAACACACAACTACCGAGATGTTTCGCCCGGTTCCAGACCCCAGCGGCGGAAGGAGCGGATGCCCTCAGAACCCGGTGGCCTCCGGGTCTTCTTTATGCCTTCCCTCCCCTTCCACTCATTCCCAGAACCATTCGGAAGGTAGTTACAGAGAGGGCCCGCATCATTCTATTAGCCCCGTACTGGCCGAGGAGACCATGGTTCGCAGACCTGGTCCAGCTCTCGGTCGCGGACCCCTGGAGGATTCCACCAGAGGAGGTCGTCCTTTGTCAGGGGGTCTTGCTTCACCCAGAGCCACAGTGGCTTCATCTGACCGCTTGGCTCTTGAACGGGGGTTGCTAAAGGGGAGGAAGTTGTCATCAGGGGTTATAGCTACCTTGGAGGCATCTAGAAGGCCGTCCACGATCAGAATCTATAACGCCACCTGGGCGACCTTTGCGAAGTGGTGCAGTCCAAGGGGGTTGGATCCCGCTAGAGCCACGGTTCCGGATGTGCTAGAGTTCCTCCAAAAGGGGCTGGAGGACGGGTTGTCCCACAATACACTCCGGCGACAGGTGGCGGCCCTATCCACCATCTTAGGGGGGGAGGGATCCTCTACCCTCTCCCACTCCCCGTTGATAAAGCGGTTTCTCAAAGGGGCAGCTAACATCCGTCCGCCTCCGGTTCATAGGTTCCCTACCTGGGATCTTACCCTCGTCCTGAAGGCACTAACGGGCTCCCCATTTGAGCCGCTCAGGACGGTGCACATGCGTCTCCTCTCGTTTAAGGTAGTGTTTTTAGTGGCCATTACATCGGCCAGACGTATTTCGGAGTTGGGGGCCCTTTCCGTTCGCAGCGACCTCTGCATGATTCACCAGGACAGGGTGGTCCTGCGTTTGGACCCTTCGTTCATCCCGAAGGTTAACTCTCTTTTTCATAGGGCCCAGGAGATTGTCCTACCAAATTTTTGTCCCAATCCAACAAGGGAGAGAGAGCAGGCGTGGCATCGGCTGGATGTGCGCCGGGCCCTCCGTATTTATCTGAAACGGATGGAGGGCATTCGTAGGACCGAGGCGTTATTTGTCTCGTTTCATCCGGGTTCGCTAGGCAAAAAGGTTTCATCTTCAACTATTGGGAGGTGGATCAGGTTGGCCATAGTTGAGGCTTACGGAGCCTCGGGGAAGCCTCCTCCTTCGGGGATAACAGCTCACTCCACCCGTAGTGCAGCCTCCTCCGCGGCTTGGGCCACAAGGGCGCCCTTCGAGGACATATGCCGAGCGGCTACCTGGGCCTCTCCTACCCCCTTTATAAGACACTATCGCCTGGATGCTTACGCCTCGACTGAGGCGTCCTTTGGGTGGAGGGTTCTCCAGAGGGTGGCAGCCGATCCTCCCCCTGGGACCCAGTCTCCCCTCCCTGGGACGTAGTGTGGGTATGTCCCTTCAGTGACCCCTCCCTCCACTCTACTGGAAAAAGAACGTTGGTCTTACCTGAACGTTTTTTTCTGTCGAGTGGAGGGAGGGGTCACTCTCCCACCCTAGTTAGCTAGACAGGGTCCGGGAAGGGTAGGATCGGGTGGCCCTCGGGGGCTTTTCCTTGTTTTTACATCATGCAGACGCAGACGGTGACATCGCGGAAACTGGGAGCCAACGGGAGAAGCCGAAGGCTAAGAAGTTTTCTCTCAGTCAAATGGACCAATCAGGCTGTGTTAACCCTTCAGTGACCCCTCCCTCCACTCGACAGAAAAAAACGTTCAGGTAAGACCAACGTTCTTTTCAAAAAGACAAGGTAACTCTCCCTGCAGCTTCCTGCCCCCACCTTTTGTCCATGAGCCATTAAAGCCCGAGCTAGTCCACTTTACATAATAAAAGACTGGATGGGAATGAAGGCATGGTAATATAAGCCTTTACTCAACTGACCACATGGCATCTGAACTCAAACCTGGATTCAAAACTCAGCCTAGAGCAGTGGTGGGCAACCTTTTTTTTCAACTGAGCCAAATCTCGCCAAAACCACGATTGAAATTTATTTTGAGAGCCACATTTTTAAAACCGAAAATACATAGGATGGTACACTGTTTTTAGTTTCAATAAACTCTGGCATTTGAAGCATGCAAGTCTTAAAGCTGTCAAGTTGCAAGACCCTCGCACCCCCAACCCTTTAGAAAAAAAAACCCAGGATCTTCAAACCTGACAGCTTGAAGACTTGTGGACTTCAACTCCCAGAATTCCTCCTCCAGTCATGTTGGCTCAGGAACTCTGGCATTGAAGCATGCAAGTCTTAAAGCTGTCAAGTTGCAAGACCCTTGCACCCCTAACCCTTTAGAAAAAAAACCCAGGGTCTTCAAACCTGACAGCTTGAAGACTTGTGGACTTCAACTCCCAGAATTCTGAGAATTGAAGTCCACCAAGGGCATCAATCATATTAGCCCAGGGATCTGCAAAATTGGCTCTTAAGACTGGTGGACTTCAACTCCCAGAAGTCTGAGAATTGAAGTCCACCAGTCTTAAAACAGCCAACTTTGCAGACCTCTGTGTTAGCCCAAAGCCTGGCGCTGGGCGGGCCTTGCTCCCCCATTGGTGGAGCCCCAAGAAGCGAGGAGGGAGAAAAAGAGATGGAGGCTAAGGAGCTTCTCCCCCCCCCCCGCAAAAATCTTATCAGGGAGCCGGCGGGCAGTAGCAAATTAGCTGATCACGCGGTGTGATTTTTGCTGGGAGGAGGCGGGGGGGGGGAAGCTCCTTAGCCTCCGTTTCTTTTTCTGCCTCCTCGCTTCTCGTCCCCGCCCGACTTCAGGATCCTCCCTAATCATTGTGGGTTGAAAAGAAAAAAGGGAAAGAGGCGCTTGTTTTGAAGTGCCCGAGAGGAGGGAGGGGAGTGGGTGCCCGGCACACAGAAGAGCCGGATTAAAGTGTGTAAAGAGCCGCATGTGGCTCGCGAGCCGCGGCTTGCCGACCACTGGCCTAGAGGATTGCCCTTGCATGGGCCCATGTGAGTCTGAAACCAATCAGAATACATTTCTTACACAGGAACAGGAAACAGATAGGTGGGGCCGAACAGATTATAAAAAGCCCTGCAAGCCCTTCTTAGACCCTTCTTCCCTTTTCTTCTTCATCACCCAACACCTGGAAGCATGTGATCACCTTTTTCCCCAGGACCTCCAGCCATGCGGTCCTGTCCTCCATTAAAACATTAAACCATCTTTGTAAGCAGCCTCCATGCCTCCAGTGTATTTTTCCCCACTTGGGAGCGAACCCAGAAGGACATTTCTTCCAACAGCACTTAGACTTCTATAGCTATTCACAATGCTTTATAGCCCTGCCTGAACAGTTCATAGTCAGCATATTGCCCTCAACAATCTGGGTCCACATTTTATCCAGATGGAAAACTGAGTCAACCTTTGACTAAAAGGCAAAAATGGAAATGGTTTGGTGAAAGGAAAACACCGAATTTCACTATCAGAAAAACATGGTGGTGACAGTATCTTAGTTTAGGCCTGTTTGCCTGCCATAAGACAAGAATAGCTTGCCATAATTGATGAAAGTATGAATTCTGCATTGTCCTAGTAAATTCTACAAGAAAATGTTTTGAACTGAAGCGCAAGAGAAAATGGGTCATGTAGGAAGAAAATAGTCTAGTCATAACTATCAAAGCATGGTTAAAGCAGAAAAAAGTTAATGCTTTGGAGTAGCCAAGACAAAGTTTTGATCTTAACCCTGTGAGAATGTAGTGGGAGGACTTGAAGTAGATAGTTCATGCAAACAAAAAAAGGGGGAAAATCTTGGAAGCAGTCCTATAAGGAGATAGGGCTAAAATTCCTCCAAGCAGGATTCATTACTTCTTAAAAAAAATTCTTCATTGGTTGATTGAACAAGTACAATATTTTTGACTCATTTGTTTCATTGAGTTCTCTTTATTTAATTTTAACACTTGTGCGAAGAACAGTTCCATGTTTTAGTCCATATTTGTAGAACTATTATGAATTCAAACACATTCACAAATGTTTAAGCACCGCTGTATGCTGATTATTCACGATCTTTTTGGTGTTTTGTTTTTGTTTTATTTTTAATTGCCAGCCTTTTAGAATCATCAGGAGTATGATGTAAATGGTACAAATAAATTGCTGTTTCTTGAGGATTTTAAAGGATAGCACAGTTTGTCTTTTTGCAAAGGAGTTCTATATCTGTGGATCAGTGGTGGGATTCAAAAATTTTATTACTGGTTCTGTGAGAGTGGCTTGGTGGGCGTGGCATAGCTTGGTGGGTGTGGCTTGGTGGGTGTGGCAGGAGAAGGATACTGTAAAATCTCCATTCTCTCTCTCCACTCCAGGGGAAGGTTACTGCAAAATCCCCATTTCGTCCTGATCAGCTGGGACTCTGAGGCAGAGAATAGATGGGGACAGGACCAATCAGAGGTGGTATTTACCGGTTCTCTGAACTACTCAAAATTTCAGCTACCAGTTCTCCAGAACTGGTCAGAACCTGCTGAATTCCACCTCTGCTGTGGATGGCATCAAAAATACAGCTAGCACCTCTTAGACGCTCTACAAAAATCTTCTAAAGGTAATCCACAATCCTAATCTTTCCCATCTATGCTATTTTGTAGCATTAGATACACTGCATGGTGGCACAGTGGTTAGAATGCAGTATTGCAGGCTAATTATGCTGGCTGCTAGGAATTGGATCCCAACCGGCTCCAGGTTGACTCAGCTTTCCATCTTTCTGAGTTCACTAAAATGAGGACTCAAATTGTTGGCGGCAATATGCTGACTCTAAACCACATAGAGAGGGCTGTAAAGCACTGTGAAGCAATATGTAAGTCTAAGTCAGGGTTGTCAAACTCCTGGTCTGTGGGCCGGATGTGTCACATGCTGGCCATACCCATGCCCAGGTTAGCAAATGGGAAAAAAGTCCCGATGTGTGACGTGATGCTGCTGTGACGATGTGAGTTTGGTCCAAGAGCTATTGCTATTGTAGAGTCATATTCCGTGATAAAAATAATAAATCAATCTTAGGATCGTGTTGTTAGTTCTTTTTGTTGCTTTGACAACGTCCATGTTTTTCTTAAATTTGTTTATTTTTATTTGTCAGGAAAATAATTGCATGCATAAAGCAAAAATGGAAAGCTGCATATTATACTGAGTCAGCCATTGGTCCATAAGGGCCAGCTCTGGCTACATTGCCTATTGAGAACTCTTTGGCTTTAAATATGAATTTTCTCAAGGTGGTCAGAGGCTAAACCTGAATCTTGCAGGGACTCTATCTCTGAGATAACACTTCTTAAGGTCACTAACAAGCCTTCTACAGAAAGCAACAGTGGAATCTAGGTGTTGTTTTCACCAAGATTATGGAGAAATGAATATATTTAGCCAAGCTTTTTATGTACTTTATTGTTGACAGCTCCTCCCTTTGTTCTTCTTGATTGAGGGAGATAGACTACTCTACAAACAAATGTTCATCAAAGGCCATTGTTTTAATAGTTTTTTTAAAAAATGAGGCAGAACTAATTTCCTAACATCTTTAAAAAAGTCTTCCAGGAAGAACTCTTCCACATCATACCTAACAATGATTATTTATTTATAGTCTGAAACCATAGGAACAGGATGAGACCTTTATTACCAAATAGAAAGAAATATAACTGCATATTTTGCCTTATGACAGCAATGGCGAACCTTTTTTGGCTCGCATGCCACAAGTGGGGGGAGCGCAGGGGGGTCGTGTGCGGGCGTGCCGCACCCATAATGCAATGCGCGCACCCCCAGTGCACATGCGCGCACAACAGGCGCGACCCCCCCATTTTTACATGCTTTTTTTGCCCTCCCCAGGCTCCAGAGGCTTTATAGGAGCCTGGGGAGGGTGAAAAGAGCCTCCCACGCCCCCCTGGAGGCCCTTTGGAGCCTCAGAGTCCCAGCTGATCAGGACGAAATGGGGATTTTGCAGTAACCTTCCCCTGGAGTGGAGAGAGAGAATGGAGATTTTACATTATCCTTCCCCTGCCACACCCACCAGGCCATGCCCATCAAGCCATGACCACAGTAGTAAATATTTTTAAATCCCACCACTGGCTGATCTCTATATAGATGATAAAAAGCACAATCAGCAAGACTGAAAAAAAATACAGTTTAGTGTTTCATTTAGCCACCAGTTCTTGCTAATCAAACAGCCTCTGAAGTAAAAGTTTCTTGTTATTTCATAGTTGATTGACTGACATGTAAGGGCATGTCTAGATGTTTCAAAATTATGATGTTTCAACGTAACGTAGGGCAGGTCTAGATGTTTCAAAATTCAGACATTTTCTTCTTCAACTGAAAGGTGCATACATTTATAGATGATTTCCAAAGATCTTAGGGAGGTTTACAAAAGATATAGATGAATATCAGCTTCTCTTAATTTTTTAAATAACAGGTGCTACCAATGTGATATGTATGGCTGAGAATGATGCTAGCAGATATGTAAGTTCACGCTAGGGTCACCCTTGCCAGTGAAGTCAAAAGGGGAGGGGTAAAGATAAAAGCAATCTACAACTGGAACAGCAGCAGGTGAGTAATAGCACAAAAGAACAAAAGGCAACCTGCTTAGAAGTCATTCCAAAATCAAATCTAGAAAATGTCAATATCAAACAATCTGCTTTGTTGTCAAGAAAATTGGATAGCACAGCACAGCACAGCATAGTATAAATATTTACAGTATGAGATAAATGATACTGTTTCTGGGAGTGATACTGCTTCTGGGACAGAGCCAAGGAAAGCCAAGGGCTGTTTTGCTCATCTTTCCTCGCCTGCTCTCCTTTCCCAGTGTTTCTGAAGTTCTGGAGATCTGCAGTACAGAAGGTTATGGAAATGGAGGTGGGATGGTGTGGAACCCAATGGGTTTGGGAAACAGGATGGTGGTGGGGGGTTAAGCATTAGGTAGATAGGGGCCATTATGGCATCCCGGGGGTTGGTCATAAGGGTTAATCCACCAAAATTTTGTTAATGTAACTGTGGGGATGTTACAGCAGCCAGAACTTTGAAACCAGCTCATAAACATCTTTATTTTAAACAGGTTTTTTTTTGTAACTTTGAACAGTTGCTAGGCAACCGGTCGTAAGTCAAGGTCTACCTGTATTTTAAATCGGATGGCTACGTGATATTTAGAGCATGAAGCTAATGAAAGAATAGAGCGGCAATGATATTTAAAATATGCTGAAAACCTGTGGGGACCTCTTAATATACCTATTAAATTATTACAATCATAGTTTTGTTAGAGAAGTGTTTGCCCACATGACCGAGGCAATGATGGAGCAGACTGAATAATTCTCTGGCAAATTGCAATGGCTACTGAAGGGAGCGGTGACTCAGTGGCTAAGATGCTGAGCTGGTCGATCAGAAAGGTCAGCTGTTTGGCAGTTTGAATCCCTAGCACCGTGTAACTGAGTGAGCTCCCATTACTTGTCCCAGCTTCTGCAAGCCTAGCAGTTCTAAAGCATGTAAAAATGCAAGTAGAACAATAGGAACTGTCTTTGGTGGGAAGGTAACAGCATTCCTTGCGCCTTTGGAGTTTAGTCATGCTGGCCACATGACCACGAAGACCTCTTTGGACAGCGCTGTCTCTTTGGCTTTAAAACAGAGATGAGCACCTCCCCTTAGAGTCAGGAATGACTAGCATGCTTAGTGCAAGGGGAACCTTTACCTACTGAATGCAGCATCAAGAGGGCACATAGTATTATGATTATGTGATTGGGATGCAAAAGGTAGAGAAATTTGCATGACATAAACACAGTAATATAGGGCACAAATCAATAGAGTTTTGGAAGATAATTCTTAGTCTATTGCTATTATGTGTTTCAGGCAACATAACATGCATGCAGACTTTACACCTGGCTATATGGGTTGGACAAGATTTGAGCCAAATGGATTACTTATTAAGAAACAGAAAGTTGAGAAGTGCAATTCAATCAGCCAAATCACTTCCAGAGGCAGATTGTGGTGCAAAGTGAGTTAATCTAACAAGATAAAAACTGTGAGCATGCCAGCAAGATGTAATGTGGAGGACATAAAACCAGAATAAGATCTATATTATTATACTAAAACAACAACAACAAAGCTTTGGGTAACAATAAAACTATACGGCAACTCAGTGCATTCTTTCAATATTAAAGAAAAGTACAAAAGGATATCTGAATCAAGAAATTCAACACAGAAGAAAGTAAATGAAATGTCTCGAAGAAAATCAGAAAAAACCACAGCTAGCACACATAAAAAGAGGAAGGGCTTGGTTTGCAATATTGTGTCTGGCATCTTATCTACTTTGACCTTGCACTGTGCATGCTGCTGGCGGAGGCATGCTTTGATCCAGATCTGAGCCTACAGATGAATAGCATGGGGTTCCTTATTCCAACCATAATTAGATTTGGGATAGCACATGTAAAGGATGGAAGCTTCACAAGTAGAAAATGCAAGTATCAGGCAGAATATGATGTGGATTTTGTACTTACATTCATTTTTTTTCATTTTTTTGTGGCAACAGCAGAAAAAAATGATTACCAGAACTTTTATGCAGTGTGTTCCATTATTGCCTCAAACGACTGGAAAATCCTATGTGTTGCAAAAAATCTCAATGAGGTCTTCTACAGGGTTCTCCACTCAGAAGTACTCTGGGTATTTTGAAGTATCTTCTTTCCTTCCTATGTCACTGCTTCAGGTATCGAAGTTATCTGCTTCTTGCTCTTCAAGCGGCCTCAATTGTTGTAAATTGATGTTGTAGTAGTAAGTAGTGTCTTTTGAAGCATAAATCTGCAAATAGGGTTATGCTGGTTAGGGATGATTGAATTTCAGTATTTTTTTTGTTCAGGATAATAAATGGAAAGAATAAAAGCCAATACAAATGATTCAAAATACAAAGAGAAACATGCAATAGAGGGGGGGGGGAGTGTGAGAAATTAAAAAGAAAAAACCACAGAAAAGAACAGGCAAGAACAAAAAGAAGAATTTCCCCTTTTCATCCCAACAAGTAAAAACAATTTTAATAGCTTATCACCGTTTCTAAATACAAAAGGGATGTGGTGACTCAGTGGCTAAGACGCAGAGCTTGTTGATCAGAAGGTCGGCAGTTCAGTGGTTCAAATCCCTAGCATTGCATAATGGAGTGAACTCCATTACTTATCCCAGCTTCTGCCAACCCACCCTTTCGAAAGCAAGTAGAAAAATAGGGACCACTTTGGTGGGAAGGCAACAGCGCTCCGTGTGCCTTGGGAGTTTAGTCATGCCAACCACATAACCACGGAGACGCCTTCAGATAGCGCTGGCTCTTCAGCTTAGAAACAGAGATGAGCACTGCCCCCAGAGCCTGAAACGACTAGCATGCATGTGCAGGGGAACCTTTACCATTACCTATTTCTAAATATAAAATAATTTGTCTTCTTCCTGTAGTTCATCTCTTAATTTAAAAAACAGAATGCTTCGTCAATTATTCCTCATTAGCAAAAGTCCAGGACGGGCATTCATTTTGCCCTAGTGAAATAGGCTAATCTTGTAGTCCTTCCCTGAGTTTTTAGAACTATTCTTTATTCCCTTAAAGAAAGTCTCAGAGGTAGTTTTGTGTTCATCTCTATTTCAAGACAAAAGCTTTTCAAGCCTTAGAAAAATCTCTTTTGTACTCCAGCGTGTAAAGTTCATCCTTTTGCTTATCCTTCTTATAAAGTCTTTCAAAATCTTAACAGGATTCTTTTATGGTCAGGGATGATTAAGACATCTAGAAGGCACCTAGTCGAATGACTGCTGAAAAATATGTGTTTTGTTTCTGTGTAATGTGGGCCAAGACTCTCACTTTTCTGGTTGCCTAATGTGCATAGAGAGCAGTGTTTCTCAACCTTGGGAACGTTAGGATGTGTGAAGGGCATAGGCCTCAAGCTGATTGGGGAATTCTGGAAGTCCACACATCTTAAAGTTCCCACGGTTCAGAAGTATTGGAATACAGAAGATTGTGGAACACGATCACCATTCTCTTGTATTTTTGCAGCTGGGCAGGAACAGATAGTATTGGAACTAGGAAGATCAGGACTTGAATGAGTCAGTGAAATATGTCAAGGTAGCAACTATTGAAGGACCATGGGAGCATGCACTTTGTCCTTTCACTATTTGCTTTGTCCAAATATTGTTTTAAGCTAACCTGGAACAACCCCAAAATTCCTGAATTTATTTTTGTGATATCATAGTGAAACCATAATGACTCAGTAGAACTTGCAGAATGCAGTCTATTGTTTTAGGATCAAAATGAAACATTTATTCATTTATTTACACCAGGGGTGAAATCAACTTACCTTCGCTACTGGTTCTGTGCATGTGCAGAGTGTCAAAAACAACGTGATGATGTCCTGGTGGGTGGGCAGAGCCTGAATAGTAATTTGTCCTGTGATAAACTATTAGATAGGCTTCAAAGTCTCTGGGACGGTCCTTCAGGTGACTTCCAATACATGTTTTACTACTGTGGTGTTTCTCCATAAAATGAGGACTTTAAACCCTTTGTTCTGGGATTTCAGAAAACACTTAATTACTGAATTCTTGCTGATTAGTTGTCGGTAGCAACGGTAGTTAGGACATTTCGGGAATCCCTTTCGGGAGAGGGGGCGGTATATAAACGCTAATAAATAATAATAATAATAATTTTACCAACATTTAAATTGTAAATTTTGGGCTGTCTTAATTAGGAGATAAATCAGCACAATTATATTCAGAACATCTATTGTTTAGTCAATTACCTGTGTTTAATGATGAATACCAACCAACCAACCAACCAACCAACCAACCAACCAACCAAGCTAGCTGGGTCTAGCTAGCTAGCTTCCTTCCTCCCTCCCTCCCTCCCTCCCTCCCTCCCTCCCTTCCTTCCTTCCTTCCTTCCTTCCTTCCTTCCTTAAGAAACTGATGAAGCTAATGTTGTTTTGCAAAGAAAGTGATTTTTAAGAGATGTGGGTATAAAAAGGTCAGTAGGACATTGGGACATTAAAGGTAAAAAGTTGAAGACTGGAAAACAGGAAGAGTGTGCTATTTTGATAAGTAAGTCAGTTTGGCCAATCAGATTAGTTAACAGTTTTAACCACATAGTCTAGTAATAAGGTGGAGAAATTAATTAACCACTTGCTTCATTTTATTATGCTTATGTTGCAACGATTGTAAGGAAGCAAGAAATATAGGTTAAGAAATAAAAAAGGGACAAAAGGTAGTATGGAAAAAGGGAAACTATGCAAAAGGTGGGGAGACAGAAATTCATGGAGAAACAGGCATTCCAGGAAGATTGCAACCCCGTGGTCTTTGTCAAAGGGGGTGGAGAGGGAGATTTGTGGTTTGGGTGAAGGGAATAAAAAGTTGAAGAAATGTATTCCTTGGTGTGCCTATCTGTTAGCCACCTGCTCTTGCAAGAATGTATTTTACATGCAATAAACTGTTTGCTGCTTCACTTTATGACTATCAAATTTGTGACTGGTGAGTCTGTTTCTCACCCTTCCTTCCTTCCTTCCTTCCTTCCTTCCTTCCTTCCTTCCTTCCTTCCCTCCCTCCCTCCCTCCCTCCCTCCCTCCCTCCCTCCCTCCCTCCCTCTTTGATCAATCCAACCACAACTGCTCAGAGCTCAGAAAAGACATTTTTTTTGTATTCTTGTTTTGCTGTGAAAATTCTAGTTTCCAATGGTTTAACTGAAATGACATTCGCATACTGAAATCAGGGAACTCTGCAGGTGAAACAAAAATAAATTTATCAAGTCATTTGATGGGGAAGCCCATGTCTAAATTTTGTTTTTCTTAAGTTAACCAAAGCCCTATATGAGGCTGCTTGTTTTGTCATTCCCGAGTCACTGTTTTGCACTGGTTTTGAATCTGGAAGTGAATCTTAAGTCCAGTTCAGAAACAAGTAATATTTTGCAGCATTGGGCAAAATGTCAGTGCCAGATCATCTGTGTGTCATTCGTTCTCAAATAAGGCATTTCCTTCCTCAAGCTTTCTCTATGCTCTAAAGTGAGTCAAAATCTTTGTTTGCCTGGTGTTTCTTACTACGTGCAGGCTCAACACTTCTTGTTCAAGGAATCTCATGTAGTCTTTTAAACAGGGCAGAAACTTCCCTTTCACTTCTCAATCAAATGAATACCATCAATGTTTTGATTAGGAGAACTCCACTCTAATAATTTTAGTACCTACAGTACAATGCAATTTTCCCAGTCAACATACTATTAACTTAAAGAACAGAAAACATTCATTGAATTTCATTTAAATGTTTAAGAAACACCAATTGATTAATTTCTTATAGTTTATTATTGAATTAAAAAAAATAAAATTGCAAACATTGGATGATGATCACAGGAACAAAAGTACCGTATTTTTCGCCCTATAAGACGCACTTTTTTACTCCAAAAAAGAGGGTGAAAATCTGGGTGCGTCTTATAGGCCGAATGTAGCCACCTGGGCAGTGGTGGGTTTCTGCTGGTTGGTCAATGAACCCGGAAGCCCCGCCCCTGTCACTCACTCGCAAGTCCTTGGCATTTTTTTGCATCGGGGCTTGCTGCAAGAGAGAGGGAGCAAAGACCTTTTCCGGATTGGTGGTGGGGAGGTGCGGGCCCGTTCTCACTAAAGCAATCCGGGGAAGTCCTTTGCGCCAGCTGGAAAAGGTCTTCACTCCCCCCCCCTTGCAGCATGCCCCGATGCAAAAAATGGCGAGATCTCTTCTCAGAAATGTCTTCTCGGGCTGGCCGGATCTCTCTCCAGATCTTGCGGCTTTTTCAGGGTTTTCTTTTTAAAAAACACCTGTCCGAACTATCTTGAAAACCTGCAATGTTGCTTTGGGAGGGGGCAGGCGGCAGCATTTGCCCCTGCCGCCCTCCCTGGGCACCTGCAGCCTTGGAGCCTGCAGCTTTAAAACAAGCCTTTGCACAGCTGCCCGTCTTTCCCCTCCGAAAGCAACCTCGCAGGTTTTCAAGATCGTCTGCAGAGGCGTTTGGCGCGAACTCCTCTCCTGTTCCTTCTTCTGGGGGGGGGGGGCTGCCTTGCTTTGACAGCCACCTCATTTCCAATTGGGGGGTGGGGGAGAAATCCTCTGCATGGATCCCCCCAATTGGAAGGAGGAGGCTCCATCTGCGGGGGGAGAGATCCCCCTCACATTCTGTCTGTCTGTCTCTCACTCTCCCTCCCTCCCTCCCTCCCTCTCTCTCTCTATCTCTCTGTGTTTCTCTCTCCTCCCTTCCTCTCTGTCTGTCACTCACTCACTCACTCTGTGTGTGTCTCTCTCTCTCTCTCTCTCTCTCTGTGTCTCTGTCTGTCTGTCCCTCTCTCCATCCCAACTGGAGAACAACCTTTTCTGTCCCCTTACCAGCCCATCCGGGAAGATGAGGAACGCGAGGGGGATTCCCCCCCCCCGCGGATGGGCTCTGAACCAGCGGAGCCTCATCCTTCTTTTTAAGCAGGCAGCTATCAGAGAGAAGAAGGCAGCGCGGCTTGTGCAGCAGCCGAAGATCGCCTGCTTAAAGATCGCCTGCTTAAAAAGAAGGACGAGGCTCCGCTAGTTCGCAGGCGATCTTTAAGCAGGCGATCTTTAAGCAGGCGATCTTCGGCTGCTGCACAAGCTGCGCTGCCTTCTTCTCTCTGATAGCTGCCTGCTTAAAAAGAAGGACGAGGCTCCGCTAGTTCGGAGCCCAACCGCAGAGAGAGAAACACAGAGAGAGAGGGAGGGAGGGAGGGAGAGTGAGAGACAGACAGACACACACATACAGAGTGACAGATGGAGGAGGGAGGAGAGAGAGACAGAGATACAGAGACAGACAGACAGACACACAGAAAGAATGACAGAGAGAGACAGAGAGGGGTGGAGGGAGAGAGAGACAAAGAGCTACACACACAGAGAGAGACAGACAGACAGACACACAGAGAAACAGAAAGAGAGAGAAAGAGAAAGGCAGAAAAAATGAAAAAAGAAAAGAAAAGAAAGTGGGAGAGAGAGATGAAAGAAACAAACAAAGAAAGAAAACTTATGACCACAATTGAGCCCAAAATTGAGTGGCAATTGAGCCCAAAAATCTTTTTTTCCTAGATTTTCCTCCTTTAAAATTGGGTGCGTCTTATATTCCGGAGCGTCTTATAGGGCGAAAAATACGGGTACTAGTTTATACCATCGTATCCCTCTTTTTTTAGCCATCTTTTAAATAAAAATAATATCAAATTTAAATCACCTTCAAACATAACAAATCAATGTTAAAACCATAAAATAGGACCATGTTAATAGTGACAAAAACACACTAAAATATATGTTTTCTGGCTGGGATGTTTATCTACTTTAGAACAGATGTCCACAGAGCAATTGAGGAAATCGATCAAGATATTTGAAATCCTGGCAGTCAATATGGTAACAGGATACAGACAGATTACTTCCTGAATGAACATGAACTCAAAGACAGAAGGTAACAGTGGAAATGTCTGGCATCGTTTTTAAAAGAAGGGCTACATTTTCCCCTAGTTCAGCGATGGCGAACCTTTTTTGGCTCGCGTGCCATAAGTGGGGGGAGCGCAGGGGGGTTGTGTGCGGGCGTGCCGCACCCATAATGCAATGTGCAACCCCTCCCACAGTGCACATGTGCGCACTACAGGTGCGACACCCCCCATTTTTGCATGCTTTTTTCGCCCTCCCCAGGCTTCAGAGGCTTTATAGGAGCACTCAAAACGACCCTCTGAGCAAAACGGAAGTCCGTTCCCGAACTTCTGGTTTGCCCGTAGGGCCAGTTTTTTGCGCTCCGGAGGCTTCAGGGAAGCTCATGAAGCCTCCGGGGGGGGGGAGGCTCTTTTTGCCCTCCCCAGGCTCCTATAAAGCCTCTGGAGCCTGGGGAGTGCGAAAAATGGCTTTAAAAAAGGGTGAACTCAGCACCTCGCGTGCCCTGACAAATGGCTCCGTGTGCCACCTGTGGCACGCGTGCCATAGGTTCGCCATCACTGCCCTAGTTTAATTTTAGGCTACTTCATCCTTTCCCCTTCTATATTGTTTCTAGTATGTGATTTGGTTTATTGTTTGTTTTATATCTTCTCCACATTATTGTTCTATTCTTTGCTTCTATCTCATTTCCAGGACAAGAGAAACTCATCTGGACATAATGATATTGCTATTTTTCCATCCTAGAGACCCAAGAAACACACCAAACTATTTAGAGATGGTAGGCAAAACAAAACACTATGGAAAAAGATTTGGCTATAAACTTCTAGATTGAGAAGGCAGGTAAGGACTGATTGACAAGAAGTTGAGCATCTTCCCCTTATGTTTTGCAATGAATTTGAGGTTTCTGAGGAAGATAGGAAAGAATATTGTTGGCTTAGCAAGAGTCTTAAAGAAGACATAGTGTCTGGCACGTTGGCTGCCTTGAACAAGAAAGCTATATTTCAGGAAAAGTCCTATTATTATTTCTCCCTGACATTTTAGCCCTGCAGTACCTTCTGACTGCACAGAAACTGTGCCTTTTACCTTCTGACTGCACAGAAACTGTGCCTTTTGTTTTTGAACAAATTATAATAATCACCTGTAACTAAGCAGATTGACTCAAAAATCTGACTCAATTTACTGCTTGAGATTAAAGATAAGTAAAAATGAGAAGTTCAGGAGAAAAAGTTACAAAGAAAGAAACAGAGAGATGAGGAAAACAGGAAAGAGAAATTAATACTACGAAGGTATCCAATATTTCCTCCACTCAGGAAAAAAAGTTGCCCAAAGCATATGTGCTCTCTTCAAATAAATTGTGTGCTTTTAGAAGTAACACAAATAGCATCCTAGAGTAAGAAGAAGAAAGGAGCATTTCTGCAAGTTCACCATCTTACAGAACTGCTCTTTTATTCTTTTTACCCCAAGAGCATGTTAGAAAGAAATTATACAAAAAAGATTGGGATTTGATGAATATTTTCCACAAAATGTAACAGGACCAAATTTGATGTGATAGGACAATCCAGTAGAATACAATACAATAATACAATAATAATACAATAATACAATAATAATACAATAATACAATAATACAATAATACAATAATACAATAATACAATAATACAATAATACAATAATACAATAATACAATAATACAATAATACAATAATACAATAATACAATAATACAATAATACAATAATACAATAATACAATAATACAATAATACAATAATACAATAATACAATAATACAATAATACAATAATACAATAGTAGAGTTGGAAGGGACCTTGGAGGTCTTCTAGTCCAACCCCCTGCCTAGGCAGGAAACCCTATACTGTTTCAGACAGATGGCTATCCAACATCTTCTTAAAGACTTCCAGTGTTGGGGCATTCACAACTTCTGGAGGCAAGCTGTTCCACTGATTAATTGTTCTAACTGTCAGGAAGTTTCTCCTCAGTTCTAAGTTGCTTCTCTCCTTGATTAGTTTCCACCCATTGCTTCTTGTTCTACCCTCAGGTGCCTTGGAGAATAGTTTGACTCCCTCTTCTTTGTGGCAACCCCTGAGATATTGGAACACTGCTATCATGTCTCCCCTAGTCCTTCTTTCTCTTAAGCTAGATATACCCATTTCCTGCAACCGTTCTTCATATGTTTTAGTCTCCAGTCCCCTAATCATCTTTGTTGCTCTTCTCTGCACTCTTTCTAGAATCTCCACATCTTTTTTACATCGTGGCGACCAGAACTGAATGCAGTATTCCAAGTGTGGCCTCACCAAGGCATTATAAAGTGGTATTAACACTTCACGTGATCTTGATTCTATCCCTCTGTTGATGCAGCCTAGAACTGTGTTCTAAAAAAAGATCAAACCTAAAAATGACCCAGATGTGATAGAAGGATTTTGTCAGCTCACAGCTTTCCCAGAAAGATGGGGCATAGTGGAAATAGTTCAGTAGAATCTCTCAGAAGATATTTAGCATCTTAGAAAATTATAGCTTTAGTTTAGCAAGATTCCGTCTATTAGGTGCAAGCAAATAAAAGATTGAAATTGATTGGATCTGATTGTCTCAATTTTTGGCTTGGGCCTGACATCAGGTCAGAAAAACACGCACCCCCTCCCCTCCCAGTGTATTCCTATTGGAGAGAGAATTAGATAGTGCGTCCAATGCTGCTTTGTGATTTCCTTATCCAGCCCCTCTCTTTCCTGGATACATGAACAACAGTGAGGCCTATATAGCTTTCCCTATGCTCCTCAACATACACAAACATAGATATAATGTGAGAGGAGGGCAGAAACACATAAATACAGATGCAACATCTAGGACCTTATCATGATTACACTCACATGAGGCAACCCATGTGCAGTCACTTGAATTAGATTTGGAGACAAAGTATATATGCACACCACACACACACCATGTTATTTGGTTTCACAGAAACAACTACATGTATCTGATGACCACTGAGCGTCAAGAGATTAGAAGAATTCAGAAACGATGCTTTTCCTATCTTATTTAAGTCTTGCTATGTTGCCCAATGCAATGAAATTATCCAGAAAATGTGGAGTGGCTGCTTTCCTTCCTTCTTCTCTGCCTTGTAATATAAAAATTACGTTGCTTTTCAAAAGCCTACCTTTACTCTGAATATATTTAGAATGAAAAGAGAGCTTCTTGGGTGAGAATGTCAGGTACCACGCCTATGGAACTTTATAATATTAGTATAATATTAACAGTTTCTAGTATCGTATCAAGAGTCCTACATGGTATGAATTGCTTTTTGAGGTAAACAGGCCTGAATAAATGTGATGTGGTTTCCCTGATCAACAACAGTGATTGTTGCTAAACTATTACTAGGAGAAGCCACCCCCAGCTGTGCAGATAAATTACTTATTTAATAGATACATATCCAATGTGAATCACAGCACATTATTCATATTTGAAAAATCCAAAGAAAAACGAATCAATCAAATAACAATGAAGTAGCTAATATCCACATCGGGACATGGGAGTGTGAGATGGAGTGAGAAAAGCAGCCACATAGTATTGAAGCCATATAGTAAAATGTGGTTAGAAATCCCTGCTGAAGCCTGCTGAAAAACACAGTAGTGTGAATTTCAGAGAGAGGTGTCAGAATTTCAGAGAATAATGTCAACCACACCTTTAGGAGGGAGAGTGACTCACAATCATTAGAATTCATTAGCACATGCATTGCTATGACTATTCATAAGAGGAAAAAAACAAATGAAAAGTAAAATGGAATGGACCAAATGAGACCTAAGGCTTATGTGTGAATGTCACTGTGATTCTTAGGGAATCCATCATCCTCATCTTTTTTCTATTTTTTTTTAATGCAAATAATACATAGTAAATACAAAAAAAGAAACAAAAAGGAAAAAACCCAAATATTATAACCCTTATATTTCTTCATCTATAACTAGTAAAAGATACACAACAGGGACGTGCGGTCAGGGGAGGCAGGGGAGGCAGAGCCTCACCTCTCTTCATGAAATAATAGTATATAATATTATATACTATATATATATATATAATATTATAATATTACATACATCCGTCAGCCGCGCCCGGGAGCTGCGGAGGCAGAAATGTTGTTGCCGCTCCCGGATGACGAAGCCATGAAAGCGACTGGAGAACGACCTCGCTGCCCCTTTCGTTGCTTTCCCGTTCAGGCGGCTGCGCTTGAGGAAAGCAGCTCCGCGGGGCCCGGCGGCAAGGCTTGAGCGGGGTGACAGAGCAGCCGCCTGAATGGGAAAGCAACGAAAGGGGCTGCGCTTTCACCGCGCTGAAGCCTTGCTGCCTGAATGGGAAGCCGTCCTCGCTGCCCCTTTCGTTGCTTTCCCATTCAGGCAGCAAGGCTTCAGCGGGGTGAAAATGCAGCCCCTTTCTTGCTTTCCCATTCAGGCAGCAAGGCTTCAGCGAGGTGAAAACGCAGTTGCCTGAATGGGAAAGCAACGAAAGGGACAGCGAGGACGGCTTCCCATTCAGGCAGCAAGGCTTCAGCGGGGTGAAAACGCAGCTGCCTGAATGGGAAAACAATGAAAGGGACAGCGAGGACGGCTTCCCATTCAGGCAGCAAGGCTTCAGCGGGGTGAAATCGCAGCTGCCTGAATGGGAAAGCAACGAAAGGGACAGCGAGGACGGCTTCCCATTCAGGCAGCAAGGCTTCAGCGGGGTGAAAATTCAGCTGCCTGAATGGGAAAGCAATGAAAGGGACAGCGAGGACGGCTTCCCATTCAGGCAGCAAGGCTTCAGCGGGGTGAAAACGCAGCTGCCTGAATGGGAAAGCAACGAAAGGGGCAGCGAGGACGGCTTCCCATTCAGGCAGCAAGGCTTCAGCGGGGTGAAAACGCAGCTGCCTGAATGGGAAAGCAACGAAAGGGACAGCGAGGACGGCTTCCCATTCAGGCAGCAAGGCTTCAGCGGGGTGAAAACGCAGCTGCCTGAATGGGAAAGCAACGAAAGGGGCAGCGAGGACGGCTTCCCATTCAGGCAGCAAGGCTTCAGCGGGGTGAAAACGCAGCTGCCTGAATGGGAAAGCAACGAAAGGGACAGCGAGGACGGCTTCCCATTCAGGCAGCAAGGCTTCAGCGGGGTGAAAACGCAGCTGCCTGAATGGGAAAGCAACGAAAGGGGCAGCGAGGACGGCTTCCCATTCAGGCAGCAAGGCTTCAGCGGGGTGAAAATGCAGCCCCTTTCGTTGCTTTCCCATTCAGGCGGCTGTTCTGTCACCCCGCTCAAGCCTTGCCGCCGGGCCCCGCGGAGCTGCTTTTCCTGGACAGCGATTCGTGAAGCCGCTTGACAACCACACAGCCGGCACACCACCTCTCGGGTTGTTAGGAAGCAAACGCAAAGGAACCCACCGCCACGGGCCCACGTTTGTGGGCGCCGGCGGCTGCAAGCCTTGGACAGGCTCTTCTTCTTCCTCCTCCTCTCCCACACCCCTGGGAAGCTCCTGCCCACATTTTGTTCGTCTCCCTCCCTCACCCCGATTTTTTTCTCGGAGTCGGTGGCTCGGGAGAGGCCCGCCCTGTAGGTGAGTCTCTCGTTTGATGTGGGGCCATTCCCGGGAGCCAACGGGTCTTTTGCTGGCTGCCAAGGCAGGGCTTCGCTGAGGTGACAACGCTGAAGAAGCCATGCAGGAAGAGTTAGGGGGATGCAGAAGGCCCGAGGGAGGCCTCTGGGGATTGGGCTTTGGGTTGGTGGGAGACCTTGAAGAAGTGGGGGGGAAGGGACTGGCGCCGGTGGAGGAAGCAAGGCTACGCGGATCAGTGTACTCCGCGGTCCCCTTAATGTTCACTCAGGAAGGTGGGGGCTGCCTCAGCCTCCTGCACATGTGGTCCCATTCCCCGCCTTCCTGATGACGTCACCAGCCTCACCAGCCATAACTCTCACCGCACGTCACTGATACACAATATATAATAATATATAAATAATAGACAATTGTAAAGTTCCACATACTATGCACCTGCTCTATCAATGAGAGCAGACATCTTCCCTAATAATGGACATTCTGTCCAGAATGTTGTCATCTTGTTGGGATTCATGTCAAAGTATTAACTTCCATTTAGCCCACCACTAAATTGCTAACTCTGCACACTGATTCCAGCCTTTCTTGAGTCAAATGATATAAAATAATAGAATTCGGTATCAGAAATGTCAAAAGGTAGAGCGATTTCTCTTTATATTTCCTAATAATACCGTCAGTATACATGTCAAACAGTCCTGAAGAAAGAAGAGAACCTAAAAGAACTCCACAATTTGTCCTGAAACCAAAGAGTGGTTAACCAAGGCTATCTTCTGAACTTGGTTCTACAAGTATAACAATGCAGCACTGCAGTGACGTGCGGTGAAGGTTATGGCTGGGGAGGCTGGTGACGTCATCAGGAAGGCGGGGAATGGGACCACGTGTGCAGACCACGTGTGCAGACCACGTGGTCTCGTTCTCCGCCTTCCTGAGTGAACATTAAGGGGACCGCGGCGTAGCATTACTTCCTCCACCGGCACCAGTCCCTTTCACCCCGCTCAAGCCTTGCCACCTGCAGCCACCGCCCGCCCTCGCTGCTCCTTTCGTTGCTTGCCCACCCGCCTCTAAGGCACGCCAAAGCCTCCTTCGTCCCCCCCCAGCGTGCGCCCTTTTTATTTCCCGCGACACCCCCCCCATTTTGGGAAAGCTTTCCCCATTGCCTGGGGGGTGAGGGGGGCGGCTCCTCTCCCCCCACTCCCTCCGTCCCTGCCTCTCTCCTCAGCCCCAAAGCTCCGTCCGCGCGACTCACTTCCAAGGCGGTGGCTGCTCCATCCCGCTCCGGCTCTGGAAGCGACCGAAGATCAGGCTGCGTCGCTCGCTCGCTCGCCGGACTGCTTCGGCGCCATTCTGGCTACCTTCGTCCATCCGCACCCGGGAGATGCGGAAGCAGTCCGGTGGACGAGTGACCGAAGATCTCGCTGCCTCGCTCGCTGCCTCGCTCGCTCGCTCACTGCCTCACTCACTTGCTCGCCGGACTGCTTTGGCGCCATTCTGGCTACCTTCGTCCATCCGCGCCCGGGAGATGCGGAGGGAGAAATGTTGTCGGCGCCTCCAGATGACGAACCAGTCGCTTGCTTTCGTCATCGGGAGGCCGATAACATTTCTGCCTCCACGTCTCCCGGGCGCGGATGGACGAAGGTAGCCAGAATGGCGCTGAAGCAGTCCGGCGAGTGAGCGAGCGAGGCAGCGAGATCTTCGGTCACTCATCCACCGGACTGCTTCCGCATCTCCCGGGCGCGGATGGACAAAGGTAGCCAGAATGGCGCCAAGGCAGTCCGGTGGACGAGTGACCGAAGATCTCACTGCCTCGCTCGCTGCCTCGCTCGCTCGCTCGACGGACTGCTTCGGCGCCATTCTGGCTACCTTCGTCCATCCGCGCCCGGGAGATGCGGAAGCAGTCCGGTGGACGAGTGACCGAAGATCTCGCTGCCTCGCTCGCTCGCCGGACTGCTTCGGCGCCATTCTGGCTACCTTCGTCCATCCACGCCCGGGAGAGGCGGAGGCAGAAATGTTGTCGGCCTCCTGATGACGAAAGCAAGCGACTGGTTCGTCATCCGGAGGCGCCGACAACATTTCTCCCTCCGCGTCTCCCGGGCGCGGCCGGACGGATGTATATAATATTATATATATAGTATATAATATTATATACTATTATTCCATGAAGAGAGGTGAGGCCCTGCCTCCCTTGCCTCTACTGACCGCACGTCACTGCAGCACTGTGTCCTTTATTCATGGACTACAGAACAGAAGGATATTATGATTAATAGTATTGGTTTGAGAAATCAAGGAGAAACAATAAAGTTGCAATCCCACTGATGCTGAGCTGTGAAGCTGATAGAAACTGAATCATTCTTTTAACCAGACATGTCTCCCGACTGATATGGTTCCAAGTAAGCAGCTTTTTTCCCAGGATTATCTGAATTTACAGAGCCTTTAACTCATCAAGGACTACAAATGGAACAAAATGAGGGTCTGAATACCTCATGAATTGAACCTATGACATATTAAATATGCCCCACATTTGACAAGCATCCAGAATGCTCAAGCAGCTCTCATGTTGACGTTTCTAAAGATGGTCATAATTTTATTTCCAAATATTGCCCCTGATATTAATCTAATATTAGATGAATCCTTTGGGTGGATCAGCGGTGGGTTTCTATTTTTTTTACTACCAGATCGCTTGTCCGTGCACTTGCGCTCGTGACGCTTCTGCGCATGTGCAGAAGCATTCGGGTGGGTGGGTGGAACCTCCCAACACCACCACTACCGGTTCGCCCAATCTGGACCAAACCAGCAGAAACCCATCTCTGGGGTGGATGATAGATTTCCCATGAATCACAGTTGCTTCCATCACCCGTATATAAATCTTGCTTTCTATTTATTCATATTCCTTTTGCTTTTCAGTTTTTTCCTTAGTAAGTAAACTCATGTACTGTTATGTCATTGTTACGCATTCTAGTGAGAGTGAGTCTAATCAAGTATACAACCCTTGACAAAATATGGTAAAAATGATATGAAATAGATTATTGCCAGCAGCTTCATGGAGGTGTTAAGCAATGGTAGGAAAGATTTGAGTTCTCGCCAATAGGGTTTTGTCACAACGCTCTTATTGTTAGAAATTCTTTTTTTTTTGGCTACTTAACTTGGATAACTACAAGAACTACTTAGCACTGACTGCAACTTTAAACAGATTTTACAAACCTGATTGAGCAAAAGGGAACTTTCTGAGAGTAAGTGTGAATTGCATTGCTTGAACACATGCGCGCACACACACAATTAAAAATATGCAGCACTTCAATTCATACGGTAAAGTGCAAATCTGTAAGAGCAGCCAGTTTGGTTCCACTTCTATCAGGTATTAGATGGGCAATGCTTGATCATTCTTGCTGCCCAAGACAAACTGGTCATGGAGGAAAGTTACCAGTGGTCAGAAAGGATGGAGTATGTTCACAGCAGGCTGCAAGAACTAATAGGAGCTGGGCAGATTCCAGCACCTATTGCAGTCACTACAGGATTGCTACATAATATGCACGTAGTAAAGTTTGTGCTGGGAGAAGATGCAAGATATCATTTTAACACTGAACCAGATACATCTGAAGTTAAGCAACATTTTAAGCTGTGGCTTGGAATGAAAGAAAGGTTGCAATTTGAGGTAGTATCCTGAAATAATAGAGATTTTAAGGTGAAATTGTGGAATGTTTTGATGTGCCATCTGATACGTAGACATAAACTATTTTGAGTACTCACACTTCCTCAAACTATTTTCTGTGTTAGCCCCAACTTCCTTTTGAACACAACACTGTTTTTCTGTGCCTTTAGAAGTTAACACCTTTTGAAGGCCATTGCTTTGTGACTTGTACAACACACCATGCTAAACATTTTAGCATGGCATTATATATACATAATAATGACTGCCTTGCCAAATCACTTTTTTGCTCTTGGCTGCAGTAGATGATGATTGCTTATAGTTAAAAACAAAATAGACCCATAAACAAAATCAGTGCATCCTTGTCCTAATTCTTGACTCAATAAAAGTGTTTAAATATAAACATCAGTCTCATTTAGATGTTTGTTGCCCCTAAGCCTAACACTACATGGGGAGAATGGCAGTTTATGTCATTACACTCTAACTGGCTCCACCACATACTCTGAAAATATGAGGGATGCCTTTGACAAATGATTTTAGTCTGTCTCTATGAAATTGCAAAATCATATTGTGAGAATCAGAGCCAGTACACGAAACTTGGTTTTCTTCCGCACCATTTATAGAACAATTACAGAAAGGTTTCTTTGTTTATTATTAAACTTCAATGCTGCCCGTGTTGCCTAGGTGACTCTGAATGATCATGGTTCATTGCATTCCTAATTCCTTCTAAGGAGTATGGCTAATTTTTTTATTCTTCAGATAAAAAGAAGTAGAATTTTGAGTTTTTCAGAACACTGTGCACAGAACAACAATTCATTGATAAAAGTGTGCATCAAGGAATCCATTATGAAAGCTAAAGTATGAGTGTATTTTAACTTAACAAAGACATATGCTTGGTGTATCCAGAGGTATCAGCAGGATTGAGCACTTTTGTCAAAGCCAATATTGTGCGGTTGTGTGCAAGTCCTGCAAGCTCTCCCCCACTCATATTTTTATGTGAAATCACAATGACCATACATCATGCTAATATAATGTTTTCATTTCTCTCTTCCCACCCCACACCCCCAATTCCCCTACACAGATTTCTCTGTTATTATTTAAATCTTATGTAGAAGGGTCTCTCTTTTATCACTCTTATCCTATTCTTTTTAAGAAAACCACAATACAGTAAATTGTATTATCCTGTTGTATCAGCAACAATCTGTTGCATTCCTTGGGGCTCTCTAAGGATGTGATTGGAAATGCAATAACCCCTAACATCGGTTTCCTCCCTTTTTTCTAATTTTTTGAAAAATTAGCTCAGCACTTTGCAATTACATAATAGAAAAAATAGATTAGCCAAATAAATTGTTACTTCTCTTGGCTGTATTGACAGTCACTGATTACATGGCTACTCTTGTGTGTTGTGCTTTATGGAAATCACGCATCCAGGAAGCTTGGCTACCGTTATCAACAAATTTTATACGTTCAAAAAAATTGTATGAATCCTAAGCAATGAGTTCACAAAAGTTCAGAAAACTATCCCACAAACTTTTAAAGTTTAAAACAACTTTTATAATTAGATCAATTTAACTCTTTAGTAATATTCTGTTTCACTTTCTTGTGGATTTACTCGGATTTACTTCTAGCTTCCTTCCATGTATGCTATCTCAAGTTTTAATTATTAGCATTTGTTATTATAACATTTGTTAGATTTATATCCTGCCTTTTTTTCCAGAGTATAAGGTAGTTTATAAGAGGGAATCCCTTTATTCCCAAAACTTCCTGTGAAGTGGATTAGACTGGGATTGGCCAAAAGTCATTAGGAGAGTTTCCACGGCAAAGATATATATGAATCACTATTATACTACCTGCTTATGGCAAAAGCTGTGGAAAGCTGGGAGAATAGAGGAAAGTCTGGAAGAGGAGGTTGTTTAAATGTCTTGCTTAAATGATGCTTCATTAAATTTACATTGCTGGAAGAAATGCATCTTCTCTTGCGTAAATTACAGATAAAAGGATGGGTGGAGGAAGCATTCCCAAGTTTATTTGTGTATTGAGTTCCTCGACACAAAGTCTTCTTATGAGCCAAACCACATTGGTTCTCATATCAAATGGGGTGAAAATCTAAAAAAAATATTTTAGTAGAAGTAGTAGAAATGTTTGCTGCTGGGAAATAAGTACCGTAAATCAAAGGAGCATAGTATACTTGCTTGAACTCTGAGCGAAGAGAAAAGAAGGAATCGAGATGAGATAGTTTCCCTATGCTGGAGTCTTAAAAGTAAAATATTTTTTGAGATGGACACAAGAATTTCTTGTCTGTCATTCCAACTCAAAAAGAACAATTATTACTGGTAGTCCTTGTTTAGTGACTGCCCCATTTAATGAACATTTGCAGTTACAATAATTTTATTAAAGTTTACAAAGATTAAAAAACTAATTCATTTTCATTTCATTTCATTTTATTAAATTTATAAACCGCTCCCTCTCCCCGAAGGGACTTGGGGCGGTGTACAGATAAAAGTTAAAATACCATATACATAGACAAACATCAAAACCCCATAAAAACGAATTACATAAAATCTGTACAATAATAATAAAATTAATACAACATTAAAATCTACCCCAGAAATTTAAAATACCGGCCAGGAGGATTAAATAATAAAACTATAATTGGGCCAGGCCAGCTAGTTGGAACAGGTGGGTCTTGAGTTTCTTGCGGAAGGAGCGGAGGTCAGTGGTGATTCTAATATGTAGCAACTAAAAAATATAAAAAGTAAAGAAAAGGTGAAGTGCAAAGAAAAAAGAAAATGAAAAATAAGAAGAAAATATATACAAAAGATGACTGCCCCCTCCATCCAGACAAGTATATTTTTCTCTGTAATCACTTCTTTGGCAATAAAGTTTAATATTTGTTGGAGTTTTTTTTTTTGAATGTCTATGAAAATTCTCAGTTATCCAGGTCATGCTTGTCTCAAAGGTGATGAAAAGCTGAAGAAGCGTCTTGGATGGGAAGCAAAACGTCTTCAAAGAAAAACAAAGAAAGTCCAGTTGCTTTTAGAAAAAGCACAAACAAGGATTTCCCTTGACTATTTACATTGAGATTATTCAGAAGTTCAGAAGTGTCCACTGAATGGCTGAAATGATCTGTAAATGCAGAATAATTCTTCTGTGGCCTGAAGATAATTTTCAACTTGTCTTTCAACTCAAAAGACATTCTCTTAAAAAAACCATCACAACACCACATGAAACAAAGTGTTTTATCATCTACTCCAGGCATGTCAAACATGCGGCCAGATCCGGCCTGAACAGGCCATGTTTATCCTGGCCCCACAAGGGTAAACAAAAACCCCAATACGTCACGATACAGCCCACAAGGCATTTGGGTTTGACACCCCTGATTTGCTCCCAAATTTACACAAAAAGTTGTAAGAAGTCATATATTAAAAGCACTGTTTTTCATAAAATTTATAATTTTGAAGGCCTGATTCAGTTAATCATAAAGATAATCCAAAACAGAGGTGTCCAACCACTTTGGCTTGCTTGAGTCAAACAGAGAGAAGAGGAATTATCTTGGGTCACATAAAATATATAATATAGTTAATATACAGTATCTAAATCCTCATAATAATGTTAGATGTTTACAAACTTGTAGTGGTCCAGGACTGCATGTGGCCCACAGGTTGTGGGTAGACCACAATTGATCTAAATAGGTTTAACCAGCCAACATTTTGTCTGTGTATAACATAATGGAGTCATAATGATAACTGAATTTTTTTAATGATGTAATAAATCCATGGGGAGGACAAGCTGTCTATGCAACTCCTGTAGACACTCTAGTTTTTCAATGAAAACCTATTTTCTTTCTTTGGGAAAATGCTGTTATTTTGAATTCTTAAAAACAAACAGATAACCACGAGGATGGGACTTTGAACACTGAACACCAGAGAAAACCAGAAGGACCTAATATTATAATTAAAGGAGAAGTACACCCAAATTTGACTTACTAATACAGAATTGAGCAAAATACTTTAATATTGGTTGTACTGAAGATACTTGTGAACAATGGATCCAGAAATTAATTTTAAGAGTAACTGCCATTACTCTGTGTTTTAAAGATGGTATGGTTGAGGTACAGATTTTACCAGACAAAACTGAGACAACATCTGAAGTGAATTAAAAATAACAGGCTACAGAAATAATATAGAAAAAGGTTCTACACTGGATATACAAATGAAACTGACTGATGTTTTAATAAAGCCAAAAGCGTGATTGGATAACTTTTCTTTTCCTCTTACAAAAGAGACTTGTTAACGTTTTGAAAAAAAATCATGATACGGGACAAAGAAAAAATGAAAACAATCAAGCCTTGGATTATTATTTGAAGAGACTAAAGATCAAGATTATAAAAAGTAAAAGAAAGGAATATAAAGTTGATTTATTTGATCAAGGTTAAAAGAGATATGTTGTAATGAATCTCTGGTAACTTTTAATGGACTTTTACTGATCAGGATTGAACGGGAGACTTTAGGATTTGTTTCTAGGAAGAGATATGGGAAGAGGAAGATCTGTTGCATTTTAAGAGAAAGTAATGTTACTAAAAGTGTTTATATTTGTTGTGAGTAGGGGGAATGATTTTTTTATATATTTCTTTTTCTTTAGTGCATTCCGATTTTTAAATTTTATTTTTTTCTATTTTTCTTTCCATTTTTTCTTCTTTTCTGCATGTTATATTTTTCTTTTCTTTTTATACTTTGTAAGTTTTTATTTGTTAATTGTAGTGTTAATAACATTACTATACTACTTCAAAAGTCAGAAACCATTTTCATAATATCAAATTTACAAAGGTTCTATATACAGGTGAAACTCAAAAAATTAGAATATCGTGCAAAAGTTCATTTATTTCAGTAATGCAACTTAAAAGGTGAAACTAATATATGAGATAAGACTCATTACATGCAAAGGAAGATAGTTCAAGCCATGATTTGTCATAATTGATGAATGGTGAGGAAGAACGAGGCCGGACACAGCTGAGGAACTTCCAACTCGTTTATTGTAACAACACAGCAAGATGCGAATACAGGAGAGAAGCGCGCGTCTCTCTGCTTGACAGCTATTTATACGAGAGCTGTCAAGCAGAGAGACCAACCAGGAAACGCAAACAGCCCGCCTTCAGCCAAGCCGTGCCTGATTGGCTAAGACGCGGCTTGGCTGTTGCTAGCCTGCAGCAAGGGAATCCCCGGCGCGACTTGGCTGTTGCTAGCCTGCGCAAGGGAATCCCCGGTCGTAAGTCGGGGAAGAACATAGGATATAACACTCCTCCCCTCTATCGATGGCGCATGCGTGATGTTGGAGCATGCGTAATCGCGTAAGTACGCAGGGCGGCGTCAGACCCACCCAGAACGCCTCAGTACAGGGCAGTCCATCGGAGGAGGAGGTGGTGCCTGTGGGAGCTCCTCCCGGAAGGGAGTGGAGCTCCGGGCGCCATCTTGGAGGCCTATACCTGAAGGAGGCGGAGACACAGGAGCAGGTAGGATGGGCCGAGGGGGCGCGGGCGTTTCCAGGCTTGAGGTAGGATGCTCATAACGAAGAGCAGAATAGGGCTGGCCTGATTGTGGGAAGGCCAAGGCAGGGGGTAACACGGAAGCTGGCGTTCCAACGGGGAAAGGACAGACTGGTGGAGGTGGCCAGGGAATGGAGCCAGGCACGGGCCCAGTTGGTATCTGAGGTTGACAGGGTAACAGCCAAGGCGGTGGTAACGGTTGCGGCGCTGGACCGGGGGTCGTTGGAGGGGTCGTGGCAGTCGACCCTGCAGGGCTGTTGTTCAGCTCCGGAGGCAGGCGGCGCCTTAACTGATCCACATGGCGGCGCCAGTCTGCACCGTCGGCAGTCCGGACCCTGTAAGAACAGGGGCCGGTTACGGAGGTGACGGTGGCAGGCACCCACTTCAAGTCCCCCGAGAAGGCCCTCGCCCAGACAGAGTCGCCCTCAAGGAAAGTGCGGGAAGGGGGGCCCAGGTTGCCCGGCTGCTGCTCAGAATAGGACGGGTGCAGCCTATCTAAGGTGGTCCGCAGGCGCCGGCCCATCAGCAGCTCGGCAGAAGACTTCCCGGACAGGGGGCACGGGGTGGAATGCTGTACCAAAAGGTAAGCAGCCACCCTTGTGGGCCAGTCGCCCGTGTCCATTCGTCCAAGGGCGTCCTTGGTCGAGCGAACAGCGCGTTCCACCCGGCCATTGCTGGCCGGATGATAGGGGGCTATTGGGGCGTGACGGATGCCCTGGGAGGCCAGGAATTCCTGGAATGCAGTGGCCACGAACTGAGGGCCATTGTCCGAGACAACTACGTCCGGTAAGCCGTGGGTGGCGAACAGGCGCGTAAGTGCCCGGGCAGTGGCCTCAGCTGTGGTGGAGGTCATGAGGATGAGCTCCACCCAGCGAGAATAGGCGTCCACTACGACCAGGAAGACCTGGCCTCGGAAGGGCTCCGCGAAGTCAAGGTGTAGGCGTGACCAGGGGCCGCGAGGAATCTCCCACTCCTGTGGCGCGGCTGCTGGAGGCGCCGGCCGGGAGTGTTGGCAGGTGGAGCACCTAGCGACCCAGGTAGCGATCTCGTTGTCAAGGTGGGGCCACCAGACATAGCTGCGCGCGAGCGCCTTCATGCGAGCTATGCCTGGGTGGCCCTCGTGGAGCCGAGAAAGCACCTGTTCGCGGAGGGCGGGTGGGATGATCACCCTATCACCCCACAGGAGGCACCCACTGTGGAGTGACAGCTCCATCTGCCTGGCCTTGTAGGGACGGTGGTCGTCGGACACCGCCCCGCCCGGCCATCCTCGCAGAACCCAAGCCATCACCTGGGAGAGAGTGGGGTCGGCCCAGGACGCTGCAGCCACCTCGCTCGAAGAGAGCGGCAAGGCCAGGTCCGCGATGGCCAAAACAGACTGGCACGGCACAGTCTGAGGATTGGGCACAGGCAAGGGGCAGCGGCTGAGGGCATCAGCATGCCCCAAATGCTTCCCAGGGCGGTAGACCAAGGCGTACGAGTAGGCCGCCAGGAACTCCACCCAACGGGTCATGCGGGGAGACAGGATGGGAGGGGTCGGACGGTCACCGGCCAGAAGCCCAAGGAGCGGCTTGTGGTCGGTGTAAAGCGTGAAATGCCGTCCGTAAAGGTACTCATGGAACTTTTTAATCCCGGACACAGCAGCCAGAGCCTCCTTGTCGATCTGGCTGTAGTTCCTCTCCGCCGGAGAGAGTGTCCGTGAATAAAAAGCTATGGGGGCTTCCAAGCCGTTGGGGAGGACATGGGTCAGGACGGCCCCCAAACCCACAGGGGAGGCGTCACAGGCTAGAGTCAGGGGCATCCTGTCGCTGTATTGGACTAGGACTGCCTCTGACATCAGCATGTCTTTGACAGCCACGAACTCATGCGCTTCGCGGCTGCCCCAGCGCCAGGCCGCGGATCAGTCGAGCAACCGATGCAGCGGCTCGGCTAGTGACGCCTTGTGCGGCAAAAATGGCACGTAAAAGTTCAAAAGCCCTAGGAACGACTGCAGCTCCGCCTTGGAGGCGGGGGTGGGGGCGTTCCTAATGGCTGTGACTTTGGCAGGGGTGGGGTGGATTCCTTGGGCGTCTATAGAGAAACCCAGGAAGTCCACTTTGGGCACAGCAAACGAACATTTGCTGTGCTTTAATTTGAGACCCACGCCCCTAAAACGGTCGAGGACCTTCCCTAACATTTCGAGGAGTCCTGAGCGGCTGGAAGCCGCGATCAGGACGTCGTCAAAATAGGGTACCACACCAGGGAGCCCATGGAGCAACCGCTCCATGAGGCTCTGGAAGATCCCCGGGGCAACGGAAACGCCGAATTGGAGGCGGCGACAGTGGAAAGCCCCTCGGTGGGTGACGATGGTTTGCGCAGCCGCCGCATCGTCATCCACCGGGAGCTGCTGGTAGGCCTGCGCCATGTCCAGTTTCGCGAAAATACAGCCCTGCCCCAAGGAGTGGAGCAGGTGCTGTACCACAGGGACTGGATAGCGGTTTGCCTGGAGGGCCAGGTTGATGGTCGACTTAAAGTCGGCGCAGAGATGTATGGAGCCGTCGGCTTTGACGGGGACCACTATGGGGGTCTCCCATCGTGAGTAGTCAACAGGCTCCAGCACGCCCTGCGCCAGCAAGCGGTCGATCTCCGCATCAACCTTGGCCCTCAAGGCAAAAGGCACCCTGCGAGCCTTCAGCATAATAGGGGCAACCTGGGGATCTAGATTAAGGGAGATGGGGGTGCCCTTGTACAACCCCAGCTGTCCGTCAAAAATGTCCACGTAGGCGGCGATGACGGCAGCCACGTCAGGGGGCATGTCAGATAGGGAATGCACCCCGTGAACGGACAAGCCCAGGGCAGGGAACCAGTCCAGGCCCAGTAATGCAGGGAGGGGCTTCTCAACCACCAATACCGGGAGGCACCCAGAAAAGTCCCCGTATTCTACCCTCACATTATAGCAACCCAGGGTTGGGATAAGTGTCCCCTGGTAGTCCCTTAGGGCCACGGTGCTGGAGGCAAGTTGGCGTTTTAAAACGCCAGGGCAAATAGTATTAAAGTCTGCCCAGGATATTATGGAGCGGGACGATCCCAAGTCCACCTCCATCACACATGGGGCCCCCTCGATGAGGACTGTCGCCTTGATCCTGTCAGCACCTGCGGAGGCTTGGTAGACTGCTTCAGCAGGGGCGGCCGGTGGTGCTGGCTCAACGGCGAAGCAATTGGCTCTCGTGCGCTGCTGGCGGCGAGGTTGCTGCGGTCCCGGGGTCGTCTGCTGGCCAGAGGAGCCCTGGGAAGGGTGCTGAGGCAACGCTGCCCGGCAGACCTGGGCCAGGTGTCCCTTCTTGGAACACCGGCGGCAGATGGACGCCTTGAATGGGGAGGCTGACCGGTCGTGGCTGCCCCCGCAGCCGAGGCAGGCAGACATGGGTTGGCGAGGAAGCTGCGCTGTCCGGCGCCTTTGCAGCGCCGCTAAACGGGCCACGAGCTCTTCCTCTTCTTCAGCCGGGCTTGGCACGGGCACCAACTGGTCGATGAGGCAGGTGCGGCCAGGTTGGGTTGGCAGCTGATAGCAGTCCATCTCCATGGTTGATTGTTCTGACAATTCAACTGCCCACGCCTCCGCGACAGCTTCAGCCAGGGTGACCTCCGGCCGAACTAGGAGGCGCCTCTTCAGTCAAGGGTCCTTGACCCCGCTGACGAACTGTTCCACCAGGTTGTCGTCAAGGTCCAGGAATTCACACGGGATGGCCGTGGTCCTCAGAGACTGGAGGAACTGGCTCACATCCTCGTGAGGCTTCTGAACGCACTGGCGAAAAGCATATCGCCGTGCTATCTTCGATGGCGTTGGCGCGTAGTGGCTGCGCAATTTGGCCATCAAGGTGTCCCAGTCGAGGGAATGGACTGGCAGCGGTGCGGCTAACGCCCTGGCGGCGTTAAACATTGGGGGTCCACAGCAGCTGAGGAAAAAGCTGCACTTTTCCTCCATCGGCACGTTCCGCTTGCCGCTCGCGGTCATGAAGCACTCAAAGCACTCGAGGAAGCCGGCCCATGACTCGCCGGCTGTCCCAAAGGGAGCGAAAGGAGGTAACGAGGCCATCAAGACTCAAAGCTTTGTGGCTCATTAACGAAGCTGAAACCTCGAGTGGCTCGTTCGCGGTGGTCCGTTCTGTCAGTGTCCGCGGCCTCAGAGCAATCCCATCCTCGTCGCCAGTGATGAATGGTGAGGGAGAACGAGGCCGGACACAGCTGAGGAACTTCCAACTCGTTTATTGTAACAACACAGCAAGATGCGAATACAGGAGAGAAGCGCGCGTCTCTCTGCTTGACAGCTATTTATACGAGAGCTGTCAAGCAGAGAGACCAACCAGGAAACGCAAACAGCCCGCCTTCAGCCAAGCCGTGCCTGATTGGCTAAGACGCGGCTTGGCTGTTGCTAGCCTGCAGCAAGGGAATCCCCGGCGCGACTTGGCTGTTGCTAGCCTGCGCAAGGGAATCCCCGGTCGTAAGTCGGGGAAGAACATAGGATATAACAATAATTGTGATGATTATGGCTTACAAGTCCCCCAGTTTGCAAACGGACACTCGATTTCCACTACCGGTGTGTGTGTACCGGGTCCTACCGGTCAGAATCCACCACTGATTTAGATCCAGCATATGAATACTTAAGAAACCAGACCATTCAAACAGCCAATCAACAAGAGAACCAATCAGTCAGTCAGAATTTAAATATAGCTCCAAACGAACAACCAATCACATGACCAACTGACCACACTGGCAAACAAGAAATATATAGGACAAGAAAATCCTGCTGAAGATGTTACCTAATCTGGCAACAAAACAAGCTTGGAGAGCAAACCACTGCAAAGTCTAAAACCTGAGTTACAAGTATTTTCTATTATTTCAAAGATTCTTTTTTTGTTTTATTTTCACTCCCTTTAAGATTTCTAAAATTTTAATAAATTCTTAGAATTTTTTCTAGAGACTGTTTCCCAGTCATCTGCCCCAGGGTAGAAACTTTTGTCCTATCCACCTTTACATATTTAGGTGTATGCCTAAAGACAAGATTATTGTCTCATGCCCAATACAATCATCCTTATTTAACTACTGTTTCATTTAGCAACAACATGGTGATGAAAAAGCAACTTTGTGACCAATCCTCACATTTATGACATTTACAGGTCTGTAAAGCAAAGGGAATCTGAACTAAGATCTTAAATACAGTTATGGATTCACTTAGTGATTACTCTGTTTAACAACTGAGCTGTCTGTCTCAATTGTGGTCACTAAACAAGAGCTACCTGTATTGGATTCTAGTAATAAAATTAAAATTAAGTAGCACTTAGTCACATTGTAAGATTACACTCAGGACACAGAACAAAATAGTTTAAACATTAGGAGAGAGGGCAAATTGGCTTTATTTTTATTGAGATTCAGAAATGGCAAAGCATTCAATGTTTCCATGAAGATTATTCTTTTCTACAAAATGGATTAATGTGCAACAGGTGTTCTACTGCTGTATTTCCTTCTCACACTTGACATTAAAGATGATGGATTTTCCTACATTCCTGCTCAAAACCTTTTCCTACCCACATTTCCCAGCAACTATTACAATTTAACCTGGAAAATATTTACTTTGCTTGATTCAAACTGAAGAACAAGCCAGATTATGTTCCTTCAATCTGCAGTGTAAACTTTGCTACTTATGTGCAGTTGAATACTTACAATGCAATACAATACAATAGCAGTTACTGAGTTATGTAATCTGCAGAAAAAGTCTTGTACTTTTTCAGCCTAGGTTTTAGGAAGTAAGTTAGAGAAAGGGTTTCCATTACTGATTCTAGCATAAGATTTTAAAAACACAAGATTACTTAAGAGCACAATTAGCTGCTATATTTAATTGTCTGGTTTATACTCTAACCAGCTAGTTCTGCACCAGGCCATTAAGGCTAATGACATAGATTGGTTATTTTACATGTGTAATCCTCTAACTGTGTTGACATTTAATGATCAGAAGAACCAGATATACTGAGTTAGAATATTGGGATTTGCCCAAAACTATTAATACTCACAAAGCTGCTGACTGAAGATGAGGAGTGGTTTTGCTCAGAGTAGTTAGATTTCATGAATTATCTTTTACAGTAAACTACAGTATGTAATCCTAAAATACTGAAAGTGTCAAAAATGGAGGAACCAAATGAGTAATTTTGTCAACCAAAGTCAGTATTAATCATAAGCAAGGTCATACTTTCAAGTTGGTGATTTACACTCCAAATTTCATTAAAATGACAGTGTTCAGATTGGAGCATTAGGTGAGTCAAGGTATTCCAAATATTGGATGAGTGAGAATTTAAATACTGCCTTCAAAAGATTATTGCTACCACTTGTAATGACTAAAATGGTAATAAATATAGGAGAGAAAATTGAACAATCATTCCATCTGCATTCCAGGGGTATGAGCCATGCCTAGTGAATGCTTCATCCCAGATTACAGTACATTTACATATTATATTTCTTGTTTGGCTCAGATTAGTACAAAGGTAGAAATAAGCAATAAAAAGCAACTTTATTTTGTTACAGTCTCTTAGTTTCATACAAAGTGATTCATACTTCCGCTTACTTCTAGCATTCGTTATCTTTATTTCAATTCCAATAGATTATCCTAGCAATCAGATCTAAGATTGACAATTTTCATCAAAATCACCTGCAGGCCCATAGTAGTTTTACTCTGTGGAATTATAGGAAATTAAAATAGAATTTTTCACCAGGATGGTAGTGCGTTCAGGTCGTCCTCGATGTACGACCACAATTGAGCCCAAAATTTATGTTGTTAAGCGAGACAATTGTTAGTTTTGCCCCATTCTTATCATAGTTATTAAATAATCATTGCAGCTGTTAATAATACATTTGTTAAGTGAATCTGGTTTCCCTATTGACTTTGCTTGTCAGAGGATTGCAAATGTTGATCACATGACCCCAGACACTGCAACCATCATAAATATGAGTCAGTTACCAATGTGTGAATTTGGATCACATGATCAGGAATCAGGATGCTGCAATGGTTGTAAGTGTGAAAAAGTTAGGCCACTTTTTTCAGGGCTATTGTAATTTTGAACAGTAATAATAATAAATAATAATAAAATTTATTTCTTAGCCGCACCCTCTCCCGAAGGACACGGGGCGGCGTACAGTAAAAAACACAAAATACAATATGGACAATACACACACAAAATAAACGAATACGTGTACAGTACTAAATGAACTGTTGTTAGTCAAGAACTACTTGTAGAACTACTGCAGCTTACTACCATTATCTGATAAACCTGTCAGAGATACTGGTATAAGAAAGAGCTTGAGTTCCTTGATGTACACTAAGTGTAGAAATAGTTGTTCTGGTTTTCAGAGAACATGCTTATTTTCAAACAAAAATATTCAGCTTTACCAAGTTTTGGTAGTAGCCTCACTTTTGGGGAAACTTTCCCTGGGCATGCTTGTGGGCCCAAGCCTTTTTTGCATTTTAAAGAAGTAAAAGGATTTCATTGAGTCATTGATCCAAGTGGCTCTGTGACAGGATAGTTTTAAAACAAAAGTATTATAGACAGTCCTCAACTTACAGCCACAATTGAGCCCAACATTTATGTTATGACTTTTCTTGCCACCTTTGTTAAGTGAATCACCAGTTATTAAATTAATAACAGGTTGTTAAGGGAATATGGTTACCTCATTGACTTTGCTGGTCAGAAGGTTGCAAAAGGTGATCGCATGACCCCAGGGCACTGGAACTGTCATAAATGTGAGTTGTCAAGCATTTGAATATTGATCACGTGACCATAGGGATGCTACAATGGTTGTAAGTGTGAAACACAGTCATAAGTCATTTTTTTCAGAGCTGTTGTAACTTTGATTGGTCACTAAGCAAACAGTTGTTAGTTGAAGATTATCTGTATAGGTTTGCATTTTTAATTATTACTTTGCTTTTGCCCTTCACAGCCAGCATCTTTCAGTGTTGCTAGAAATGTTATTTAATCAATAATAAGCAAACAAACAATTCTCTCTTGAATACGACAATCTTCTTATCTATTCAATAGTTCTAAATGAAAGGGGTACCGTATTTTTCGGAGTATAAGCCGTTCTGAAGTATAAGATGCACCTAGCTTTTGGGGAGGAAAACAAGAAAAAAATCTGCCTCTGCCTCCCAGCAATTTGCCTCCTTGCAGCAAATAGCAAGCAGTGTTGTCAGCTTCAACACAGCCTGATTTAGCACGAGTAGTTGATTGGTGATTGGATCTGCCTCCCGGAATACCTCCTATCAGCTGTTCTAAGCTGTGGGGATCACCGCCGCCATCAGCGCTGGTGCTGGCCATTGCTACTGCCACCTATCGCCACCTCTGTGCACCCCATTTTCTGTGCAGCCCATTTTTGGCATCCACATGTCCCATTTTTGGCCTCTCCGTGTTCCATTTTTGGCCCGTTCCACCGCCTAGCCCCGTTGCCTGAAACAGGCCGAAAATAGGGTGTGCGGAGGCCAAAAACGGGATGCACAGAGGCCAAAAACAGGCTGTGCGAAGATGTCAATAGGTGGCAGTGGTGATGGGCAGCATGGCGCCGATGGGTGGTGGCAATCTCCGCAGCCTGGAACAACTAACAGCAGATATTCTGGGCAGATCCAACTTCCAATCAGCTGCTCATGCTAAATCAGGCTGTGCTGAAGCTGACCATGCTGTTTGCTGCAAGGAGGCAAATTGCTGGGAGGCAGATGCCAAAGGGTGGGGGCCAACAGGCGGGAAAGCTACCCATCCAGCATAATTAGATTTATAATCCATGGATAACAAAAATATAGACAAGCAGGAATTTGTGGGAAGGAGCTACAAAGCTAATAATACTTTGCTGCAGCCCTATTTAGTAGTTCTAGGAAAATAAAGTCTGCTCTGAATCCAGCTCAATGACTTCTGATGACTTCATGGACACATCCATAAGGTTTTCTTGATGTGAGCCCTTTAAGGTAGGTTATGTCAGGAAAAAGATTCCACAATGTTTAACTCTTGTTTTATTAAGGTAGGCTTATAGTAATAGAATCTTGTGCCTAACAGCACTTTTCTTTTCCTCTTCTTATATAGAAAGAGTTAAGGCAGAGCCAGTGAGTTTCTTTCTACTATTCTCTTCCTATACTGAATTTAAATGATCTTTTGCTAATATCGTTGCATAATTTTTTCAAGGTTATACTTGTGATTCTTGCAATTGGCAACAATGATTTCTTGAATTGTTTCCATTTGGGGTGTGTGTTAGATATTTCCCCCCTGCTGCTAGACAATAGAAGTCTCCACTCAGGTTCTCTGTTGCCGGCGGGAACAGGGGCTAACCTGATTGGCTGAGACGCTGGACAGCTCCCCTTTAAAACAGGAGCTGTCCGACCATTTCCTCTGTTGGATGTTTGCATGCACTGAAATAAAGAGCTGTTGATCGCTAGCCTTTTGTGCCTTTCATTACCCAATCTAACAGTGTGCTTAAATGTACATATTTATGCTGATAAAAAAATAAAGCTTCAGCTATCTTGGGATCTTATAATAAAACATATTTAAAAGACAAGACTGAATAAAAATATAAAATACCATGTTAAATAGCTGGTTGCTCAAAAACTAAAACAACATGTATTAAAATGCAATTAAAAACAGTTAGTCACCTGCATCTGAAATAATGCTCTGTGGGTGAGCCTTTTGGAGAGGGAATTCCATAAATTCTACAACAGAAAAGCTCTCCCCCTTATAAAGATTGCCAACCCTAAAAGAGAGTCTCATTTGGTGATCTTAAAGTTCTAGTAGGGACTTGAAGGAGAAAGTTTCCTTCACAGTCTGAAGCGAATGAAATTCCAGAGTTCTTTGTAACATTCCTTTTCTAATTCATTACATTCTGCACATTTCTAGTTTGAACCTGTCAAGAACTGGTCAGTCACTTTGGCATTCCCAAAGAAATAATAGGATATATATTCTTCTAGGGCTTATATAAGATCCCTCCTGATATTATTGTGATTTTTACCAATCGTTCTCTTTATTTTAGTAATGTGACTTTGGGGAGAATATAAGTAAGTTTACTATATGGCAGTGGTCCCCAACCCTTTTGGCACCAGGAATCAGTTTTGTAGAAGACAATTTTTCCATGGACCAGGGTGGGGGAATGGTCTCAGTTTTGTTTGCTTGCCCGCCACTTCCAGCTGTGCAGCCTGGTTCCTAACAGGCCAAGGATCAGTACCAGGGGTTAAGGACCCTGCTATATGATATGAAATAGGGGAAAAAAGGATAAAAATAAATTTTTATTGTTGAACACAAAAAAATCGATTGAAGCGTCATTTTTCTTAATAATATTCCAAGCTTGCTATTAATACATCAATGCTTACCTTGAATAAATTACTATTTAGTAATTCATATTAATTGTCTTTTTAAGATATCTATTATTTAAACCAATTACTCTGGGCATTGGGAGGTGCATTTACTTGGGTAAAATCCCAGAGCTTGTCTTTGACACATATTTCTATCCCAACCTTACAATTTCTTCTCTTCTTGGCTAATGGTTGAAGGTGTTGGAACATAGCCCCCTCACTGAATCAAATAATGTGCTAAATTTTCATAGATTATTATCTGCTTCTTATTGAATTGCCTTATGTATATAATAGCATAAAATTGTTTACTATTTTTCCCATAGATTTTTAGTGCTTATTATTTGATTGTTACTTACTTTACTTTACTTTATTTGCACTTATAGACCGCCAGAAGGGACTCGGGGCGGTGTACAGTCAATACACAGAAAATACAGAACATAAATAATTAAATAATTAAATAGTTAAATAGTTATGGAGGAGGTTAAAAGAAAAACTACATCTAAGTAAAGTATCTAAAATATAGTTTTTAAAACCCCTTAAAAGTACCCCATAAGTTAAATTTAAAAATAATTCCCCTAAAATACCAGTTAAAATGTATCTGCCAGGGGATAAAAGTTATGAATGTGCCAGGCCAGCTAATCGGAACAGGTGAATCTTCAGTTTTTGTCGGAAGGAGCGGAAGTCGGTGGTGGTTCTAATGTCGGGGGGGAGGTCATTCCAGAGGGTTGGGCCCATCACAGAGAAGGCCCTACTCCTGGGCGTCGCCCGTTGGCATTGCCTGATGGACGGCACCAGGAGAAGCCCCTCCCTGTGAGAGCGGATTGGTCGCAGGGATGTGTGTGGCAGGATGCGATCCCGCAGGTAGCTAGGTCCTGTGCCATGGAGCGCTTTGAAGATGGTAATCAAAACCTTGAAACGCACCCGAAAAACCACAGGCAGCCAGTGCAGCTTGCGCAGGAGAGGTGTTACGTGGGAGTACCTAGTACTCCCCATGACAGCCCGCGCGGCTGCGTTCTGGACTAGCTGTAGTCTTCGGGCGCGTCCCAAAGGAAGCCCCATGTAGAGAGCATTGCAGTAGTCCAGGCGAGACGTCACCAGCGCGTGAGTGACCGTGCGTAGGGCATCCCGGTTCAGTAGGGGGCGCAATTGGCGCACCAGGCGAACCTGGTGGAACGCCCCCCTTGCCACGGCTGCCACATGGTCATCCATTGACAGCCGGGCATCTAGGAGGACGCCCAAATTGTGCGCCCGTTCCACATGAGGCAATTGTTCGCCCAATATGGCCAGTGATGGAATCAGCTGGCTGAACTGAGGTGCCGGTAACCACAGCCACTCAGTCTTGGAGGGGTTGAGTTTGAGTCTGTTGTCCCCCATCCAGACCCCGACGGCTTCCAAGCACCGGGACATCACTTCGACAGCCTCGTTGGGGTGGTTTGGGATTGAAATGTACAGCTGGGTATCATCAGCGTACAGATGATACTCAACCCCAAAACCACGGATGATCTCCCCCAGTGGCTTCACATATGCGTTGAACAGAAGGGGCGAGAGGACCGACCCCTGTGGCACATCCGCGTCTGGTCGGAGAGGTAGGAGCCAAACCACCGCAAAACGGTGCCTCCGACTCCCATCCCCTCCAGCCGGCGCAATAGGATACCATGGTCGATGGTATCAAAAGCCGCTGAGAGATCTAATAGGACCAGGATAGAGGAACAGCCTCTATCTCTGGCCCTCCAGAGATCATCAACCAACGCGACCAAGGCCGTCTCCGTGCTGTGCCCGGGTCGGAAGCCGGACTGGCGTGGGTCTAGATATTCGGATTCGTCAAGGTGTCGCGGAAATTGCTGTGCCACCACATTCTCTACAACCTTCGCTAGAAAGGGAAGGTTGGAGACTGGACGGTAATTAGCTAGCTCCATCGGGTCAAGTGAAGGCCTCTTGAGTAAGGGCCTCACCACCGCCTCTTTCAAGGCGGTTGGTAAGGACCCCTCGCCCAACGAGGCGTTCACCAGGCCCAGTAGCCAGCCTCGTGTCACCTCCCAGGATGCCAGTACCAGCCAGGAGGGACACGGGTCCATGGAACATGTGGTGGGTCGCAGCCGTCCACGTAACCTGTCCAAATCCTCGGGGGCAACAGAGTCAAACTCCTCCCAGAATGGTCTCACAAGACTCACTGTTGACGGCTCCCCTGGTCCACTGAAGGGGGCCCATCCGCTCCGGATCTGAGCGACTTTGTCCTGCAAATATTCCCCAAACTCCTCTGCTCTGCCCTGCAAGGGGGCTTCCTGCGTCCTCTGCGATAAGAGGGAGCGGGTCACCCGGAACAGGGCGGCAGGGCGGACGCAATAAGAGCGGCACAATGTCTACGTTTGGCCGCTCTTAATGCCACAAGGTAGGTCCGTAAATAGGCTCTTACCTGTGTTCGATCAGATTCGGAGCGTGAGGACCTCCACCTGCTCTCTAGACGTCTCCTATGGCGCTTCATCACCCTCAGCTCCTCGGTATACCAAGGAGCCCGGGTGGGTTGCTGCTGTAGGAGAGGCTGCAAAGGCGCAACCCGGTCCAAGGCCCCAGCCGCCGCCCTATTCCAGGCGGCCGCTAGGTCCTCCGACCGAGAGCGGGTCAGGGCTACAGGTAGTGGCCCAAGCTCCGTCTGGAAACTATCCGGTTCCATCAGGTGCCTGGGGCGGTACCAACTTGGACAGTCTGGTTCCGCCTCCTCGCGGTGGGGGGTAGCGCCAGGGAAGTCCAGCCGGAGAGATGAGTGATCTGACCATGACAGGGGAGTGATAACTAAATCCCCTATTCCCAGATCACTCGTCCACTGCTCAGATATGAAAACAAGGTCCAGTGTGTGGCCACCTTCGTGTGTGGGGCCCTGAATTAATTGGGTCAGGTCCATGGCTGTCATGGAAGCCATGAACTCCCGAGCCACCTCAGATGCTACTCCCGTCGACGGCAAGTTGAAATCCCCCATAACCAAAAGTTTGGGGATCTCAACTGCCGTCTCTGAGATCAGCTCGATGAGCTCGGGCAGGGCTGCTGATGTATAGCGAGGAGCCAAGTATACAATCAGCAGACCCCACTGCCTCCCTGGGCCCCACTTCACACCAAGGGACTCACACCCGGGTATCTGAGGAACAGTGAACTCCCTTGGCTCTAAACATTCCCGTATAACTACCGCCACCCCACCACCCTTACCCAGGGCCCGAGGCTGATGGAATGCACGGAAACCCGGTGGGCACATTTCCACGAGGGGTAAACCACCCTCGTGGCCCAACCAGGTCTCCGTTATCCCTGCAAGGTCCAGCTCCCCCTCAGAGATCAACTCACTGATGAGGGGGGCCTTGTTGGTCACGGACCTTGCATTGCAAAGCATCAGCCGCAGGCCCTGGCTCTGTAGTTCCTGACCACCTAGACTGCGGGGGTTGGTACAAACGACCGGGCGTAACCAGCAGCCACGGTCTCCCAACCGACCTTGTGATCTTCTCTTGTCCTCGCATCCCCCCCTCCCTGCAACCGTTGTAATAAAACAACCCTCTGTTGGAATAGCTTGTTCCCTCCCCCCCCACCCCACTCACTTCCCTCCTGGACTCACCTGTTTGTCTGGCACTGGCTCCCCTCCCGGCCTGATTAACCCACCCCCCCACCCTGGAACCCCCTAACAACGATACAAAACATTTAATTAAAAATCCCCTTAGCTTCCGTTTCTTCCACCTCTCGGGGTTGTTGTTTATCTTTAGGTTAAAATATTATGTATTATACAATATTCATTGGTCATTAATTATACTTTCATTTGTGGAGTTCCACAATACATCAGGCTGTTTAATAATAGTTTAATAGCTTAACAGCTTCTGTATTAGCTGTTTAATAGCTAAAGTCTTGACAAAATATGAGCTGAGGAGGCCTACTTATAATCATTTGTATGATGTACTGTACATATGTAGAAGCCAGCCTGTCACATTTTTGATGGACACAATTATCAATATATGAAACCGATGAATATATGAAACCTAACAAAGCTTGAATCATCATTTTTATGACATAATTTAGGAGAGTCTTGTCAAAAAAAAAAATCATCAGTGAGCAATCTTTTAGTATCCCAGGTTTTGGAAGGCTGTCAGCAACCTTAATAAACAGAGTGATGACATCGTCCAAGTAGTCCTGCACTAGGCTAAAGGGATAGGAGATGGGTTTTATTTCTTTTTTTCCCCTTCTCATATTTTTTTTAGTGGGTGATGGTTTTCCTTTGTTTCTGTGTTAAATCTAGTGTAAGAGTTTTTTTTAAAAAAGGTTTTCATTTATGTATCTATCTTAATATTAGCCAACATTTGACGTATGACTCCAAGGAGAAACATACTCAAAACAACTATTACAGTTATTTGTTCCATAAAAAAGAATGATACACAAAGACTTCATTTAAGAATGAAAACTGTATAATTCCCAGAGGATCTTAATTTTAAGGAAAATGAGAGCTGATTTGATGTGGTACTTAAAAACACCAGGCGAGATACCTGCGATTGCAAATTCCTGTCCCGCCTTAGGCACAAAGCCAGTTGTGTGACCTTAGGTCAGTCACTCCCTCGTAGTTCTGGGAAGAAGGCAAAGGAAAATGTTGCTAAGGAAACTGCATGGACTTGTCTTTTAATTTCTTAAGAGTTAGGACTGATTTGAAGGCACATGTTCATGCACGTGTACACACAAATAGAGTCACAAGGACAAGTTTGGTGTGAAGGGGATAAAATAAGCATTATTAAAAGATCCAGAGCCGTATCATTTTGGGATAATAACAGAAATACTTAAGTGACTATATTTCTAGTACATGCAAATCAAAACCTTAGACTCTAACATCTTTATGAACAGTAGCAAAGCAACTCTTAAGCAGGTTACATAATTACTGCATATAATTTCAGAATTCTTTGCCAAACAGAGATGCAAGGTGAGCTAATTGGGCACTGTTAATCCAGGTAAAAGGAAAATGTAGCCCTTTTAGCAAACAGAATTGTTTTATCAGTGTTTTAATTCCAAATACCTTCCTTCCCTGATGTTGTTTGGCCAGGCTAGTGCTCTACTACCAAAGTGGACTTTCATAATAAGCCCAATGTTAACCTAGTGTGGAGCCAGAGCATTTGAAAGAGTAGGATGCCCAGAAACTGTCTTTAAGAATGGAACCTCCTATTAGAAGCACTCTCCCCCCCAAGTCCTTATCACACTTCTCTTGCTTAAGGCTGCTTTGAATAAAGTATAAGAATTAAGCTTGTATAGTAGCACCTAATTAAAAAAAGATACATACTATGTTGCAGTTATATAGATATTTCTAGGGCAGTGGTGGGCAACCTTTTTTTTCAACTGAGCCAAATCTCGCCAAAACCACGATTGAAATTTATTTTGAGAGCCACATTTTTAAAACTGAAAATATATAGGATGGTACACTGTTTTTAGTTTCAATAAATTCTGGCATTTGAAGCACACAAGTCTTAAAGCTGTCAAGTTGCAAGACCCTCGCACCCCCAACCCTTTAGAAAAAAAAACCCAGGGTCTTCAAACCTGACAGCTTGAAGACTTGTGGACTTCAACTCCCAGAATTCTGAGAATTGAAGTCCACCAAGGGCATCAATCATATTAGCCCAGGGATCTGCAAAATTGGCTCTTAAGACTGGTGGACTTCAACTCCCAGAATTCTGAGAATTGAAGTCCACCAGTCTTAAAACAGACAACTTTGCAGACCTCTGTGTTAGCCCAAAGCCTGGCGCTGGGCGGGCCTTGCTCCCCCATTGGTGGAGCCCCAAGAAGCGAGGAGGGAGAAAAAGAGACGGAGGCCAAGGAGCTTCCCCCCCCTCCCCTCCCAGCAAAAATCTAACCGGGGAGCCGGGCGGGCTGTAGCAAATTAGCCGATCACGCCGTGTGATCATGCGGCATGATCGGCTAATTTGCTACTGCCCGCCCGGCTCCCCGGTTAGATTTTTGCTGGGAGGGGGCGGGGGGAAGCTCCTTAGCCTCCGTTTCTTTTTCTGCCTCCTCGCTTCTCGTCCCCGCCCGACTTCAGGATCCTCCCTAATCATTGTGGATCGAAAAGAAAAAAGGGAAAGGGGCGCTTGTTTTGAAGTGCCCGAGAGGAGGGAGGGGAGCGGGCGCCCGGCACACAGAAGAGCCGCATTAAAATGCGTAAAGAGCCGCTTGTGGCTCGTGAGCCGCGGCTTGCCGACCACTGTTCTAGGGGAATGTTTTAAGTTTTTCTTAAACATTTTTGCTAATCTTTCAGGTGACGTGTGCCATTTATAAAACATTTTATACAAATTATCTTTGTTTGCTGTCTCCATTGTCAATTTATAGTTCCTTTTCCACAGTTGTTGCCATTTTGCTAGTTCTATTGTATATCCAAAGTTTTTTGGCCATCTTATCATTGTTTCTTTAACCTCTTCTTCTAAATTTAGTTTGAGTAGATAACTACGGTATACAATTTTTAAATCATTTTTTCATCCGTTCCCATGAGTATCTTAACGCGTTCTGAATTTTTCATATTAAAACCATACTCTTCAACATCCTTCTCATATCTTGTTTATATTTACATTTGTTTAAACCATCCTATATCAATCCCTTGTTCTTCTAATTTTTTCTTCTGTTTTAGTTCTCCCTGTGCTGCTAGTATATCTTTATACCCAATAACCTTTTTCATAATACTAATATTCGGGTGTGTCAAAGCTTCCACTGTTGAAAGCCACATTGGTATTTCCATACGGTACTTTTATTTCACTTTTTCCCATACTGCATATAAACATTTTTTACGTAGTGTCTCTGAAAATAACCATGTGTTCCATTTTTCCCATACCACAAAAATGTGTGCCAACCCAGTTGCATGTCATGTCCCTCCAAGGATAATAACCTTGCATTTCTTAATATCCATTCTTTTATCCACGTTAAAGCTGCTACTTGGTAGTATAATTCCCAATTCGGTACACCAAATCCACCTCTAATCCTTGAATCTGATAACATTCTTATGTCAATTCTCACTTTCTTTCTTTGCCAGATATATTTTCCTATTATTTTATCTAGTATTTCGAAGTACGGTATTTTTTTTCCAGTTTTATCGGTATTGTTTGAAATAAAAATAATATTCTTGGTAATATATTCATTTTAATTACCACTATTATTCCCATTAATGATAGCTGTAGGTTTTTCCATTTCTCTATATCCATTTCAATTTGATTTCTTTATAATAATTATCTTCTTTAATAGTTACACATCTCGAAGTCAGCTGTATTCTTAAATATTTCACTTTTCTTACTATTTGAATATCTAATTTCTCCATTATTTCCCTTTTCTGTTTTTCTGTTATGTTTTTCACTAGAATGTTTGTTTTAACTTTATTAATTTTCAATTCTACAACTCCCCCATACTCTTCCATTTGCTCTAGTAGTTTTGGACCTGTTTCTATTGGATCTTCAATAATAAATACTAAGTCATCTGCAAATGCTTGCAATTTATATTCTTCTTTTTAAATTTTCATTCCTTTTATATCTTTATTTTGCCTTATCTTTCTGTTTAAAACTTCTAGTGTAAATATGAATAATAGTGGAGATAGTGGACACCCTTATCTAGTCCCTTTTCTAATCAGCACTTTTTCTGTCATATCTCCATTTACCATCACCTTAACCTGTTGTTGAGAGTGTTTAAGTTGAAAACAACAAAAATGGTTGGAATTCTAGTGGGATAGGCTTAGGTAGGTGGCTGTGAGGTAAATTTATTCTGTGTGTCAAGAGGTTTGTTTTATACATACATTAATCCATCTGGAAAGTTTGTTAGCCTGAGCTTTTGCATCCTAGGCTAGACGGACAGATAGATATTAAGATATTGTTTGAGTCTCTGAATTATTCTATTCAGGAGAAATTTCATGCCTACGCTGTAACTTTATAACTTCCTTAACACAGTAGAAGACTAAGTTCACATTAAGCAAAAAGGTTGATGTAGTCACAGTGTTATAGTATCTGACTATATAATGTGCTACGCCTTCCGGGTGAAAAGAAATCTTCTGACAGCAACGTAGCTGAAATGGCTATTAAGATCCACCACTTTCCTTGTTAGATGTACTGCAGTGACTCACACAGGAAGCAAGAGACTCACAATGACAATCAGTCTGAGAAGTAAGAAGGTCAGGTCGACATTTTCTCATGTAGGTTAGTGATAATTGTCTATGACCCTTTGAAGGAAGGTCAGAACTTCAGGATGGATAGCAATACTAGGAAATTTCCTTTTTCTCTAAATCCCTTTAGAGAGATTTACTTATTTACATAGGGATCTCTAATCCATTAGACTTCAGAAATAAATTGTACAATTATATTGGTAGTTTATATAAATGGGTTGAATCTTATAATTAAATTTAACAGAGACAATATTATTTTATGTAAGTGAAAGAAATATTACCTAGAATGGGAAATGTTTGGTTTGCAACAATATTTGTAAAAAGGACTTAAAACTGTAATTGATTACTAACCAAATATCAGTGAACAAAGTGATAGTTGCAAAAAAAAGACAAACTTAATTTTATGCTTCATTAATAGAAGTATCTCATGAATCTCATAAAGTTCTTATTGGTCTGACCACACTTTGAGTATAGTGTATAGTTCTGATCATTTAAAATGAATGGAACACAAATGGAATCGAAGCAGGTTCAGAGATGGGCACTAAGGATGCTGTCAGCCTTGCACATTGGTCCAGATAGAAAGCATGTCCAGATTAACTAATTTTACTTTATTGTAAAGTTACCTTAATCAAATCTTGCAAATCTGAAAATGTATTTATCCATTGTTAACTTTAAAGTCTAAGAAACTAGAAAGTTTCTTCTTCCTTCTGAGATATTTGCCATGCCCTCATTGCTTCTGCAAGCTAAACTGCTTCTTATCCCATCATCCCCCTGGCTATGGCTCTTCCCTGATTATTCTTACATAGCATTATAGGTAATCAGTGAACTAAAAGTTGAATCTTTATGAAAACGTATTGGATGAAGTAGGTTCATTTAGCCTGAGAAGGCTGAAGGAAAATATGGTTGAAAATAACAGAAAATTGTCGCATAGATATCTGTTCTTTATGATCCCAGAAAATAGGTTGTGGTATAATGAATTTTAATTACAGGAAGGCAGATCCTGCTTGACCCTTCTTTAAATAAATTCTGATAAGTTCAAGTTGCAATAAACACAATAGCATTTTTATATGTGGAATTGATAAAGGCATTTTATGGCTGAAATTCATACCCCTGAGGCTGAGCCAAAGTTAAAATTGCTTTTAATATTATTCTATGTAAAATGATATTAATATAGAATAAGATTTATTATGCACCAAAATTTGACAGTAAAATCACTGAAATAAGAAAAGCAGCAATAAATCAATCAATAAATATGCCACATACCAGCATTTGATAGAGAAATAATGAAAGCCTTAGAAAAGATACTCAGATGCAGGGTTGTTTGTGGCTACAAAGATCAAAATTGTGCCAGTAATGATTTTCCCTCTGACAGTGTATTAAAGTTGAGTTTGGAAGGATAGGAAGTTTATTGATGCTTTCAAAATGTGATGTTTCTGACAATATCAGGATAGCCAAACACCCCACTCCCTTGGCTGGCGGATCACAGAACAATTTTTTTTCAGTTGAGAACAACTGAGAAATTATGAATTAATAATAAAACAAATAACTAATTATCATATTAAAACACTAGTGATGAAAATCTATCATAAGATACTTTAGTATTTTTTTTTCAGCTGTTTTCACTTGGTAAAAGGTAAAGGTTTCTCTCGCACATATGTGCTAGTCGTTCCTGACTCTAGGGGATGGTGCTCACCTGTTTCAAAGCCAAGAGCCAGCGTTGTCCAAAGACGTCTCCATGTTCATGTGGCAGCATGACTAAATGCTGAAGGCGCATGGAATGCTGTTATCTTCCCACCAAAGGTGGTTCCTATTTTTCTACTTGCATTTTAACCTGCTTTTGAACTGGTAGTTTGGCAGAAGCTGGGACAAGTAACGGGAGCTCATTCCGTTATGTGGTGCTAGGGATTCAAACCCCCGAACTGCCGACCTTTCTGATCAACAAGCTCAGCGTCTTAGCCACTAAGCCACTGCGTCCCTTGTTTGCACCAAGCCCACAGGAAATAATTACAATAGCAAGGAAGCCAGCATTTTCTAAGAAATTTAGTCATAGTATTGCCTTAGAACATATTATTGCATTAAAGGTTTCCTCATATAACCAAGACAACATTTTATCTTATTGTATAAAAAATGTTCAGTACCAAGTTCCTTTGAAATACTTCTATTTTTAGCATGTTTTAAAAATCATTTGACTAATAATGATAATAATACACTAAAGTTGACATAGAAGAACGTATTTTTTTAAAATCTGTGTACACTATTTTCAAATTAATTTGCTATACATTTTAAACTAAAGTGATACTTTATCACACACATAACCAAATATTTTTTCCAAAATGTCAAAACAAAATTTATGTAGATTTTTATTTAATTTTTCTCCAGAATTCTGAGAAAACATATTTAGTAAACTGATGGATCCACAAGTTCATCACAGCACATTTTATATTTATTAGAGCTTACAAAGTGTACAATTCCTTTAGAACTCAGCATTCAACCTAGCAGAAGCATTGTGAAAAAATTACATCTATGAGATACATTGAAAAGCTGAAATGTGTTACTATTACCCTCTTCTCAAATCATTTGTTTGGAACATTTATTTTGGCAAAACAGTCTGAATACAAAAGAAATTGCCTGATGTCTTCATTTCTTATACTCATTCTTCGATATTTCAATTTCTTTCAAAAGTAATTTGATGTGCTTCATAATTCATGAGTCTATTTAGTAGGTATATCCCATACATTTGAATTTTGTACATAAATTTTGAACTGAAATATTGTTTTGTATATTCATAGACACAGCTAGACTTTTACCACACACTGATTGTTGGAAGGGACAGGAACTTTTCCAAAGGAATTTATGCATTGTTAAATACATATTTTTACATTTTACATTAGATCAAGCTTGGACCCAGAAGCATATAGACATCTAATGTATTAGGTTTTTTAAAACAAATATGTCATTTTAAAAGGGAACATACTATGGACTGCAGTCCAGAGTTGCATATTATTCTAATAGGTAAAATAATTCTGCTCTACACCCAGCTATTCCAGGAAAAAATAAGCAAGGATTTAAATAGCTAAAATTACAATATATGCTGTAGTTGGGAAATATAAAGATCATCAAATTCAGCCAGATTTCTCAGATGAAGTTCAATTCAAGTCTTGAAAAAATATCAGCAATACTGAAAGCAACCTCTCTTCTACTTCAGGCTAAAATTTGAAAACAAGTAGAGATGTGCAACAATTTCCAATTAAACCCCGTTTGAATTCAAAATGCTATTTTAGTGTAAAACAACTGTAGAAAGTGGGTTATTTTGATCACTTTTGAAGTGTTTTGAGTTTGAAACATTTCTGTTCTTAGTTTAAAACAGCACTGTTCAGAGTTTAAACCACTGTGCTTCCAGTTTAAAGTTTCCCGCCTGTTTCACATTTGAAATGGGGTATTTCAAATTAAAATTGTGCTGAGAGACAGTTACAGTATCAAGTTATATATAACTTATATTTATTTGGAATTATTTACTTCAACTGAACTCAACTTGCACTGGAAAGTATTGTTGTTGTCTTAGCAAGGTAGAAAGTTAAACTAACAGTCACGTATGACATTCTTCGGAGTTTATGTTGTGGTGAGGCAGCATTCCATAGTGTATGAACAATTCTAGTAGTGCCAACTATAACAAATATTCTTCTCAGCAATTAATTAACCAGTTTCCTTTTAGGCAAGTAATGGAACAATTTTCAGTTTTGGGTTTTTTTTTTTTGCGGGGGGGGGGGTACCACATACTGTTTCATCAACCCATTGCAGGAGGGAGGGGGAATACACTGTAAAACAATAGTGTATAAAAATTCTGTTTACATTTGTATTATTAATATTAGCAATATTGTTTACAGCAATTATGTGAAAAGTCCTTCAACAAAACTGACAAAGCACATAGCTTTCCCAGTTTATTCTAAGATGCCAAATTAATTTCACATTAACAATCTTCAGTGCAGGTGTCTCTAAGAAGAGACAAGGCTTTAAATAAAACACAGCTTTACTTCTATGTAGCTATTGTTTATTTCTAATAGCTATACAGCAGAAATTGCCAGTGGAATTGTACCTACTATTTATCATCATTCTGAAAATCATACTTTGCACAGATTTATAAAATGCTTTCTAATATTTTATTTACACTTCAATATTTTAAAAGCCTTGTGTTGATCTATGCATTTCAATTTTCTATTACCATAGTCTGTGTAAAGGAAATGTTTGCCTTTGTTTTTATTTACAAAGGAATTATTACTATATATTTAATCTTTCAGATTTCACTACTGTACTTATTTTCTGAAAACGTAGCCAACTAAATGGCCATGTCCACTAGTTATTAAGAAATGTTCTGAAGCAATGTAGAGTAAATAACTTTTGTAAGCTGTAATACAGCTACGTGCAGCGTGTACTGTACAATTACAGCCCCAAACCCTTTGTAAAACCCCAACATTCCTTCTTCACGTTTTATACTATTGATGCAGTCTCTCATCCCTTCATACTGTGTATTGATGGGGAGAACTTCATATCCAAGGTCTGTATTGTCAATGATGGTGCGTGTCCCTTGAATATGAAGGCGATGCAAAACTGTCTCCAGTGGATAAAGCATAACATCTGCACAAAGACTGGCAGCAAAGCTTGCAATAAGTTCAGGAAAATAAGCATCCAACATGTTTTGCACAGAATTAGAGTTCTCAGCTGGGAAGCTTGAAGAATTCTCTTTCTTTAGGAAGAACAGGACCAGTTTCTGTACTGCTGAGCTGATTATGTAATGAAGAACTCCATGCAGGACTGTTGGAAAGGTCAATGCCAGTAGAGGGAGTAGTCGCTTGCTATGGGGAATTCCAAAGCCCATTGCTCTGCCTATGCCCTCTTTCAGGCAATCCAAAATTCCAGGATTATCACGAATGATTTCACTCTGTTAAGAGAACACAATATTTCAACTAAATACCCAGAATGTATTACTGTGACTGGTTCAAATTTATTCAGAAAAAACAACTTCTATAGAATCTGTTAGATTTCAAGCCTATTGTATTTCTGGTTGAATAGGCTTTGATTTAAAGCAGTTGTGTACCAACCCACAGCCCAGAGGTTGCATGCAATCCTGGACAGCTATAATGCGGCCCCACAAGATTTTAAACTTTTAAAATTAGTGTGTGATTTATATACATTAACCATATTATATATTTTATATAATATGGTTAATGTATATAAATCACACACTAATTCCTCTTCACTCAGTGCAGCCCAGGCAAGGCAAAAGGTTGGACATCCATGATTTAAATATTATGCCAAATGGTTGCTCTAAAGCTTATGAAATTATAGAAGGCATAATTAAATGCTTGGTTTATCCTCCAATCATATATTCACTTTATATTATCTTCTGTAATTGATCCATGCAAATTATATGACATTAGGGTCAGGTCTTCTCTGTATTTAAAGTTTTAATTTCTTGGTGACTTTACAGAATAGCAATAGCACTTGGACTTATATACCGCTTCATAGTGATTTTACAGCCCTTTCTAAGTGGTTTACAGTGTCCCCATATTGCCCCCAACAATCTGGGTTTTGATTTTACCCACCTCAGAAGAATGGAAGGCTGAGTCAACCTTGAGCTGGTGAGATTTGAACTGCCGAACTGCAGCTAGCAGTCAGCTGAAGTAGCCTGCAGTACTGCACTCTAACCACCTCAGCGCCACCTCAGCTCTTATATATAGTGAATCTCTAACGGTAGTAAAAGGCATCAGGTATAGTTTGTAAAAGTAGTACAGGGGATCAGACATAGTTTGAAAGATTCTAACAGAGTTTCTTAACCTTGGCAATTTTAACATGTGTGGGAGTTCTGGGAGTTGAAGTCCACATATCTTAAAGTTGCTTAGGTTGAGAAACATTGTTCTAAATGATTAACAAACATACTCAGTATTTGCCAGCTTTGCTTTTTATCTCAGTTCAAGTTCTTTGGAAGGCGGAGTAGCTATGGGTATTTGGAATCTCCGGCAACGTTCCCTCTATTTTTTTTTCAGCGTGAGCGGAAAAGTATAGTGTTTGAGTGGCACATTTTCATGCCTGAGCACCTGCATTTTTTTCACAGGTGTCACCTAAGACAACAACGAAATCAGTGTTATTTGAAACTCAAAGTTATGTTTCTTCAAGGTAACCGTTTAATTAAAAGTGTTATATAATATCAGTATCACTTATAATACTGCAAGTCTGCAATATTAAAATACTTGTATAGGGGATCCCCTGGATCCCCCGAAGAGATCAAATCACAACCAGTATGCCGCCTTCTTGGTATATTGCTTTTATTTTCATTGAGTTTTTAAAAAGGAGCATTATTTCATCCTTTTTTCTTTATTTTTGATTGATATCTGCAATTTGTGTTAATTCCGTTCTGAAACCCAGCTCTCTTAAACATCTGTTAAATTCTTTGTGGTGCTCTTTTAGAATTGGCCAACTAATATTTCTGTTCCCCCAACTAATGCCAGGTAGAGTTGACTGAAAAAGTAATTTTTCATGAAGGGACATTTTCCTAGTATTTATGAATAATAGTTCATATTTATATCTGCTAGCTTCAGCAGAGGATGACAAATTATTCTAAAGCTATTATTGTTGCTTGTATCTCCTAATTTCAATATTTGTCTTGACACTCAGTACATCTTGCAACTATTTGCAGTTGGCAAATAAATATGGTAAATGATTATGCTTTTTCAAGACATTTCAGTAATTGATAATAATTAGTATTTTGCATGTTGTGCACAAAAACTGAGTATTTCATACTGGGGGAGACACTCCCAAAACACAGCAGGAACAAAAAAGATAACATTCCCTCCCCCTCTCCTAAAAATCTTTCAACTGGAAAGTTCACAATAATTACATGCACTAACCTCTTAAAGGAGCCGTTGCAAATACCCGTTGTTTTTTTAACCATTTTACTGAAATGTGAAAACTCAAGATAAATGTTTTTAATTCATTGCTAAGGAGGGAGGGGGCAGGGGGTGTTTATTGTTTTTTACTTTATTGAGGGCTCCAGACCGTCACCCTCTGTCTTGCAAAAAGCATGATCTCACACCCACTAAAATCTCCCCCTCCCGCCTCAGTGCATACCGGCATTATCCCTTTCCGTAGCCACTTCTCCTCCCTCCCCAAGATTCACCCGCCAACACTAAGAGGAACAAGGAAAGAAGCACCTTCTCTGCCCGGTGCCCCATACCGCTGTGCGCCGAAAGCCAGCCGCAACCCTCCAAAGCAGCTGGTTAATGAGCTTCCCCGCTTCAGTCAAGTGCAGCCTCTGCCGGGAGGGGGTGGGTGCAATCCAATCCGAACGGCAGCCAATAGCCATCGCTCATTCCCCACTGGCTCTAGATTGTCCTGGGAACCGGCAAGCGCGAGCAAGAGAGGGCGGGAGACGCCCGCTTTCTCTCCCCCCCCACCTAAGTCTGGCTGCGCAACCAACCACAGATCAAAACTTTCCCTGCCTCCATCCCGAGAGTGGAGAGGTATAACTTCTGTGACAGAAATCAGCCTGGGTGCTCCGCGACTTGGAACAGAATCAGCAGGGACCCCAGCCGTTATGCAAAGAAAGCCCAGGAGTGCGAAAGCTAGCGCTGGGAGCGGAGAGTGGCCTCTCATCTAATGGGAAACGTGACATTGAAAATCACTGCGCAGCAGTTACAAACTGCTGCGTGGTGTTGTCATGCTATGTGCGCGGGCGCGCAACTTAGAGGGAACATTGATCTCCGGAGACAAGGAACTTCCAACTCCTGTTCTGGATGGGGTGGCACTACCCCAAATAGGCCTGGTGGGCAATCTGGGGATCCTCCTGGCCATGTAACTCCCACTCAAACAGCAGGTAGCAGTCATGGCCAGCAATGCCTTTGTACATCTTTGGCTGATGCCCCAGTTGTGCCTATACTGGGACTGGGAGGCCCTGCTTACAATAACTCACACCCTTGTAACCTCCAGATGAGAATATTGTAACACGCTTTACAAGGGGTGCCCTTGCAGACCATTAGCAAATTTCAACTGGTCAGAATGTAGGGCCAGCAGATAGGGTGCCAGATATATGGCACATATAACACCACTTGTGTGTCAGCTGCATTGGTTACCAGTGTGTTTCTGGTAACAATGGTGCAATTCAAGGGTACCTGAGGGATTGCCCTTTTTCCAGAATCTCTATTTATCCAAATAGGCCAAATAATGGGCACACTGCAGATCCCTTCAGTCAAAGAATGTCAACTGGCGGGAGCTAAAAAGTGAGCTTTTTCTGCAGTACCCCCCTGCTCTATGGAGATTAGAATGGCCCCAGCCCTGTTAGCGTCTTGTAAAGCTTTTGTAAAACCTGGCTATGCTCCCAAGCTATGGGCACCATATGAGCCAAGGGTGCTGGCTCCTGGCTATATTGTTAACAGGCCAAGATATCTTGCTCTTATGTGTAAATTAGATGTTTTAACATTCTGTATTGGTTTTAATGTTTTTACTGTTTCTACTGCTTTAAAATGTTTTTAAATTTTTGATTGTAATGTATGTTTGAATTTTAAGCTGCCCAGAGTCATTTATTGAAACAGGCGACTATAGAAATCAAATAAGTAAATAAACAGGGACTGGAAAGCACAGATCTGCAACTATTATGCTAAATGGCTTATGAAGTTCTTAGGGTGCCACCAAGTGGTAAGCACTTTGAAAAGCAATGCATAGGGAAGGAAACTACTTGCTGGTTTGTGGGCCACATTAGTCTCAAAAATTATTATTCATTATAGTTAATATGTTTTCCATATTAGAGATTAAATTAAGCAAATTGAATGAGACCCTGAAAGAAAGAATGTTATTCTATTAAAAAACAAATATATGACACCTGATCTTCAGGTGCATGTAACGATTTTGGAAATTTTAACTATTTTCCTTCAGAAGCAAAAGCCGTAAGACAGAATGTAAAAGCTCAGTTCCAAGGCTATGAACTTCAAATTCCAATTCCTCCAGAATTATACAAAAGAATATGCAAATATGTATGTATATACAATCAAAACTTACTTGCACAGTTTCAATCAAACTTGCTGAATAAAAAGGCATTGCTATGATGCAAGTCAACCTAGAGGAATAAATACAGTTACTATTTTGATAATCAAAATCCAATTTACTAAAATCCAATCACATATTTTAATTTCAAACATCCCAATCAAGAATCACCAATAAGTCTTTATGATTTAATCTATTTCAGTCATATAGGTAATTCTCAGGTTGCAAGGGTAATTGGAACTAGGATTTTCATCACCAAGTTATGTGATCATAAAAAGTACGATGTCATATGACCATGTCACTTAGCAATGCTCATTCGAGCAGTTCCTGTTGTTTTTATTAAATGAAGACTGGGGGATTGTTAAAGCAAAGACTTTATGTGATTGCATCTTCCTAGCTCCTGCCAGCTCCCCTATTGACTTTGCTTGTGGGAAGCTGCTAGGGAAGGTCAGAAAAGATGCTCACATGATCATGGGCTGTTGCAACTGGTCCAAAACAGCAACCCCTGGCCAAGCACTCAGCTGTGATCGCTTGTGTTTGGGAGTGCTGGGACAGTCAAAAATCAGGAGACCAATTATGAATGGCCAGCGAAAGTCAACAACTACTTGTATTTTATTTTTCTTCAAACCATTATGTATAATTTTCTGAATGCTACTTAAATTCACGAATTGGAAAGAAGAAAAAAAGAAACGAGAATTCATTGTCAGTTTGTCAACTATGCTGCATTTGTGTGTGTGTCCATCAAGGGAATCATCAGAATAAAATGAAGAAAACAGATTTTAGTAATAAAAAAATACTAAACCTGAAAGTCTCAAGAAAGTTATCCACAAATTGGACCATTCACAGTGTTTGATTACCTTTCAGAATGTTCAGTCAGAGAATGGTATTTTTTCTATAACTGAGAATTCTGGATTTGGTACTCCAACAAATCCATGATAATCCTGTTCAAATTGATGATGTTATTCTACAACAGAGAGTCTTACTGTGCTTACCATTCAATTTTGTTTTGCCCATGTGGTTATTAATTTGAAAGTAGGATAATAACAAGCATTTTACCAATAAAAACTGACAATCATACATACGCTTTTAGGGTCAGATGTCCTCCGATTTGCCTGGGATTCCATTTGTGTGAAATTTCTCTGAAATAAATGTAAAAAGATTTCTTATTCAAGCAACAATCAGAATATATACCAAGTCATTACTTTATGCTAGGCTTACAGTAAGGAGTCACGAATAATCTATAGTAAACTGAAGGAGCATCAATTCCCATGGTACTCTAAATAGGTTGGCGCATTATATGCGCAACAGTGTTTTCATCACGCTGGGTTTTGTTTGAGGGATATACAGTAAAAGCTCTTGTACTATAAAAATAAAGGCATTGGGTGAAATGCAAATATTTACAGGTAAGTCCTCAATTTATGACCACAATTGAGCTCAAAATTTCCATCGCTAAGCAAAGTAATTGTTAAGTGGGTTGTGTCCCATTTTAGGATCTTTTTGCCATAGCTCTTAAGTCACTAAATCATTAGGTGAATCACGTGCTTAAATGAATATGGCTTCCCCCATTGACTTTGCTTGTCAGCAGCTCACTAAGAAGGTTGTGAATGGCAATCCCAGGACATTGGGATTACCATCATAAATACATGCCAGTTGCGAAGCACCCAAAGTTTTATCACATGATTGTGGGGATGCTTCAACAGTCATAAGTCTGAGAACTGGTTGCAAGTCACTGTTTGCAGTGGCGTTGTAACTCTGAACAGTCGTTAAATGAATGGTTGTAAGTCAAAGATTACCTTTGTGTGCTGTTTTATTTTACTTATTAATACTTATTGGACGTTGCGATAATCTCATTATTTACATTAAAACTGAAGAAAAATTAAGACGCGCTTATATTAAGAACAATACAGAATTGGTAATGGAGATAAAGATGCATTTTAAAGGCAAAATACAGAAACCCCAAAGGATAAGAAAAGGTGTGTATTCATTGATATAGAGCAGAAAGTCTTACTAACTGGTAATTTTCTATAACAAAGTCTATCCTATTTCTAGAATTCCTATTAATACAATTTCAGCATATATTATTATTAGTTTACAATACTGTACATCTGAATATACAATACAGGTAGTCCTCAACTTACCACCACAACTGAGCCCAAAATTTGTTGTATAACCTCTCTCATCACATTTGTTAAGAGAATCCCTGCAGTTGTTAAATTAGGAACATGGTTGTTAAGTGACTGTTTTCCCCATTGACTTTGCTTGTCAGAAGGTCGCAAAAGGGGATCCCATGCCCCCGGGACGCTGCAACCATCATAAATATGAGTCAGTTGTCAAGCAACTGTTGCAACTGTCTTAAGTGTGAAAAATGGTCACAGGTTCCTTTTTTCAGTGCCGTTTTAACTTTGAAGGTCACTAAAGAACTGTTGTAAATTGAGGACTACCATACCTTTAGGTACAATCCTATATTCATATTAGATGTTAAAATAATTTCCTTAAAAATCTGGTTTATCCAGGAATGTGTGCATGCCTGCTTTGTGCTGCTGATCCTAAGCCAGATAGTTTTATTAGACATTCTGGTTAGTCTGCATACATGTGCTGGGCCTACCTTCACAAGCGTTTGGAACATGCTTGGTCAATACCAAACTCTCTTCTTCCTCCTACAGACACATGTTAGTGGATCGGCTCAGCAAAGGAGAGGAAGTAAGTGTCTCTAGAAATAGTGCCATGTAACAGTCCACATAACACTAAAGATGCTTTTTTAACATTTCCCAGGCAGCAGAAAGGGCAGAAGTTCAAACAGATAAGCTTCAACTGAATTGGAACTGGATATGTCTAGTCTAGTGAAAAGAAAGGCTAAGGGTAACATGATAGCAGTGTTCCAATATCTAAGGAGCTGCAGCAAAAAAGGAGATCAATTTGTTCTCCAAAGCACCTGAAGGCTGGACAAGAAGTAACAGATGGAAACTTATCAAGGAGAGATCCAGCCTAGAACTAAGGAGAAATTTCCTGACTGTGAAAACAATCAATGGAACAGCTAACCTCCAAATGTTGTGGGTGCTCCAACATCAAAGGCTTTTAAGAGATCAGACACTAATTTGTCTGAAATGATATAGGGTCTCCTGCTTGAGCAGATGGTTGGACCTGAAGACCTCCAAGATCCCTGGCAACTCTGTTATTCTGAATGATTCTCATCATAAAGCAACTATTAGATTGACTTTTTTTTAACCAATTTAAAGAATTTTTTACATATATATGAACAATTATTAATATTTTATTTAATACAATGAGACAAAATATGATTATACCTTGGCAAGGGTGTGAATTCACTGATGATGCCTTCTGCTCCAAGGGCTATACCCTGGACAATGAAAGTACTCCCCATTCCTTTCCAAAGAGCTCTGGGGCCCTAAAATTTAAGTTATAATTTGTTCAGTATTGTATGTATTGAAAAAGCCAATGTTATCAAATAATAACCTTTTTACATATTGTCATTTTGTACTATTACAAAGTCACAGTGCATAAATAAAATAAAATAAGAAAACAAAAATTGTTCTTTAAAAACCTGTAAATTAAGTTTATAAATAAATAATCTCCAATGGAGAATAAATACTAACCTGGGTTTTATTGATGCTATACATAATGTTGATGATTGTAAATGGAGTAAGGTGATAATTCTTGGCATGATAATTAACCTGAAAGTATAAAGTATATACACATATAAAAATGAGCTGTCTTAAATTCATATAATTTATAATTTGAGATGTATCTATGTGGTTCATATACATGCCAAATCGCTCTTGCGTATTTTGTGTAGACAAATCATGATTACAAATCTTTAATGATGTGTGTGAGCTGGGTCCCTTGGCTTTTTAGACGCAATAAATGTTGCATGAATATTTTTACATGTAAAAATATATAATCAAATGCCATATATTAGTGACAATAAATTCAAAACAAATGGGGTAATCATATCTACATTTATATTTTGTTGCACTTAAATTATAAGTTCTAGGTTTTGGATCCAAAGAGTCCTAAAGTGGTATGGACACCTTGTTTTATCTATCTTTTCTTGTTTTGCATGGTAGCAGCATAGACTTAAGAAACTGCATAGTAGAATTAGGAGATATCAAAGAGACAGAAATGGACCTGACCACATGTCACTGTTTCCTTAATGAAAATATGGACTTTTCTGAGCCATTATGGCTATGAGTAAAACCAGCAAAAGGCATAAGCTCCTTTAGAGATTCACCAAGGTACAGCAGCTTTGCCTGCTTCAGATCCAAATACTAAAATGCCTATCTTCAAAATATTACGAGGATGACTTTTAGGGATGTGCAGCTTTTTCAGAAGTGGTGCTTCAGAACATGATGGAGCATATATGAAGTTTCTTTTTTCAAATCCATGAAGTTTTTGCTGTTTTTTAAAGGCTTGTGCTGTTTTGAAAGCTGCTCTGAGATGTCTCCATATATGTATATGTACAAAGCAAGTATACACGCATCATATAGAGAAACAACTGCCAGTGGCTTATGAAGCAATCTCATGAAAAGTTATCAATGCTCTTATTGATTCAGAGAAAAGGTTTTTATGTGCTCCCAGGGGCTTCAAGACATTTAGTTCAAAAGATTTGTACTGCTTGAATGAATTTTTTAAAGTATTTTACCTTAAGATTGGCTACACTGATAAAGATTTCAACAAATTCATAGTTTTTGAAAAAAAGGAGGATGCTGCAGTATCTCAATGTATCTGTTACTGTGAAAGTCCGAAATCTGGTGAATGTCGACATTCACCGGTGAATGAAAGTCCGAAATCTGGTGAATGTCGACATTCACCGGTGAATGTCGACATTCACATAGTCGCTTGGTGTATGTCCTTATCCTCTCGACACCCTTACCCTAATACCCTTACCCTAATACCTCGGCTCCTCGCTTCCTTTTAAGCGTCTTCTATTCGCGGGCTTTTTTTTTTTAAACCTGCGATCCTGCGCGGTTAGAACGAGTAGTTTCCAGGACCGCGAATTGAAAAGCCAAAGGAAAATGTTACGCTGAGATTTCGGACTTTCACAGTAACAATATGTCACCGTGAAAGACCGAAATTGGTATGTGTCGACATTCACCGGTGAATGTCGACATTCACCAACATTCACCGGTGAATGTCGACATTCACCAATTTCGGTCTTTCACGTTGACATATCTACTCATTAAAATGTATAAAATCTTAGACCTGAATTACAAACTAAATTTTAAACTAGGAACAATATAAAAGGTGAACTTAGGGGACAGTTATTCCAGCTGTCTGAAATGGAAAATTCAGTTCTATTTTACTAAGTAATTTATTTACAATATTTGATGTAAAAATGTGAGTTATGTGGCTGTACGAATGTTATGCCAGGCTAAACTTTCATAATCTTTTGATACCCTTTGTTTTCTATTTTACAAAAGGGAAGAAATACATTTTTGATATCAGAAAAAGTTATAAAATTGAATCTAAATATGCATGGAACCTACTGTCCTAATTACATAACCACAACAGAGAAACACAAAACAAATATTTGAATAATAGACTACAATAGCTCAAAGAATTTACCTGACATTGCCGACGCAAAACAATGCAAGGATGAGCCAGCACATTTTCTGTGAATAAACTGTGAAGAAACAATTATTTTAAATGCTCAACTTTCATTAGAACATTAGTCATTCTAATTTATAATCTAGGATAGTAAGATGTATATAACACATAGACATCTCTCAATAAGCTTCACACATACATCTACCTATCTTCTGCAAACATCTATGCTGTATATTGAACTACAGCTTCTATTGCATATGTGAGAAATATAAAATGTTCTAATATGGAAAATTGTTAAGATGAGTCATTCTGCTTCTATAGGGATAACGGGAGTAGTATGTTTCTTTCAGTAACAGTCTGCATTGAATGTACTGCACATGTTCAGAAGCCCCACTTATTTATTAGATCCAAACCAAGTAACCATTCTGCTGATTAGAAGATGGGTGCTGTTTTGTTTTGAAGTGGTGTTTTGAATTCAGATGAGACAAAATACCTCCCCAAAATAAGTTCATTCTAGCAGGTAGCCTATGTATTTCTGATATAACTTCCACAATCTTTTTTATGTTTCAAAGGATCCTAGGTTGTCCAACTCTGCTAAAAGACACAGACTACCTATAACATGTATGCCACGCCTCCACGCCTGTGAACAAGCCAAAACACAGTCTTGGCTGTTTACCACTGTTTAATTACAAGATAACAAACCTTTTGGCCGAAGGCCCAGATAATTCAAAATACAACAAAACAAACCAGATATTCAAACACAACTCTAAGACATCAACTTTCTTCACTGCTAATTCCGGCAAATGTCCTCTCCCAACGCCTCACCTATAAACTCTCTTGGGAGGGGCCAATCTACAACCACCTGTGCTAGTTACCGTCTATGAGCCTGCCTTCGAAGCTGCTGCTTTCGTTTCTCAGCCCTTCTTACTCTAGCATCAGGGACTGACTGCCTTTGATCTTCCCCACTGCTCCATGCCTCAGGCACCTCCTGGTGGCCAACCAGCCCCACTGGTCCCTCCTCTGAATCTGCAACCTGCACAGGGTCTTCCACATCATCCAGGGCCGACTGAAATGATCCCTCACTATCTGAGTCCATCAGCAGCTCAAACGGATCCTGCTGGGCTACAACAGTAGTCTGGCAATACAAACATAGAGGTGAATAAAACCTACAAAACCCAGAAAAGTTAAGCATTTATAGAAATGAATATACATTAGGTACTAGATAGGTATGATAACTGTCTAAACTCAACTATCAAAACTGTCAGTTTGACAACGTCTAGAAATAGTGAAATGTGAAATACTTGTTCTGTTCTATTCGGTTTACATGAGCTAGCTATGAAATCCATCTATGTACACACACAGCCACAAAAAACCAAAATAAATCAGCAGATCACATTAAACAGCCAGACAGGAATTATTGTACGTTATGATCCGTGTCCAAGACTTCATCAGTCAGCCTTGCCACATGTAAGCAGCAAGAACTGTATAGCTGGCTCGACTACTTGTGTGATAATGCCCTGTCACTTAAAAAGGAAAGCATACTGCACTATTGGCACTAGTTGCTAGGCAGCACACTTCTAAGGGGAGGGGTTATTCTACCTTATGGTTACTATGGAACCTTTAAAAAGCAGCAGTTAAAAACCACCACAATGGCCAATTGGCAAAGGCCATTCTATTAGATTTGTGGTTTTGTTTTAGGAAAGTGAGGGAAACAAGCAGTATGTGTCCTTTCTCATGAAAAACTAATCTGACAGTTATACCGCTTTTTGCATGGCCAATTGGGCCTATCAACTCATAAAAAAATCTCATATAGTGAACATACCCTCAAACAACTTCTATATCAATTACAATCAGGAAACAAAGAGTTTACATGTACCTAGATAGAATTAAAATATATTGCATCTATACACTTTGTGATTATAGTATTCAAAATTCTGCTTTCAGTACTGAGGAAAATCCATATATAAATTGTAAACATTTCTTTTTATGATTGATACCACTTTGGCTTTCAGGCTTAGTGATAAACTTTAAGCATCTGTAAAACCAGTATGAATAGCAGAGCATGATAAGGTAATTTATAAGTCTACTAAATAGTTGCAATAGGACAAATGTGCCCTCTTTTCCCCCGCTGCTATTGTTTCGGCAAACTTCTGTAGTTAGTTAACTGCCGTATCTATTAATTATGGTTACAACAATTGCTTCTAGCGTGATAAATTGTTGGTTTTGTTGTACAGCAGGTTGTTACTTAAGAAAGATCCATCCAAATTGGGATATATAGGTAGTCCTCAATTTACAACCACAATTGGGATTAAAATTTATGCTAAGGCAATCAATAAGTAAGTCACACCCAATTTTATGAACTTGTTTGCCATGGCTGTTAAGCGAATTACTGCACTTGTTGAATCATGTGGTCTTCAAGCAAAATTGGCTTTTCCCATTGACTTTGCTGGCCAGAAAACGGCTAGGAAGGTTGTAAATGATGACCACATAAGCCCAGGGCTCTGCAACTATTGCAAGTACATAATAGATGCCAAACAACCCTGAGCATATGACTATGGAGATGCTGTGTTGGTTGTAAGTATGAGACCTTGTTGTAAATCACATTTTTCAGTGTCATTGTAACTTTGAATGGTCACTAAATAAATGGTTGTAAGTTGAGGACTACCTATACTATATCCAAAATATTGCTGGGATATCTTTACTAATTTCTTTGGTTGTGAAATTCAAAAGCAACCATAAATAATTTATGTCAACTGCATTCTAGTTATTACTTTTCATGGTCTTATATCATACCATATATTTTAGTATGTGGTAGTGTTATAAAGTCAGACAATACTTTTCGGGCAAATATTTATTCCAATTTGCTGTATTATAATGAATGTAAAGTTTCAGTTAACATCAGATATGTTGAATGGAAATTATCTAAAAAGATTTAAAATTCCTTTATTTCCAAAGATGGTAACCATGAGGCCATAAAAAGTGCAACTAATTTCAGACCTACAACTTACATTTAGTTCAGAACAAAATGCTGAATGAATTGAAATGACACATTGAAAGTTATCAATTGTCTTTTAGCAACCACAAATTCATGAGATTATATTTAGCGTAGATGTAGGTGTAAAAAGGCTAAAATTGTATATGATCTAAATAAAAAATGGAAATAATCCAGAACTCCTGTCTTAATTTTTAAAAACTAAATCAAAAGGCAGCTCACGGGAAAGGTACATGAACAGAATCTTCAAAACATTTATGTGGCTCAACATCAAGTATAAACACTCTTAAGGAACTTCTTATGTAAATTTTTTTGAAAGAAATTGGATTTTTACAGTTAATAGAAATTTTGCTTACTATCACTTCAGCCTACATTGGAGTTACATTACATATTGGGCTGAACTAACAGAAGTCCTTTGCTCCATCCAATTCATCCATTTAGATCTTGTTGACAACGTGTTAATAAGGCTTTAGGATTGGATACATATACATTGACAAGCTATGGCTAATTTGTCATAGTTAAGCAGTCCTTTGTTCAGATGATTATTTTCAAAGAGATGAACTTCTTTCAGTTATGAGCAGTTGCTTTGAAAATTCATCATTCCAAATTTTCACTATCTAGTTTGAGACTAACTGGAAGAATTGTTAGTTCAGATTGAGACTTTGAACACAATGTCCTTCCAGATGAGTAATTTTTTCTAGTGCAGCTTTACTGCAAGCATTAGTATTAGTAACCAAAAAGTAAGCAAGGATAATATGAAGAGACTTTGTTAGCAATATCAGATAGGTTCAGATATTGTAAATCACTTGAGTCATTGAGAAACTGAATAAATAAATATTGAGAAACTGAACAAACATTTGAGTATTAAACAGTTACTTAATAATATCAATAACTGTGTGTTAGTTATAAAAACAAAACAACTGTAAAATTTTCTTTAAAGTTTAATGGCAGTGTTAAATTTCTGAATTGTACAGTGGACATGAATTGTGAACAAAAGGGCCTTTGCATTTTAAAAATGGTCACTAATGAAAAATTAAACTTCTTACCTTGCTAAACCAATCCCAAAGCCTGCAAACCGATTTATTTGCTCTAAAAGACAGATAACCATACATTAAAGCCAGAATGTGAGCAACACATTTCAATATAGAATTTTTACTATTCACTGTAATGAATTTAGATAGCAAAATTTTAGCACATTAGACATCTTTAACTGCAGGATATAGAATGTTTCTAAATAAGTTAAATACTTAAATTTCCTTTTATCTCTTAAATAATATATATTATTCCAAGTACTGTATAACTTTTTTTTGGGGGGGGGAGTGCCGAGCATATGCCACTCAAGTGACAAGATGCTTCCAAAAAGAGACACACCTATAGGCATGGATTACAGAGCAAGTGCTGGACAGCATCCAAAGCAAAGAATGGGTTCGCACACCGTTGCCGGTGGGTTTTTCAATACGGACCTAACCAATGGACACTGCAGAGCAGACGTGCCTGACGCACCGGAGCACCTGCTGCCTAAGGGCGGAGGCCAGGCTCTTAATCTGTGCGTGCCACTCCCGCACTCGGCGATTTGTTTTACGCACCGGAGTTGGTGCCACCGCCTCCTAGGTACGGGTCCTCGTTGAGCCCAGCCGCCCCCAAAGGCGTGCCTGCGGCGAACTGCGGCGTCTTTTCACCCCAATGGAGATTGCGGCTGCCAGGAATGTCAGGCGGGGTAGTGACCCAGTGGCCTAGGTCCGGCTTGGCCGCGAAGCCTCCGGGCTCCTCTCGGGCGTTCCGATAGCCCAAGCCGTCGAAGCCCTCGGGGCGCCGCGGATGCATTGGGCAGCGAAAGGAAGCAGGATCGGGGAAAACAAGCAGAGAGACAGCAGCGGGAAGAACGAGAGCCGCGACTCCCACTTTCTAATCTTCACTTCCGGGTGTTAACCGGAAGCAAACCCCGTTAGCTTGGCGAGCGATATAATTTCGCCTAGCTAGGAGCGTAGGGTTCGTCCGAGCTGGGCGACTCCCTAGAAGTTGAGGGTAGTTGGCTAGGACTAGGGCGAGGATTTCACTCTGCTGCACACCTAATTCCCGCAGCACTGTCTATTTTTTTTTTTTTTGCAAATTAGTTTTTATTAGACAGTTTTCTTCATTTTCTATCACAATTTCCATCCTTACAGTGCTTCGGTATCAGTATAACTCATAAATACATACAAGTTGTTTTCATTTTTTCCTCCTTTCCTTTTATGTACATATCAAGCAAAGAAATATTGGACAAAGATAAGAATGTGGCTAGAGAAAAATTACTAAACAACAAATAGATTTAAAACCGCAGCTATTTTTATTAGGTATATTAAGAGGAAATTATAGTTAAAAAAATCCAATATATCATGTTTACACATAATAACCGCGGCCAGAATTGTTTATGTGCAAAACTGGGAAAACGGCAGTACCCCATCCGATGGAATGGTAATTAAAAAAGTGCTAGAATGTGTGGCTGAAAATGGAAATAAAAGAGGAGAAACAGAATATTATCTGACTTGGGACATATGGTATATCTGGTTAGAGAATAGAAACAAAGAATAAGAATATAAATGGAAAATAAGATGTGATAAAATAATAATAATAATAATAATAATAATAATAATAATAATAATAATAATAATAATAATAATAATAATAATAATAATAATAATAATAATAATAATAATAATAATAATAATAATAATAAATATTTATTTCTTAGCCGCACCCTCTCCCGAAGGACTCGGGGCGGCGTACAATAAAACATATGAAATAAATATATAGACAAAACATACATATTACAAAAACATATACCAAGACATGTACAAGGAGGAGGTCGGCTAATGAATAAAAACAATAAAATACAATGTTTAGAAACCCCTAAATAATTGAATACAATTAAAATACCCAAATAAAAACCCGTCAGGAGCGATATAGTTAGATCAAAGTTGAGCCAGGCCAGCTACTTGGAATAGGTGGGTCTTGAGCTTTATATGAAAGGAGCGGAGGTCAGAGGTATTCCTAATATCCGGAGGGAGGTCATTCCACAGGGCTGGGCCCGCCACAGAGAAGGCTCTACTCCTAGGCGCCGCCCCTCGACACTGTCTGGTGGACGGCACCTGGAGGAGGCCCTCTCTGTGCGAGCGGATTGGTCGCAGGGATGTATGGGGTAAAAAGGTAATATATATAATTATGTAATTATAATAATGGCATATTGTATAGCAGTGATGGCTAACCTTTTTTTGGCTCCCATGCCAAAAGCGGGGGGAGTGCAGGAGTCGTGCTTGGGCGTTCGACACCCATAATGCTATGCGTGCGTGACTCCCCCCATTTTTGGCATGGTTTTTTCACTCTCCAGAAGCTTTCTAGGAGCCTGGGGAGGGCGAAAACAGGCCCCACCCCGAGGCTTCAAGAGCTTCCCTGAAGCCTCTGGAGGGCGAAAAACGGCCCTATGGGAAACCCAGAAATTTGGGAATGGTGACTTCTGGTTTGTCCGTAGGGCCGATTTTCAACCTCTGGAGCCTTCAAGGAAGCCTGAAGGCTCCGGAGGGTGAAAAAGGGCCTCAAAAGAAGGCCAAAGTCATGGAGCTGACAGAGTAATGCCTTGCGTGCCCTAACAAATGGCACCTGTGGAATGCGTGCTATAGGTTCGCCATCATGGTTGTATAGACTAACACTCTTTATTTCTAAGGAAATTTACTGTAGGGCTGTATTACTATTACCCTTCTTATCTTTCCTATTACTTTCTATTATTGGTGTCTCATGATATTATTTTGTATGTACACTGAAAGCTTATGTACTGGAAACAAATTACTTGGTTGTCCAATACATTTGGCCAATAAAGAATATTCTATTGCATTCTAAACAGAGAGAAAAAATGTATTGAAGCTTGATCTACCTGAAATATTTGTGGTTGAAGATATTAAAATAGACTGGGGTACTTCAATTTATGTTTGAATTGTTTCTTTTACTCATGAGGAATTTTCCTATTAATCAAGTCATTAGTGTGTTGTAAATCATGTATTTTAGTAGATGCAGTGGTGGGTTCCTGCTGGATCGCACCGGATCGCGCGCGCTCCCTTTCAGCGCTCCACCTGGCTTGCGCGCTCCCTTTCAGCGCTCCACCTGGCTTGCGCGCTCCCTTTCAGCGCTCCACCTGGCTCTCGCGCTCCCTTCCGGCGCTGAAACCGGAAGTACAGTCTTGCCCCGCCCCTGGCGAAGCAACGACGCCTGTCTGCGCTCCACCAGCTCGGCTGGGAACGGAGATGTTTCCTCAGCGGAGCGGAGCGCCTGACGCTCCGCTCCGCTGAGGAAACATCTCCGTTCCCAGCCGAGCTGGTGGAGTGCAGACAGGCGTCGTTGCTTCGCCAGGGCCGGGCAACACTGTACTTCCGGTTTCAGCGCCGGAAGGGAGCGCGAGAGCCAGGTGGAGCGCTGAAAGGGAGCGCGCAAGCCAGGTGGAGCGCTGAAAGGGAGCGCGCAAGCCAGGTGGAGCGCTGAAAGGGAGCGCGCGCGATCCGGTGCGATCCGGGAGGAACCCACCACTGAGTAGATGATATATGTGCTATATGTAATACAGGTAGTCCTCAACTTACAACCACAATTGAGCTCACGATTTCTTTGGCTAAACTGTGATTTTCTTTTACAATATTTCTTGCAACAGTTGTTAAGTGAATCACTACAGTTGTTAAGTTAGTTACATGCCTGTTAAGTGAATCTGGCTTATTCACTGACTTTGCTCGTCAGGAGGTCACAAAAGGTGACCATATGCCAATTCGAATTTTGATCACATGACCATGAGGATGCTGCAAAGGTTGTAAGTATGAAAAATGGTCATACTTTTTTTCAGTACTGTTATAACTTCAAATGGTCACTCCTTCCGTGTCTATTGCCTTGAGTTGCAAAGAAAGGCCAGAAAAAACGCAGTGAGAGGAGGGAAAGATTAAACAAACCATATCTGTCATGAAAACAATCCCGATATTGATCCCCGCAACACATAGCCCCGGTTTACAGCAGTGGCAGATATACAAAACGCGGCGCAGGAATAGCCGCCAGGGGAGCTTCACTTCTCCCGCTCCGTCCCGTCCTGCGGCGTCCGTGGCAACGGTCGTCACGACCCATGAAAACCCCGCGAAGGAGACCGTGGAGCCGAGAAGGGCCTGGGCGCTTGTCCTTTTCGCTTGTCCTACGAGTACGGTAAGTTGAACGCGACGATGGGCGGACGCGGTCCAAAGTAGGGAGCTTTCCAAGGGGGTGATTTTAACCCCGGCAGATTGCCTGGTAACCCGGTTACAGCTTAGTCTTTAGCCACTGGATCGTGAGCTGCTGCTCCACGTCTTACTTAACGCCCGCCCAGGTAAAGGGCAGCACGGAGTGGACTACGAAGGGAATCGAGAAAGTTAACCAGTGTCCGGACCTGCTTCCTACTCGTAGTACTCGGAGTGGAAACTATAGCTGAAGAAAGCGCTGAGAAGTCACTTCCATTCTGCGGAGAGGAAACAGTAGGAGTAACATTAGTACGAGAGTTTGCTTAGGTGAGGGTGGGGGTCTGAGTTGAAAAGTTTCTGAGTACCCGCTTTAGAGCACATGTCCCCAAACTTGGAAACTTTAAGATTTGTGGACTTCAACTCCCAGAATTCTCCAGCATAGCTGGCTGGAGAATTCTGGGTGTTGAAGTCCACAAGTCTTAAAGTTGCTAAGTTTGAAGACCTCTGTGCAGCATAGTCTGTTATTTCTATCTATTTCTGCATGTTTTAAATCGGCCCCTTTTCCCCTCCACATAATGATATTGCATTTTTATTAAATGGCATTTGTTTAGGCAAAAAGGCGCCCCTGGGCTCCAAATTATTTGCCAATGCAGCCTAACATGGCTCTCTTTCTACAGTTTTTGTCTACCACGTAATCATTGTGATGGTGATTTGAAGTCTTCACTGGTGTAAGTTTGCCAACAGAGATGTTACAGGGTGCTGTAAGTCAATAGAAAGAAAATGGGCTAAGCTGTCCTTCAGAACAGGTTTCTGAAACCAGTGAATAAGCAGACATCAAAGAGTCCTTATTCCATCAATAATGTGGCAAAGTTTGATTTCATTGAGAGACACCTAAGTAAAGTAGTTTAAATTATTTATTATAAATCACTTTAAGAAAGGAATTGTTTTTAAAATTATTAAATGACGTGTATATGACCAGTTGCTGTAGTAGTTAAGCTGCTGGCCTAGAAACCAGGAGAAAGTGAGCTCCCAAGGAATCCTGTTGGGAGACTTATGTTTCACACATGCCAACACCTCTCTTTAATTGACCCTTTTAACTATTCTTCTTATATTCCAAGTCACAGTTTTCCATATGCCATGGTCATCGCTAGATGAGTCTCTAGACATTGATCTCCACCACCCATCATAGAATTAATTGAGCTTTTAAGATGATGTTTTTATTAAAAGAAAAGAATAGATGTCTTTGTTATAGCCAAGCCATGCAAAACATTTTTTTGCTGCCCATAAGGACAATATTAGTTATTTTTGTGACAGTCTGGCAGATGTCCCACAAGTGGATCCAAAGCCAATGGGATATTGTTGCCTTAGCTGTTTATTGTCACTCTCAGTCTACATAGTCTTTTTCATGTCAACATGAAAAAATATTTTTAGTGGTTTTATATGATGTATAGAATAGTAAAAATACATTACTTTTCTCTGTCCCTCAAAAAGCACAAGAGTTCAGTAAAGATATATCTCATAAGGAATCTAGAAGCCTATGCTAAAAGGCAGATTTAGTGGCAGTACAGTCCTGTCCTACTATCACGTGGGGTGTCTGTGTGTGTGTGTGTGTGTGTGTGTATGAGAGAGAGAGAGAGAGAGAGAGAGAGAGAGAGAGAGAAGCAAAATTTCTCATTCTAGAAAAAAGGGCAGTGTGATTAAGTTCAACTCAGTTCTAGATTGAGATATTTTAAATAATGCAGAAATCTTAGTTAACTGGGGTAAAAATACTTTCCTAACATTTTTCTTTATGTCAACCAGTGTGTAGGCATTTAAATATTTTGAGTATCATAATATAAACAGGAGTTGGTGAGATAGTGTACCATGATGTATCTTTTTCCTCACAGAGGTCACCACACACATATGTTCACACACTGCTGTTTGTGAGGTGCATTGGCTGCCAGTTTGCCTCTGGGTGCAATTCAAGATGTTGGTTATCACCTTTAAAACCCTTCCTGGCTTGGGTCAAGGTTACCTGAGGAACCTTTTCACCTTGATAGGAATAGCCTACCCTACCTAGTTGACAGAAGGGGTCATGCGGCAGACTACACCAGTAAAAGATTTTCAACTGATAGGGTCCAGGAGAATAACTTTTTCTGCCATAGCTCCTGCCGTTTGCAACATTGTACTGCCCCAGGTGAGATCCGCACCCACCTTTCTGACCTTCCAAAAGAGCCTGAACATTTGGCTCTGACAGTTGACCCAGAGCCCCCACAGGGGTGCACCATTCTGGAGATGACTATTGGATTAGGAAAGACCCCAGCTCTATCTTTTTGCTTCATGTTTGCCTCCTCTTAATCTTTTAATGGTATTTGTTATTATTTATATTTATTGTTTTATTATTTTAATGTGTACTAGTTTAATGTTTGTCTCTGACAAGATGGCAAAAGTAAAGGAGTCCCTGCAGATTTTTACTTTGCCAGAATACTTGTAGCCGATTTTAGGGGGCAGTGCTTATCTTTGTTTCTAGGCCATTGAGTCAGTGGTGTCTAAAGATGTTTCTGTGGTCAAGTGGCCAGCATAACATCACTCCGCAATGCAGAATGTGTGGTGAAACATGGAGTGCTGTTACTTTCCCACTTAAGTGGTACCCATTTATCTTTGGGGCAAGTAATGGGAGCTTACTCCATTACACGGCGCTAGGGATTCAAACTGCTGAACTGCAGATCTTTCTGATCGACAAGCTCAGCATCTTAGCCACTGAGTCACCGCGTCCCTATACATCTTAATTACTCCTTAACTAATATAGAATATGTGGTGGAAAGCTGTTTCTAAAGTTGTATTTATCTGATAAAACTTGATCAGATTTATATAGAGCCTAATTTATTTAAGTTTTTTTTAATTTCCAGAATAGAACATTTTTAATAAGAGGAAATATATGAAATAATCTATACTATGGATTTAACCATGTATTCTAATTGAAGTGGAGCATCTATAATTTGCTAAAGTTTAAACTAAAATAAATAAATAAACCAAACAGGATTGTTTCTTGGCAGCTAGTAAGGAATCTAATAAGAGTTTGTTAATGATTAAATGTATTCCATCATATTCTATTTTTGTTTGCTTCAGAAGGAATATTTGAGCCATAGGCAGAACACCAGTAGTACTCACAAAGGATAGTTATGGCTTGGTTTATGTAAATGAATCCTTTTATCACAATAAAATATTAATTATTTGGCACTCACATGAGTTTATCCTCTATTTTATATGTCTTCTCTGTGTATTTCTAGATAAGATTTTATTCTGTGATTATTTTGCCTCATGTTATACTGTGGAGATGTGTGGAGCCTGCAAGATATCTATATTATCTGAAGGCTGGTGCTTTCCAATGGTTCTCTGTTTCTGATTAATTGTTTTAATTTATTTACATGAGTTTATCGTTGCTGTTTTAATTTGTGAGGTATCATGTAAGTGAGATGGGCTTCTGTTTAAATTAAACAAAGCAAAATAAATAAATGAAATAATAAATTTGTAACATTCCTAGATTTATTCACAAGGAAGATTTTTTTTATTAAGGAAAAATGTGGAATTTCTGGAAGTATCTTTTATTTTCATTATTCTAATCCCACTAGTGGTATAAACAATGGCAATTTTAGTTTTCTAATCTATTTATGCGGTAGGACTCATAGTAATTCTATTGTCTTTGAGATTCTTCTTAACACAGCCCTAAAGAGAGTTCCAATGACAAATACCACAATGAACTGTACTGGATTTTATTCAGAGTAAATATGCATTCGATTAGAGTATGATGAGAAGAGGCTATAATCCTGACACTATTTACAATAGTGAAAATTTTGTTGAATTTATGGACTGATTACAGATCATGACTATTTGTTCAGCAACTGTTCAAATTTAGGACAATGTTGATCAAGGGAAACTTAAAACTGGTCCTTGAAGTTGTGACCATCACAGCAATCACTTAATTGTGATTTGGATGCTAGGCAACTGGTTTACAATTACAACAGTTGTAGTATGCCATGGTCACTTGATTGCCATTTGCAACCTTTCCTGCCAGTTTCTCACAAGGAAAGTCAGTGGGAAAACTGGCAGGAGATTGCAAGGTGCTTCTGCTGTTGCTGCTTTTTTGCCTGCCTGCTTGTGGTATCCATCCACCTGCCTCTGCTCTGCAGCATTTGCCCGTGGCACCTGATTGTCCCCGCCTGCTTGGGACTCCTTCCTTTTCTTCCTTAACAACATGGGCAGTCCTTGGGTTATGACAGGAACTGGGACTGCTAGGATTGCTGCTGTGTGATACAGTCACATGACATCACACCTTATAATTTCATCACTTAGCGACAGAAATTCTGGCTCCAGTTGCCATTGTAATCTGTGGTTTACCTGTATTTCTGATAATAGCATAGGCCCGTGATGGCGAACCTATGCACGTGTACTAGAGGTGGCACGCCACACCCTCTCTGTGGGCACGCGAGCCATTGCCCCGGCACCTGAGTGTAGAACAAGAAGCAATGGGTGGAAACTAATCAAGGAGAGAAGCAACTTAGAACTGAGGAGAAATTTCCTGACAGTTAGAACAATTAATCAGTGGAACAGCTTGCCTCCAGAAGTTGTGAAGGCCCCAACACTGGAAGTCTTTAAGAAGATGTTGGATAACCATTTGTCGGAAACGGTATAGGGTCTCCTGCCTAGGCAGGGGGTTGGACTAGAAGACCTCCAAGGTCCCTTCCAACTCTACTAAAAGTTAGCAAAGTTAGCTCAGCTTTGCATACGTGCATGCCTCCCACCAGCCAGCTGGTCTTTGGGTCTCTGCTGCGCATGTGTGTGGGGCGGGTGCATGTGGGGGCCACATGCGCAGGGGGCAGGGGGCATGCAGGTTCTGCTTGTGTATGTGTAGGGGGCACATGCATGGGGGTCATGCATAGGCATAGGCTCTCCACTATGTCCTTAGATAGCCTTAAAACCAAAGAGTGGTTTTAAATGAATCGCGTGGTTTCCTTGATGCTACAGGTATAATTTTATTATAAGGTATCTCTAATGTGATTATTATTGTCTGCCTTCTTTGGAAGGGCTAAAATAAAATATATATCTAGATAACATTTATATACTGTATATATCCAGCAACTGTCAATGGTTGCCATCCCCCAAAGTCCCCCCAAAGGGATACGTTTTACTTATGAAGTTTATAACCAATTATTGTTATATTTACAGTATCAATAACATAGTTTAAATGATATTTTAGGAGTTTATATTTTAAATCATGATGTAATTTTAATGGACATTTCCATTATTTAGCTCTATTTTGTGGATAATATTGTAATTCTTTGATATTATATTGCCTACCACATACCAGTAATTATTGGTAATAGCATTTAAATTGATTAATCAAACATCATGCTAGTCTGGTACAGTGGCTAATTAACTATCTGATCAAGAAGTAATAATGAAATAGAGAGATTGGAATAAATCAAACAGTTTGGCATGATTCCAGATGCAATTCAACTTAATTATATTTTTTGGATGTAAATAGCATAACATATTGCAATTTTATTTATTCTATTATGAATATTTGATTAACATAGATGCAGTTTAAATCGTTTTCTAAGTGGAGTGCTAAAAAACCCTAAGTTTTTAAAATTGCCATCCTTTTTGGATATCCACATTATTGTTTTTGTTTTGTTTTGTTTTGTTTTTCAGTTCCCTGGAGGACATGACAAAAAACTTTTAAAGTTTAGTCTTGTAGAGGAAATGGTAATATTTCCTTTTGGCTATACTATTTTTGTTTTTTGTTTTAAGACTGAATTTAGAACACTATGCCTATTTTAAAAGTGCCGGTACATCATAACTTTGGCATTGTGTCCCATGATGAGCATGAAAAGCTTCATCAGAGACTGGTGACTCAATATCTGGAAAAAGCATCAGCTGATTTTAAGAGAAGACCACGAAGGTAAGTTTAAATATTCATAATTGATGCAGTATTTATACCTTCAGTGTTTTCAGGGTTCTCAACCCATGTCTTAAGGAAAAGAGCAAGTCAGCTAAACGCTTCATGATAATTTAAATAAGATGCCATCAACATGTAGAAAATGAAAGATATAGTGTACAATGCGATAGGTGGCACATGACTTCACCTTTGCCTTTTCAACCTATGCTTCCTGTACAGGTAGTCCTCAGTTAACTACCACTAATTCAGCGACTGAAGTTATGTTGGCACTGAATGAATGGTACTTATGATCTGTCCTTGAAGTTCTGGCTATCCCAGTACTACTGCAGTCATCTGATCACAATCTGAGCATTGGGAAAGTGACTTGCACTTACGATGGTTGCAGAGTCTCATGGTCAAATGATTACCGTTTGTGACCTCTGCTGGCTTCTCACAAGCAAAGTCAATGCGGAAGCCAGCAGGAAAGGTCACATGTCGCTCCTGTAAATCACTCCCTTTCCCATCACTTTTTCTCCCAAAGAACCTAGCCAGGATGTGAGATCCCAGGGATCTCTTATTCTATAGTGCAGACATGCTTTATATGTGATGCCATAGCTGCACTTGTGTGGTGCCACTGGCAGTCACACACATATCCGTTTGCCACCAAAAGCAGCTATCATGACCTGGTTACATTTGTGCTGGGCTGTGGCTTGTGTACTCTCTTGTTGGAGCACCCTTTCCCCCTGCCAATGCTTGGCTGTGATCGCATCATGCCATAGCAACTACTTACCTGCCCACTAACCTGCTTGCAAGCTGCCTAGGACTTGCAACTTCCTGTTGTCTTACCCATTAAATTTACTTAAAAGAAGCGGATGAGAAAGATTTCACTTGATGAGCCACGATCATTGCTTAATGACAGCAACAAGGACTTTCCGGATTGCTTTTGCTAAGTAGTGCTGTCATGTGATATTGTGCTTTACAATTGCACCGCTTAGTGATGGAAATTTCGGTTCCAATTTCTGATGTTAACTGAGGAGAACCTGTAAATTCTGTTCTAGATCATTTTCTGGTGCATATTATTGTATGCAAATAATACTTTCCATAGGTATAATAGCAATCTGTTCCAATGGTGGTGTCTGTACCACTTGTGGACGAACAGATACTATTAGAGTTCAGTCAAAGATACAAAACGTTAACATAAATAATAAGGAAACATACTAACAACTATCTTGTTTAGGGAAATGGGAAAATAAGAAACGAAAATAATCTTAGCACATAAACCGAGTTAGCAAAAATAAACCTGCTTCCACATTTATGAACTAGAATATTATCCCATGCCCTGGAACTTATTGGAAAATATTAATAAGATTCAGCCTTAAGGAATTAGCCCACTATTATAACTGTAATAGAAGGAGTGAAACTCTTAATTTATTTTCTTGGGCGCATTACTTAGAATAATATTATCTGTTTGCCTAAATGAAATAGTAGAATCCATATTGAATCTCATCATTATCAGTAGCGTCCTCCTGTCAGTTGAATTTAAATACATTTTAAAAATTGGTTTTAAGAGTTCGCTATCACCACATTAAATGGAATTTTATATGACATTAATTTTTTTGATGAGAACTAATAAAATTAATTTCTGTGATACCTTCCTAAAAAATAAAGGAAACAGAAGATTGCTTGGATAAATTACTGTTTGAGGAGAGTGGTAATGTTACTTAAATACACCACCTCATGTTCTTGATAAAATGACTTGAATCTTAATATCTTTTAGATCTGTTTGTATCTTGTAGAATATGAAATCAGAAGTTGATTATTATAATCATTTCTGGCCTGCAAAACCCAGACAAACACTAGACATAATTTGGAATAACCTTTCTTCTGCAGATTTGCTCCTTTCCTGATTTTACTTAAAAAGATGCTGAAAATGAGTTATTTTGCAGAGCGTTTTAGCTTAAATCTTGCCATCAATTTCCTTTCATTGATTTCTTCAAATAGCTTTTTAGTTTTTAATTTGCACTTTGGATAATTTAAGGTTATATTGTATGAACCAGCGAGAGTTGTTCTTCATTGTGGCAAAATATAAATGCAACAAATAATTATATAAATAACAGAGGAGATGGAAGAGATTCTGCCACCTTTAACACTTCAGTAGCTCCTATTACTCATCTGGACTTTTTCAGCCCATGTATAGTCTCTCCCTCTCCCTCTCTCTTCTCTCCCTCCCTTCCCCCCCTCTATTACACACACACACATGCATGAAATCCACCTGTCTTATTGTAAGTATATTGCTATCAGTTTGCAGATTAATAATGTAAGAGGAATACTGTACACTTGTCATGAAGAGTTCATCGAATCCTACGTCTATCATTACAGGTTATTCCAAAAACTATAGCTAAGGAGAATTGATTATTTCATGCATAATTAAATTCTTACACCAAGGTGCCTTACAATATATCATCATGGTATATGTCATAGCTTGATACAAGATGACTTCCTAGTAAATATATGCGTAGTGCAATAGACATAGATACATTCATACATTATTAATGGTTATTTCTTATAAAAATGCAATCCATGAAGTAATGTCATTAATGTCAAAGCAGTATGATGTTTAACCATAACTTTAATTAATATATTTCTGTTGACCATTGATATAACTTACTAGCTTCTACAAGTAGCCCTTGTTTAACAACCACTCATTCAACAACTGTTCATTCTTGCAGTGGTGCTGAACAAGTGGTAGTTATGATTGGTCTTCAACCATTCTGGTTGGCGCACCACACCTGTAGTCATGTGATTGCGATTTGCGAAGTTCCCTGCCAGCTTTCCAAAATGAGAGTTGGGGAAGTTGACAAGTGTTTTGGAAGTCATGATCAATTGAAGTCCTTGCCTAATGACTTACAGGATCCTCACTTAATGATGATAACCAGAGACTGCCAGAACTGTTGTTGCTAAATGATGCAGTTGTGATGGCACACTTTATGATTGCATTGCTTAGTGATGATAATTCTGGTCCCAATTACTCTTATTAACTGACCACCTGTATTGTCAATGTGAAATTACTCTAGTTACTAGAGTAACATTTCAATTTCTGCCTTGAAAGTAATTAAAGAAGATAGATACCATTGTGTAAGTTAGGTTTTTTTTTCTTAGTCTGCTAATGGGAAGTATGATTTTTACTCTTTCAAAGATATTCGGTTCTGTTCCTGATTTCTGGCATGTCTGTGTATCAATTATTTAATTTTTGCATGTTCAGTTATTGATTAAAACTTTCTATGTTAGTTTCTTATTGAAGACATATAAATATGAACTATAATACCATATGAAACATTTAACGTCTACAAGTAAAACTGAATGAATTATTTCAGCCAATATTAGTTAAACAACTGATTAAACAAAAATGAAAAGGCACAGTTTTGCCTTAAAATTTCAAGTGGTTCCTGTGTTATAGCTGCACAAAATCTGATAGTCATAACAAATGTAGTGAATATACATTCCTGAACTAAGAGGTGGATTTAAGATTTTTTTTAAAAAAATATATCCCTAGCTTAATGTCACTTTTATCCAGAAAAAATTCCACACTTGCCACAGGGTGGCTCCTTTGTTTATTAAAAACAAATCAGTGAGAATCATAGAAGTGTTTGATTCACAACAGAAGATAAAATCCAGCAAAACTGATGCAGACACACCCATAACAGATCCATCACATTATTCATTTCCTTTTGGGGTAAGCAGTGTTAAGCCAAGAGTGGAAACATAGGAAGCAAAAATAGTAAGCAAAATGTTTTAAAATGAACAAATCCATCACATTATTCATTTCCTTTTGGGGTAAGCAGTGTTAAGCCAAGAGTGGAAACATAGGAAGCAAAAATAGTAAGCAAAATGTTTTAAAATGAAAATATGGACAAGGAAAGAAAATGCAGGACACGATTAAAAAAAATTCAAAATAGGCAAAATAACAGCTTACAGCATGGCATTGATAAGTGCAATAATTGATATTGAGTGACTCTCAGGGAAAAACATGCCAGAAATGTAAGGCCAGAATTGAGAATTTTGTGAAATCAACAATGCTTCTTCCTTCACCTGGTATATGTTTGTACTTTGTGGCTCCAGCTACTCGCTTAGTTTTTATCCTGGAAGAGATTTGAAATCAATTGCACTTGGTACTTGCAGAGATAGTGAATTCTCTTTTCTTTGGAAAACAGTTGGGCAAAGATTTAAGATTTTCAATAGCAGTGGAAATGCTTGTAGCAGAAAGAACTTATTGATGATCACATTGTTTACGTGACTTCCAAGTCAAACACTATTTTGAACAATTCCAATTGAGCAGACAGAACTTCACAGTTCCACCGAGGGAGCTTAAACCCTCAGCATATACTATATCTATTCCGGTAGAAAGGTGTCATGTACAAGGGAGACCTTGTATAGAAAGTGTGCATCCTGAATTACCCACTCTTCAGAAGGCAAACAACTTGCTCTTGTTTTCCTAGTACATAATAACCATTTGTTTAGTGCCCATTCAAATGATAATAACCACTTGTTCAGTGATCATTCAAACAATGGTGCTGAACAAATGGTACTTATGTCTGTACTCACATTTCCAGCCATTGCAGGTCTCTGCATGTGATTGTTCAGCAGCTGGATTGCAATTATGACATTGTATTGTCACACAGTCACATGATCAGAATTTGTGACTTTCTTTGCTAGCTTCCTGCAAGCAAAATCATTGGCAAAGCTGGCAGAATGTTGCAAATGTGACCATGTTAGATTGCACTTAAGGATGATGTGGGCTTTGTTTACCAATTAGACATGCAGAACTGCCAGCACTGAATGGCACAGTCATGTGACACTGGGCTTTTCAATTGCATCACTTAGTAACTAATTTTTGTCCCAAATGATGTTAGTAAGCAAGGGCTATCTTAAGGTGGAAGTGGTAAAGATGCACAGGAATGCACCACCTAGGAGTTTGGTAACCTCCCTCTAGAGTTTAGACCAAAGCCTGGGTAATAGCAGTGCCAAAGCTAATGAACATATTGAACTCTGAACAGCAAATTCTTAAGTTAGATTATTTTAAGGATAGAAAACCAATATTTTCATCTAGATCAGGGGCGACAAGCTTGCGGCCCGCGGGCTGGATGCATCACGTTCTGCCCCACCCCCACCCGGTTTAGCAAAGGGGGAAAAAGTCCCAATACATCATGTGACGCCGCCGTGATGCGAGTTTGACACCCCTGATCTAGATAAAAGGGTGACCTGTCACACACATATATATTTCACATATATATTTCTGATCTTACCAAGACAGAATTGTCAAATCTAGTAGATGCTATATAATTTGTTGTAAAAGTCAGACAGCAGTGGAAAGTATATATTAAAGACTCATATTACACAATGGCTCTTTTAAAATTAAATAAGCTTTCTGTTCTTTTATGCTTGAAAGGTTAATTCTATGTATTTATCCAATTACATTGATATTCCCTTGGGTGTATCTTTCTAGAAATCCATTTGAACTTACTGAAGAATTCATTGAGAATTTCAATAATGCCTCAAAAACAGAAAGAAAGGAAGCATTCATAGATCTGGCTAAAAAAATGCTTATTAGATGCAAGGTTTGTACATATAGGATTTATAAAAGGTCATTTATTAAGACCAAGTGTTGAATCTAAATGTTTATGATGCTGTTTAAGACCTGAGAACTAAGGAAAATACTTTTTACTACATCACATTCCCTTTTTGTTTTTAAAGTTATTCATACAAAGATGTGCAGAAAGGGCAATGTTAAAATAATTTGTATTTGGACATCTAAAATGTATAAGAAATTGCCAGGCTGAAAATGCTTGAAATACTTGGTTTTTAAAAAAAACAGTCACGTTGAAGTAATTTCATGAAAACAATCTTGGCGGTGAATAAAGGACCTCTTGATTTTTAATTTATTGCGTCTTGTTCCAGGAGATAAGGAAAAGGAAATGGCTTGACAGACTTTCCCTTTATAGTTAAGTTAAATATTGTTATGGCAATCTAGTATAAAAATAAGGCAAAGTTACTCCAACTCTGGCAGATTTATGTTTTAAAGGTTACTCCCAAATGCCTAAAGGTGTTTTCATTGGGTTGGTTTTGGGCAAGACATGTGCCCTCTTCACAAACAGGCTTAGTGCAAGTCATTGCTGGAATGCAGAGCTTGTAATTAATTGCTCTTTGTTGCAAGGCACTTCAATTGATGTTAACAGTATAATTACACTCAGTATTTATCTTCTTATTTAAGTCTTAACCTGAGGGATGAAAACATTGCTATCTTGGCTAGCCCTTGTGTTTTCTTGTCAGCAGTTTGTTTTAAATGTTATCTTTAAGTAGAGTTTTGCATACTTTGACAATGTTATATTTTGCACTGCCATTCATTATGTTTCTGTTATTTATTAGAGCAGCTCCACTTTTCCAGTTTTGACAAAAGATGCCACTGCTTTAAGAGTTTTATGCATTCCATAAGCAGCATCAGGAACATGTATTCGAAGCAGAAGGCTGAAAAATGTCAGACTGCTTTAATGATTAGCTCAGAGGCACTAGACTTATGCAAAGTCTGAAGAATTTCTTCTGAATCTCTCCCGAATGTGCTCATTTCATTAGTTTTTAGTTCAGCCCCAAGTCTATTGTTAGCTTGGGGAAAAATGGTATTATAATCTTTTGCTTCTTTCCATTTTATATTCTGGACAGAGACGATTGGGTCTCAATGTATTAGGTTGTGCGAAGTATGTGAATCTTCCAGTCGCATGGACCGAGGCAATAATGTTATCACAGTGCAAAGGAGAAATTAGTGAAGGTATGTTGCTTTTTCATTTTAATTGATACACATTTTCTCTTTTTGCTGAACAAATGCTGCTAAATTATGAACACAGGGACCTCATTTTAACAAAGCATTTGATGGAAGGATGCTGTTATGTCTGTTTGTTCAATATAAAAATACACAATTAGCTAAACTACACCAACATGCTATTGGAATAATGATGTCATTATGCAAATGGCTTAAATTGATGTGCATGACATAATTTGCTTTACATGCAAAATGTTGCTATTTCACAAGAGGTAAATCACACAAATATTGTAAAATTAAACCAATATAAGTTTAACTGTCTTGACTACATTGGATGCATTAAATCTTTTTTTGGGGGGGGAAGGGCACCTAGAAGGAAATTTATACTGTTGTATCCAACATCGGATAAAAGTTTGCTTTTTCTCTCTCAAATAGAGTATGCTATCCCTAAGATTTTGTATCAAGTGTGTTTTGGTCTTAGAATGATTCCAGTGGCTTATGCAAAGACATTCTTACATTATTTTAAATTATGGATGTGGAACGAGAGGCCTAACAGGTGTATGGGGCCAATTATCAAGATTTGTTGGTTTGTCTGATTAGTTGAAATGTATTTGTAAGAGAAATGGGTTGGGACAAACATAAGAATGTTGGCAAGAAGTAGCTAAAAATGTTAAGGTTTTGCTGCCCTCCAGCGGTCATATATTTTGGTTATCATAAGTAGGAAATAGGGCTTTGGAATAGGCCATGGCTTTTTCCGATAGTTCATTAAACTGGAAACCAGTATGCAATTCTGATGAAGCACAGATTGCTTAATACAGGTAGTCCTCGAGTTACAACAGTTCATTTAGTGACTATTCAAAGTTACAGCAACTCATACTTACAACCATTGCAGCATTTCCATAGTCATGTTATCAAAATTCAGATGCTTGACAACTGACTCATATTTATGACAGTTGCAGCGTCCCAGGATCATGCTATCACCTTTTTTGACCTTCTGACAAGCAAAGTCAATGGGGCAGCCAGTTTCTCTTAACAACTGTGTTACTACCTTAACAACTGCTGTGATTCATTTAACAATTATGGCAAGACAGGTAGTAAAATGAGGCAAAATTCATTTAACAAAGATTACACTTAGCAACAGAAATTTTGGGCTCAATTGTGGTCGAGGATTATCTGTACAATACTGGAGGTAGGAAGAGCAAACTTAAAAGTGGGGCTGCAACAGCTCTTTATGTATTTTGCAATTTAAAATATCCATAGGATTGAATTCATTGATGGTAAATTATGAGCTAAAGCAGCATATCATATTAATGAGGTAGATTCTATGAAACAATTGGCTGGAACTCTAGAAACTATGATGCATAGATGGAACAAAGGAAGTACTCTCTTAAATATGGTTTCCACCCTCCCTCCCCAGAAAGCTATTTTTACTGGTTTAATCATGGTGTTTCCCAGAGAATGCGTTCACTTTCTAGGTTTATTAATATTCCTTTCCTCATAAATGTTTTACGGGTGAGTTGAGTGGGTTTTATTATTTTCAAGTTTCTGGGAAACTTGTGCCTTACTTCACGTGTCCCAACTGGATGCATATTTTCTCCTTTAGTATTTCTGTTTTTTGATGTTCTCCGGAATAATGGAATTATAGCTGTGTGTGTGTGTGTGTGTGAGAGAGAGAGAGCAAGAGAGAAACAGACAGAGAGTCAGAGACAGACTTAAAACTGGTAACTATTGAATTGATTCAAATGTGCTCTTCTATTTACAGAAGGGCCTTCAATCCATGAAAGACATGGAATCAGCAAAAATCACTTGCCTTTTCCATGTTTTTCACCTGGCAAATATAAAACTGTCTCTAAAAGGTTATGGAATTAAGGCAAATATACGTGTTCCAAGATAATGTTGCAGGATCCAATCTGGGTCAGTTATGGAATTGTCTAGAGCAGTGGTTCTCAACCTTTCCAAGGCCGCGACCCTTTAATATAGTTCCTCATGTTGTGGTGACCCTCAACCATAAAATTGGTATCTCGGTTCCTAAGACCATTGAAAATATGTGTTTTCCGAAGGTCTTGGGTGACCCCCGTGAAAGGGTCATTCAACCCCCAAAGGGGTCCCGACCCACAGGTTGAGAACCACTGGTCTAGAGTAATCTTTTTTATCTTGGAATCTTGCATAACCAGAATTTCCAGCCAGTATGATTAAAACGTATCAGTGTAAGCTTGTGAGTTTGAACCCACATGAGAAAGAATTTGACAGATTTGTTATCACTATTGTTTAATAGTTTTTAGAAAGCACAAATGGTGATCCCTCAGCTTCCAGAACTCTAAAGCCACTGGAAACTGCTGTCTTACAGTCTCCTTGCAGGGAACTACTGTCTAGAGCAGTGATGGTGAACCTTTTTTGGCTAGCATGCCACAAGTGGGGGGAGCGCAGGGGGGTCGAGTGCGGGTGTGCCGCACCCATAATGCAATGCGTGACCCCCCCCATTTTTACATTTTTTTTGCCCTCCCCATGCTCCAGGGGCTTTATAGGAGCCTGGGGAGGGTGAAAAGAGCCTCCCCCGACCCCCTGGAGGCCCTCCGGAGGCTTCAGGGACTGTCCAGAGGCTTCCCTGAAGCCTTCGGAGTGCTTAAAACCACCCTCCGAGCAAACCGGAAGTGACTTCCGGGTTGCTCGGAGGGTGGTTTTAAGCGCTCCGAAGGCATCAGGGAAGCCTCGGACGGTCCCTGAAGCCTTCGGAGCGCTTAAAACCACCCTCCGAGCAAACCGGAAGTGACTTCCGGATTGCTCGGAGGGTCGTTTTAAGCGCTCCGAAGGCATCAGGGAAGCCTCGGACGGTCCCTGAAGCCTTTGGAATGCTTAAAACGACCCTCCGAACAACCCGGAAGTCACTTCCGGTTTGCTCGGAGGGTGGTTTTAAGCGTTCCAAAGGCTTCAGGGACGGTGCCTGAAGCCTCCAGGGGGTGGGGGGGCGGGGGAGGCTCTTTTCGCCCTCCCCAGGCTCCTATAAAGCCTCTGGAGCCTGGGGAAGGCGAAAAATAGCTTTTAAAAAGGTGAACTCAGCTGGCCAGCGCGCGCATGCGCTCTGGCCAGCTGACAGGGCAGCGCCTCGCGTGCCCTGACAAATGACAAGTGGCACGCGTGCCATAGGTTTGCCATCACGGGTCTAGAGTAATTGAGGGTAATCTGAGTCCTTTCCTTTTCCAGAGAAGAATTCCAAGAACTGGTCTTTTCACAGTTCCTCATTCTGCTATAATCATCAGCTCCACTCTCTGTGGAGTCATCTTTTTCAAGCTTGTGGATTGGTTTCCGAACGTTTCATTACCATACTATCATGATGGCGAACCTATGGCACGCCAGTGACGTGCGGTGAGGTTTATGACTGGTGAGGCACTGACACAGTGCTGAGTTTCAAATATTTTTAGACTTGTGGACTTCAACTCCCAAAATTCCACAACCAGGCATGCTCAGTTCCAATTTAAAGCGACAGCATTTGTTTTTCTCCTTTGCTCCTTCTTTCTTTTTCTTTTTCTTCTCCTTCCCCTCCATCCTCCCTCTCTCCCTTCCTCCCCCTCAAACACACACACACACACACACACACACAGAAGTTGGATTGGACCATCTCTCCTACCCCTTCCTTCTCTCATTCACTCTCAAACAAACCCCCCCCCCCCACAAAAGTTGGATTGGATATCTTTTCCAGTGGCTTGAAAGCAGCTCCTCTGCCATCCCCCCATTCCCCTGCTGCCTTTCCCAAACACCTCCACCATTGCAAATGCAGCCTGCTGTCTGGGTGGGAAATGCCTGGAACACAATAAAGCCCACCCACCACCTCCTGCTGGCAGGCTGGTGTGAGAGGAGAGGCAGAGAAGCCGGAGGGGAGCCGATCTGAGCCGTCCAAAAGAAAGAGGCTGGGGGGAAGTGTGTGTACTACAGCATGGCTCTTTGCCTGGCTTCCTGCCTCCTCCTGTGGTCTCCTCAGTGCTCGCTTGTGCTGTCCCTCCCCAAGTGTAGTTTGATTGCAGGTGGAGCCACGTTGCCTTTTCAAACTTGTAATCAGTGAAGCTGGGCTAGATTTTTATATAGTTTTATCCAGCTGTATGTGTGTGAGAGAGAAATGAATGGGGGCCTGGGGAGGAAGTCACTACACTTGGGGAGGGAGAGCACCAGTGAGGTTAAGCAGAGTCATCCACGGTGAGGCAGCAACTAGCTCAGCTTTTTCCTTTTCCTTTTTTTTTTCATGATGAGAGTGGTGAGACTGTGCCTCACTTGCCTCACCTGACTGCACGTCACTGTGGCACGCGTGCCAAAGGTGGCACGCAGCACCCTTTTTGTGGGCATGCGAGCTGTCGCCCAGCTCAGCGTCACCTCCTGCCAGACAGTTGGTCTTCGGGTCTCTGCTGTGCATGCACGGGGGTGGGGCATATGGGAATGCATGCACATGCAGGGGGTCGGGCGCAATAAGGGGGCTACGTGTGCATGTGTGGGGCATATGTGGGGCACGTGTGTGGGGACGGAGCACATGCATGGGTGCAGGACAGATGCGGGGGTGGGGCACATGCACAGGGATGGAGCGCATGCATGGGGGCTGAACACGCACTGCCTTTTGGGGGTTCAGGTGCGCACTTTGGGCACTGAGTCCGGAAAACGTTAGCCATCACTGCCATACTAGGTAACATCTTCAGTGGAGTTTAGGGAAGGTCAGTGTCAGTGTTCTCCTGCTTATAAGGACTTCGTGTGATAAGTGGGTTTTGTGATTGGGAGGTAACATCTTGAGTTCTTCATTGCTTCCCAGGGCCTTACATTGCACATTCTTGGTGGCCCATTCAACTTTATTAGATGGCTTTATTATGCAATAGTATTTAATTCACATTGTAGCATAAATATTTAAGCAACTGTTGATCAAAATTATGAGAGGGATGAGTCTTAATTATATTTTCATCAAAATGATAATCACAACAGGCAAACAATCTGGAGGAAATTGATTTAACACTTGTTATTTTGTTCAGAATTTGGCAAGCATTGTATTGCAGGTGTGATGGGTATTGTGTGAAATATTAAGATTTGTAGACTTGTAAAATATTAAGAACAATCTGAATTAATTTTTCCTTTCCTTTTTTCCTTTAGAAGCTCTTGAGATTCTTGGAATGTCATTGGATCATGCCCCCATCGCTCCAGAACACATCAGTATTTTATTTTTTATAGCAGAATGCATTTTGTATAAACTCTGTTATGATGCAGCACAGAAACCATATCTATTCTCATGTGAAATCAAATTGTTGAAGGTATGCTATGCTTTTAATATTGACATACTGCTTCCTTATATAGATATGTCATCTTCAGTGATTATATAAACATTATATGCCAATATTCCTTTAGCCTTCTATGCAGATTTGCTCTTTCTGCAGGGTTGGGAAAGATTTCTTAATTTAGGCATCTTGAGTGTAATTCTAAAACACCTGGAGCATCATTTGAACACCATTGGCACTGGCAAAATCACCATTTGTCAATTGCAGCAGGCAGCATTATTTGGAACAGCTTACATCCCGCAATGATAATTTTAGCATTGTCAAACAGCAACATCTGCCTATCCCAGGTTCTTGGGAAAGATTCAATAGGTGGATAAAAATGCCAAATCCTGTCTAATCATCTGGCTAACTCTGCAACCAATCATAGTAATATGTTTAGGCAGTGTAAAGATTATGGATTTTAATCCTGTCTTATGCACAACACTGGTTGGGTGACTTTGAACCTGTCTTACTCTGTCAGCCCTAGGCTGTAATAAACTGATCCTGAAAAGGTTTTCCAAAAAAACTGCAGGGTACAGTTGCCAGGAGTTAAAAATGATTTGAGGACACAATTTTTGAGTTTGTACTTCAAGAAATACATTTAAAACATCACTGTTACTTATATCTACAATTTACTTGCATGCTTACATGGTGGGGCACAGATTAGTTGTTTGCTTCAGAAATAGTTGGACAAAGCAAAAGTTTACCATACATGTCATTGTTTGTATATTGGTGTTTTTGTTTTTGGTAAGATGCCCAGAGTCACTGAGAGAGAGTGGGTGGCCATACACACTTTCTCAAATAAATAAAATAAAATAGTCAGAAAGTAAAGGGAACATTATATCTTATTGCATCTCTGGGTGGAGATTATTTCATAGGATGAGGTCAGACATTGAAAAAAATCTGTCCTTGGGTTCCTGCCTTTCTCATTTCCATATTTGGAAAAACCTTTGGTGTTCTCACCTGGAACACTAGTATGTAATGAAATAGTTCCACATGAAGCAGATGATAATAATTGAAAACAAAACAAATAAGTCAACAGAAGTTTTAAAATAGTATACCTTAAACATGGATAAAAAGCTATAGTATAGCATAGAACACAGGTGTGAAACTCTTGGCGTCAACGTTGTCGTCATGTGATGTTTTGCAACATTTTTTCCCTTCACGGAGCTGGGCTGAGTGATCTGCATGTGAGGCATAGAGCCTGCGGGCTGTCAATTTGACACCCCTGGTATAGAATAACAGTGAGCCAAATGAGAATGCATAACCAAATACTTCGATAAATAAATATTTACTAAATTGTTTCTGACAACTAATACATGGACAATGACAAATGCATAGGGAGAAATTTATAGAATAAATACTTTGTGTGTTTCTTTTGACAGCTTGGATTTTTAGTCTTTTTAAGACTATTTCTGCTATGTTTATTTGGTTACCAGAGGTTTTCGAAAGAACACAAATCCAGGCTTCACACTGGATTGAGAGGTAGATTTTCTAAAAAATATATCTGTTTATCTTTGCTATATTTGTAACGTACCTTGGAATCTTCTGTGACCAATCTAGTTGTGTTACCCAAAAAACCATCAAAGGAAACTTGAGGGCAAATCCAGATTGATGGCTTCTATTTACTCCTGCCTATTTAATAGGAACATGCAACCTTTGACATAGGGAATGTATCTGGCTTATATTTATGTTTTATGACATCCTTAGCCTATTTTTGCAAGCAAATCTTCGGCAAAAGCAACTTAGTCTTTTCCGGTAAGCATAGAGTGAAACTAGGAGGAAGAGAGAAAAGGGCATCACTGCTCATTTCTTGCTCTTCTGCTGGCAAACAGACAGACTGTCTTGATCTGATTATTCTTGACCTCAAGAGAATATAGGCAGATTAGCCCAAAGGAGTTCTCTTTAAAAGGGGCAAGAGAATATTGGCACTTACCACTCTGTTTATTATCATCAATCCCGATTTCCTTTCTTGAGGACTTTCATTTCTTTAATTTTCTTTTAATCTGTTTTAGAAAATAGTGTTAATGATGGCATGTAGGGGAACTTCATACAGAGATCATACTTGATTTCCTATAATTATTTGTAGGAAGAACTTATTTTCCACAGTTTGGTCTGGACTCATTTTGTAGTGTTGCAAGAAATGTCCTTTTGGGTTCAGTTCCAAGTGGAGAAAAAGACACTGGAAATATAGAGCCTGCTTGGAAAGATGGTTTAATGGTGGACAGGATCACACGGCTTGAGCTTCTGAACAGAAAATGGGAATAACATGCTTCCAGATGTTGGGTGAAGAAGAAAAGCAGCCGAGATGGTGAAAATTCCTGGTTTTATGCCCTCTCTGGCCTTTGATCCTCATCTTGTATTCTGTTGCTTGTCAGACTCCCATAGGGCCATGCAGGGGCAACTCTGAAGGCTGTGCTTTGAGTTCAAGTTTGATTGCCTTGCTGGCTGATGTAATTTTCTCAGGTGCTTTGTGGTTGGTTTCTATAGAAGGCTAATCCTACCTTTGTTATGTAGAGTAAATTAGCCCAGGCTTTAATGGCTCATTAACAAAGTGGGAGGCAGGAAGCTGCAGGGAGCTACTTTGTCTTTAAAAACATAATTCTCCCCTTTCACTCATAGGGAAATATAATATTCTGCCTTTTAATATTTCCCAGGGTATTTCATTTTTCTAGGAGAGGGGTGGGTTTTAACTTCCTACAGTAGTTTAAAAGAAAGTTATTTCTGCCAATGAACCTTTCAAGGCAAGTAAAAACAAAGGCAAGTTAGAACAAAATGATTTTATCCCAAAGATAAAGTTCCAAATTATGAATAGAATTTGCTCAACCTGAATTCCCCTGAAGGCTTTTTGTTGTGCTGCCATGATCTATCCTGTTCCACAAGAAAGGGATTCTGCAAAAGGTTAAATAATGTAGCATTGGACTATTTTCTTAAGAGTTCCCTGAAATTCAGATGTGACAATCTGAGAACTTCACGCTGGTTAATGTGACTGAAAGAGCAGCTAAATGGTGTTTGACGACACCAGAATAGTTTTTGCTCACAAAGCTGGTATTTCTAATGAATGCTAAAGATTTCCCTAATATACATCAGATTTTTGGCATACATATGCATAGCCTGCAGTGACTCAGCAGGTTGGGGGGTGGGCAGGGGCTGATGCTGCTAATATTGCAGCGGTGTTGCAAACTTACCACTTCTGTTGGTTGTCATGGCCACACATTCTCTCCCAAAACCAAAAATATGAAATCAGACAATTAAAAACAATAGCAATGATATATTTGTATCTTCTCATTAAAGGATCCTCACTAGTGCAGTAACCAGTATAAAAAGATAATGACAACCCCAGCCCCCCCCCCCCCCCCCAGTATTTTTCTCAAGAAATGCTGCAATATGATATTGGATATAGATTGAAAAACGGCAGTGAAAAAAACTTAGTCCACAAAATATGTTATTAAAGCCAACATATACATTTAATTAGAAATACCATTCACAGATTTGGGCTACCTGATTGTGTTAGTAATTGTTTAAAGTGTACTTTCAGAAAACTTCCACTGTTGCAGCATTTTGCCATAGAAAATCTATTTAAAAAGAAGGTTTTCATTCTACTTGTAGCAATACAGTAATGATCAAGTGTGTGTGTTCCTTCATTAGGGGGTTATTGGACAGCTATTTTTTTTACATTGCATTAAGATGCATATAAATATTCTAATTTATAATATTTTTAAGACTGATGAAAGCTCTCCATTGAAACTCACTGACCTATACACAAAACAGCAAGTTGATATTAAGCAGATTGCTTAAATTATCATCTTGTTCTGTCTGCTTCATTGTTAGCAGCTGTTGTTTAGAAGAAGCACGTTGAATCCTCCCATTTAATAAAGGAGACAATAGCCAGAGAAAAAAAATCTGTGTACGGAGATTGAGGGATAGGAATTCAGATCTGTAATTTAATATGAACTGAATTAATTTACACTGCCTACATATGATTCAACATGCCTCTACTCCTGAATTTTTGCCTAAATATTGGATTGCAGTTCTTTTTATAAAAGTAGATGTATAAAAAAAATGAATGGATTAGGAAACATTTCAGATAAAAAGATAACCATTAAAGAAGATTACAACCTAAACCCAACTGTTTTTTATATAAATTTTAAAAAATTCTACACCAAGAATTGTAAAAAGAAGAGTGTTGGAAGAAATGTCCTTCTGGGTTCAGCTCCAAGTGGGGAAAAAGACACTGGAGACATGGAGGCTGCTTGGAAAGATGGTTTAATGGTGGACAGGACCACATGACTTGAGCCCTGAACAGAAAAGGTGATCACATGCTTCAGTGTTGGTGGAGAAGAAGAGAAGGGAAGAGAAGGGGAAGAGCAGACAAGAAGAAGGGCTTGCAGGGATTTTTATAACCTGTTCAGTCCCACCTATCTGTTTCCTGTTCCTGTGTAAGAAATGTATTCTGATTGGTTGCCAGACTCACATGGGCCCATGCAGGGGCAACCCTCTAGGCTGTTTTGAATTCAGGTTTGATTGAGTTCAGCTGCCATGTGGTCACTTGAATAAAGGCTTATATTATCCTGCCTTATCCCATCACTCTGGAGTTAAGAGGAGAACTCTTTATTATGTAAAGTGGACTAGCTTGGCCTTCTTAATGGCCCATTGACAAAGCGGGGAAGCTGCAGGAATTTACTCTGTGTTTAAAATGTGTTTCTCCCTTTTTCACATCCAGGAAAATATAATATTCTGCCTTATCAATATTTCCTAGGATATTTCATTTTTCTGGGAGAGGGCTAGGTGATAACTTCCTACAATCCCTCCTTTTTTTTTCAAAACATGTGAGTGGAACGCACATGTTTTTGACAAAAGATAAAATTGGTCAGATCAAGGAAACTTAATTTTTCTGATGGAAAGGCATTGAAAGAGACAGCAGAAGGATCCCTTCAGTTGGCTCCCAGAGAGCTTTCAACCATGAAGGTCTTAACAACCAGGGCACAATTTCTGGAAAGAAATTTACAATATCCAATTTACCATGCCAATTATTTTCAGATGGTTGATATCACTTTCTGTGAGCTTCCAGACAGGGTACAAGCAACCACAAATCCCAAAAATCCTTCACAGCCATGGTTCTGCCTTTTAAAGAAGTACAGGCTACCCATTTTCAGGGGATGGTTCTTTAATCTGCCCTAGCTCTTATTTTAGTGAGGCCAAATTGAGTTTAGCTAGTGTGCAATACAAGCTATTTAGTATTTTTAAAACTACACACAATGAGCCCTGGGATTCCTCCTCCTGAGACCACCAGTGCACCATGTCCTGCTTTACTGGGCAACATCATTTTTTTGGGGGGGGGGAGTCACTGTCAGGGTTTGAGTTTTGAAGATCCTTTCTACTACTCTTCAAGTGGGGGAATTGCCTGAGGGGAACTGACCCTCCCCCATGGGATTAAAAGGGAGATATCTGCTTTTGTGCAAAGACAAAAATCAACCTAGGAAATGCTTTGTGGAGTTAAGTCAAGGAGATAGTTTCAATCTAATTCTGAATGGGGCCTCTCTCTCTCCCTCTCTTTTGTGTGTGTGTGTGTGTGTGTATGTGTGTGTGTGTGTCTGCTTCAAAATACAGAAAATACTGATATTTTGGATAAATTTCCCTCCCACCAGCCAGAAATCTAAGGTGTTGTTGGGAGAAATGTCCTTCTGGGTTCGGCTCCAAGTGGGGAAAAAGACACTGGAGACATGGAAGCTGCTTGGAAAGATGGTTTTAATGGTGGACAGGACCACATGGCCTGAGCCCTGAACAGCAAAGGTGATCACATGCTTCAATGTTGGTGGAGAAGAGAAGAGAAGGGAAGAGAAGGACTGAAGAAGGGCTTGCAGGGATTTTTATAATCTGTTCTGCCCCACCTATCTGTTTCCTGTTCCTGTGTAAGAAATGTATTCTGATTGGTTGCCAGACTCACATGGGCCCATGCAGAGGCAACCCTCTAGGCTGTTTTGAATTCAGGTTTGATTGAGTTCAGATGCCATGTGGTCAGTTGAGTAAAGGCTTATTATCCTGCCTTAATCCCATCACAGCTGAAGAGGAGAACTCTTTATTATGTAAAGTGGACTAGCTTGGCCTTCTTAATGGCCCATTGACAAAAGTGGGGATGGGCAGGAAGCTGTAGGAATTTAGTGTTTAAAATGTGTTTCTCCCTTTTTCACATCCAGGAAAATATAATATTCTGCCTTTTCAATATTTCCTAGGATATTTCATTTTTCTGGGAGAGGGCTAGGTGATAACTTCCTACAGTGTTCAGATCTTGCTGTGCCAGCCACTCTCAAATACAATTCTTACATGAGTACATTAAACTGATTACAATATAAATGAGGCAAGGAAGAAAGCATAATAAATTTCTGTGAATGAAACAGAGAAAGAAAACTTTATCAAATTCCACCCTCCCCATAATCTTTTCAGCTGTCTTCTGGGAATTGAAAAGAGTCTTTTGGTCTTTACTTCTTCATCTCCTTCAGGGTTCTTTCATGTCTGCTAGGGTGGCATGCTTGGTTTGGTGGTAAGAGTGGTCAGTCAGTCTTGGCAGTCTGTCCCAGGCTTGGCTAAGTTTTTTTCCCTCATGTCAGGTTTTATCAGGAGGCAATCACCAGCAGCAAATTGGAGAGTTATGGTTTGAGCTAGCAGTCCTTTGTTTCTGAGGTAAAAAAAAAAAGAGGCCAAGAATACAGTTCTTTACAGACATATCTTTAGTCTTATGTGCAAGTGTGGAAATCCAAACATTATTTCAGGAGGCAGACGATGTAAATTTCATGGAACATGACATTCCCACTGCCTGTATGATTGAAACACTTTTGCAGTAAGATGAGTAAATTTCCAAGAGGGACAACAACTTTTTGTTGCAAACAAACAAACAAATAAAATATCATAGGGTGGAGCACCTTGACTCATAAACATTTAAAAATGCACAGGTGTAAAAGAGGAAGGGAAGAAAAACAGCTTTAAAAAAATGCAATTAAAAAAAAAAGGTACTTTGAGTCAACACTCCAAAATGTCAAATTCCATTCAGATGGAAGCAAATTCTCATCAAGTATGTTAAAACATTTACAAATGTAAGCAAAATATCTCAAAATCATTCCTTTTTATAGGTTTAATTAAGCATTTTAAACCTCAAAAATTTCCAGAAGAAGAAAAAAAATCAAAATTGTATTCAGAGCAGACAAAGAAATGTAACTGCATAATTTTTATATGCAGATGAAAGATCACAACAGTGAAAGGTAAAAGTGCACGAGCAGATCACCTATTTACTCCAAATTTCTCAGAAGAGAGGGGGGGAAAAAGTGGTTAAAGTGAGGAGAAAAAATTTCAGCCTTTAATGACCCAAAAGGAAGGAGGGAAAGAAGGAGGGGGGAATGCCCAGAGGCATTCACAGGTATCACTGGGGCGTTTCATACACACACTCATGGTAAAAATGAGCAGACACTCATTCTCCCCGCTTTTCCTGCTTCCCTCCAAAGAATGACCCAGAAGGAAAAGGGGGGGGGGGGGAATTCACACAGGCAATCACGTGGATCTCTGGATCCATTCACTTATCACTCCCTGGGGCATGGGGGACACATACTCACATTCATACTGCAATCAGACCTTCATGCTTGCTCATGCCAAACAATCATAGGTATTTCAGGAAGCTTTTTTTTTTCCACAAGCCACCAAGCTTCATTTTCTTTTATTAGAGGATCTCACCCTCCCTTCAGGTTTGGAAATGATAACACACATGCATACACACACATACCATTAAACAACCTTGTAACTGACTGCTTCTTTATATGAAAGGGAATCAAACTACATTCATACCAACTTTACCATCAACATACTCACATTTGCACTGCAATCATTAATTTCACATACAAAAATCCCATTTCATTCTTTCTTCATGCAAAACAGTTATTACAATTATTTCAGGGAGCTGTACATAAGCCAATGAGCTCCATTTTCTATTATTAAAGGATCTCAACTTCCCTCCAGGTCTGGAAATGATCACGCACTAGATTGTTAATGCCTGTCTCTGCCCTGGGGTGTTCGTTTCTAATTTGGACCTGCCAGCGGACGCTGGCTAATTTTTAAAGATCCAAATTCTATCTTGATATCCCAGCACGCGCTGGCATTTTTAAATATCAAGATGTATGGAGACTTTCATTAACACATCATTTGCATCTGGGTGGGGCCCTTGATTCATCAGATGGTCGCCAGAAAATCAGCAAATTTGTTGACAAAATCTAAATCAAAACTGCCCTCTGGAGGCCAGGTTTTTACTTTAGGACTAATAGAGTAGGTTGGTCAGAAAAATGTGCAGAGGGTTTTTTACTCAGGTTGAAGGCAAACCTTTAGTAGGAATTTCCTTCATTTCATACATGCACACACAAGGCAACACTCTCCTCCTCCCCCCAAAAGGGAAAAAAAAATCTATACTCACCTGAAGAGTACAATCTTCTAGGGCTGAAAGACATGAGAACAAGGTTCCCTCCCCCACAGAAAAGGCATTGTTGGAGGATTAGAGGTAAGGGAGGGGTGGGGGGGGTAGATAGCTTGCAGGCAGAGTTTGAAAAATAAAAGCATCAGTTACTCAGCAGATAAACAGATAAACATTATGGGGATATCACAGATGAGAAATGGGGTCTGGATTCACATGCTCCAGGAAAGAAATGAACAGGTAAAATCATTTAGACACACAATAAATGCAATGCAAGGATGAAACTTTCCTTGCAAATGAGCTTAAAACATTTCCTGGGTTGTTACTTTAAGGTATAGGGAAGGAAGGAAAAAAAAATCTTTACACTGTTTCTGCTGGCCAAAACAGACACAAAGTAAAGACTCTTCCCAGTTTCAGTTAGTTTTCTAGGCCCAACAAACTGAGCAAAGGCAATTTCTGCCAGTTTACTCCTTTCTTTGAACCTTCTTTGAACATTTAAACTTCTTGTCTTTTGGATTGGAGACATCTTAGTTACAATTACCTTAAGGGTGCACAAAGACTTAGACATACACACACAGAGACAAAGAGGGAAAAACAAAATCATTCCCACCATGAATTTCAGTTAAATTGGGGAAGGCACAAATCTTAAGAAACAAAAACCACGTGGTTATATAGAAGACAGAGAAAGAGACAGACAAGAGGAAAAAAAAAAGAAACCACCATTTCCTTTTAAGTACCTTTTCAGCCAAATTAGTTTTTCCTGTATCATCTTTCAGCAAAGCCCATTTTCTACAATCTGCTCTTTTTTTTCTTCATTCCGGCCAGGACGGGCATTTGCTTTTCGTCCCAGGCCCCCAACAACTCCCCTAGGGGGGTTTCCATGGCTACCCTCGAGCTACCGCTTCCCATGATCCCGTTTAGATGTGGGTTCACTTCGTCCTAGCCGGGTTTGCCACTTCGTATTTCCCCACTTTACTTTCGCGTCCTTAGAGGACCTTTCGCGCCTTTTGAAGGGACTTTCTCTGTTTGCCCTTCGGAGGGTCTTATTGGTGCCCTTCGGAGGGACTTTTCTGGGGGTGCCCTTCAGAGGGACTTTTGACGCGTTCCTCACCGCGGGAACCTTCTCTTGATTCGCGCCCTTTCACGCAGGGACTTTTCTTACAGTTTCAAGTCTTGGGGAAAGAGACCCGGAGGACCAGCCGCACAGTGACCCAGGAGGGGTGCTGTCGGAGCGGGTATGCGTACCTCCCTTTTTCTCACTAACTTTCTTATGGGCTTTAGCTTTTTTCTCTCACAGGACAAAAACAGCAGCAACAACAAAAAATAAAAAATCCATTCACTTTTCCATCCATTTTCACACACACTAGTCACACACAGGCAGGCATACACACATTTCCCATGCTTTAAAATTAAATTTTAGAGAATTAAAATTTAGAGGTACTCACCTTCTTTCCAGGCAGCCTTTGAGCTCAAACTCAAAACCCCTTTAAAGCCTAGATCCAAATGGCTAAGGCCAAGATAAAGTCCACCCACAGACTCAATGGGGTCTGTGCCGGCATGGGAGGCTTACCTGGGCCATATCCATTTGTTAGGCTAGCTTGGAGTCCCATCTGGGGTGCCAATTGTTGGGAGAAATGTCCTTCTGGGTTCGGCTCCAAGTGGGGAAAAAGACACTGGAGACATGGAAGCTGCTTGGAAAGATGGTTTTAATGGTGGACAGGACCACATGGCCTGAGCCCTGAACAGCAAAGGTGATCACATGCTTCAATGTTGGTGGAGAAGAGAAGAGAAGGGAAGAGAAGAGAAGGACTGAAGAAGGGCTTGCAGGGATTTTTATAATCTGTTCTGCCCCACCTATCTGTTTCCTGTTCCTGTGTAAGAAATGTATTCTGATTGGTTGCCAGACTCACATGGGCCCATGCAGAGGCAACCCTCTAGGCTGTTTTGAATTCAGGTTTGATTGAGTTCAGATGCCATGTGGTCAGTTGAGTAAAGGCTTATTATCCTGCCTTAATCCCATCACAGCTGAAGAGGAGAACTCTTTATTATGTAAAGTGGACTAGCTTGGCCTTCTTAATGGCCCATTGACAAAAGTGGGGATGGGCAGGAAGCTGTAGGAATTTAGTGTTTAAAATGTGTTTCTCCCTTTTTCACATCCAGGAAAATATAATATTCTGCCTTTTCAATATTTCCTAGGATATTTCATTTTTCTGGGAGAGGGCTAGGTGATAACTTCCTACAGTGTTCAGATCTTGCTGTGCCAGCCACTCTCAAATACAATTCTTACATGAGTACATTAAACTGATTACAATATAAATGAGGCAAGGAAGAAAGCATAATAAATTTCTGTGAATGAAACAGAGAAAGAAAACTTTATCAAATTCCACCCTCCCCATAATCTTTTCAGCTGTCTTCTGGGAATTGAAAAGAGTCTTTTGGTCTTTACTTCTTCATCTCCTTCAGGGTTCTTTCATGTCTGCTAGGGTGGCATGCTTGGTTTGGTGGTAAGAGTGGTCAGTCAGTCTTGGCAGTCTGTCCCAGGCTTGGCTAAGTTTTTTTCCCTCATGTCAGGTTTTATCAGGAGGCAATCACCAGCAGCAAATTGGAGAGTTATGGTTTGAGCTAGCAGTCCTTTGTTTCTGAGGTAAAAAAAAAAGAGGCCAAGAATACAGTTCTTTACAGACATATCTTTAGTCTTATGTGCAAGTGTGGAAATTCAAACATTATTTCAGGAGGCAGACGATGTAAATTTCATGGAACATGACATTCCCACTGCCTGTATGATTGAAACACTTTTGCAGTAAGATGAGTAAATTTCCAAGAGGGACAACAACTTTTTGTTGCAAACAAACAAACAAATAAAATATCATAGGGTGGAGCACCTTGACTCATAAACATTTAAAAATGCACAGGTGTAAAAGAGGGAGGGAAGAAAAACAGCTTTAAAAAAATGCAATTAAAAAAAAAAGGTACTTTGAGTCAACACTCCAAAATGTCAAATTCCATTCAGATGGAAGCAAATTCTCATCAAGTATGTTAAAACATTTACAAATGTAAGCAAAATATCTCAAAATCATTCCTTTTTATAGGTTTAATTAAGCATTTTAAACCTCAAAAATTTCCAGAAGAAGAAAAAAAATCAAAATTGTATTCAGAGCAGACAAAGAAATGTAACTGCATAATTTTTATATGCAGATGAAAGATCACAACAGTGAAAGGTAAAAGTGCACGAGCAGATCACCTATTTACTCCAAATTTCTCAGAAGAGAGGGGGGGGAAAAGTGGTTAAAGTGAGGAGAAAAAATTTCAGCCTTTAATGACCCAAAAGGAAGGAGGGAAAGAAGGAGGGGGGAATGCCCAGAGGCATTCACAGGTATCACTGGGGCGTTTCATACACACACTCATGGTAAAAATGAGCAGACACTCATTCTCCCCGCTTTTCCTGCTTCCCTCCAAAGAATGACCCAGAAGGAAAAGGGGGGGGGGAATTCACACAGGCAATCACGTGGATCTCTGGATCCATTCACTTATCACTCCCTGGGGCATGGGGGACACATACTCACATTCATACTGCAATCAGACCTTCATGCTTGCTCATGCCAAACAATCATAGGTATTTCAGGAAGCTTTTTTTTTTCCACAAGCCACCAAGCTTCATTTTCTTTTATTAGAGGATCTCACCCTCCCTTCAGGTTTGGAAATGATAACACACATGCATACACACACATACCATTAAACAACCTTGTAACTGACTGCTTCTTTATATGAAAGGGAATCAAACTACATTCATACCAACTTTACCATCAACATACTCACATTTGCACTGCAATCATTAATTTCACATACAAAAATCCCATTTCATTCTTTCTTCATGCAAAACAGTTATTACAATTATTTCAGGGAGCTGTACATAAGCCAATGAGCTCCATTTTCTATTATTAAAGGATCTCAACTTCCCTCCAGGTCTGGAAATGATCACGCACTAGATTGTTAATGCCTGTCTCTGCCCTGGGGTGTTCGTTTCTAATTTGGACCTGCCAGCGGACGCTGGCTAATTTTTAAAGATCCAAATTCTATCTTGATATCCCAGCACGCGCTGGCATTTTTAAATATCAAGATGTATAGAAACAATGTACAGAGATGTTTGTCCACACATTGTTTGCATTCAGCCAGGGTTCTAGGTTGGCGCTCCCAGCACACGCTGGCATATTTTTAAAGATCCAAACCCTATCTTGGTCTCCCAGCAATTTCTGGCATAGTTTTAAAGACCAAGATGTATGGAGACTTTCATTAACACATCGTTTGCATCTGGGTGGGGCCCTTGATTCATCTGATGGTGGCCAGAAAATCAGCAAATTTGTTGACAAAATCTAAATCAAAACTGCCTTCTGGAGGCCAGGTTTTTACTTTAGGACTAATAGAGTAGGTTGGTCAGAAAAATGTGCAGAGGGTTTTTACTCAGGTTGAAGGCAAACCTTTAGTAGGAATTTCCTTCATTTCATACATGCACACACAAGGCAACACTCTCCTCCTCCCCCCAAAAGGGAAAAAAACCTCTATACTCACCTGAAGAGTACAATCTTCTAGGGCTGAAAGACATGAGAACAAGGTTCCCTCCCCCACAGAAAAGGCATTGTTGGAGGATTAGAGGTAAGGGAGGGGCGTGGGGGTGTGTAGATAGCTTGCAGGCAGAGTTTGAAAAAAATAAAACCATCAGTTACTCAGCAGATAAACAGATAAACATTATGGGGATATCACAGATGAGAAATGGGGTCTGGATTCACATGCTTCAGGAAAGAAATGAACAGGTAAAATCATTTAAGCACACAATAAATGCAAGGATGAAACTTTTCTTGCAAACATTTCCTGGGTTGTTACTTTAAGGTATAGGCAAGGAAGGAAGGAAGAAAAAATATATCTTTACTCTGTCTCTGCTGGCCAAAACAGATGCAAAGCAAGGATTCCCTCCACCTTCACTCAGTTTTGTGGGCCCAACAAACTGAGCGAAGGCAATTTCTGCCAGCTTACTCTTTTCTTTCTTTGAACACTTTAAAATTCTTGTCTTTTTTTGGGGGGGGGGATTGGAGACATTTTATAGTTACAATTACCTCGAGGGCACACAAAGACTTAGACATACACACAGAGAGACAAAGAGGGCATAACAAAACTCATGAATTTCACAAACAAAATCATTCCCACCCTGAATCTCAGTTAAATTGGGGAAGGCACAAATCTTAAGAAACAAAAACCACGTGGTTGCATAGAAGACAGAGTAAGAGACAGACGAGAAAAAAGAAACATTTCAACATTTCCCTTTTCTTTTAAGTACCTTTATGTAGCCAAATTAGTTTTCCTGTGTCATCTTTCAGCAAAGCCCATTTCTCACACAATTTCCTTGCTCTCAGCCAAAATCTTGGCATCTAAGGAAATCTCCGAGGGCACTTCTGGCCACCCACGAGCTAACGCTTCCCATGACCCTTTACATGCAGGGCTCACTTTGGCCTAGCCGGGTGCCACCCGCCGTAAGTTTTCGGAAATAAAAAAAATTCCGGGAAGGACTTCGATTCCCTCAACGAAGTATTCGGCCCCTTTCCTCGTAGGGAATTCTGCTAAGGTTTTCCAGATCCAAAAAGGTGATCTGGGGAGGACCTCTGCCCCTCTGCAGTTAGTACTAGCACCTCCTTCTCTCTTTACACACAATGGGCCTTTGCTTTTTTCACAGGACAAAAGCAGCAACAACAGCAAAATGCATTCACTTTTCCATCCATTTTCACACACACTCTCCTTTCCCTAACAGAAGGTCCGTGCTCTGGCCTGACCCTAATACTTTCCAGGCTCTCTTGGTAAAACACACAGAGGAACCAGGATCCAGCTGTGATTGGGAGAAAGATTTCATCACTCACACACATGCAGGCATACACACATTTCCACGCTTTGCCATGCTTTAACATTAAATTTTAGAGAATTAAAATTTAGAGGTACTCACCTTCTTTCCAGGCAGCCTTTGAGCTCAAACTCAAAACCCCTTTAAAACCTAGATCCAAATGGTTAAGGCCAAGATAAAGTCCACCCACAGACTCAATGGGGTCTGTGCCGGCATGGGAGGCTTACCTGGGCCATATCCATTTGTTAGGCTAGCTTGGAGTCCCATCTGGGGGGTGCCAATTGTTGAAAGAAATGTCCTTCTGGGTTCGGCTCCAAGTGGGGAAAAAGACACTGGAGACATGGAAGCTGCTTGGAAAGATGGTTTAATGGTGGACAGGACCACATGGCCCGAGCCCTGAACAGAAAAGGCGATCACATGCTTCAATGTTGGTGGAGAAGAAGAGAAGGGAAGAGAAGGGGAAGAGCAGACAAGAAGAAGGGCTTGCAGGGATTTTTATAACCTGTTCAGTCCCACCTATCTGTTTCCTGTTCCTGTGTAAGAAATGTATTCTGATTGGTTGCCAGACTCACATGGGCCCATGCAGGGGCAACCCTCTAGGCTGTTTTGAATTCAGGTTTGATTGAGTTCAGCTGCCATGTGGTCACTTGAATAAAGGCTTATATTATCCTGCCTTATCCCATCACTCTGGAGTTAAGAGGAGAACTCTTTATTATGTAAAGTGGACTAGCTTGGCCTTCTTAATGGCCCATTGACAAAGCGGGGAAGCTGCAGGAATTTACTCTGTGTTTAAAATGTGTTTCTCCCTTTTTCACATCCAGGAAAATATAATATTCTGCCTTATCAATATTTCCTAGGATATTTCATTTTTCTGGGAGAGGGCTAGGTGATAACTTCCTACAAGAGGAAACATTTATGAAAAATATCTGAATAATATAGGAAGGGAAATGGACTTCTGTATCTTATACAGATTATAAAATTCTTCCATTAGAATTGTGCATGTAGTATTTTGTCAATCCACAAGAGGTCACACAATATTTATATATCCATTCTAGAAAATTCTTTGCTAAAGATTCTTTTCATTCTAACAATGGTCAATGTTACATAGTATCTAAAATTCAACAGGACAAACTAACAAGGTGTTGTTGTTGTTGTTTGTGCCATAGCATTAGCAGCATGTGAAAAGTGCTATCAACTTTACCCAAACATCCTTTTTATGGTGCAATTTATGCTGAAGGCTGGAGAAATTATCTGTGAAACAGCAGTGGTTTCTGAATCACAATTAGAATCCCAGGAAAATTTAGAAGAAATGAAGGAAAACGCACTTCATGACACAGTAGGTAACACATAAATGATATATGGTACATCAAGCAGCATTACCATGATTAAATAAGCATGATTAGTAATTCAGTGAGAACTTTAATAGTTTGAGTGGCAGATTGGCAGATTGTAAAAAAATAAGAAAAGATATGGGATATCCTGTTCAAAGCCTGGTTCTTTGAAATCTTCCCTATCAGAAATATGTTGACCTAATGAAGCATATATACAGATATAGAGAATTGGATCCAAATATTTATCTTTTTAACAGAAGTTTGTAAATTATGAAATGATGTGTATAAAATCCATTTACTAGCAATTTGGGTGGCCTCATCACAGAGACTCAAAATGATACTTAATCTTGATTCCTTGGTGGAACTTTGTCTTTTTTTATTTTTTTTATTTCCTGAAACTTTCTAGTCCTCAATTAAAGATGTGTGGGAACTACATGCTTGCTTTCAGAAAGACAAAAACTCTAAGTAACACTAGATTAACGTTTAGGATGTTTTAGACACATAATATGAAAGTAAGCGCTATTGAAGGAGTTTCTCTTGCTTGGAAAATATCAAATTGAAAAAGAAGCCAACAGAAGTCAAGCTAGTTAGATGCTATCATGAGTGCTGCCACTAATGAGACAAGCAAAATCTTACAGGTATTGAAGAAACCAGTACTAATACCAGTAGACCATCCTAGTGAGTGACTGTACTAACAGACCATCCTTGGTCACAAAGAGTTGGAAGTGACTAAAATGGAACTGTGAAAAACTCTTGCCTGAAATTTTGGAAAATTGCATTTGAGATAGACCTGGTATTTATAACCTATGCTCTTCTTCAGGTGTATATGGCTACCACACTATATAATTACTAGTCATGAGGACTGTGATTTATGGAAGTTGTTCTCAAAAATATCTAGAAGGCTACAATTTACTGTATTTTTTGGAGTATAGATTTTGAAGAGGCAAATTTAAAAAAAAAGTTTTTGCACTCTGCAGACCTTCAAAAAATGGGCTGTTTTTTGTCAAAACGCACCCTTTTTTGTAAAAAAAAAAAAAAGGACATAGCCTTTAGGAGGCTTATAGAGTGCTCCTTCGGGCTTTGGGGGGGGGGGGCAAAAATGAGCAAAAAATGGCCCATTTTTCATGAAAACGGGCCCATTTTTTGTCAAAAAAGGGCATGCATAGCCTTTAGGAGGCTTATAGAGTGCTCCCGGGGGCTGGGGGGGGGGGAAACAAAAAACTGCCTATTTTCTCTCATTTCTGCCCTCCCCAGCCCCCAGGAGCACTCTGGAAGCCTCCTAAAGGCTATGCACGGGCATTTTTGCAAAGGGGGCAAGGTTTCAGGAGACAAAAAAAATGCTATATTCAGTGTTAGATGCACCCAGATTTTCACCCTTTTTTGAGGGTAAAAGGTGCATCTTATACTCCGAAAAATACAGTACTTATCCCTGGAATAGACTAGGAATGGAAGAATGTGGATTTTTGGATTATATTTTCTGGCAATTTCAGGCAATATGATCCATGATGAGAAATGCTGAAAACTATCATTTTAGAAGTCAGAGCAGGTTTGCTTCCCCTGCTGTTGACAATTTGGCATTTCCCCCATTTTCCTCAATGGCCCTGCTTTATAGAAGTTGTAAATCAAACTATGTGGTGTAGGCAGGGCCGGATTTTCCTATAGGCTAACTAGGCTTCAGCCTAGGGCCTCAAGATCAAGAGGGGCCTTTTATTTATCCGTGCCACATTTTTTATAAAGGTTAGTACCAATTACAACATGTTTCATTTAATATATTGATATATATCACAGTAATGATGTATTTTATTATCTCTCATGTAATTTACAAACTTAAAAATGGGAGGTGAAAGGGCCCCATTAGTGGAATAGCCTAGGGCCTCTTTTCATCTAAATCCGGCCCTGGGTGTAGGGAATCTTGACACCTTTCAAATGATAAAGCTTCAGATAAAACAGATCTTTTAATTTCGGGAAAGAAATCTTTGGACTCAGATAAAGGAATCTTCGCAAACACAAGAATAAAATAATCCACATTTAATGTAGTATAAAATAATTTGGGCAACTGATCAACCTGGATGAACTCTGCTCTTTGTTACTGGTTTATTACACTTATAACCCTTCTGGCTGGCAAAGGCCTCCTGAGACACGATGTGATTAAATTTTAGTGGTGGCGAATTTTTCTTTGAGAGAGAGTATGGTTCTTTATCCATTAAAGAGGCATTGGTCGATTCTTTTGTCAAGAAGCTGGACTAACATATACTGGCTAATTTTTGAGCAGTAACCAATGTTCCCTTTTTTGGGAAGGTTATTGAGAAATTAGTCATGTAGCAATTTCAGAGGATTCTATATGAAGCAAATGAACTGGATTTCTTTCAGTTAGATTTCAGACCTGGGTATGGGTGTTGGGTAATGAACCAGAATTGGCTGTGATTTTAGATGACCTCTGGTGGGCGTGGGATGGGATAGTGCATCCATCCTTGATCTCTTGGTGGCTTTCCATACCATTGATCATGGTATCCATCTGGACTGGCTGTAGAGGCTGGGGGTGGGTGGCACTGCATTGTGCTGGATCTCTTTCTTCTTCCATAGATTGTTCCAGTCAGTGTTGATTCAGAGTGAGAGGTCCTGCCCTTGACCTTGACCTTGGGGGGTGCTAATGAGTTTGAGGCATTCTCCACTCCAGTTTAACATTTATGAAACCACTGGGGAAATTAACCATAGCCATGCGGTGAGGTACTATCAGCGTGCTGATGATACCTAGCTGTATATCTCCACCCTGGTGATGTTAGTGATGCTGTTTAATAGAATAGTCTTTATTGACCAAGTGGACAAACTAGGAAATTGTCTCTCAATGTAAGCTCTCAGTACATATGCAAATAACAAAGTAATGTAATCATAAGATAATCATAGGATAAAAAAGTAAGGTTCTACATTTAGGCAACAAAAACGAAATGCACAGTTACAGTATAGGTGGGACCTTGCTCAATAGTAGTAACTGTGAGAGGGATCTTGGAGTCCTAGTGGACAACCATTTAAATATGAGCCAGCAGTGTGCAGCAGCTGCCAAACAAAAGCCAACACAGTTCTAGGTTGTATAAACAGTGGGATAGAATTAAGATCACGTGAAGTGTTAATACCACTTTATAATGCCTTGGTAAGGCCACACTTGGAATACTGCATTCAGTTCTGGTCGCCACGATGTAAAAAAGATGTGGAGACTCTGGAAAGAGTGCAGAGAAGAGCAACAAAGATGATTAGGGGACTGGAGACTAAAACGTATGAAGAACGGTTGCAGGAACTGGGTATGTTTAGCTTAAGAGAAAGAAGGACTAGGGGAGACATGATAGCAGTGTTCCAATATCTCAGGGGTTGCCACAAAGAAGAGGGAGTCAAACTATTCTCCAAGGCACCTGAGGGTAGAACAAGAAGCAATGGGTGGAAGCTAATCAAGGAGAGAAGCAACTTAGAACTGAGGAGAAATTTCCTGACAGTTAGAACAATTAATCAGTGGAACAGCTTGCCTCCAGAAGTTGTGAATGCCCCAACACTGGAAGTCTCTAAGAAGATGTTGGATAACTATTTGTCTGAAACGGTATAGGGTTTCCTGCCTAGGCAGGGGGTTGGACTAGAAGACCTCCAAGGTCCCTTCCAACTCTACTATTGTATTATTGTATTAATCAGTGGAACAACTTGCCTCCAGAAGCTGTGAATGCTCCAACACTGGAAGTTTTTAAGAAGATGTTGGATAGCTATTTGTCTGAAGTGGTGTAGGGTTTCCTGCCTCAGCAGGGGGTTGGACTAGAAGACTTCCAAAGTCTCTTCCAACTCTGTTATTCTATTCTATTCTATTCTACTCTACTCTACTCTACTCTACTCTACTCTACTCTACTCTACTCTACTCTACTCTACTCTATTCTATTCTATTCTATTCTATTCTATTCTACCAATAATAGAATGTAATAGGGAAGATGAGAAGGATAATAGTAATATAGCCCTACTGGATGGATAAATATCCTTAGACATAAGACAGGGCTATGGGAATTTGGGAATTAGTTGACATTCTAATATGATCATTGGAGGCTGTTGAGATCTGTATGGGGACCAACAGATTGCAGATTAAAGGGCTTTGGGTTTTGGAGCCATCAGGATCTAGAAATTTACCATATTTTCTTCTAGACATGGTGGCACTGCCCTAGACTGATCTGGTGCACAATCGGGGGTTCTTTCTGGACTCATGATTAGATGACAGTTGTGGCTAGGAGGGCTTTTGCACAACTTCAGGTTGCATACCAGTTAACCCCATTCCTGGAATGACTGTGCTCAGTCACTTATGTCGTGGTCATCTCCTGCATGGATTACTATAATGAGCTTTACAAGGGGCAGCCTTAAAGATCATCCAGAAGCTTTGCCTGGGGCAAAATGTGATGACAAGAATGGCTACCAGTTTGTTTCCAGGTTCAATTCAAAGTGCTAGTAATCTGTCTGTAACCTTCAGTAAGCTAAATGGTGCATCATAAGGCAACAATTTTTGAAACAAGTTATTTCAAATGGCCTAAATGTGATGACAAGGATGGCTACCAGTTTGTTTCCAGGTTCAATTCAAAGTGCTAGTATTCTATATACCACTTAACCTCTATTGTCTGTCTGTAACAATGGGGAAGCAGGCAGAAAGTCAGAAAGCACTTCTGCTCCCACTGCTTTCTCCTCTGCCCATGACCATTCTATTTAGGTAACAAGAAATATCTCTGAACTGATGGCTCAATGAGTCCTGGGTCATCTAGTGACCTATAAAGCACCACACAACTTGTGATCAGGATATTTGAGTGACTGCCTCTCACCAATCAAGCCTACCTGTCCCATCAAATCTGGCAGAAAAGGCAGGTCCAATCCAGGAAGGAATATCATTAGAGTATGTGAGAACTTCAATTTGAAGTTGCCAAGTTTGAACAACACTAACTTAGAGCAAAGGCAGGTTTTCAGAGAATTTCAGAATAATTGCAGGCATGACCCATATGGATCTCTGGAGAGATGTCTTTTAGGTAGCATATTGGAGAAGGTATTTGACATCTACAGCCTAATAGATGATACTGTTTAATTGAAGGGACCTTGAGCACAGCCACACTGCCCAATCTTACTTGGTAGGCAGAAACTGTTAGTCCCTCAAATCACCAATTTTTCCTTTGAATTAAGAGGCAGGCTTGACATGTATTCTGATATAAAAGCAGTGGATAAACTAAAGTGTTTTTCAGGACCATGGATGAAGAATAAGACAGAGATAGAGTCTAAGCTTCAGGTTTCAAATTAAGAGAACCAGTTTTGCTTTAGGAGATGACAACCCCTGATTTACAGTGCCTTGTGAGATTGTTTGCTGTTAAGAATCATTTGCTGTTGCTGTGACATATGTTTCTGATTCCAGCAGGTTCTGCTTAGCCAACCAGCAGCCCTTCACTTGTACAGTGCTGACAGATTCAATGTCTGCTATTCTGCATGGTTGCAGATATCCTTCTCCCTCAACACTCTGCAGTGGCCTGGGTGATTTTTTTTTTTAGTGAACCATAACATTGGCTGCTGGAGTTTTTCACATCAGTTGTACTGCCATGATGAATATTATTTTTTGCCCAGATGAAACAAATTTAAAAGACCTTGTAGTAATGCTGCATGCGTTAGGAATACAGGTACTTCAGTACTAGCCTAGATTGTTATCCATCTAAACCAGTATTGTCTGTTCCAATCTTCTTTACAAGGTCCCCTATTGGACTTCAAAATATAATCCTTCAATTTGTTAGTTTTATTTTAAAAAAGAGATAAAAATCTTGTATGAATGATAGCTATAATTTTTGGAAATGACCAATATATTGTGATTGAAAATAATAGGTCTGTGCATACTTCAAACATGCAGAGTCACAGATCTCTAGAAAACATCAAAGAAAAATGTACTGTTCTCTAAATACAGTATTTATGTCTAGCTTTTCTATTATTTAGGACCAGCCTAAATACTTGTCTTAGGGATATTCAGAAAAAATAAATTCTTATTTGGACTAGCTGCTGTTCTAGAAGAAATGAATGTTTTTGTGAGATGGTAGGCTTCCCATCAATTTATAGTAAGACATTATTGTGCCTTTGCTTCAGAAAGAGATGGGACAGAGGTGGTATTCAGCCAGTTCCCTCTGGTTCGGGCAAATTGGTAGTGGCGGCTATGGGGGGGCCACGCCCACCCGCCCTGATGTAATGTGCAAGCACTGTGCATGTGCAGAAGGCGCACGCTCACATTTGCGAACCAGTAAGGAAGGTAAGTGAATCCCACTGCTGAGATGGGAGATCCTATGATGTAGGTCCCGCCACTTCGTAAGACTGAAGAAACAAAGCAAACCTTCATTTCTCCTTGAGCAGTAGTTGATATAGTTAACTCTTGCATTTCATTGATTAAAACCCCACAGCTTTATGGAGACATTCAAGAACAGTACTGATTCAAAGTGGTGCCACCCCTGCTTCCAGAGAGGCCCTTATTTGTATCCTAATCTCACAGGCTTAAGTTAATGCAGGGCAGAAGCTGGAACCTCTTCTGTATATTTCAGCATGATCTGAAATGGAAAACTCAAGGGCTAGAAGCTGGGGTGAAATCCACTTTTTTTCTCTACCGGTTCTGTGGGCGTGGCTTGGTGGTGGTGGTGGTATCATGTGACTGAGTGGGTGTGGCCAACTATGTCACTCAGGTCACCCACCAAGCCACGCCCACAGAACCAAGGGGTACGCTTCCAAAATCGCCGCCATTTCCTCCGCCTCCTCTTTTCGCAGCCTCCTTACAAAACACACACATACACAGATCAGAGAAGGGGAAAGTGTCCTCCCTGCTCTTTGTATTCACCAAACTGCAAGATGGGATAAAAAAATGCTTGCAAAACTTTTTTTTTTTTAAAAAAAGCCTAAAATCCAAAGATCTCTCTGCTTGCTCCTTCCTCCAATGATGGCATCTGTTTGCATGGCTGCCCCCACCTCCCAACAGCCATTTGTTAGCCCAAGCAAGGGGGGGGGGTTGCTGTTGTTTTCACTCCATGTGAGGCCGCCGCACAGGAAAGCAGCAGCAGGGGGAGGAGGAGAGTGGAGCAGCCTTCAATTCACGGACTTGGCTTCTCACCCCTCCTTTCGCTACTGTTCGCTTAGCGCTTAGTAGCGACTGGGCCTGCAATTCCCATGGCTGGCAAGGCATCGATCACCAATCCACTGCCTCGAGGGGATTACAGAGTGAGTCACGAACCTTTGCAGCACTGTGCCTCGCTCGCCTCTCCTGACCTGAGCTCTTCCTCAATGGCTGAGGGCTACAGGGATGGCCTGGGGCAGGAAAAGTACTGACTGGTGATGGTGGGAGGCGAAGGAGTGGGCACGTCTATGCTCACTATCTAGTTCATCCAGGTGAGAGACCCGGAATGGGGTGGCGGCGGCAGTGTCAGTTTTTTTGTCTTCCTCGGCGCTCTGCTCTGATAAGGGTGGGGTGCAGCAGAATGGCCAAGTGTCCGGAGCCCCTTTCTCTTCCTCTGTCATGGCCTCGCTACTGGTGGGTGGGCACCTCCTCAGGTGCCCACCCACCAGCAGTGCACTGGGGAGTGCATGCACACTCCGGGAGAGGTTTTGAGGCCTGAAGGGAGGGACCCTTCTCTTTGCCTCATCGCTGTTGTGCAGCCGAGAGCTCGAGCTTTTCTGGGCTCAGAAAAGAGTGGATGTGAGAAGAGACCGGGCGGGCAGGGGCAGGGCCAACCAGCGGTGATTATAACTGGTTCGGAGAACTGATTAAAATCGTCACTACTGGTTCACCCGAAGTGGTGCGAACTGGTAGGATTTCACCCCTGACTAGAAAGCCTGGAAGTTATTTTGTTTTAAATGACCCAGGGTTCCTGTTTTATATTTCCTGGCTTCCTGGAGGATGTTACAGAGATGTATCCTGCAAAGTTTGAGAAGTTTGAGGAGTAATTTATTGTCTAGAACAATTTAATATATTATAGAAACTGAACTCCATTAATAGTAATTGAATCACCACCCTGATATTTTTAGCTCTCTCTTAATAATGTCCCTGAAATCTTTTCTGCTTTGTTACTTTTTATAGAAAGATTCAAAATTATGCCAAAATTATACCAAAACAATGGGAGTTATTTAAATAAGGAAAACAATAATAGAGTTATAAAAGCAGGCTGTATATGGAACTGAAACATGGTGAAACAAGCATCTAATTATTCAGCTCACACGATTACTTTGAGAATGGGCTACCTGAAGAAACCTCACGCACAAGTGATTATGAGGAGATTTTTTTTTGTATGCTAAACATTAGTACTTAGTAAAGTCTTCTTATATTAAATATGCATACCAAACTTTTCAATTTTAAGTACTTTTTGAAGAATTGGATCTTTAATCGGACTATGGAGAAGCCCCGTATCAGCCTAAAATGGTAGTTTTTGTGAATTTCTTCCTTTAGCAATTCAGAAAAACTTTGTTTCCCCCAAATTCCACCACATTTATGAAAAAAGATGCTCTTCTTTTTACATGCTCAGTTAAGCTGAGAATGTTTTCAAAATTATTAAACTGGATTAAGAATATTGGGCACCTTTTCTCACATGTTGAACTATGACAATAATATAAATAAATCTCCCCAATCGCAATATGGCATAAATATTATAAAACAAATATAAATCAATCATCCCCCTCTCCAATTATAGGAATCATGGAGTTGCACAAAGTTGTAGACTGGGCATATATAGGGGAAAGTAAGTGTACAGCTCAATATTTCAGTTAATTGTCTTATATATTTAATTAAAATATTTTTTTAAGATTATAAAGAAATTAGTACAAATTTATATTTTGCTTGATTAAAACAGTTGCCATTGAAGTTTTATTCTTCATTATTTGAATAAGTGACAGATTGAATCACAATCATTAAATGAAATAGTGATATTGTGACCCAAACTTTTGTATCTAAAACTGGGTAATCTTGATCCAGATGATTTCTATTTCAAATGATGCCTTCTCTAAGTTTATATTAAGGTAATTTATATAAAATTATTTTTATGCAAAAAATTATTTGCATTTAATTAAAGTAAATCTTAATTAAAATTTCTGGAGTTGTTGTTCTTTTATTTTTTATGAATGATTCCTAATATGATCCCCATAGTTACTTATGATACAAAAAGGGGAAGCATCAAGATCATATATAGTACAAAAGCTGAACCCTCTCCCATTTTTTGCAATATTGCAAAGATTTCTGAGAATCTTTTTGTATGTGGTACACATGCTTAAAATAGCACAGTGTTGTATGTTAAAAAATTATCAGGCATCAACCTATACAAATGACTTCTTATCTGTTTACATATGTAATGCATTCTTATGCCATCTATGAGATAAGATTACAGGGTAATATATATGAGGATAAAGTATCTATAAAAAAACTAGGGTTGTACACTGATTAAGTCCAGTTTTCAAAACCAAGTCACCCTTACTATTAATTGTTCTAATTGCAGCCGTTTGGAACAGTGGTAAGATTGTGGTATGTCGAGAGTAAGAGAAATGCATTTATCCATTGTACAAATAATCCATCATTTCTTTATATCACATAAAAAGGATTTGGATGATTCTATATTTGAACCTACTCTCTTGCAAATAGCTGGTTTTTTTGTCATTCAATTTTCCATTCTCATTTGACCAATGTTTGCTTCATCAATTGTCTTAAATGTAATTTTGCTTTCCTTCCCCCTTCTTCACCTTCCTTTTTTTCTACATCAGCAAATCTAGGTAGTAATATTTTACTTAAAGAAAATTGGTATCATTCATCATCTCACTAATCATTAATTAACTTTTTATTACATAAAGCCAAACAAAAGTGCGTTGTTTCTGTTTTGTTTAAAGTGACATCCTTTATCCCTCTTCTCAGTTCTACTTTGGCTCTATTGATAAGTATGTTTGAATTAACATATTAGGCAGTTAGTGCCATCAAACACCTATATACCAATTTCTACAAGTGTTGGAAATTTTCATTCTCCCATAATAATCTAATTTCTCTGCTAACTCTATCCTATGATGGTAAAACACACAAATCTATCTCAAGATGGATTGGAAAACTTCTACAGTAGAGATCCCAACTATGTTCACATACAGTTCTACTTAAAAATTAATGCAATACAATGAAAAACTAACATCAAAGAACATAGGGAATCATAGCAAATGAAATATTTTATTCTTTTGACCGCTGTTTATTTTTTAAAGGAAACAGTAACAGCAACAAAATACAAACAACACAAATGCATAATGAAAATGAAATTAGAGAAATTCAGCATGAGAATATAATACTATTAAAATCAGATTTTAGTTGAAAAGAGATGCAAATCTATGAGGAGAATTGCCAATTAATTTTGTATTTGAAATGTCTTATTAATGGATTTAACTTTTTGTTCTTTTTGGTAGACATCCACAACTGCCAGCTCAGCAGCTGAATTTAATTCCAAACAAAAGCAATTCAGAATTAAGCCATTTCTTTGGCACAGCCTTCTTGTTTGGGTTTGTGTACATAACAGCAGCTCTCAAATAGATGCAGTCCTCCTGCATGTCCTATTCTATAAGGAACAGCTTCATCAAAAAAACTGGTAAGGGCAATCTTATAACTTGATATACCCTTGATGGAAACCACTTTTGTGCTGAAATGTTAAATAACCTTTATGCCTAAATGTTAATCACTCTACAGTTGCTTGTCAAAAAGATTTACAATTTTGGTGCCAGAAAGAGAAGCAATTTATATACTTTGTATTGCTTCACTTTATCTAGAAATTGTTTCTGTCTTTTTGGCTAGGACACTTAACCAGTCTGCTTTTATTAAATTATGTCTGTTATTGATAGCAACTTCATTTCATGATTTCAAAGTACAGTATCTGTCACATAACTAAACAGCTGCAGTGCAATGTGCCAATCCTTCTTCTGGGACCGATACTTCCCTTCATTTTTGGGTGCTCTTTATGCAAAGTGTAATAAAACTAATTTTGCATGCTTACAATTAATTTTATGCTGGAACTGTATTCTTGATTGCTTCTGTTAATTGAAGCCTAAACAAGTTATAATTGCAAACTGCACTCATTGGAACTTTGCCTTATGCTTAAACTATTTTGCTAAGAAGAAATTTCTCAGATGTACAAAATTATATGGAATTATAGGAAAACTAATGATATCCCTGTTCTGTGATTTTGGTCTGAGGTCTTTTTGGTGGGTTTAGAAGTTGGCAAAATGGAATAAATGCAATGATTTTTGAGGATTAATTTTGTATTTCTTATGTTTAACAACATGGAGGAATGCCAACAGGTTATGTTTTAGCTAAATGTCAATTGGACGTGCCTGGCTTCCATTTAAAAATAACCTCCATGGTAACTTTAATTTTATGTACCGTAGTTTTATTTCCTTTGAATGGAATTGGGAAGCATGAAAAAAATGTGACATGATTCAAGCTGCAATTACAGATGTTTTAGGTGTCAAACCGCAATGCAGTGCAAGGAGGAGGTCACACTGTTTTGCTTAGCTTAATCTTATAACCAGGCAAAGCATTTCTTGAAATCTTCATGTCTCTAATATGGATTCATCAGAGTGGTAAAGTTGTCTGGAGGTCCTAAACAAAAGTGAGGAGGCATATCACAATGTAAATATTATAGAGGAGTTACTAGACTAATTTCACTGAGTACAGGAAGGCAAAAACTATTTGCCCAAGCATCAAGAGATACTTTGCTGATTCTGGTCTCATTATTGAATGACTTGTTCATGTAAAGTACACTAATCTCTGCTTAACTGCCTGCTAGACCATATGTTACCTTCAGGCTAGTATCGTGATGGTGAACCTTTGGCACGCATGCCACAGGTGGCACGCAGAGCCCTCTCTGTGAGTCGTCACCTAGCTCAGCCCCACTACGCATGCGCACGCACCTCCTGCCAACCTGCTGATTTTTGGCCTCGAGTTTCAACCATTTTTTGCCCTCCGGAGGCTTTGCTGAAGCGTTGGGCTGTTTTTTGCCCTCAGGAGGCTTCAGGGAATCCTCCTGAAGCCTCCGGAGGGAGAAAAATGGCCCAACGGGCAACCCAGAAGTCTGTTCCTGAACTTCCGGTTTGCATGTTGGGCTGTTTCTTGCCCTCTTCAGAGGCTTTGTAGGAGCCTGGGGAGGGCAAAAAACAGCCCAACACGCAAACCGGAAGTCCCGAAATATTTCCTTAATACACAAGGAAATATTATATTGCTTTAAGATATATTATTTACAGAGTTGTACTGGTACATTCTTTAATCATTATTTACGTACCCACGGCACAATTTAGCAGTGTTTTCTTGTTCAACATTAATATTCCTATTTTTGCTGGTGACATATATCAAGTTTGACTTTTGATCACCTGTGGGGAATTTGACTTTTTCTTCTCTTTTCTGCTGCAATTGCAGAAAAGTCCTTAATGAGGGCTTTCATTGCTTGTGTGTCTTCTTTAGTTTGTGCACATCTAGTTATAATCATGTCTCTACAGTAAAGCATGCAAAATGAAATAATAAAGACTTAGAACTGCTTCCAGTATTCATAGGTTGATTTGATCATTGCCTTTAGAGAGCAACTGAACGGAACAAATTGTTGAATCTTTTTTCTTCTCAGACAGGCTTGAGCAAATTGAGCTTATTGTTCAAAGCGGGAACGTGAACAACATAAGCTACAGTCAATTCTAGTCTGCAAATACTGTACAGAAATATTTATTGGAAGGATGGGTGCAAAAACATGCAGACTTGGCAAATTAGGTCCGGCGCCCTGTTGGATTTGTTTTCTAAATGCAAAGTTATTCTGGACATTGAATGTACTCTCACAATTTAGTTAGCCATTCTTCTGAAGAGGGAATCAATGAATCTTTTTCAATGAAAACCATATAAAATATTTGCAGTTGTTAACATATTCAAATGCCTATGGATGGGGAAAATAAGATGTGTGAATTAAAAATGATCACCTGAAGAACTCTAATTACAGATACGTAGGGAAATGGTTTATTGTTTAGCAAAGGATAGTTGCTCATAAAATGAAAGGCAAGGTCCCTCTGGGTCTGCAACTAGAGCCCTTATCTGTGTTAGATAAAATTTGAATGGCTGCTCAATATAGCCCTGTGAGGGGATTTGGAGGAAAAGATAGTGTACATTAGTTGCCATCGTTTTCATAGGGTCGCCCGACAGAAACAACAGGAACTGCTCTGTCAGATCCTAGCTAGTTGGTTCGGTCCATTTAAAACATCTTTGAAGAGGTAGTCCCAGACTCTTGCTTGACCCTGGGAAGCACATGAATGGGAACTACTCCCCAGAAATCCACCAATTATTTTTAAGGAGATCAAGGGTCTTTCAGACAGCATTCTAAGGTTTGGAATAATGTATGCAGAATTATATCCCTGACTGAATGGAAGGCAGTTTTGCTCTTTGGCAGAAAAGAGATGACAAACTGTAGACTTAAAGGTAAAGGTTCCCCTTGCACATATGTGCTAATTGTTTCCGACTCTAGGGGGTGGTGCTCATCTTCATTTCAAAGCCGAAGAGCCAGTGCTGCCCAAGGACAAAGTGATCATGTAGCCAGCATTACTAAACGTGAAGGTGCAAAGAACACTGCTCCTTCCCACTGAAGTGCTCCCTATTTTTGTACTTGTATTTTTACGTGCTTTCAAACTGCTAGGTTGGCAGAAGCTGGAACAAGTAACGGAAGCTCACTCCGTTATGCAGCACTAGGGTTTCAAACCGCCCAACTGCCAACCTTTCTGATCGACAAGCTCAACGTCTTAGCCTCTGAGCCACCAGGTTTAGAATTAGTTTGTATTCACAGAAAGGTATGTATGTTGATTGGGCAACATATGCCTAGCAAATATCACAGAAATTAGAAATATAATCTCCTAAGACAATAAAAAGAATACATTATACTCTTTAAAAGGAATCTATGATATGACTAAGACTTCAGATGGTTATAACATTATCCTAGATAAACTCCAAGTCAATGTAAAGATGGATATAACTGAAGCAAGGTCTTCATGAAATCTTTTAAGAGATCTGAATGCAAAATCAAAAACAACAACAATGAAATGACAATTAGAGTGCTGTGATAGCTGTAAGATATTTACACAACAAAGAGGAAGAGCAAATATGAACATCTCAGAAAGTATGTAACTGTAATCTCAATGGGTGAGACAGAACAATGATATGAACTGTGATTTCCACCATGAAGTCAGTCCAAACACCTAGCTACTACCTTGGTTAGGAAAGGGATCAGCAGAAAGATGTGAAAGAATGATTTTATCCAATTAAAACAGCAACATGTCTTCCAGTAGTGTGGTCTTATCTTTTTCTTGCTGCAGAATTACACTTGGTGGGAATTCAGCAATGGTAGATAATCATCCAATTGAATGATGTGCTTTTCACTTAGGGATCAATTTGGAGTCATAGTTTAACTTATTTTTTGACAACTTTTTAGAAATGTGTGATTTATAATATAATTCACATAGGATCATAGACCAAGTCCCTTAGTTTTATGGTGTAATGCAACAGCCAAACCAATTTTATATAAACAACAAAAATATTTCAAAAGGTCACAGGGCTTTGAAATCTGCAAGGAGTCCTATTTATTTATATGAAAAACATATTTCAGATTCAGAGAGAGTAGAGTGCACTGTGCAACTTAACATTAACTGAGGAAAAGAGTGGAAAAGACATCACTTTCAGAAAGTTATAATCTTGTCTCTGGCAGAATATATTGTTGTACCAAGTATGTATTAGGTGTCTTTATAAATATATGCTGACCAAAGAAGCATTGCCATATATCCTAAAACTAATAAGCATCAAGTGAGTCATCTTGCTCTTCCTAGAGGCAATATTTTTGTGAGATGTTGACATGAATGAACCATGTTGAATGAATGGTTTGATTCTTCAGCGTATCTAGACACCATGACCCCTAGACAGATGGTCATCAGTTTCAAGAGAGTTGGGAAGCAAGAAGCAGTTGAGAGAAAGTGTGGGCATTAGACTAGAGCGGGTAACTTCCAATGCTTGCTCCAAGTATCACTTCTGAAACAATGCTGTTCTATTCTCTCTATTACCATAGAAGATGAAAAACTGGTGTGTAACAGAGGCAGAGAAAGTAACAAGTCATGAACTGAAGGCTTTGGAACTGGACAAAATTTGTGTTTTCATTTGGAAAATAGGGTGTAACGGACAGAGATTTTTAACCATATAATATTTCTTCCTTCCGTTCTCCTCTGGTCAGATAGATGATGCAGGCAATTTGATTGCAAGTTTCATAATGATGGATCTCTGTGGTGTAAGACATAACAGAGAGAAATATGAAATATCCCTCAAATAAGAAAGAATATCTATATATATAAAAGCGAAATACCATTAACGCATCATCATGAAATCTCCAGAACCGTAAAGCCTACAAACTTGAAATTTGGCACGTATGTTCCTCTTGGCTTCTAGGTTCCTGCTAAGAAAGGATTTTTTGGAAATGACCATCAGATCATTAGTATTTCTTGTATAGTTATTAACACACTCTGATGCTAAGGAGTTAGATATTCTACTCCCCCTCCCTACCTGAAAAGAACTCTGTTCTAACTGCCAGTTGAGTGTGGGCATGGCCAGCATGTAACACATCCAGCCTGTGGGCTGGGAGTTTAGATATTCTACTACTACTCCCTACCTGAAAGGGAGAGAAGGGGATAAGATAGGAGAGGCCTCTGTGGAGCAAGTCTGAGGGAGAGAAGGGGATAGGAGAGGATCAATGGGGCCAGCCGGAGGGAGAGAAGGGGGATAAGATAGGAGAGGCTTCTGTGAGGCATGCCTGAGAGAGAAAAGGGGAGAGGCTGATCATAACTACTCATTAATGTTCAAGCTTTAACCGTCAATTTATCAAGCCTGATCACATAATTCCATAGCGAAGCATGGGTATCCAACAGACTAATCTCAAAATAAAATAAATATCCCTAAGAAGCTCAACAAAGCATGTTATATCTGTGGAAATTGAGGAAAAGAACAGAAATTAGTAGAAGTTACTGTATCACTTGCTCTCTTTACCTGTGCTGCTTCAGGCTAAGGCATTATTTAAATTTCCATTTCTTTCATAGCCTGGATTTATACCAGTATTATATACTACTATTATATCAGTTGCTTTGCACTTAGAATGGATGCGTTTTAACATACTGTTCTGATGCTATTTCCCCTTATAAATGTGCATTTTTCCTTACTGCTTTTATTACAGTTCTTTGGCTCAATTACAGCTAGTAAGTATTTTGAGTTTCAATAATGACAGGATCCTACTTCGAGAAAGTACACATTATTTATATAAGCAGAAAAATGAATCTTTTTTAAACTTATAAATTTAGAGTCAAAGAATAAAAGAATAATAAAATGGATTAAGAGGAAGCACCATTTAAAGGAAGTAACAGGTAAAATACCTTAAATTTCAATAAGAATGATGTAAAGAGATATTAAAGAGATTAAACAATAGGGGCATTACATCTTGCAAATGTAATTGCCTTTCCATGTGAGTGGGAAAAAATCTCCAAAATATAGCAAAAGGGTTGAGGTAAAAATTCCATAAAGAATTATTTTGGGAATTGGATCTGTGAGTTTGAAAATCAAGAACTGAAATATGTTAGTTTCCGTCAGAAATAGCACACTGCTATTAGTACTTGGCTTACAGTAAGAAAGATAATTTGCATCTGGAAGCATGGAAAGTGTTTCTCCTAAACCAGGACTCACGTAACTCAGTTTAAAAAATTGAATCAGTGTCACTGGTGCTTGTGAAGTTGAGCAGAAGAATTTAGTTAGATAGAAGTAAGGCTAATTTAACTAAGAAAAATAACTAAATAACATAAAAGTAACTGACTTCTGTGGAATCAGGAAACAGCAAGCAACCCACCCAAATGGAGGATGAGCGGGTGTCTATTTTCTTCCAGATTAAGTGGTCAGAAAAAGTATTTCTTTTTAAAATTGTTTCAGATATTTAATAATGAACAAGTAGGTGGGGTAAACTTGTTTTTTTGCCCCTGGGAATGGAACTGTAAGCAAAAATGAACATGTGTGTTAGTGATGTGCCTGCTACTACTGTGCTATTGTTGCCCAAAACAAGTGGCCTGTTTTTCAGTTCTCCTTATTCTCCCACAAATATGCCTCATGCTCATGTAAATACAGTGAATATTTTACGATACTGTTGGCAGTGTGTTTATTGCACAGCATTTATATTTGGTAACTCTACCACTACCATTATACGTACACAGATTTTTTCAAGTTGGCTTCTGTTATTTGACATTTCAGTTAGTTCTTTCTTAATAACCACTGTTCATTGACTATTCATACTTGTAATAGGTTCAACTAGTGATAGTTCCAGATGTTGCAGCATCCTGCAGTCATGTGGTCACTCTTTGTGACCTTCTTTATCGGCTTCTGACAAGCAAAGTCAATGGGGAAGCTGGTAGCAGGTTGCAAATGGGGACCATGTGAGGTCCTTACTTAACCATAAATGGTGATTCACTTAATGATGACAACTGGGAATGCCAGATTTTCCATCACTAAGTGACGTTGTCATATGATGTTGCACTTTATAACTATATTGCTTAGCAACAGCAATTCCTGTACCAATTGCTGTAGTTAACTGAGGACTATCTGTAGTGCTCATTTGTATGTTTGCAAAAGAATTGCTTGTTTTCTGTCTAGAAGTTCCTATTTTATATCCTGATATATGAGGTATTGAAATGTCCTAAATGTAGTATATTCTTTCATAGTTAATTCTCTTTCCAAGATGAGCAGTATTTGCTGTGAAGTACTATGACCCTGTATACCCCATAGGGCCTACAACTTAAGATTCAGGTTGACCTGCAATGACTACACTGAATGACCTATAATATTAGTAAGATATTGGTTGAGGTCCTGTGCTGATAGATCTGCTTCCATCTGCTAAGTTAGGAGAATAATAATCACTTGTAAAAATATTTAACAACCTCCCAATTAAAGAAATGTGAAGTTATTGTTTATGTCTGAGGCAATCACTTTATTAAATTTACATACAGATAAAAGCAGTGTGATGATAAAGCATACTTAATTTGTATAAAGATCACTTTAGAATTTGAAGTGTCTACAATTTTAAAAATTCTGCATCATTTAAGCATGCCAATTAAAAAAAATATAGTAATATAGCAAAGGCTCGTGAAAATCATAAATATAAAAGCATCTTAAGGAAAATAAAAATTGATTTGGCTGGCTAGCTAATTGGCTGAATATTGAAGTTAGCTATTTAAATATGATATAGGTACAGGAAATAGTGCAGTGGTGGGTTTCTACCGGTTCGCACCGGTTCTGGCGAACCTGTTGGACAATGAACCCGGAAGTAAGTTCCTGCCCCGCCCCTATCACTCACTTGCTCACCCCTGCCGGTTCAGAAGCCACTCCATTGCTCGCTCACCCCCCTTTCTCCCGTTCCTCCTCTCAGCGATCTGAGGATTCCCCACCCCACTTTTCCCTTCCCAAAAGATCGCTGAGAGGAGGAAAGGGAGGATTCCCCACCCCACTTTTCCCTTCCCAAAAGATGGCTGAGAGGAGGAAATGGAGGATTCCCCACCCCACTTTTCCCTTCCCAAAAGATCGCTGAGAGGAGGAAAGGGAAGGGAAAAGTGGGGTGGGGAATCCTCCCATTCCTCCTCTCAGCGATCTTTTGGGAAGGGAAAAGTGGGGTGGGGAATCCTCCCTTTCCCCCTCTCAGCGATCTGAGGATTCCCCACCCCACTTTTCCCTTCCCAAAAGATCGCTGAGAGGAGGAAAGGGAGGATTCCCCACCCCACTTTTCCCTTCCCAAAAGATCGCTGAGAGGAGGAATGGGAGGATTCCCCACCCCACTTTTCCCTTCCCTTTCCTCCTCTCAGCGATCTTTTGGGAAGGGAAAAGTGGGGTGGGGAATCCTCCCATTCCTCCTCTCAGCGATCTTTTGGGAAGGGAAAAGTGGGGTGGGGAATCCTCCCTTTCCCCCTCTCAGCGATCTGAGGATTCCCCACCCCACTTTTCCCTTCCCAAAAGATCGCTGAGAGGAGGAAAGGGAGGATTCCCCACCCCACTTTTCCCTTCCCAAAAGATCGCTGAGAGGAGGAATGGGAGGATTCCCCACCCCACTTTTCCCTTCCCTTTCCTCCTCTCAGCGATCTTTTGGGAAGGGAAAAGTGGGGTGGGGAATCCTCCCATTCCTCCTCTCAGCGATCTGAGGATTCCCCACCCCACTTTTCCCTTCCCAAACGATCGCTGAGAGGAGGAAAGGGAAGGGAAAAGTGGGGTGGGGAATCCTCCCTTTCCTCCTCTCAGCGATCATTTGGGAAGGGAAAAGTGGGGTGGGGAATCCTCCCTTCCTCCTGTCAGCGATCTTTTGCTAAGGGAGGCTTCTCAAAATGGGAAGCCCATCTCTTTGCACCCTTCAATCCGTCTCTCTCTCCCTCTGACCTCCCCCAATGGCTCAGCTTGAAAAACTGGGGGGAACAGAGGAAAAGGAGGAGGAAGGAAAGGGGGGAGAGAAACGGGGGGAAGAGAGAGAGAGAAAGAGTGACACACCAAGGGGGGAAGTTGGGGGACTTCCCTCTAAATACTGACGCCCTCTGCTTTTGGGGGGAAAGGAGAGGAGGGTCCTTGGTGATTTGTGAACCTCTACCCCCTATTCACCCTATCCCAGTTAAGCCAGCTGGGTTTGGGACCCAGCCTTTCTAACTTCATTTGGGATCTTCTAACATCCCACTCCCACCCGGTCACACGGCCAGCAAGCCACTCCCACCCGGTCACATGGCTGGCAAGCCACTCCCACCTGCTCACATGGCAGGCAAGCCACTCCCACAAAGCAGGCCACACCCACAGAGTAGGTTCCAAAAAATTTTGAAACCCACCACTGAAATAGTGATGTATTTATGGCATATATTATGCCAATATATATTATGCCAAGATTAATACATCTTTCAGAGAATCTTTATTATATGAGAGGAAATGCTAAAAAGATCTTATAAGCAGTATTGAGTTACTGCTTATTTCATATGCTTCTTTACTGTTTTTTAAAGTGCAGTGTATTTGGTAGTTGTTAGTATTGATTAATTACACATACTTCTGGCCTATTATTATTGCTTGATTCCCTTTTGTAGCCTATATATTTTATAAAACTTGCAGAGATGCTAGAGCTTGTTAAAGAGTTTCAGTAAAAAAAATCAGCAGAAAAAAACACTTTAGACTCAAATGTCCTTTAATTAACAGAAAAAGCACAGCAGTGTCGGTGAGATTATAAACAAACAAAAAAGGACAACCCCCTTTTTAAGGCATGCCTTATTTGGAGGGGAGTGGGGGAGGAGGAAAAAGGGGCAATATAAAATAAAAGAATAACAATAATGCTGAAACAGTCATAGAGAATGAAGACAAAGGGACTATGAGTTCAGCAAGATGAGTAGCTTTATAGGGGAAATTAATGTGCTTCAGAGTACTGCAAATGATTTGACATTTATATATACAGAGACTCGAACAAATGAGATAGTGAAAAGCCACATTTTATTCAGCAAGTGAGTGTTCTGGGAAGCAAAGCTTAGAGTTTATTGAAAAAGCTTAATTGCCCTATAAAAACTCTTGCAGTAGCTTTGTAGATCAGTGGAAATAAGGCAGGAATGTTTAGTGTCAAAACCACTATTACTGTAAAGGACTTTATAAGCACAAACCAAACATCTGCCTGAACTTAAACAGCTTTCTAAACATTTAAAAATTGGGCTTAATTGTAGCTTAATTAAATAAAATAGTGAAATTTTAAAGGAAAAGATGAAAAATGATTCACAGTGGGACAGATTTAACATTTACAAGAAGACATGAAATACCATCTCTGTGGAAACTTCTACTGAATTACTGTAGAGCTGAAATTAGAAGTAAAGGCAAATATAAATAAGCTTACAATAGCATACCAACAGACAGTAATAGATCAAAACAAACTAAGATATCATCCATCATCATAGGTGATAAAGTATTTTACATGGAAATATTAGTTTAATGAAGATCTAAAGGCAAACCCTGCCTTTATACCAAAATACTTGATATTATCCAGAGAACCATTAATTCAGTATTATAGTTTTGGTCAGAACTGAGGACAGTTTTGCTAACCTCACTTGGGTTGGCAAACTAGAACTAGCAGAAGGTTATTTACAAATGGAAAAGGATTAGGGGTGACATGATAGCAGTATTCCAGTATTTGAGAGGTTGCCACAAAGAAGAGGGCATCAACTTGTTTACCAAAGCACCTGTAGGCAAGACAAGAAACAATGGATGGAAATTAATCAAGGAGAGAAGCAACCTGGAACTAAGAAACTTTCTAACACTGAGGACAATTAACCAATGTAACAGCTTGCTGTCAGAAGTTGTAGGTGCTTCATCAGTGGACAGTAACTTGTCTGAAATGGTATAGAACAGCGATGGCGAACCTTTTTTGGCTCGTGTGCCATAAGGGAGGAGCACGGGGGGGTCGTGCGCAGGCGTGCTGCACCCATAATGCACCTCACGACCCACCCCAGTTTTTTGCATGCTTTTTTCGCCCTCTTCAGGCTCCAGAGGCTTTATAGGAGCCTAGGGAGGGGGGAAACAGCCCCCGCCCCCCGGAGGCCCTCCGGAGGCTTCAGGGACCTTCATGAGGCTTCTCTGAAGCCTCCGGAGGGCTTAAACCGACCCTACAAGCAAACTGGAAGTCACTTCTGGTTTGGTTGTAGGGCCGGTTTAAGCGCTCCGGAGGCTTCAGGGACCTTCAGGAGGCTTCCCTGCAGCCACCGGAGGGCTTAAACCGGCCCTACGAGCAAACTGGAAGGTCGTTTTTCAACTTCCGGTTTGCCCATAGGGCCATTTTTTTGCACTCCGGAGGCTTCAGGGAAGCTCCTGAAGCCTCCGCAGGGCCTCTGGGGGGGGGGAGGTGGGGGAGGCTCTTTTTGCCCTCCCCAGGCTCCTATAAAGCCTCTGGAGCCTGGGGAGGGCGAAAAATGGCTTTTAAAAAGGCTGAACTCAGCTGACAGGGCAACGCCTGGCGTGCCCTGACAAATGGCTTCGTGTGCCACCTGTGGCACGCGTGCCACCTGTGGCACGCGTGCCATAGGTTCGCCATCCTGTGTATAGGGTCTCCTGTTTGAGCAGTTGTTGTTGGACTAGAAGACCTCCAAGGTCCATTCTGGCTCTATTCTGATTGATTGATTGATTGATTGATTAACTTAGAGTGATAAACATAATTAGACACCTGGATGGAGGTGTTTATATATTAGAAAGCTGTGTAAATATTTTCTTACTTAGAATGCTTTTGAGAACCATACAAGTCTAGAGGGAAAATGTGTAATGTATGATAAATTAAACTATGCTTGTCAAGAGAACATAAGATACTCATTCATAAAAGAATGTAAAAATGATTAACTGAAAAGTGAAAAAAATTGTCTAATTTGATAAGACCTGGCTAAACATCAAAATGTTTATTCCTTTATCTATTTGTGGATAAGAAAAATAAGAAAAACAGAAATAGCTGTGGTGTTTCCTGTTGCTGCTAGATCCTGAACATGGGATCCTTTGATATTCTTTGTGGCTGCTTCCCTTCTTCAAATGTGCTTGCTGTGTGCTTGACCGTAGGCATTTTTGCTAGCATTTTGGTAGTCATTTACTCAACTTATTTCTTTGTTGAATTAATAATGTATAAGCATGTATCAATAAAATTGCTACTGACACTTAAGAAAAATACTTTGCATGGGCTAGTCCATACATTCGACTGAATTGCACGTAAAGAGAATTTGGTATCAGCTAAATCCAAGAGAATTTAGCATCATTTTTAATGATGTATTTTTCTTTTGAAATAAGGGGACTAATATTTGTCCTTATTGATTTGAAATATCTAGGTTGGAATCAGTACTGGCCTTGATGGTACTGGGAGAAAGTGCCAAATTAAATATGTCATGTCTGAAAATTTTAATGGACCTAGTGAAATATTTTATTTCAAGCTCTGTGCCTCTTCTAAAACAGGTAAGAGCCATGTTCATCTTGGTGTAGAAAGGAATTGTGTTTATCATTGTGCTATCTCCAAAGAGTTGCTCCAAGATTTGCATTGATCCTGCTGCAGCCAATGCTCTGTAATGTTTCTAAATATGTACTTTAGAATGGTAGGTTTTTTTTAAACACATTTTGATTCCTATTTGATTAATATTTTGTTATATAGGAAAAGAATAACAAGAAAAAGATGTCATGTTGGCACTGGCAAATCGGATACATATATACAAATATCCTCAGAGAAATCTGTTTGCATGGCATTAATGCAGATTTACAAAAAAACGCTTTTCTTGGATTCTGTGACTGCGGAAAGGAACATGATAACGACAAAGAATTAAGAGGAGCAAATTTTTCTGATCTTTTGAACTTCTGCCTTCCATCCGATGACTGTAAGTACAAAAGTATTAATTTTCTCATGCATTATGTATGTGTGGGTTTTCAATGACTACATAATGGTTCATATGCATATATTCAATGGCCAATTCATTTATGCCAACTGGTTACTGATATTTTATTTGTAAGTTCCATCTTTTCTTTATAATTCTGCATTATGTATGTGTAACAGTTACTATAAAGCATACCATTGAAGATTTGAGAGAGAGGGTCCAACAAGAAGATCAGGGATGGGGGTAAACCCGAAACTCTTGCTGCCTAATTTAGATAACACTGTTGTCTTATTTTGCAATTCTGAAATTGTCACTTCAGTTGTTTTTACAAGGCGCATTTCTCATCACATAGCTCTTGATAACATCAACAGATACACTGTTCTCTAAAATGAATATTAAAATCCTAAACTTATACATATTTCAGTTCAAAGGAATATTCAAATTACCATTCATGCTTCTTTTTATAAGGGCATGACAACTTGTAATTAATCAGCCACTTCATATTCTGCTTTTGAGAATAATTTCAGAAGTTGATATGTCATCTTGATGCAATTCACATCGATACTACATTCTAAGAACAAATAAATCAAAGAATTTACAAAATTAATCAGGTGAGAATAAGGTTCAAGCATTTTCATAGCCAGTTTAGGCAATTCTACATCTTATTATACAAAGTTAAAATGAACATAAAAGGTAAATTAAGAGAATTCCAGTTTGCCCTGATATGAGTATGAGCCCCCAATCACTTCTTAAAACTAAAAATGTCCCCTTCTACCCCAGCCCACCGGAAAAGCAATTTCCACCTGTCTTTTTCTACTCTGCTTCAAAAGTGGCATTTTCTGACTTGAATGTCATAAGCAGCCTTGTCCAATTCGCTTCTTGTGCTTCATTCCATTGGAGAAAGAGGCTTTCTGCCTTCAGTGCTTTCTCCTCTCCAGCCATTGTCTTACATGGACATTGTTTTTACAAGTTCACCACTGGGATGGTGAAACTGTTCACTGGTGGAACAGAGAAATGGTAGACTTGACTTTTTGTTTTAACCAGGGAATTGCTACTTTTCCCTTTTACTGCAAGCACAAGTGGCAATAAATAATTGGAAAAAAAATAAGAGTAGTTTATCTTTAAGAGCCCTGGTGGCGCAGTGGTTAGAGTACAGTACTACAGGCTACTTCTGCTGACTGTGATTGCCAGCGGTTTGGCAGTTCAAATCTCATCAGGCTCAAGGTTGACTCAGCCTTCCATCCTTCTGAGATCAGTAAAATGAGGACCCAGATTGTTGGGGGCAATATGCTGACTCTGTAAACCACTTAGAGAAGGCTGTTAAGCACTGTGAAGCGGTATATAAGTGCTATTGCTACCATTTTTTCTCATTTTGTCTTTAATAAAGGTTATTAAAGCTCAAGTTCATAAAAGAAATCCAAGTGCCAATAGAAACATGGCCATGGCAGGAGCCCAAAAACTTTAAAAATGGTATAGTTTTCTCACAACATTGAAATCACCTATGCCTTAGGTAGGCTAAGATCTAGAGGACAGACATTGTAATGAACCAGGTAAAAAGATAGCTTTAAATGTTTAGATAGGGTCTTTGTAGAAATAAATGTTTTCTTTTTGAAATGTATTTGGTGCGTTTTTTTCTTTTAGCACTAGTGTTTGAGATAATGGGAGAGGTAAAACACCTGCAGAATTGCTAAATACATTCTTTTTTCTCAGTGGTTACTCAATTAGCAATGAGCAGGGGGAAATTAGAATATGAAAAGAATCATTTTTCTTTTCAGCTTGCCTGAATATCTAATGAGTCCCTTTTTCTTCTGTTCTTTTTAAAGAGCTTTTGTTGCAGAACTTTTAATGCCACCTTCTACCCTCTGCATATTCACTTGCTGGTTGTCAGGGACATATTTCCTTCAATATATTTAAAGTAACAGTTTTGATAGCTGCCATGAGGTCATTCAAAGCAGAACTGAAGACAGCCTTGTGATGCTGTTGGGAACTTGGATGAGTAGTTTTGTAACAGATTTCTTTCAAAATGTCTAGACATGTTTATTAGATTACAGTCCACTTTTTATGACAGTCCTAGCATATTGCCAATCTGCTTGTCTTTGTGTATCTCTGTGTGAACGCAAAAGCAATATGACACTTGGATATTCTGTGTTCTCTTTTCTCTCTTCTTTTAAAAATTCTGTAATAAATTATCAGTGCTTAACTCAACTGGAAAAGAACCAAGTGGTTTACGTATGGTTGGGTGGATCGGTAAGGTCTACAATTTATATTGTTAATTTTAAGGTGAATTGAGTTAACGCAATTGTTTTGCATGCTGTATAACTTAGCTTTCATAAAATAAAGACTTAAGAGAAAATAAATTGGGGATGTCTGTAAAGGGAGATTCTCTGAGATTATCATATTTTAGACATAAGTCTTTACTCTGCAACTTGCTAAAAGAAAAATAACTGGCCCCAAATAGAATTTTGGAGGGAGATTAGAGTAGATGGAATAGCTTCTGAAGACAGAAATTCATGTTGACCAATCAGTATCTGATGGTTTAGGTGCCTGTCAAGTGTTTCTATAGTACTATGTTTCCCTGAAAATAAGACCTCCCCGGATAATAAGCCCAATCGGACTTTTGAGTGCATGGACTAAAATAAGCCATCCCCTGAAAATAAATCCTCCCCAAAAATATTCCAACACAGCGGCAGCCATGAGGTAGCCACACTCACCTCCTCCTGCACCTTAAAAATAACAAGACATCCCTGAAAATAAGGCCAAGTGCTTATTTCAGGGTTCAAAAGAAAATAAGACCCTGTCTTATTTTGGGGAAAACATGGTATAATTGTTTGCATAAACCATAGCAGAAGCAGCCTGAGATGTAGTTTTGGGTTGTATACCAAACTTATGCATTGCCATTTGTTGACTTATTTGATTTATATATTTATCAACTTGTTTGCTTCAATCACAAAGTAGCTCTAGGTAGTTTATAGAATACGGTTAAAATATTAAATAAAAATAACAAACAGAATCCGCAAAATAATACATGGCACAGAATAGAACGTATATCTAATGTAAACATATTCTTCACTCTCTACTTGCAGGGAGCAGGACACTTCTCTATCCAAGGGCAATGTTGAAAACTAGCTCGGTATATTTAATGTTTAAATATTTAACATTTAATTTAGCAGGGTACAATCATAAGGATAGCCTTGCTGCATCACACCATAGCTCATCTTAATCCAGTTGTTTGAAGAGAATACAGGGAATGTGTCTCCATTAACACATAGGAAAGGGACAAGAACTAATCCAAACACATTCAGTATTCTTCTGCCAAAGACAGCAACTTTTATTGTTACAGTTCAAATAAAATAATGAGTACTTCTCTTTTCAATATATTGTGGTCTTAGCCTAACAATCTTACACACATTAATTTACAGAGCTTCTTGCAACTTATTAACTGTTTCGGTACTCTCTCCTGTATCCACTATTCACACAATTGATAAACTTCATCACTAGTCCTTCTGTAGACAAGTTTAGATTTATTTGCACTTTCGTGCTCCTAGCTTTCTCTAGAGTATATATTTTGGAGATCCTCTCTTCTACTGCATTGCTTGTTGGCCTCCAGTAGCTTCAGTCTTCTTGCTCTTTAATACAGGTGCAGCACTTCGTGTCCACATAGACAACAATAAAACTATGAAAACTCCTTTGCATGACAAATATTCCACTGTAGTTATAAATCTAGAAATGTAAGTGTGCTAATTAACTACGCTATCAATAATTTTCTAACTTTTCATGCATCTGGCAAATAGACAAAGCCCCAATTTTGGGACATCACCTCAGTCATGGCAGCTCACTTGCCACAATCTTCTATGTATTTCAAAGTGTTCCCTTTACCTCTAGTCTTGCTTCTAGCAAGTATGATGACCACAGGATTTGATGAAATCATCAAGCACATTCAAGAGCCAAATTACCTTTTATTTGTTCATTCAATGGAAACTCTGGAATTTTGCAGAAAACTGTGATATCTGCTACAATAACAATGCACCCCCCCTCCAACCGCTTAGGGAATAATAGAACCTGTCCTACTTGCTAACTATTGATCACTATCATATTCTATTGCTTTGCAAACTGAAGTTTACACCTGGCTTTAATATCTTTTTTAAGTGCAAAGGTTTATTTCTGATTTTTGAAATGAGGACATTTGGATCTGTCCTATTCACCAATTTGTGCTGAGGCACCCACGACAATTTTCCATCCCGAAATCAGTTTCTGGCTCTACTTTCCTGAATTATTTTTTCCCCCCATTTTTTTGTGTATATGCAATAGCTGCTTCAGATTCCCCACAAAACAACAGTTCAACTACCTGGTAACTTTATGAGCTTGATCTTATTTTTATTCTTTTTTCCATAAATAGTTCACTTATTTGGAATAACCCCTGACAGATTGGGATTTTTTTTCCCAGTGAGAAGCAAAGAAATTCATTTTAACACCCTTTGTATTTTCCCCCAAGCATCTCGCAGCTGCTGGCAGTGGGGAATCTAGTATTTTATATTTGTTCTTTCAGCTTAAGCAATTAATTAGGAATCTTATTTCCCAGCTATTGTACTGCAATGTTGTTATTATTCCCTGTATTCTTTTTAAAATGTAAACTATTACCTATTCAGCAAAACATCTGATTAAATACTGTCTATAAACAGGACTGTGCCCTGTGATTAATTCAGTTACTTATTGTTGCTAGTAGGTGTGCGGCTAGAACATAGCCATGTTTACTCCAAAATGAATCTTACTAAAAGGATTTACAATTTAGGTAAATATGTGCAGCAGGGATGGACAACTGCAGTTCCAGTAATCCTTAACTATTAGTCATGCTGGCTCGGGCTGATTGGAGCTCTAGTTCAACATTAGTTGGAGAATCACACTGCTTTTCTCCATGTAAAATTGCAAGTTTACTGCTTGATACCATGGACTGATTTGCACTTCCTGCTTGCCCTGCATGGGCACTTTCCATTTTGGAAGAGCAGGAGTGAATTTCATCAGCTTTAGACCAGCCCAAGGCTGTTGGAAAGGTGACTCCCACCTGTGTTTTCTTTCTCTGCATCAAAGTAATGTTTTTCCCTTTTTGCCTGCCACACTTCATTCTATTTTACACAGTTGTCTCAGTTCAATTGACTGGTATATGCTCTGGAGGGCAGTCATTGTAGTCCCTGCTCTCTGCCTCCAATGGCCATTTCATGCTGGGATGCCTACCCTGCAAGGCTGGATCTTTGTTGTGGTATGTGTGTGTGACGTGTTTGTGTGTGCTTGTGTGTGTTCAGTAGTGGAATAGTGAAATGCTGGCTATTTCTTTTAACCGAGTGATATTGACAAAGCTTTTTGTCAAGTTTCTCCTTCCAGCCCAAGTGACAGGAAGAACTGTAAAACTGTTTTTGCAACTGGCACTTGCTCTTCTGGCATGGGTGAGAGGAGAAAAGAAGTAGGGAATTCACAGTTGCGAGCTATGTTAACTGTGTTCTGACCAGAATTTTGTAATCAGAGAGGAGGGAAGGATTGAAATGGAGGAAATAATTTATTAAACTGGCTTAAATCCCTGTCAGTTTACACACAGGAGACAACTACCTGTGGTGTAGAAAAGCCCTGGGTATATTTACTATAATATAGGAAAAACAGTGAAGCACATTTCCTGAGCGTATACCTTGTAAACCATGGGTATGCTCATCTCTGTTGTAAGGGACAAGCTAACTCAGTCACTTTGCAGCTTTCATCTAGCCTAGGCAAAATGATCAGGAGAGAAGTTGATAATTAGTTCCCACTTCTTGTTGCCAAGATGATTACATTGATATGTTCATGAAGTCACGGGGAGTTGAGCTCAACAAAGGAGACGTTGCATCTATTTTATAGATACAAAAGACAATTAGCTTACCATACCCTTGACTTCAGCAGAGGAACAGCCAACATGCAAAAAGATTGGACTTCCCTCCTTCCTTCCCTGTTGTATTGAATAAGAGATGAGGTGATTTTCTTTTTTTTTCACAGGCCAACAGAAGTAATAATCACTGATTAGCTTGACCCTGCTTCTGAAAGGATAGAGAATGAAAGTATGAAAAGCTCTTAATTGCTGGATGATTATTTAGAATTCTTGCAATAGAAACCAAGAGAGGCAAACAATTTCTAAGAATCTCAGCATCGTTCTTCAAAAACGCATTATGTTAAAGAAGAGAATGATTAATTTATGCTACCTCAAGGCATGAAAATAGCTACTAGTTATGGAGACTTAGAAGAATAATGAAAATTTAATAGTGGACAGAATTGTTTGTGGCTGTAAATCATCATGGGACTTTCACACATTGCCATAGTATTTATAGGAAACATTCTTGTGCCTCCACAGTCTATTTATGGGTTTCGCTATGACATTTGGTTGATAAGATTGGGCAAGGTGAGCTCTTTGCAGAAAACTCTGAGTTTTCATAGAGTCTGGCTCCCAGTGGAGGATTAAGGCTCACTGGTGCCCTAAGCATTGAGAAATCTTGGTGCCCCACCTTTTGTACAAATCTTCGTTGGTTTTTTTTTCTTTCTCAACTTTGTGGTGCCCCCTTTGGGTCTGGTGCCCTAAGCACATGCATAGCCTGTGGCTATGTATAACCACTGCTGGCTCCCCTTTCCTCTCCACTATTTGGTACTCAATCTTTTCAGCTATTTGTGGGAAGAGGAGCTCACCTTTTTGTCCTCCTGATGTAGGAAGGGATGGGAGGGGGGGTTCCTTGATTCAGACCCTGTAGCTCACTGAATTGCTTTCTTAATGGCAACAGCAGTGTGAATCTTGCCTTTATCCAGGATAACAGTGAGCAAAGAAGTAAAACCACTCAGTGCATGAAGACAGCACAACCGCAGTTGCACTGCGGAAACAAGTCAAATGTTCACTGAAGGCTATGCTCTATCTAGCTATTAAACAAATCAATCTTTCCTTGTACAAAGCATTGTCGCTGCTTGTGACAGCAACAACTAGCATTGCCCTCCTGTAAGGCAGCAATCTGCTGGTCTCTTTGTTGATGTGTGACAAAGTGGTTCGATGGAGGGAGGCTGCTGTTTGCCTCTGCTCCATTTTGAAGATGGGAGGAAAGCACATTGGTGAGGCTACAGAAAGAGCCCAATGCCAGAAGTGAGGGAAAAATAACCATCCCTTTCATATGAGGCATTTTTAACATTGATGAGGCACTGCTTGCTGACATTCAGCTGGAAATGGAATTAAAATAACAGAATGTTGTGTCTGTTGAGGACTAATCAATTTATTACGGCATATGCTTTTGTGGACTATAGAGCTCTGTAATGAATTTGTAGTCATTTTTAAAATGCCATATGACTGTTGGCTACTTTTACTGCAAGAGATTAATGAAATTAACTCTTTGCATATTAGACATGTAATGTTGGCTTCACACAGAACATTTAGAAAAGTTCCATTCAGCAAAGCTCATTGAATGAGCAGGGTATTTAGATCAATGCTTATTAGACCAGTGCTTCACAACCTTGGCTAATTTAAGAGGTATAGATTGCAACTCCCAGAATTCCCCAGCCAGTAGATCATGAGGCTGGGGGATTCTGGGAGTTGACATTCACACATCTTAAATTAGTGAAGGTTGAGAAACACTGGCTTACATAAATCTAAGCATCATTCAGCAAAAATCCTCTGCAATGCTAATTATTTTAAAAGCGTGTAACTGACCTTTTTATTTTACTGGCAGTGCTTAGGTGATTTACAGCAATGTACAATTGTAAAATAAATCACGAAAGCTAGAAAATACAGTAGAATGATTAGTTTACTTCCATGCAGTTTCATTTCATTGCTTCAATTTCAATGCTACTGCACAGCAGTAGCACTGCTCATGAATTGCTTCTTAATTGCACCTTAATTAGTATAATTGGTGAAACTGTTATTTTGCACTACAATGAAAAGAAAAAAAAATAGACAAAATTAAGAATTAACCCCTCTTCCTTGTGGAACTGAGTGAGTGGGAGTCATGAAGATATGATTAATCACTCTATAGAAATACTGCTGCTCTGGAAGTAATAAGAAACCCAAAGAAAAAATGTTAATAAGCAAAAGCCGGACAATCATAAATAGCTTTAATTTGTCTTTAAAAGTCAACACCTGATAAGCCAGCACTGACATTTTGTTGGTTTATTTTTTAAAATCTGGCTTATCAAACAACAGAAGTAAAAAACACACCGTAGAATACAGATATTAATGATATCATCTGGATTCTTTTTTAAAAGGGAAATAATGTATTCCAAACTAAAAATCTAAACTGGGAACAGTTACAGAGGGATCGCTGTTACTTTTTTACTTCTGCCATAATATGGCCAGGCCAATGGTGAAAGTCAAGGGGGAGGGAAGTAGAGTGATGTAACCAACATCATAGTGTCAGTCCTGCCTCCTTTTCACTGAAGGCTGGAGCTTTCAGCCTAATGTTTGAAGGACGCAGGTCGGAATTAGGAAAGTTTGTTAAAGGAATTACTGAAGCAGACAGTTGCAGCTACGATGAGTGTAACAATGGTGGGACATTACTGCCTAGCAACAAGAAAGTTACAAGTTAGAAGGATATGTTAGAAGGATGCTTGCTAAGGCACGTAGATATATAAACTTTGGTAACCTCTAGCTTATTATACTAGTAAAAATGCACCTCTTTTGATAAAAAAGCTTATTAGCATAAACATGAGCTGTATGAAGGAGAGTAAAATAGAAGAAACAAATCAAAAGAAACAAATGTCAAGGAACCAATATTTGATTCTTAGGGTGTTAACTTCCTTAATCATAGCTATATATTTGTGCATTGTTTGGGGTCTTGGCTCCTTTAGCTGCTGAGACCCTTTTGCTGGAGTACTGCAATAAATGAAGCTGAAAATGACAATTCTCGTTTCTGTGGTCTTTATTGGCTTTGGCACCAGGCTTGGACCCGTTTTGGGTACAACATGTTGTGATGTTGCTTTTGTCAAAAGCCTGTAAATTCCTCTGGTTTACCTTTACTGGCAACTCTTTCAAAAGTCATAACATTCATTGAACTATTCTGTGTTAGCAATAGCATCACAACCATCTGTGAACTAGAAAGATGGTTGCTAGGATGCTAGTGTTCTACACCAAAGGCTCAGTGCATAGAGAAATGTCTTTTAAAAGCAATAACAGCTAATTGAATTACTTACATGGTAAAATGCTTTCCATAATAGTTTAAAGGACCTTGACTGCAGAGGTGTCAGCTGTCTGTTTTTAAAGCAGGATTCTAGACTAGGTGGATTTCTTGATTTGACTAGGAAAACATTTCTCATATTTTGAGCAGTCATGTTATGGTACCCTGGTTTGCCATTATTTCAGATAACGATCCCTTCTGGGTTATACGTTATGGTGTGATCTACAATCTTGTTATCCTGCGTAGTGAACTCTTGGGAGATGTGAATCGAGAAGGATTAAGAAATGCTGTCTGGCGAGCTTTACAAAAACAAAAGGGTGCTGAAAAGGATAGTCGAGTCCTGGATGCAGCAAAAGTAGCACAGGTAAGCTTGAAATTTAATATTTAAATCATTGTCCAAATAATGTTATAACTTCACAGCTATTTGTCTCCCACTTCCCTACCACTACAATCCTGTGAATTGAGTTAGACTGAGGGGAGGAGTCTGGCCCAAAACCACTCAGCTGGCTTTTATATCTAAGGGAAGCCGAGAACTTACAGTGTCCTTATTTCTAGATCACAAGTGTAAAACTTAATGTGTCACGTTACCATCATGTGACATTTCATGACATTTTTCCTATTTGTGGAGCTGGGGTGGAAGTGGCCTGTGTGTGATACAGCCAGCCCATGGACTGCCAGTTTGACATCCCTGTTCTAGATCAACACCTTAATTACTACACCAAACTTAACTAGTATTCCTTTATATATCAGCAGCTTTTTAAGGTTGTATATTTATTTCACAGCTTTTATAACTCACCCCAGTCTGTAGAGCCCCAACAGAATACAACAGATTAAAAGTTATTTGATTTCTTTTCCTAAACAAAGCTTTCACTTATTTCTATTAAATGTTTTTTTTCTATATTTTCAGCCAATGCCCCCAACTTATTTTTCAATTTTGTATTTGTTTTATAGAGCATGTGACTAAGATTGATTTCTTGCTGTGCTTTTCATTGGAATAGGATTTAGCTACATAAATAGCTCCTACTGAAACAAAGTGAAAATGAGAGCGTTAGAGAAATTGTTTTGGCCGTAGTCCTGTTTTCTAAACTTTCTGGATCAATTGCTATGAAAATAAGCAGTTCTCGCCTTTTGTTTGGGCTATGTTTCCTTCTGTGAAATAGGGATATCACTTTCCATAATTACAAATCTCTTGCAACTGACCCCCAGTTTAATTCCTGTATCCTACAGTTTCAAGGAAGTGACAATGGTTTTCAACCTGCTCACAAACCATCGAAGCTTATAGTGCAAATGTAGCTTTGATTTAAATATTTTAGCAAGTGGCAACACTTGACCAATCTTGTCTGAACCTGGAAGCGAAGCAGAGTTGGATTTGGTGAATTTGGATTGGAGACCACCAGGATATAACAGGCTATAAACTAGAATGAGCATATTATATAGATATTCTTTGACTCATGATTGTTATAGAGCCTGATCATTATGGTTATAAGTTGTAGTGGTCATTAAATGATGTAATTGCCTTGCTTGATGACCACAAACCCTCCTCTCCCCATTGCAGTTGTTAAGTGGAAAATGGCGTGCTTCAGGGATGGAAGAGACCTTGGATGGCCTGGTGCAGACCTGGGCCTTCAACTGCATCACCTACCCAGCTCACATATGGCTTGTCCTGGATCTCCCAGGGCCTACCCCATCCCCTGAAGTGACCTCATATTGTGCTTCAGGGGTGGGTTCCGGCTTCTGTTACTGCCGGTTTGCTCAGGGATGCACTTCGTGTGCATGCGCAGTAGTAAAAACTTGCTTCTCTGTATGCGCAGAAGCAAAAAACAAGATGTGCCACCGCCGATAGAATTAGTTCAGGGGTGTGGCCGGCTGAGTTACTACCTACTCGGCCAAACCGGTCTGAACCAGTAGGAACCCACCTCTGCTCTGCTTCTTGCCGGCTGGGTCCTCCACTCTTGGGCCTCCTCTGCTCCTGTCACATATTGGTCCATTTACCTTTTTGAAAGATTCCCTTTGGGAAAGAGAAGCAGCCAATCTTCTGTGTGGCCTTCCCAGGAGCAGGCTCCCATTTTGGGGAGTGGCAGAGGTCATTTCATGCCATCCCAAATGGCAATTGTGACTGCTCCGAAAAGATTGAAGAACTCAGTATTTGCAAAGCATTGATTTTGCCCCATAGCTGTGATCTTTTTTTCATAAATTACAGATAGATGTATGTATCCAAAGTTTGAAGCTATTCAAAATATTTTAAGCATTATTTTTCCTACATGTGGTTTTTCTTAATGAAGAAATAAAGAGAAGGCATGTAAAAAAATAAAAGAGCATATAAATAGTGAAAGGTTTTAAAATATCCAAAGCAGTATGCAGCATTCACATGGAATGAATATTGGACTATGAGCAATGTGAGCATTGTCTAAAAATATTTCAAAATATAAAAATAATGGGGAAGTATGTTACAGACAAAAGTATGCATATCTGAACATTCCATCAGCCTTCTCAGTACTTTTTAGTCACTGGAACCATCATTGCAATGTTTAAAAAGAGTTAAATTGTTTTGAACTGTCAAGTCACCTAGTGACTGTGTGGTCATATAGTTTAAAATGTTATGCTGTTAGAAATATTAAGTAGTATATATATATGGCTTTCTTTCAGTAAGTGGATTGATTGGATGTTTGGCTGTATCATAACTGGCAGATTGGTGCTGATAGATGCTGGCTGTGGGTCCATTGTTGTTTTGTGTTGTAATGGCCTGGGTGGTGGGTGGGGCTCGTTTGTTTAGATTCCTACTAGACCAAACCAACCGGGATCTACTCACTCTTCACCTCAAACTCAGCAACAAAATCCACCCAGCACTCTGGGACAAATCCAAACAACTAGCCCTCTGGAGAGCTGAAACAGAAACCTCCTACAAGACAGACAAACACACCAACAAACTCCACAGACTAGAAAAACAACAGAAGCCCAACTCCCCTCCACAGCAACTCATGAAACAAACAGTACACAATATATCAGACAAAACCCTCACCACAGCTGAAACCAATGTCCTTTCCAGAAGATTCAACTTTGCAGTCGCCCCTAAATCCATCTCCACTGAAGACATCATATGTGGAGTTGAAGCTACACTCACCAAAATCAACCCAGATGAAGCCAATAAAATCAGACTTGCAGTCACCCACGTCCTTTGCTCCAGTAATCCACCCAGAAGCAACTTACAGCAAGAAGAAGAAAAAGCACTCACCAACCCGAGGAAAGACAACATAATCATTCTCTCAGCAGACAAAGGTAACGCCACAGTGGTGATGAAGCCAAACTATCCAACCTACTCCAAGACCCCACTTACAAACCTCTAAACACAGACCCCACCACCTGCCTGGAAAAAAACACCAAATCCAAAATAAAAGCCTCTCCCATCAGTGGAGAGATCCAGCAAAGAATCATCCCTAGAGAGAAATCTTGCAGATGCCCCAAACTCTATGGCCTCCCCAAGATACACAAAGAAGGAACACCACTCAGACCCATAGTCCGCTCCATAGGCTCACCTCTACAGAATCTTGTCAAATTCCTCACCAAACAACTCCAACCCTACGCAGAAGCCATCAACTCACATGTACAAAACTCACTCCACTTCATAGAAACAATAAAGAAACAAAACCTACAACCCAATGACCTACTTGTGAGCTTCGATGTCATATCACTCTTCACCCAAGTGTCTATAAAAAAAGCCTTGACAGCTAACCAGAACAAACACAACCCCCCTAAACACATCGTGGACCTGACCAACCACTGCCTAACCAACACATACTTCATCCATAATGGACAAAGATACAAACAGATAGAAGGAGCACCCATGGGATCAACCCTCTCACCCGTCATAGCAAACTTATACATGGAACATTTTGAAACTAACACCTTAGATAAATCTGAACCCAAACCCAAACTCTGGCTTAGATATGTTGATGACACTTTCGTGATTTGGCCACACGGGAAAGAAAAACTGGACAACTTCCTCACACATCTCAGCAGCTTACACCCAAAATACAATTCACTATGGAAATAGAAGCAAACAACCAACTTCCCTTTCTGGATGTCCTAATCTACAAAAAACCCTATGGCTCCCTAGGACACATCATCTACCAGGGAAAAAACACACACCAACCGCTTCTTAAATGCACAATCCCATCACCATCCTGCACAGATCAATTCTGTAGCCAAGACCCTCATTTCCAAAACCAAACGCCTAGCCGACAAAGACCACCTGAAAACTGAATTACACACTCTCACAAACGTATTAATCTCCAACGGATTCCAAAGAAAAACAATTACCAACCTAATCCAAAGGGAGACTCCCCCCAAAAACCGAGACACAGAACAGGACAATGGCATCGCCCTCCTCCCTTACATCAAAGGCACCACAGATAAAATCAGCAAAATTCTCCACAAACACAATATCAAGACAGCCTTCAACATTGACCAAAAAATAGCCAACATTTTAAGAAACCCCAAAGATAAAATCCAGCTAGAAAACCAAGGAGCCTACAAAACACCATGCAAAATCTGTCCTGCAACATACATAGGACAAACGAACAGGAGAATAAATGCACGCATCACAGAACACAAGAATGCAGTAAAAAAAGAAAAAAAAATCCCTCCCTTTTCCAGCACCTTAAAGCTACAGGACATGAAATTAGTTTTGAAGGAAACATGTTAATCTCCAAAACTGAACACTTCAACAAAAGTATAATTATGGAAGCTATTGAAATAGAGAAACACCCTCACAACATGAATAAATGTGATGATACTTCCCACCTACTAGACATCTGGAAACCAGCCCTGGTAAACAAATGAGCCCCACCCACCACCCAGGCCATTACAATACAAAACAACAATGGACCTACAGCCAACACCAATCAGCACCAACCTACCAATTATGATACAGCCACACATCCAATCAATCCACTTACTGAAACAAAGCCAGCACTCCACACCCCGCCCCCACCAAGATTTATAGAAAGACGGCAGCTCCGGCCATGCTTTAAACCAAAAACACCAGCCTGAGGATGGCATTGCCAAGACAATCTCAATCTTACACAGGAAAAGACCCGAATACAACAAGACCAGCATACCTACAGCCGTGAAAATCTACGAAAACATCTATGTCTATGTTTTAAAGCTAGATTAAAGTATTTGAGAAGACACAAGCAGAAATAAAGTATATGTTAGCATTTCACAAAAAGTCATGTAAGGATAATATGTGTTTCCTTTTGAAAGCAGATCTTATTTTTCATAGAATTAAATGACATTGGAGAAATGCAATTTATAATTCCAACAGATAAGGAAGATAAATTTGTTATAATTAGCAAAGTTTAATTATACATTAAACATCCTGCCTGTTCTTATTATTTTAGGAAATTAGATAAGAAAGTCTGATTTGTTTTCACTGAAAGGGAAAGACTTAAAATATTTAAATGTAGCTCTAGAGATCATAGAGAAATTTTGCTGCTGGTCACTCTGGTATTCCAATATAAGCACCCTGCCTGTATTTTTGAAAAAATGCAAATTATGCACCAAAATTCCGTTTATACAATGTAGGTTCATCTCCAAAAAAGAGGAGAACAGCTTATTTGGGTCATGGGGGCAATTAACCTTTAGTCAATTAAGCCTCTAGCAAGTTAAATTTAGCACAAAATAGATCCAGCCATGCATAGGGTTAAATTCATTTTATCCAGTCAGTCATACTGTGAAACACTAAATCCAGCCAATTAGCCTGTTTTACATGCCTAGTCATCCAAGAACAGGAATGCTTGAAAAATCAATCTTCCATGGTAAAATTCACTACAGTATAGCATGGCAGCATAGCATATTTTCTATATGCTAAATTGATTTTACTTTGTCCTCAATGTGATTTGAAATTTTATTTACTTTTTTCATATTTTTTATTTTAGGTGCAATAGTAAAACGAAATATATTTTTGCATTTGTAACTAGGAAAGCAGAAATAGAAAAAAATAAAATAAAAACTTTAAAAAAATAAAAAATAATGTAAGTTAAAGAAAAATATGTAAAGGTAACTACACAGCTTTATCACAAATGAAAAAAAAGAAAGAAAACTCTTTATCTCCAAAAGGTAACAAATATCTTTTGTTCCCATAACATCTATATGCTTATCCATAAATCATCAACATTTCAGGCCTGATGTCAACAAAAAATCTATAAAGTGTTACCAGAGCTTCATAAGCATATTTTGTTTTAAGCTTGATCAAATCAGCCAACTTTATATTCATTCCCTTTACTTCTAACAATCTTCATTTTTGATTCATTCATATGATGTAGGATTTGGCCTCTCTTCAATTTTTCTTTTTCCATTGCAAAGGATTCTTGAGGCTTTAACTTATCTCTTTCATAAATTCAGTAAAAGTCATTATTCAGATCATTTTTCTGGTCTATCATTTGCATTTCCACTTTGATTTCCACACTTTAACCAACTTAAATTTGCATCAGATGTAACCTCTTGGACATAGTCTGTCCATAGAAGCAGATATCATTACTGACATTTCTGATATTATAGATGTTTATGTGTTGGCCAATTCTTTGAAAATTTCCTGAAGTATTTTAAAGGTTTTAACATGTTGTATCATTTTGTAAATCCCTATACTAACAAAAAAAAAAAAGGCAAAGGAATGGAATTTTTCATGCCCTCTAGTGTTTAATTTCTGAAATCATAATGTCTCAAAATTCTATTTTGACTTGATATAAACAAAGCAATTTGGTTCCCCCAAGATGTCATTTATTTTATTTAATTATTTCCAAAATCTTATAGTAAACATCTAAGGGTTCTCAATTTGTTTGGACTCTTAATTCATAACCTCCTGATCAAAATGATATTCAGCCTTTTGCTGTATATTTCAAAAATCTTCAAATTCTTATATTAATTTTTCTTTCATTCAAGAAGAAAGGTAGACTCACCAGGTGGCTTTTCAAATATGTCACTCTGAAGATAGAATGGCTAAGGCTGTTAGAATAGTAAATAAATAATTTCTGAAAGTGATTAGAAAGTAAGCTTAGCAAACCCAATGCCCTTTAAAAGACCGCAGAGCTGTTATGAGCATAATGGTTAATCTCTTTGTTTCCCAGTGCTTAAACCCACAAGAGACTTGTGTTCCTTGGTCCTTGTGAGAAACAGCCGTTAGCACAAATGGATAATCTTCTTTTTCTTTTTGCGTGAAGAATCTAGAGTCTTGTCTATTTGCCAGTTCTTTGGTCTTGCCATGATTGTTGTCTCTACTCTCGGCAGATACATATTTAGTTCACCATACCTTTAATGGAAAAAGCAGGATCTTTTAGTTCATTGTGGCTGGGATTTGGGGGAATTATAAACTTAGGGGAACTAGAAGTGTTTTACTAATTCTTCCAAATTACTGTCTTAATAGAGGGAGGACCTTGTGGCTGCATGGAATAGTGCGGCCGCCGGAGCCTTGGACCGGGTTGCGCCTTTGCGGCCTCTCCTGCGGCAGCGATCCACCCAGGCCCCTTGGTTTACCGAGGAGCTGAGGGTGATGAAGCGCCACAAGAGACGCCTAGAGAGCAGATGGAGATCGTCACGCTCTGAATCTGACCGAGCACAGGTGAGAGCCTATTTACGGACCTACCTTGTGGCATTAAGAGTGGCCAAACGTCAGTATTGTGCCACTCTTATTGCGTCTGCAGATAACCGCCCTGCCGCCCTGTTTAGGGTGACCCACTCCCTCCTTTCACAGAAGCCGCGGGAAGCCCCCTTGCAGGGTAGAGCAGAGGAATTTGGGGAATATCTGCAGGACAAAATCGCTCAGATTCGCAGCGAGTGGGTCCCCTTTAGTGGTCTAGAAGGGACGTCGGAGGTGGGTCTTGAGGCACCATTCTGGGAGGAGTTTGACTCTGTTACTGCCGACGATATGGACAGGATGCGTGGGCGACTGCGAGCCACTACATATTTATTGGACCCGTGTCCCTCCTGGCTTATACTGGCATCCTGGGAGGTCACACGAGGCTGGCTCCAGGAGTTAGTCAATGCTTCCTTGAGAGAGGGGTTCTTGCCGGCTGTCTTAAAAGAGGCGGTGGTGAGGCCCCTACTCAAGAAGCCTTCCCTGCACCCAGCTATGTTAGCTAACTATCGTCCCGTCTCCAACCTTTGCTTCTTGGTGAAGGTTGTAGAGAGTGTGGTGGCACAACAGTTCCCACGCCACTTGGAGGAAATTGATTATCTGGACCCGCACCAGTCCAGTTTCCGGCCCGGCCACAGCACGGAGACGGCTTTGGTCGCGTTGGTGGATGATCTTTGGAGGGCCAGAGATGGGGGTTGCTCCTCCATCTTGGTCCTATTAGATCTCTCGGCGGCTTTTGATACCATCGACCATGGTATCCTACTGCATCATCTAGAGGGGCTGGGGATGAGGGGCACCGTTTTGCGGTGGTTCTCCTACCTCTCTGGCCGAGCGCAATGTGTGTTGACAGGGGGGCAGAGGTCGACCCTGAGGCCGCTCACTTGTGGGGTGCCACAGGGGTCGGTCCTCTCGCCTCTCCTGTTCAACACATATATGAAGCCGCTGGGCGAGATCATTCGTGGTTTCGGGGTCGAGTACCACCTGTACGCTGATGACACTCAGCTGTACATCTCTACCCCGAACCACCCCAACGATGCCGTCGAAGTGATGTCCCGGTGCCTGGAGGCTGTACGGATCTGGATGGGAAGTAACAGACTCAAGCTCAACCCGTCCAAGACGGAGTGGCTGTGGCTACCGGCACCCTGGTTCAACCAGTTGGTTCCATCACTGGCCATTGGGGGCGAACAGCTGGCCCCCGTGGATCGGGCACGCAATTTGGGCATCCTCCTGGATGCCCGGCTGTCAATGGATGACCATGTGACGGTTGTGGCAAGGGGGGCGTTTCACCAGGTTCGCCTGGTGCGCCAATTGCGTCCCCTATTGGACCGGAACGCCCTCCACACAGTCACCCATGCGCTTGTGACGTCCCGACTGGACTACTGTAATGCTCTCTACATGGGGCTCCCCCTGAGATGCACCCGAAAGCTGCAGTTGGTTCAGAATGCGGCCGCGCGGGCAATTGTGGGAGTTACTAGGCACTCCCACGTAACACCTCTCCTGCGCGGGCTGCACTGGCTAACTGTGGCTTTTCGAGTGCGCTTCAAGGTGCTGACTATCATCTTTAAAGCGCTCCATGGCTCAGGACCTAGGTACTTGCGGGATCGCATCCTGCCCCATACATCCCTTCGGCCGATCCGCTCTCACAGAGAGGGACTCCTCCGGGTGCCGTCCACTAGGCAGTCCCAGCAGGCGGCGCCCAGGAGCAGGGCCTTCTCTGTGATGGGCCCGACCCTCTGGAATGACCTCCCCCCGATATCAGAAAAACCACCGATCTCTGCTCCTTCCGTAAGAAGCTTAAAACCCACCTGTTCAACTTAGCCAGCCTGGCCTAATCCCAGCTTAGTCCCTCAAGTCTGTATTTTAAATTTTTAGGGGTGGGTTTTAGGTTGTTTTTAATTTTTATCACTTTGTACAGCCTATTGTTTAATTCAATTTTATGGGAATTTAAGGGTATCTATTTTTGTATACGGTTTTTAATGAGATGTCTGTACACCACCCCGAGTCCCTTCGGGGAGAGGGGGCGGTCTATAAATCAAATAAACTTTAAACTTAAACTTTAAACTTTAATAAGAGTGGAAAGGAGCAGTGTTTTCTCTTTGCTGGGCAATGCAATATGGGAGACCTTTCATTTTTTGTGAATACTAGAACTAATTAAAAAAAACTTTTTAGGTTTTATTTGAGGCTCATCTGCATAGAACTAACTAGGACAGTGTTTCTCAATCTCAGCAACCTTAAGCTATGTGTTGACATAAGCAATGCAAACTCCAAGAATTTCCCAGCCAACAGTTGGTCTACACAGTTTAAATTTACTGAAGTTGAGAAACACTGACCTAGAAAATGTATTACTAACATTCTTAGGACATAATTGAAAGGGGCTTTAATTTTATCCTAATTAATATAGAACAGGTCTTGATTGTCTTTCTTGTGACACAGATGAAAGTACTTGAGAATTTTCTCAAAAAAGTTGTCTTTTTTGAAGCTGACATATTACATTTCCTCTTTTTCACTTTATAAAGCTTAGTTTCTAGCCTCTGATTCAACTAACGGCATGCAAATCATATATCTATAAACCAAAATAGCAATAATACATTCTGGATTAGTGTGCTTGAGATTGTGATTTTATTTTATTTCAAAATGACCAGCTTAGTTCAATGTAATAGCTGTTTTGCACCTGTCTTTCGCAGTACTCTTTTCAAATTTGGATACTGTCCCCTTTGTAAACAAATTACTAGTCTACATAGACAGATTACCTATCTAGAATCTCTAATCTGTGCTCTCCAAGCAGAAATTAGGTGCCCAATTTGGCCATTCCACATTATTGGAGATGCCACGCTATCAGCCCCCTCTACCGCAAAGATCCTGCAGGAGAAGAGCAGTCTGGACAACCGTGAGATCTGGCAGGGTGAGAGCTGTGAATCATAAACACAAAGCTTTTGCTGTGATCTAGCATAACAGATAAAGCCCCCTTGCTGACCTTAATGGGGACACTAAAGAGACAGGTCAAGGTTGTTGTGATAATGATGACTCAAATAAGCAGGGGATCGTGGTCCAAAATGAAGAACTTCTTTTGGAAAGGTGAAATGGGGACCCAGGTATCACACATCAGTCGCACAAGAAGATCAAGGTATGTAAAAAGAGAAGTCACCTTCTGGTTGGTGATTCAATCATATGGGATGTAAATTTAGGAAATGATATGGAGGCTTTAAAAGAGGTCAGGTGTCTGCCAGGTGCTACTGCCAGCAGAGACAAGAGGCGAATTCTTAAGATAGTCAAGAATGCAAGTAAAGACTGTGATGTTGATGCTATTATACATCTTGGCACAAATGATCTGTCCCCAAAAGATGTATTTTCTGTGAAGAATGATTTCCAGAGCTTGGGGTATGAACTTAGTAGTGTAGGTTGTAGGCTTATCTTTTCAGAGGTTTTACCACTATATAAGGAACAAAAAGGGAAGGGCCAGTGTGTAGCAGAGTTTAATGTGTGGCTAAAGGAGTGGTGTAAAAGGGAAGGCTTTGGTTTTATTAGTCATGATGCCTGCAGCTGGTCCAATGAAAAACTGTACAAAAGAGATGGTTTGCACCCATCCAAGAAAGGGACTGAGTTACTTGGCATTAAATTCACAGATTTTCTGGATAAACATTTAAACTGAGCAGCGGGGACAGAGAATTAATTGATACAGAACATTTCTGTCCCCAGCAATCTAAAACTCATAGGGTTATCAGTGCATGTAACATAGATGTTTGTGCAAGTAAGATTATCACTCCTGCTGTCAAGCAAAACCAAGCATTTAATAGGTAGTGCCATACCATGTGCGTGAATCATACAAGTGGCAAGAAAATGGGGGCAGTCAGGCATAACGTAGGTTATGTAGACAGTAAACACAGGGTCAATCAAAATGGACTCAAATGTCTATACACCAATACACAGAGTATGAGGAATAAACAGGGTGAATTAGAAATTCAAGTAAATGAGGGCAGATACGATATTGTTGCCATTACAGTAACTTTGTGGGATGAAACCCACAAATGGAACATACAGCTAGAAGGATTTAAATTATTTAAAAGAAATAAAAGAGGAGGTGGAGTTGCACTCTATTTAAGAAATAACTACATCTCCACAGAAATAGAGCACAACAATGATGAGAACTATCTTGAATGCATTTGGGTCAATATTAAAGGTTGGGGGGAAATGACATTGCCATAGGTCTATACTACAGGCCACCCAACCAAGCAGAGGAAGTAGATGAACTTTTTGCTAGACAGCTAACTAAGGTATGTAGGAAGCACACCACAATAGTAATGGGGGATTTTAACTACCCTGACATCAACTGGGAAACAAACACTGCACCAAGTGAAAGATCTAACAGGTTCCTAACGAACCTAGCAGACAACTTTGTTTCCCAAAAAGTAGAGAAGGGAACAAGGGGATCAGCCATATTAGATTTAATTCTCACTAACAGAAAGGAAATGGTAGAAAGTGTTGAAGCCATAGGAACCCTGGGGGCAAGTGACCATGCAATATTGGAATTCAACATTATGCAAACACAAGTAGTAGAACAAAGTCAAACTAGAATCTTGGATTTTAAGAGAACTAATTTCAATAAACTTAGAGAGACTTTGGGAAAAATTCCATGGATGAGAATCCTCAAGGGAAAAACAACTCAAGAAGCTTGGGAAATTCTGAAAAATGAGATTACAAAAGCCCAGTCTAGCACAATACCAATTAAGAAGAAAAATAACAGCTCCCAGAAGAAACCAGCATGGCTGCATAAAGAACTCTCTGACGAATTGAAAGACAAAAAAGATAAGTATAAAAAGTGGAAAGAGTGGGACATAACTAAGGCAGAATATCAGCAAATATCCCGAGCATGTAAAGATGAAGTGAGGAAAGCTAAGGCTCACAATGAAGAAAGGCTTGCCACAAAAGTAAAAAATAACAAAAAAAGCTTCTTCCAACATGTTAAAAATGTTAAGGAAACAATTGGTCCATTGCTGAGAGAAAGTGGCAAAAAGGTGACAAGCAACAGGGAGAAAGCAGAACTATTTAACTCATTTTTTGCATCTGTCTTTACACAAAGGGATAAAACAGTCCAGCCTATCAAAAACAGCACCACACAAATCAGATTAGGAACACAAATTGAAATAGGGAAGAAAATGGTAAATGAGCACCTGTCTACCCTAGACGAATTCAAATCACCAGGACCGGATGGATTACAACCCAGGGTTCTGAAGGAACTGGCAGATGAGATCTCAGAACCACTGAACTATATCTTTCAGAGATCCTGGAGCACCGGGGAACTGCCAGAGGACTGGAAAAGAACTGATGTGGTTCCCATGTTCAAAAAAGGAAAAAAAAATAGATCCAGGAAACTACAGACCTATCAGCCTGACCTCAATACCAGGAAATATTCTGGAAAAGATAATCAAGCAACAAATTAGCGAACACCTAGAAGTAAACAAAGTAATAGCCAAAAGCCAAGATGAGTTTGTCAAAAACAGATCATGCCAGACTAATCTTATTGCGTTCTTTGACAAAGTGACAAAATTAGTGGACCAGAGGAATGCTGTCGATATAGTTTACTTGGACTGCAGTAAGGCATTTGATAAGGTAGACCATAACCTACTACTAGATAAAGTAGAGGAATGTGGGTTAGACAGCATCACCACCAGATGGATTCATAACTGGCTGACCAACCGCACTCAACGTGTAGTCCTCAATGCAACTGCATCTACATGGAGGGAAGTATGCAGGGGAGTACCCCAAGGCTCTGTTTTAGCCCAGTACTCTTCAACATCTTCATCAATGATTTGGATGAGAGAATAAATGGGGAACTCATCACATTTGCAGATGACATCAAGCTGGCAGGAATAGCCAACACTCCAGAAGATAGGCTAAAGATACAGAAGAATCTTGACAAACTTGAACATTGGGCACTATATAATAAAATGAAATTCAATGGTGAAAAGAGTAAGGCTCTACATTTAGGCAAAAAACCCGGAATGCACAGGTATAGTATAGGTGGTATCTTCCTCAATAGTAGTAACTGTGAGAGGGATCTTGGAGTCCTAGTGGACAACCATTTAAATATGAGCCAGCAATGTGCAGCAGCTGCCAAAAAAGCCAACACAGTTCTAGGTTACATAAACAGAGGGATAGAATCAAGATCACATGAAGTGTTAATACCACTTTATAATGTCTTGGTAAGGCCACACTTGGAATACTGCATTCAGTTTTGGTTACCACGATGTAGAAAAGATGTGGAGACTCTAGAAAGAGTGCAGAGAAGAGCAACAAAGATGATTAGGGGACTGGAGACTAAAACATATGAAGAACGGTTGCAAGAACTGGGTATGTCTAGTTTAATAGAAAGAAGGACTAGGGGAGACATGATAGCATTGTTCCAATATCTCAGAGGTTGCCACAAAGAAGAGGGACTCAAACTATTCTCCAAGGCACCTGAGGGTAGAACAAGAAGCAATGGGTGGAAACTAATCAAGGAGAGACGCAACCTAGAACTGAGGAGAAATTTTCTGACAGTTAAAACAATCAGTGGAACAGCTTGCCTCCAGAAGTTGTGAATGCTCCAACACGGGAAGTCTTTAAGAAGATGTTGGATAGTCATTTGTCTGGAACGGTATAAGGTTTTCTGGCTAGGCAAGGGATTGGACTAGAAGACCTCCAAGGTCCCTTCCAACTCTGCTATTGTATTGTATTGTATTGTATTGTATTGTATTGTATTGTATTGTATTGTAACTTGGTTGTAATTCTTAGAACTACTTTCTTTGAATTTCTTTAAAATGTGACCCCCAGAATTAAACATACTGGTGCTTTGGATGCAGAATATAGTAGAATTAATGCATCCTGGGATTTGGAAAATATAATTCTATTGATACAGGTTAGAATTGCATTGAACTCTATGGCGAAATGTTACACTGCTGATTCATTCCATTCATTCAACCACAATTCTAAGATCTTATTTTAAGTCATGTATCACCATCTGATAAATATGGATTTGGATTTTTTTCCTAATGAAAAGCTTTGCACTAATTTTTGTTGGATTTTATTTTATTATATGAGAGCACTTGTCTAATCAATCAATATAATTTTGAATTTGGTTTTATAGGTTATTGGATACCTGCCCTCTTTTGTGTCATTGTAAATTTTATAAGCATTCCCTCAATCTCTTCTTCCTAACAATTAAGGAAAACAAAAAGAACTAAACCCCACTTTATACATCACTTTATTTAGACGAGGAACATGCTTTGAATATAGTTTACATGATGTCTAAGACTCCCTCTAATAAACAAAATATCGAAATTATACTTGTCTAGCTTATCAAAGCCATCTAATATGGAAATTTATCAGATGTTTTGCTGAACCCAAGATGTATTATACCTGTAGCATAATCAGAGTCTCCTAAGGCGATATGCCTGGCTAGAAGATGAAATACCATTATCTTGACAAAATCTGTTCTTGACAAATCCATTCTAACTTCTGGTAATCACTGCTTCATTTTCAAGCCACTTACGGAATGACAAATTTATGACCTACTCTAGGATTTTCCAACTTTCAGTGTCAGATTGACTGGTGACTCCTTCTTTTTCTCATTTTTGAAATAAGAACCTTTTTTCCCTTCCGATTATTTGGTATTTTGCCAAATATATCAGGACTTCCCATGGGCAGTAGGTAGAGATTATGTAGTCAGTAGGCTCATTCCTATCTTTATTTTTTGTATCTTTATTTTTTATGCAGCCTATTTTTTTTATCCCCAGTTGTAATCAGCAAACCGGTACCATTTGATGCTATGGTAGTTCGGATGGCTTATCTACATCACATCCGTAAGAGAATATTGAAGCTACCTAAAAACGCCCGCCCATTGTCCTGCATTCTCTTTGCCAGTACTCTTTTTCAACATTTTCTTGCCATTTGCAGTCTCTTTATAATGCCTTGGTAACACCACACTTGGAATATTGCATCCAGTTTGATTGCCACAATGTAAAAAAGATGTTGAGACTCTAGAAAGAGAAGAGCAACAAAGATGATTAGGGGACTGGAGGCTAAAACATATAAAGAACGGGTTGCTGGAATAGAGTATGTCTAGTTTAATGAAAAGAAGGACTAGGAGTGACATGATAGCAGTGTTCCAATATCTCAGGGATTGCCACAAAGAAGAGGGAGTCAAACTATTCTCCAAAGCACCTGAAGGCAGGACAGAAAGCAGTGGATGGAAACTATTCAAGGAGAGAAACAGCCTAGAACTAAGGAGAAATTTCCTGATAGTTAGAATAATTAATCAGTGGAACAACTTGCCTGTAGAAGTTGTGAATGCTCCAACATTTGAAGTTTTAAAGAAGATGTTGGAAAGCCATTTGTCTGAAATGGTATAGGGCCGTGATGGCGAACCTATGGCATGCGTGCCACAAGTGGCACGCGGAGCCATTTGTCAGGGCATGCGAGGCTCTGCCCTGTCAGCTGGCCAGCGCGCATGCGCGTGCTGGCCAGCTGAGTTCACCTTTTTAAAAGCTATTTTTCGCCTTCCCCAGGCTCCAGAGGCTTTATAGGAGCCTGGGGAGGGCAAAAAGAGCCCCCCCGCCCCCCGGAGGCTTCAGGGACCGTCCCTGAAGCCTTCGGAACGCTTAAAACCACCCTCCGAGCAAACCGGAAGTGACTTCCGGGTTGCTCGGAGGGTGGTTTTAAGCGTTCCGAAGGCTTTAGGGACCGTCCGAGGCTTCCCTGATGCCTTCGGAGCGCTTAAAACGACCCTCCGAGCAACCAGGAAGTCACTTCCGGTTTGCTCGGAGGGTGGTTTTAAGCGCTCCGAAGGCTTCAGGGACCGTCCGAGGCTTCCCTGATGCCTTCGGAGCGCTTAAAACCACCCTCTGAGCAACCCGGAAGTCACTTCCGGTTTGCTCGGAGGCTGGTTTTAAGCGCTCCGAAGGCTTCAGGGACCGCCCGAGGCTTCCCTGATGCCTTCGGAGCGCTTAAAACGACCCTCCGAGCAACCCGGAAGTCACTTCCGGTTTGCTCGGAGGGTGGTTTCAAGCGCTCCGAAGGCTTCAGGGAAGCCTCCGGACAGTCCCTGAAGCCTCCGGAGGGCCGGGGGAGCTCTTTTCGCCCTCCCCAGGCTCCTATAAAGCCTCTGGAGCCTGGGGAGGGCGAAAAAACATGTAAAAATGGGGGGGGGTCGCGTGTTGTGCGCGCATGCGCACTGGGGGGTCACACGTTGCATTATGGGTGCGGCATGCCCGCACTCGACCCCCCTGCGCTCCCCCCCACTTGTGGCACGCAAGCCAAAAAAGGTTCGCCATCACTGGTATAGGGCTTCCTGCCTAAGAAGGGGTTTGGACTACAAAACCTCAAAGGTCCCTTCCAACTCTGTTATTCTGTTCTCTTTCTTTTCATTGTTACTACCTGCCACCTATTGTCTTTTTCCCCACTGTTGTTGCCTCTGAATTCTTGCTGTTACCACTATTAGTCCTTTTTATTTGTTTTGCTTTCTGCCTGTCTACAAAAAAAAGTCAGAATGATAATGCCACTAGATTTCAGGAATTCCTACTACCTATGGTAGAGTCCATAGCGACACGACAGACCATATCACTTTAAAAAAAAATCTCTGCCTGGTTTCTTTTAAATCCCAATGAAGTACATCTTGAATCTTTTGCATAGAAGTATAACTTTATCACTGTATTGCTGATTGAGTATTCTTTTTTATCAGATTAGCTGAAATTCATGAAAGATGTAAAATCTGAAAACATAATTTGTGAATCAAGGCCCTTTCTTACAATCAATTTATAGGAGAATAGGGGAGCAGTTGTAACTCATTTCCTGCAAGGGATATAGACAAATATTTCTTAAATAAAATGTTCTCTTGTAGAAGCCTAATTTTCCCTGCAGTCATGCATGGCATTTGAGAAGGCCTTTTGTGAGCTAAGTCAACATGGGTACATTCAGTCTTTTAATGAATCCTATTCTCTCAGCACACTGGAAGACTTAATAAAGAAATATGATTTCTTATTGGTCAATTTGCCTGATACATGAGCCAAGACGAAAATCTGGTCTGTAAATCATTTGACATGCAGTGAAACTGCTCTTAAATAATAACACATTATGAATATAATTTCTCTTTGCTAATTTTTCTAGTGGCTGTTTATTTTTTGATATTGTTTATTCTCTCTCAGAGTGCCTCAGAAACAGGATCAGGGGCCCTAAGCGTACATGGGATATAAAAAATGGCGGTTGTCATCATCTCTATGGTCTCATTTATCACTGAACATTTTACTGTTGGGAGGATGTAAATGACATTGGCATATTTAAAGTTTCAATTTATCCTCTGATTGGCAGATATGATTCCCTGAATGTTGGCCTCAAAGAACAGAGATTTAAATACATGTCTATATATATGTTACTTGCAAATGTTAAGAGAAGATTTGTATTTTATGTCTTGGCTTTGAGAATCTTTAAAGCAAACAGATTTGTCTAAACTGATAATTCATAAAAATGTAGTAATAAAAAAGCTCCATCTACTGTATTTAATACCATCCCACTCTAATGTTGTGAAACCATAAATAGCAGCACATTACCATATAGAATAGAATAATTCTGAATACCACAGAACTAAAACCACTAAGTAGTATAGCAAAAAGCTCTGAAAAAGAGAGAACAATATGTGCTCAAGCATCACTCATTTTTGAAAAAAAAACCCACTAGAGATGTCATAGGTAGATAATGGGGACAGGGTTTCTCAGAAATTCAGCTATAAAGATATGATGAATTTCATATTGGTTAATTACAAGGGATTACTGGGAACTTTGGAATTATTCCAGAAATGATCTGACCAAGCAATATGAAATACCATGTAGAGTTGTGCTTAAAGCATGCTGTCTGGCTTGGAAAAGGCTGGGATCACTTCCATCTGAAGGATAGTTGGGAGACTACAAAGATAAAGCTGTAGAATGCTACCTTTCATGTTCTCCTATTCTACCTTTGTTTAGATACCTGAAATATAGTTTTCATGATCATGTAATTTTAGGCATGAATCTGTTGATACAAAACTCCAGTCTAGAGAAAATCTTGGAAGTTGGCCCTCTGAGATAGTGGGATAAATAGGGATTATACTGCACCATAAAAACTGGCCTTTGGTCACTTTCTCAATTAAAAAATAATGGGAAAAAACATGTTACAGAGTGGGATTTAGGTTTTTCCTTTTAAATACCAGAAGGACAATCTTCTGAACAAGCATAAAGCTCTGCTTGCCAGAATCCAGTTACAGAAGTGGGAATGAGTCAGGATGGATTATCTATGAGCTGATTCTGGCTGTACTACTCACAGAGAAATGAAGGTTAGCAAATAATAAAATAAGTACATTAGTGCTCTGTTAAAAATTATGCTTTCCCCCAAAGAATAATCCAGTACACTGGATCGCTTGAAATGCAAATACGCAAATCTTAGCACAACTAATATATTGCATTTTAAAATTTTTAATCATTTTTATGGACAGATTGTTATTGCTGCCCTAATAGGACCACACCTCCACACACATGGTTTTATAAAAATAGGAGTGCATTTCTGTGATTTTGTTTTGTTAATATTTACTCGATCTACTTGATCATCTTATGAGAGACTGACCAGTTCAAGAAACTGACTCCATAGGACGACTAGAACTATAAATTATTGACATAGGCTATAGTAGCAGAATCCTGCAAGCCTAAAAGGTAAAATATTTTACCTTTCCTCCCTTTTATAACCTTCTGAGTCAAGGATGGCCTCCTGCAGCACTCTGGTTTTGTGCCTGGACGGCATCCTGGAGCACTCTGGAGACCCTGTTTTGGCCTGGACAGCCTCCTGGAGCACTCTGGCAGCCCCATTTTGGGCCTGGAAGGTCCCCTGCAGCATTCTGGAGGCCAACATGGTTTGGGGCGGTGGCGCACTCCATTTTTACTAGCAGATGCACTGCGGCTGGTCCTTTGCTATTTCCAGGCCAGCACTGTGGGCCAGATCTAAGCACTCTCCGGGCCAGATCCGGCCTGCAGGCCTTGAGTTTGACACCCCTCTGCTAGATATTTAAGCCTTTTTTGGCTTTTTATAATGTCCCCTGTTTCTTGAAGATGCTGGTTTTCGTTCTTAAGCTAGCTTATAAAACTCTGGAAAACATTATATAAGGGCTATTCATGCTATTCTTCTTCCTCTGTATTCCACTATAATTGCTACGATCACCCATACTTTGTCCTATAGATCCATAGTTTCCAAACTCCAGATGGAAAACATTATATAAGGGCTATTCATGCTATTCTTCTTCCTCTGTATTCCACTATAATTGCTACGATCACCCATACTTTGTCCTATAGATCCATAGTTTCCAAACTCCAGATGCTGCAGCAAACTGCAGGATATTTTAAACTTTTGAGGGGAAATACACAGCAATATTTGACACTTGTTGGTACTGTATGAACTACTAATTTGAGGTAGTTCACAAAGCTGACCTATGGACACCAGGAAAAAAATAGGGTGCTAAAATAGATAAATTCTGAAAAGCTCTGCTACAGATTATTTAGATCCAAATAATAGCATTTATTATATGTATTTATTGATAGTATTCTGTACTATGCTTCATCCTAGGAAAGACCAATTTGATATCTGACATAAAAAAATAAAATGTCAGAAATCTCTTTTTAATGTTTTATTCACAAATTTAGCAAATGTTAAATTTTCACGTTTTGGTTCTAAACTGAGAGGAGATACCATGCTATATATGAAGTGGAATGACTAAAGTAATTTATGGTGGGATTGTCAATAGGAGACTGCAATTTTAAATAGAATTGGTCTGACTTCCCTCCCAGAAATTGATGGTGGACTGATACATTGAGCTGGCTCTCTCTAACCTAGGAGCAGACCTAATTTTTTGTGGATGGCCTATGCAACTCATGGACTAAGATAACTTAACTTAATTAAGATAAATACCACAATTAGGTGGAGAAGCTCAAAATATTGATTTTCTGAAAAAAATGTTATTTTCTCAGCAATCAGCAAGAATTGAGCTTGACTGGAAGGAGATTTTAACTTTATTTTTAAAAATGAGGATGCTGAATGCCACAGTGCAGCAAATCTTATTTATTAACCCTTAGGACCTCTACCTATTTTTAAAAATTATGGAGGATGTCCAAAAACATTTTGTTTGTATGGGTTACATTTATCATTATTTAACCTATTAAAAATAAAAATTGACACATTTTCTTTCACTACCACTTCTCAAGATTGCTTGATAGGATTTTAACGCACAGTTATTTTTCAATGAACTCCTGAGGGGGTCTTGGGAAACCCCAGTGATTTTTGGACCATACTTTGTGAAACACTGCTGTAGTGGATAGGCAAATGCTAAAGTGTACAGACCTGGGAAAACTAATGTATTGTGTGGGGTGGGGTATCAAAAGATGTCTGTATTCTCTTTTACCCGTGCACTATTCTTTATGATGTTTAACGTTAATATTTGTTTTCTTCTTTAAGGTGTCAGAAAATTATACCTTGATTTTTTTGGTGATTTGTCATTAAATTTTATTAATGTAATTTCAGTGGATTTTAGGGTCTGTAAAAATGGTTTGAGTTTTTCAGATTGACCCCTTTGCTCTAATTTCTAATGTCTTCAAGTCAATGTCGTTCCCTATCTATTTCAACTTCAATTTCAATGTCTTCAAATTTCAACCTTCAATGTCTTCAAAGTGGAACTGACTTTTGAATAAGAAAAACAAGTTAGGGTCTTAGGTAGGGTAGTTAGCATTGTCACTTGCTGCTTTTTGAACATATTTTGGGTGGGTGAGGGAAAGCAAGGAACATTACTATGTATTTTGAACTTAACCACAGTCGTTTGAGTTAGTAATGATTCCTGGGAAACTTGGAATAAGAACTTGGCTTTTGTGAGCAGTCCTAAAGCGTTTGGTGGTACTCTGAAGAAGAATCATGTCTAAGTGCTTTCTGCCACCTGCCTCACAATATCCAAAAACACTGACAGAAAGTGTTTTCCCCCCTCAAAAAAGATCTTTCACTTCTTATCAGTGACTGTTCTTTTTTGACCTTCTCTTTCTGGTTATTAGAGGCAGACTCCTTTTTAAGTAAATCCTTTTACTTTTATTCCCCTGCCTATTTCTCATTCTCTCTCTCTTTCTCTCTTGGTGTGGTCACTGCTGAATTGAGCACAAAAGAACAAAAGCTATAGTGAAGACTGGTGAAAAATGAGCTCATCTCAAGGTTTTTTTCCCCCCCAAGTGATTTTTCCCATAATTTGAGAGTGACTGTTCAAGAAATCCTATCATTATAGAATAATACACAATGGCAGATGCTGCTTCCCTCAGTCACAGCTTTGATGCCGATAGTACTGTATGCCTTTTTCATCCTTGGATTCACTCTTGGGGGTCACCCCATGCTACAGTGGAGTTTATTTTGGCCACATAGTAGACAGCAGAAGCATTCTGGCCTGGTTTCTTTCCATAAGGAATGTCTCTAGTTGCCATGTTTTTGCCTACTTCTCTAGAACACCATCTGTGAATTTTCCATTGTCATGATAATTCTATCTATTTTCTATGTGCAGAAATGATGCCATGCTCTCATTGTTTGGAGCCTTATTTGTGGCTATAAGCTTCATTATCTCTAATGTTAGAATGCCATATGCCATTCTCTAGAGTGGCTATTCGAAGGCCTTGGCTGTCTAAGTTAAAATGTGAAGAACCATAACAAAAGAGTTAAATGAAGTGCATTTTTCTCTTTCTGAGAGAACTCTTTCACATGGGTGTTGTCCCAGATATTTTCACTTGTAGTGTGGAAGAAATTCTGACTCTTTAATGATTTGAAAGATGTAACAGCATGACTGATTTATCATACATTGAGCCTTCTGGGGAAATGGAGTCATCTAGAGTTGATGGTGGGAGAATTGTCTTCCCTGTTCTGCCAAGTTAATTTCTCTAAATCTATAATTTCTCCCCCTAAAACATAGAGCCTAAATTCAGAGGAATCATAACTTAAATTTCCAGTCACAGAAATCATGTTGAATATAGTCATATTTTCCTTAGTGATAGAACATTGTTTGTGCCTGCAGCAGGGAAGACAGCTGGATTCAAAGTAATAAATGAGGAACAACTGGACATTCATCACACCATAAACTGTTCAATAAGACAAGAGTTACTCTATAAAATATGATTTTACTTATTCTTTATTTCTTATTCTGAAGAACAGAAATATGAATTAGCCACTAAGGACTGATTTCCCTACTTTTATAGTAAGTGATGTCCCATCACTTGTTTTCTTGTAAAATATTGTGTCAAATGTCATCTGGTAAAAGCTCTGTCAATGATATATATTTTATGATAGCTGTGCAACATATATGAATGCAGTCTGAAAATCTGAAAAAAGAGAACAGGAATGTACCTGGGACTTAAGTTATAGTTGATAGAGTAAGGTTTTTGGCTTTAAATAGAACATGATGTAGATTTCAGACCTTCTCAGAGTTTCTGGAAATAAAGAAAGAAAGAAACTATTGTTGAATATCCAATTTGGAAGTACAAGTAAGTACCAAGAATTATGTCCAGCTTCTTTCTATTCTTAGGCTAATCTCACAAAATTTGGGAAGAAAACAAAAGAAAGGTAAAAGAGTCAGTTTTTGTATTAGCAAACCTGAAGTGATTTTAAGTGTTCTACTACAAAGAGTAAATAGAAGACAAATCAAATAGGATTATCTGGTTCTAAGAGAATGTGGATTCCGGAAAGTACAGTCGCTGATTAATGCTGAATATTTCTCTTGTGCAAGATTTGTTGAGTTGATTATCTTGCTATTGCTAATCTACCCATCCCAAACTAATCCTACTATATTTGGAAAGTATTGAAATCTGGAATAGTAGCATAACGTGACAGCATAATAATAAGCATGTTATACCCAAAGAGAGATATTTTATATTTAAAGATGTTTTAAGTTTTTTTAAAAGCATTTCCTATTCTACCTGTGTATTTATAAGGGCTAAAAGATTTAAAATGAAGCCTATCTTACTCATAAAGGGTTTTTAATGTATTAGTATAGTCATCAGTTATTTCTAGCATTTTAATCTCGACTTGGAAGAAAGATCCATTCTCTTATAAGAATAACAATGGAGCTGGTTAAAACGCTGCACATACTTTGAAGTTAAAAGGTTTAGCTATTGCAACCTAAGAGGGCTTTGCCCAAAAAGTAAAAGGATGTTATTTTAAAATAAGGTATAAGATAAATAAGTCAATAATATACAATAGTAAATAAGTAAATAATAAGTAAACAGTACAAGAAATAAATAGTGTATGATAGTAAATAAGTAAATTAAATAATTAAATCTCTATGGATTTTATTTAGAAATAATATGTCCAGATTACTACTATGAATCTAGACATGAAGTAATTATTACCATTTTTCACAGTTACAACCTTTATAAGGAGCTGATCCCTCAGAAAAACAAGACTGTTGACTCAATTGGGTTGAATCAAAATAACTTTTACTGAGAGAATGTGGTTACAGTAATGTCAGGCAAAATCTGAAAAAGCCTGTGCAAAGTACAAAGCAATTATTTCATCCCCAAACCCAATCCCCCTGATCGGTCCACCAGCAGCCAAGGCGATGCCACAAAGTTGTTTTGAGAGCTCTGAAGTGCTAGGCAGATAACAATTCACTCTTGGGGCACGATGGCCTTGAAACCAGGCTGGCACCGGCTGGGAGGGAGTCTGCTCCATCTTCGAAGACAATCCCCTTCCCTAATTCCCAGACAACACATGAATCTCCTTTCTCCTGGACTCCCCAAACATGACTGAAGTGCAAACTCCATAGGAAAAAATGTATTGCAGATTGAAATGAATCCCAATAGAGAGTTTAATGGAAGACTAAAACTGACCACTCAGCATAAAAATAATTTGCCACAGTAACAAATAAGATTTGCTGCGCAGTGGTTAATTTAGTGGCTATTTTGATGTGAATTTTATGTTATTAACTTTTTATATTCTATATATTTTTGTTTTGTTAACTGCCTTGGTAGTAATCAGAGCAGAAACAAAAAGAATAAATAAAATTTATCAATAAACATAGAAGCATAGCCAAATCCTAAAATATGGGCTGCCAGCAGCATATAGGATGAGAAATATGAATTACAACATCGACAAAATATCTCAAAATAGGTCATTTTGGAAATATTATTGGAAAGTTGCTGAATTGTTGCTAAATCTTTTAATATTTCTATATGTTTATAAAATATATCAACATTAGCATTTCAAATTAAGCTAAATCTGCTTGGGCTTCAAAGAACAGAAATGAGAAATTATACTTATCACCTTCTACATGACATCTTTTGCATCCTTCCTGAATAGAGCATCATCGGTAGAGTAAAATTATGTCTCCTTTGGGAAAGCCTGTTTGGTATAGTGGTGAAGGCATCAGGTAGAAATTGTGAGACCATTAGCTCTGGTCCTGCTTTAGTCATCTGGGTCAGGGGCAGTGGTGGGTTTCAATTTATTTTACTATTGGTTCACTCCTGCGCACTAACCAGCAGAAACCCACCTCTGGTCAGGGGTCTCCAACCTTGGCAACCAGAATTCCTCAGCCAGATTCGCTCTGGAAGTTGAAGTCTACAAGTCTTAAAGTTGCCAAGGCTGGAGACCCCTGATCTGGGTGATCTTCGGCCACTCTCCCTCTCTTAGCCTTAGGAAGAAGGAATTAGTAAGCCACTTTTGAAATCTTACCAAGAAAATTGCAGGCAGTTGACAGGAGTCAACAATAACTCAAAGGGATTTTAAAAAAATTCAAATCCCCTTTTGTCAGACCCGGAAGCCATCTTTCACATTGGGCCTTCAGGCCTGCCACATTTCCTACTGTGGGAAAATGGGAGGGAGGATTATATAGAGTATGGGTGATATATAGTTAAAATAATATTCTTTTCTCAAAGAGTCAAGGACACCTTGCCCTGCAGCTGTGATGATGTAACTGGGAGGCATTTTCAGATTTGGATGGTGCTTGATTGGATCATGTGATGGACATGTGGGTGCTGGGCAGGGACTTGAACTTTCTTTTGGATGGGGAAAACCTGGAAACTTTCAGATTCGGGTTTCCAGATGTGCCAATATGTCATCTCTAATAAAATGGAACTTTGAGGAAACTCAAGCCTTGGAGTCTTCTTTTGTTAGGGGTGTTACTTGGAACGCTGACACCATTGGTGTTAGACTTGCCCAGTCATTTTCTTGCTTTGGGCAATAAATAGTATGTTTTTTTCCCTCTAGGTTGAAGCCAAAGGTCAAATAAACACTTCCTTTTCATTAAAAGATCCATCAAATTCTACCTATCTCTTGTCATTCCAATGCATTGGTTGGAGAGTCACTACTGCCCTGTGCCATCACTTCCTGCCACCCATCGGTCCTAATATCCCTTTGTCTCATCTGCCTGAACGGAAACCAGTATTATTGCCACATCAAAAATTGGAGCGAGTGATTACAGAGAAGAAAACCAAACGCTTGTCTTTAAGGTATGAATTTCCTGGACCAGTTACTGATTGTTTCTATAGAAGTATTAAATGTGTTTTGATATCCTTTTAATGATTCTCATTTTCATCATCCTCATGACTGATAAGGGTTTTGGAAGAAATATCTGGAAATTAACTAATTGGTATGGATCAGAATTTTGGATGAAGAAGATATTTGTCTGCTTTAAATTAAGGATTCCTCTCTCTGTGTGACTCTTGTTTCACCTTTCTGCATGATTACTAAATTTAAAATCAAGACTTTGAATAAAGAAAGCATCTGACATGGCAATATCTAATTTTTTAAAAAATTGAGAATTCATTTAAATAAGAGTTTGAGAAAAGGTAATGATAATCCAAGAAAAATAAACGAGGTACAGTATATTAATAATATATTCATGGCCTAATTCTGACCATATCTGTAAAAGAAATTCAAATACACTATGTACAGTATTTTAATCCTAGGATTAAAATGTATATTTTCATCTCAGGATGATTATGTTAATGAGTTTATTTATTCTTCCTGACTATCCCAGGAACATCCTCTGAGAACATTCTTGTAGTTCAGAACACATTCTTTCTTGGAAGACTTGCATTTAATTTTTTGATTATCCTAACTAATTTGTTCACATGCATCCTTCATGCTCATCTTTTTTTCTTCTCCTTTACCTTTCATTAAGTAAAGTAAAAAGGTAAAGGTTCCCCTCGCACATATGTGCAAGTCATTCCTGACTCTAGGAGGCGGTGCTTATCTCTGTTTCAAAGCCGAAGAGCCAGCGCTATCCAAAGACATCTCCATGGTTATTTGGCCAGCATGACTAAACCCCCAATGTGCATGGAACGCTGTTACCTTCCCACCAAAAATGGTTCCTGTTTTTCTACTTGCATTTTTACATGCTTTCGAACTGCTAGGTTGGCAGAACCTGGGACAAGTAATGGGAGCTCACTCCATTACATGGCGCTAGGGATTAGAACCGCTGAACTGCCAACCTATCTGATTGACAAACTCAGCATTTTAGCCACCGAGCCACCGCGTTAAGTATTGACATTCAAATTGAGGCCCTTGAAGGATATAGTCCTGTTTATCCTTTTTAGTCAAGCTTATTGACTCTCCTTAATTTAGCAATCAAAGCAAACTATTTGGCAGCCGGGGCTGTATTTTATGAAAGTAAGGACAGCAGTTGATGGATCAATATGGCATTTATTTATTTATTTTTGAGATTTATAAGATCACCCAACTCTTGGCAACAGACAGTGTAAAAAATAATTAAAAAAGAAAAAAATATCAATAAAAAATATAAAGTATACATGCAAAATGTAAAATATAAAATGATGACCAGTGAAGACTAAAGGGGACAGAGGTGAAATTTGGAGCTGTATCATTCTGTGATTTTTGTTCCTATAGTTGACTTGGTATACTCTTGCTAAAAAATGTCTTGCTTGAATATGAGAGGTCCTATCTTTAGTTCTGAATGATAGAAATTCTGATGTCTTTAGAAACCATAAAATAGATTAAGGAAGTAGCTTAGTAATGTTATTTATTTGTTGTATAATAAATTGTACGCCGCCCCGAGTCCCTTGGTGGAGAGGGTGCGGCATATAAATTGGATTAATAAATAAATAAATAAAATAAATGAGTATGGGTTACCTACCCATAGATGGAGCATGCCATCTTTAAGGTGGATTACTTTTGCATTTGACCTGAGAAGGGTGTGTTAACATCATATTAAATATCTGATGATGACCACAGAGGAATGCAAAAACTTGTCAGAGCCGCAAAAACATGATTCAATACACAATAGAAAGTGATGTAAAGAGAGTTTGTTACATGATTTTGGCAGTGACTATGCTAAGAATTTTGGTAACAGCTTAGGAGACAATCTGGATGTCTGTGATTCATCATTAGGGGACACAAATATTTGTTCATCTCTGATTAAATTGATAATCCTATAATAAGAACATCACTAGATTTTTTGCAAAAAGTCTGACATATCTTTGAAATTAAAACCACTTGTTACAGGACAATATGAAAGACTTTCATAGAATATGAAAGTATTCTAAATTTTGCTTGCAATTAAGTACCTCATCATGTGAATAAAAATCAAAACAATTAAATGATACTGATGGTGTCCAAATGTTGATTAGGTAACACTATACTATAATCAAAATGGTCTCATGTATAAATTTTGTTGGTGGTAAAGCAACTCAGTTCTCATTCTATACAGGTAGTCCTTGAGTTATGACTGCATATGGGACTGGGATTAAAGTTGGGATTACCATTGTAAAGTGATGAGGTCATAAAGCATGATGTCACATGATCACATTGGTTAGCGATGGAAAGTCTGATTGCTGTTTTAACCCAAGTCACATGAGTTATCAAGCAGGAAGTGGAGGGAGTTCCAGTTAAGGAGCAGGGGTGCTGCAGAAGGGGTAGGAAGGATTTCATGTCCTGGCTTTAGCAAATGGGAAAAACATTAATGCAATTGGCAAGCAAATTGCAGGCGTGGTACAGACGCTTGGAGGTGAAGCTTTCAGTGGTCCTGGGCATGGGAGAGAGGAGCATTTTGGGAGCAATATGTTTGCAGCAAGGCTTGTAAGAACATCAGGAAGGCTTGTCAGGAAAAATGATTGTAGAGGGAAGGCAACTGAAGAGGAGTGGAAGGAAGAAAAAGCATGCACCTGTGCACAACAATTTACTAGCGGGTAAGGAGAAGGTATAATCCAAGTAGACATTCTGTAATCAAGTGCTTCACAAGAGCTTGAAGGTACCAAGGGTTGAGCTAGAGACTTGGTCAGGAACACTTCAACTTCAACATGAAGCAGAAGTCAAGAACAGAATTCCCAAATCAAGATGTCAATGTTGCTTCTATTGTGGGAGGCAGGCTTTGCAGTTTATATTCTCTCACTCCTTAACATGCAAAGGAGAGGATTTGTTGCCCAGTGGTTTCCAAAAATAAGGATCCGGGCTTGCTTGAAGTCAGCATCATGTGTTTCTTTGCATGGCACTTTGCCAGGATGCAGGATTCCCAGGCTAGGAAGTTTGCTCTGTTTCTTGGCACCCATGTTGGCCAAAGAAAGATTAGTACCATCTCGGGAGGGGTCTGAGAGGATATCAGTATTGGATTTAGTCACTGTTATATCACCAGGCACAGGACCTAGTGGGACCTGATCCACCTGCCTATTGGAGCCTGACTCTGAGGCGATTGCAGATGTCCAGTGCAGGCTTTATATGGGTTAGGTGAGAGGGGTGCTGTGCTGTGGAATAAGCTTAGGAAGGCCAGGGAAAGAGAACATGGGGTGCATGAGGACACATAAACCCCTGGAAGAAGGGCATTGGTGTGTGCGCACCTATATGTGAATACTGGGAAGTCAGGGAAAAAGGGTGTGGAGTACAAATGAATGAAGGGGGAAGGAGGATGTAATGTGCGCAAAGGCATTGTGGCACTGCAATGGTTGCAGCTTCAAGGACCGGTCATCAATCCCTTTGTTCAGCAATGTTGAAACTCCAGCCAGTTGTTAAGAAATGATTGTAATTTGTGGACTATCTGTAATGAGCTTTATTTGGGACAGTGATTCTATATGCGAGTAAGTTTGCTTGTAGAGAGAACTTTTGTTATTAAATCGTTCATTCCGCTATTTAAAAACAGAACAATATCCAGCTATGGTTTTTTTCCCCCCTAAGAATGAAGATATAAAAATATTTTGTTTCAGATTTTCTGCCTCCGGAACTGCATTTTTTTGGAACAATAACAACACTGGTAGTAAAGTACAGCATGACTCACCATCCCATGTAATTTGGCTTGGAGTTCCTGAAGAACACTACAATATTGGTTTTATTTGGATCGAGGGTAATTGAGAAGAGATTTCTTTAATTACACTTAGGAAACATAGCAAGCATTATTGCAAAGTAGGAGCAGACACAGCAAGCTGTAATTAATCCAAAATACAATAATGCCCCCTGAAATCCAAAAACTCAACCAGAAACTTCCTAGTTCTTTTGCATAGTTCTTGAAAAAAAAAATCTCTCCCCCCCCCGCCCCCACCCTGTGCAGACTGTAAAAATGTTCCCTGTGGATTTCCTTGCCGAATTGCCTTTGTTCTACACAGGAAATCCTATTTTAGAAGATCAGATTAAACAGTGTCCATCCTTATAAAACATCCTGTTTGATTCAATAAATCCATAAAATGTATGCATGGAGTAATACACAGAAGAGGGGATGGAAAATGGGAAGGTTGCCTTATGTTTCATAGCACTGTTTCTCAAACTGTGTTCTGCAGAACAAGAACATCAGTACCACTAACTAACAACTTGAAAGGAATCTAATAGTTGGTCTTAAGATTCAAAGAAGTTTGGTTCCATTGGAATCTACTAAGTTTCATTAGTCAAACAAGTCCCCCATTCCTAAGTAAAGGTCCCTTTTCTCGGCAGAAAAAAACCAATTAAAAAAATTGCTGCACAACTTTATCTGAAAATTCATAGAAAATATGAGACTTTAATTTAAAAAAAATTAATAGTCCTGCTTTCTTTCCATTCAACATAATTGTGTGAAAAGTATTCTTCAGTACTTGGTAGGCATGGACTGAATATACAATGTTTTGAAGACTTTAACAAATCTCTTTCTAAATACTAATGAAATATGCAGGCATAGCTCATAGATCCCTTTAAGATTTTTAATCATTGCAATTCCTAAAGGAAAATAAAGAACATTAATTATCTAATTAGTCCTTATTTCAGCATCCCCCCCCCCTTTACAAACATTCTTCAGATAATGACTCATTGGAGAAATCTATGGCTTTAAAAGATCCTATGGTGATGCTCTGCAAAACCTGCTTTTCTATTAAAATCCACTTTCCTTGAGGATTGGTGGGGGGAGTTTCATGTTCCTCATGGTCTTCAGGTTGTCCATTCTGTCACATAGGTTGAAAACTATAAGAATTAAACTTCATGCTGCATCTTGCGAGCCTTTAGTGAACTAGTGTTTATCATGCAAATACATTTTGAAACAACTTGCTAAATATATGTCATTATTATTGTTTTAATATTCCAAGGGGTAGAATTGAAACTGAGGGATGATAACTAGTGTAATCACATCATGGCAGAAGCAGAATTGGAACCTAGGACTGCATATTAGGCTGTCAAGTATTTATAATGCCACCTCTGAAATTACACATTTTGCATTTGTTGTTGCATTATGGCCTTTGGCTTCTGAAAGAATTGAATGAAAAATGAATGATGAGTTAACATCAGGCAGAATAGTGGAATATGACCTGAAAACCATTTTTATTTTTACAAAAAATGTTCTCATAACTATAAATACTCTTGATAGTTGGTACTGTTTTTTTGGAAAATATCTGATAGACTAAGAAAGAATAACAGGAGAGAAGAGAAGGGGGAAGAAGAGAAAGTTAAGCATAAAATAGATTTCATCTTCTGAAGTCAAATAAATAATATTAATAGCGGTATATGAGTAAATGGGATGCATACAAATATTTTCATTTTCTCAGCCATGTGTGTGGAACTTCACCCCTTTTAAAAGCTTATTTTAGCTAATCCTTTAAAGAATCTTCAAGGGATTTTTGATTTATATGTTATATGCTGGACCTATGTTCCCTTTCTGACATAATCATGCGTCCATGCCAAATAGAAGTTATGAAAATTTTGCAAATAAATAAACTATATATAGGGAAGCTCAGGAGAAGACAGGAGATTGCTACTTATTTACAATACAGGTTCCCCTGATTTATGAGAACAATTGGGACCAGAATTTCCTTTGGGAAGCAAAATAGTTAAGTAAGTCATTCCCAAAGTTATGATCCTTTTTGTCATGCTTAAGCAAATCACTGCAGTTGTTAAGTGAATCATATGACTGTTAAGCAAATCCAGCTTTCCCCATTGACTTTGCTTGCACGAAACCAGTTGGGAGGGTTGCAAATGGTAATCGCATGATCCCGGAATGCTGCAGCCCACATAAATATATGCTCTTTGCCAAGTGCCTGACTTTTGACCTTATGATTTTGGAATTGTTACAGCAGTTGTAAGTGCAATGACTGGTCGTAAATCAGTCCCCCGCACCTTCCATTGTCACTTCAAATGGTTCTTAAGTGAATGATTGTAAGGTGATGACTAATTGTAAATGAAAATCTGACATCAATATTCCAATACTGATCAAGGTGGCGTGCACTTGACATTTTATTTCAAATTATAAAAGTCATACTTGAGAATATTGAAAGGAGCAAAAATTGATGCATTTCGTGGTCTTTGGCACTCAATGAAGTGACAGACATATTAACTAAGGCTGTGGAGAGCTTCAAAGGAATGCTTAGCTTTGAAGAAGTTTTGGAATGAAGTAAGGCTCTGAAGTTGATTCATGAAGCAATGTGCTCTCCTCACTTTTAAAACCAAAGTGAAATGACTAAGTGAGATTGATAACAGTGTATATCAAAACTGATTAATCTAGTCTTTAGACATCTTGCTTGTTTGTAAGCAAGTGATACGCCCAGAACTACCTACAGTGTCAAATTTTGGATCAGTTGAAATTTCTGGGCAGTCCGTAGTGCAGTTCCATATAAAGTGCATTACAGTAGTCCATAAGGAAATGACTAGGGCAGGGGTGTCCAAACTTGGCAACTTTAAGACTTGTGGACTTCAACTCCCAGAATTCCCCAGCCAGCAGAGCCGGCTAGGGAATTCTGGGAGTTGAAGTCCACAAATCTTAAAGTTGCCAAGTTTGGACACCCCTGGACCAGGGCATGAGAAAGCTTGAGCGGGATGCCGCTATTCAAGAATTTGCACAATTGCCACATAAGAAACGAAGAGAATCGCCAAATTGTGTCTGAGTAAACAGTACTCCCTTGCAGCATCCCCATGGACAGGTGATGGAAATTTGGGCGCTTGGCAACTGGCATGTATTTATGACAGTTGCAGTGTCCCGGGGGTTATGTGATCACTTTTTGTGGCCTTCTGACAAGCAAAGTCAATGGGGAAGAAAGATTCACTTAACAACTGTGTTATTAACTGCAGTATTCAGTTGACAACTGTGGCAAGAAAGGTTGTAAAATGGGGCGAAACTCACTTAACAAATGTTTCACATAGCAATAGAAATTTTGGACTCAGTTGTCATCCAATTAAGTACAAGACTACTTCTATATGAATGCCTGCTAGAGAGTTTGTTTCAGTGGACAGTTTGTTTGAAATACTTAGATAACTGAAAATGGAGCTGAACTGTCTCTTAGAGAAAAACAATAGCATTAGGAATATAACATTAAATTATATTGATCAAATTGATAATAATTATCATTAACCTTTGGGATTTTTTTTTGGTCAGAGTGTTCATTGTTTTTCAGCTGTATCATCACTTTTATTAAAACAACACCTAAAGCTTGCATTTTTATAACTCTTACCATTCATTAAGTTTGATGAAGGCACTTCCAAAAATTGGGCTCCACGTTAAGCCATTACACGATCTGAATCACAGAAACCTGCATGATCATTCAGCATTGTGCCATCATGATGCACTCCCCAACCCTTTAGGAGATGTGTGTGACATCAATGACAGACATAAAAAATAAGGCGAAGTTTGTATTGCAATACTGGGGTTGTGCTTTCTTCATTTGCCCCCTTTGGACTCTGTGGTGTTGATGCTTAGGCTTTTCCTATATGGGCCTTGATTAATTCAGAGGATTGTTTGCAAATCCATATATCCTGACGGGACTCTGACCTCATTATAAGCAACAGCTTTGCAATATTACATAACAGCCTTCTGGATGTGGCCATTGCTTTCTTTTATTTCCTAAAGCAACTATTGCTTTTCTTGATGACTTTTATTAAATTTAGTGGCTTTACTACTGTTATCTTCTGTAAGTCAGACACTATATTAGACACTAAGATATTTCTACTAAAAATAAGTATTGCTGACTTCAGGAATCAATATAAGATTGCAACCTTGTTTACCTTTACACTTAAACTACTTTTGCTTACAATTAAATATGAGCTCGATAACGGCCTATAACTGCATAAACAAGTGCAATCATATCCATATTTTTTGTGAGCAAGAAAAGTATTGCAGTTTAAATGTTCAAGGTTTTTAGCTGAATCCATTCCGAAACTATATTCTCTCATTTGTATTACAAAGCTTAGTTGTTGTTTTTTTTTTAAAAAAAGATGAGATAGTCATATTCTCTGTAATGTGGAACATCATTTCAAAATGTTGCAGGATCCTGTCAGCATTATCCATTTATACCTGAAATTCTCTGCATACTATAAATTTCCTCCTGCACTTTGGTACTCTATGACTTGCCTCTAAGTAATATTAATCCAGTGCTTCCTTCTAAAACAGCACAGCAGTATCAAACACTAACCATGTATATTTAATAAACTGTCATATTCATTTATCTTCCTGAGCAGCCTACATGTCCCTTTCCAGCTGTGTTCCTGCAATTTAAGATTAGTAATTGTTTAACATCCATCATAGATAAAGAGAATTGTCCTTACCCACTTAACTTTTGACCAAAGAGCAGTAACTGGAGCTTGTCAGTTTCTTTTGTGTCTTAGTTGATGTTTGCAGATGAGAAAGCACAGATAAAAATGTTTAACAGACTCCCCTGTGTTTTTACTAAGTGAGGAAGCAAGCCGTCCACAATAGCAGAGAGAAATAAATATGCAAAACCAAACAAAAAACAAAAAACAAAAACAAATCACACACAGAGATAAGGCCATAATGCACAGTGGATAAAAAGCGGTCTAGTGAGTTCTAAACCGGACAGCAATTGTAGCTTAAATGAAATTGTTTTAGCTTACTTTAGTTTAGCAAGTTTAATATTTATTATCTTTCTTCCTTCGTAAGAGATACGAGGACAGAGTACTTAATGTGATACATTTCAGTATAAACAAGCAAATGGTGTGAAAATAATGCAAATAAATGTGGTAAACAAACCAGTCATTTAGAAATCGAAATGAAAGACCATAGTGTGAAAAGCATTACAGGTAGTTCTCGTCTTACAACAGTTCATTTGGTGACCATTCAAAGTTACAACAAAAAACACTGAAAAAAGTTTTTCACAGTTACAACTGTTACAACAAAACTGTTACAAAGTTACAACAAAAACACTGATTTTTTTTCACAGTTGCAACTGTTGTAGCATCCTCATGATCAAGGGATCAAAATTCAGATGCTTGGCAACTGGTTCATATTTATGACCTTTGTTGTGTCCCAAGGTCCTGTGATCCCTTTTTGTGACCTTCTGACAAGCAAAGTCAATGGGAAGCCAGATTTACTTATCATCCAGATTACCAATTTATCAACTGCAATGATTCACTTAACAACTATGGCAAGAAAGCTTATAAAATGGGGCTAAAATGGCTGTTTGGTTTAACCAATGTCTCACTTAATGACAGAAATTTTGGGGTCAATTGTGGTGATAAGTCGGGGACTACCTATATTTCATGGAAGTAAAGGAGTATTTATTTGAATTTATTAGCTGCCCAATTGCAATGGACTTTAGTATCTCTACTGAGAATCAGCCGGGTGAGAAACTCCTTACTTTTGTAATTATATATTTCTTCACTGATACTATTTTTTTGGGGAAAAAGAGTCTCCCGAAAAATCGTAATTGTTGGATAGAGTTTTCTGGGGCAAGAGGTAGCAGCTATCGTGTTCACTTTAGCATCTTGAACTTTTTAACAATGAAACATGTTTCTCAACCTAAGCAATTTTTAAGATATGTGGATTCCAATTCCATGCTTGCTGGGGAATTCTGGGAATTGAAGTCCCCAATCCTGAACTTGCTAAGTTTGAGAAACACTGATATAATGTCTTTATGTCTATTTAAAAAGAAGCATCATTATGTTCAGTGAAGCTAAGTTTTTATGTGATCTAAAAATTTCTACCACTTAGGTGTTTTCTGGACCACATAAAAAAGATGCCAATCACAGGAATTTTAATAAGAGGAAATATATAGCAATTTAACTTTAACTAGCAGTGTGAAACCAAACAGCCATGCTGCATTGATTAAGGGAATATGTGTAACAGGTGAATCAGGGATAGAAATCTTTGTAATATAATGAAGAAAGATTCTATTAATATTTTCCCCTCTTCTGTAAGAAAAGCATACCCTTTCACAAAATGAGTTAACATCCAAATTATCTTCTCACATAAGCATAGTTGTCCACTGTAACTTGAAGTCTCCAATATAGCTAAACTGATTTTGGAAAAAAAAGGTATCTATTAAGCTTAGCACATATTTTGTCTTTGCAAGGTTAGGGAAGACTGTGACTGAGTTATACTAGATAAAGTAGAAGAATGTGGGTTAGACAGCATCACCACCAGATGGATTCGTAACTGGCTGACCAACTGCACTCAACGTGTAGTCCTCAATGGAACTGCATCTACATGGAGGGAAGTATGCAGTGGAGTACCCCAAGGCTCTGTTTTAGGCCCAGTACTCTTCAACATCTTCATCAATGCGGGAATAAATGGGGAACTCATCAAATTTGCAGATGACACCAAGCTGGCAGGAATAGCCAACACTCCAGAAGATAGGCTTAAGATACAGAAGGATCTTGACAAACTTGAACATTGGGCACTATCTAATAAAATGAAATTCAATGGTGAAAAGAGTAAGGTTCTACATTTAGGCAACAAAAATGGAATGCACAGGTACAGTATAGGTCAGGGGTGGCGAACACGCGGCTCGCGAGCCGCATGCGGCTCCCGGCCAAAATAAATGAGGCTCTTTGCCTCTTATCATTATTTAGTATACTGTGGCTCGGATCGCGCGTTCCCTTTCGGAAGCTGGGGAGGTCCTTTGCAGGCAGCTAGAACGGGCCGCCTGCAAAGGACTTCCCCAGACTTCCTTTGAGGAGCACGGGCGACTGAGGCTAGTTGTGAAGCCCCAAAGCCCCCACCGTCACTGGAAGAACTGCTGCTACCTCCTCCTCATCCTCCTCTAACAGGCAGCACTGCCGGATTTGCCGCCCGGCGCTGCGGCTGAGATGAAGCCGCCAAAGCTCCAGCCGGCATCTCCGCGCGTGGCAGCGGCGCCTCCCCTCCGCTCGGAGCAGCTGAGCTCAGTCAGTGCTGGGTTACCCCTGCCCCCCCTCCTCCTCCACCGTGCTTTTGAGGAGCCATGAGGCTGCAGGAGCCAGTAGGAAGGCGGGGGGGGGGGAGCAGGGGAAAAAAAGCCTCATGGCTCCTCAAAAGCACGGAGGAGGGGGAGGGGGCAGAGGTAACCCAGCGCTGAGCTCAGGAGCAAATCTGGTGATTCTGTTGGAGGAGGAGGAGGAGGAGGTAGCAGCAGTTATTCTGGTGGCAACTCGTACTCGTCGGCATCTTCAGCAGAAGCCCTGCCCACAATGAAGAAAGCAAAGATGGAGCAGATCCACGCAGATGACGTCGCTGCAACATGACTGGAGGAGGAATTCTGGGAGTTGAAGTCCACAAATGTTAAAGCTGTCAGGTTTGAAGACCCCTGGGGGTTTTTTTCCCTAAAGGGTTAGGGGTGCAAGGGTCTTGTAACTTGACAGCTTTAAGAGTTGCGTGCTTCAAATGCCAGAGTTTCTGAGCCAACATTTTGGTTGCTAAGCAGGAGCGTTGTTAAGTGATACTGATATTATATAACACTTTGAATTAAGCGGGTACCTTGAAGAAACATAACTTTGAGTTTCAAATAATACTGATTTCGTTGTTGTCTTAGGTGACATCTGTGAAAAAAATTCGGGTGCTCAGGCATGAAAATGTGCCGCTCAAACACTATACTTTTCTGCTCACATCGAAAAAAAATTAGAGGGAACATTGCTTCCGGGTCTGTTTTGGCAGGTCACTGCGTGGTGTGGCTCTCTGACTCTCACAGTTTAAAATTTTGGCTCTTTTTGTCGAACTTGTTCGCCACCCCTGGTATAGGTGGTACCTTGCTCAGTAGTAGTAACTATGAAAGGGATCTTGGAGTCCAAGTGGACAACCATTTAAATATGAGCCAGCAGTGTGCAGCAGCTGCCAAAAAGCCAACACAGTCCTAGGCTGCATCAACAGAGGGATAGAATCAAGATCACGTGAAGTGTTGATGCCGCTTTATAATGCCTTGGTGAGGCCACACTTGGAATACTGCATTCAGTTCTGGTCGCCACGATGTAAAAAAGATGTGGAGACTCTAGAAAGAGTGCAGAGAAGAGCAACAAAGATGATTAGGGGACTGGAGACTAAAACATATGAAGAACGGTTGCAGGAACTGGGTATGCTTAGCTTATGAGAAAGAAGGACTAGGGGAGACATGATAGCAGTGTTCCAATATCTCAGGGGTTGCCACAAAGAAGAGGGAGTCAAACTATTTTCCAAGGCACCTGAGGGTAGAACAAGAAGCAATGGGTGGAAACTAATCAAGGACAGAAGCAACTTAGAACTGAGGAAAAATTTCCTGACAGTTAGAACAATTAATCAGTGGAACAGCTTGCCTCCAGAAGTTGTGAATGCCCCAACACTGGAAGTCTTTAAGAAGATGTTGGATAGCCATTTGTCTGAAACGGTATAGGGTTTCCTGCCTAGGCAGGGGGTTGGACTAGAAGACCTCCAAGGTCCCTTCCAACTCTACTATTGTATTGTATTGTATTGTATTATAAGAAAAAAAATTGTCTGAAAATTCGGGGAACTGTTGACAATACTAAACTAGAAGCAACCAACACCGACTTGGTGGAAAACAGTTTTCTAAGTTCCTATACTATAACTTCATGACTGTCTCTTGACAAGAGAGGATTAGATATTGTACTAATCCTTATACCGGAGCTTTAATCTTAAATCCATAGGGACCATTAACTGGAACAGATTACAACCTATGGTTTTAAAACCAAACTATGAAAAATATTTGGCAGGAGTGGAGGGACGTCTAGAAAGAAACAGAGTCCAATATCCACTAAACAGGAGTCTGATACATTGAGGTTTTACTGCATATGTATTGTGCTGATATATTAAGGTTGTATGGTAACATTTCTAATTATCATTATTATTATGGTTTGGAACACTGTCATCCAGATGTTTAGGCTGTTTTTTACATTTTTATTCACATGTTGAATCCTTCCTAAAAATCTGGGATGAGTGAATGTTATTTTGTCGTAGTATTAAAGGAATGTAAGCTGTTCCAAGTGAATCTACCTTTTGCAATTGACTGATCATGATTTTGTTAATTCTGATGATGTTCACATGTGCTCCAGATATGTTGGGATTGCAATCAAGGTGCCTATTACTATTGGTACTATCTTTGCTTTGTTTTTCCACAGTCATTCTACTTTTATTTGCTGGTCTTTCTAGTCCGTGATTTTCTCCAGTTCTTTTGTCTCCCATTCTGCTGTTTCCAAGTTCTGCAACATCTAACACCCAGACCTTTTTTAAATTTTCTTATTGACAGTTCTTAAGTCTTGTGTTACTTGGCAGGTGCTCGTGTGTTGCATTCTAAAGTCCTCGAATACTCCAGCATCTTCATTTTCTATAAACTTTTGCCTATTTTATCTTCACACCAGTTCTTGCTAACAGGAAAATGATATTTCTTGCAGATCTTCCAATGTACCATTGTTGCTATTTTTTCATGCTGTTGTTTATAGTAAGTCTGTGTGATCTTCTTGGCAGATAACTAGATGGTCCACTGTTTTCTTTCTTTAGCTTTACAGAGGCAGCATTTGTTTTCTGTTGTCACTTTCTATGTTATAATATAGTCCGAGACACACATAAAATACTATGAAACAATCAGCAAAGAGAACAAATGATCAACTTGAAGCTAACCTCTCTATAGTTGTTCATGCTCTGGCCATTTCTAAACTGGAGGTGCAAACTTTTCTGCAAGTGCAACTTCCCTTAACAGAAAATACACTGACATCAGACTGTGCAATACGTAACAACAGTATGGTTGGCCTCACGACTCCAAATATATATATATATTCTTTAAGGAGCTCTTTTTAAACCTATTTATAGCCCCAGGAGTGTATCCCACGTCTTTATTAACTGCACAGGAACTCGGTTTTGGTTGGATACCAGTTCTGATATGCTCCCTCCTTCTCTATAGAGATTTAGGTGCAAAAGGAAGGTACTCTGGCTGTTTCATGCACTTGCTAGAATGTGGAAGAGCCCTCGAGGCCCTTCTCTACCTGTTAGGCTAAGCAGGTATTTTTTTCAGTTGGTCATTTTATAGTTCTATTAATGGTGGGTTTCTTTTGTTAGGGTAACAATATTAATTAACCACTTTTTAAAATATTCTGCTTCAGTTATGAAGCATTTAGATATATATTGAGCTCTCTATATAGAAATGAGTAAGTAAACTGCCAACAAGTCACAATGTGTTTGTTTCAGCACCAACTATTACTCATAAATGCATAGGTAAATAAATGCATTTATGCTAGATGCCAAAACATCAATAAAACCAATGTTAAATGGAGTGAATTGTGAGTAAGAAACCATTGCAGGAATAGGATTTAACACCATGTACATGATTTCCAAAATCATATTAAGGATTTTTTTTGGTGAGAATAACTAACCAGGATAACTAATCACTGCATGTGGTTAGTATATGCAATTAAAAAAAAAAATTAAGAACAAGCATTTTTTATCGGAAAGGAACAATCTTTAATCATATGCTAAGATCATAACATTAATTCTGTGAATGGCTTTATAGAGTGGATAAACGTTACAAATACATTTTCAAATGAGGCAGACTAGATAAAATAGGAATCAAATTATGTGTCTAAGATTAAAACTATTGAAGTGGAATGACAAAAGCACTATTGTCATTAATTTAACCTGTAGCCTATCTGAATATTGTTTAGACAAGTTAATCTGCAGATTGAATTTTATTCTGTTCTATCATAGTCAGCATATGGCATTACTAATTGTCAAAAATATAATAATGCCCTCATTCTGCACGTTTTTCAAAACCAAATTATCGCTACAAAGTAAGCCCTTTATGAATTGAGCACACAAATACTACACTATTCAAATGTGAATACTGTTCTTCCCCCTCATGATTAGAATTCATTGTGAAGGTTGCCACTACATTGTTCATGTTGTTCGTTGGAGCAATCCACATCTCTCCATGTTGATTATAGCAAAGATGTCCTGCCAAAACAACATGTAGCAATCCTGCTTCTGCAGAACTTCATTGGTGGGAATAGAGCTGGAACTAGTTAGAGTACTGTATGGAACTCTTAACAAAGGAGGCAAGTTTTAAGGGAAAATAAGGAGTTCAAAACCTATCATGTGTCAGGTCCTAAGAACCAAGACAGACACGTGGAATTACTTCTGAAGACTTTTTAAAATTGTTCTTTACCTATAGACAGAAATGTTGCCAGTTTAAAGTAACTATTTGCATCATTATAGATATACTCTGAAAAATTGCTACAGAGAAACCTTCTTAACTCTTTCCCCCAACCAAACTATGTAAGTTTTGCTATCTCTTTTCCCTCTGTTTTGCAGCCCCTCCTCCCTGGGAATCCAACACCATATCATGATGTATAACAACCTGAACAGAAAGCCTGACAAATCACCTCCATGTATACTTTCGGTATCTCCAATCAATATCCTCTTCTCTAAATTAGGGTTCCCCAACTTCTCGTCTAAAGCCAGGCATACTTGGGCATATTTAAAGGACTCTTTGAATTTCAACAACTATTTCAACATAATATTTCTTATTCATGCAGATGATTTAGAATAGTGGTCCCCAGCCTTTCTTGATCTGTGGACTGGGGGCAGTGGCGGTGGGAGAGGGAAACCGGACCAAGGGATGGGCAAGGGTACGCATGAAACCATCCCCTCTCCTCATCACCACTGGTGGTCTGCAGCTGGAAAGGTTGGGGATCCCTGCTTTAAATCTTCTGTACAAATAAGAAATATTATATTCAGATACAGTTGTTGAAAGCCAGCATTTCCAACAGCATACTTAAGCTGATATTTGGTTTTTCCTTCCCTTGAATGGCAGGCATATTTTAATTCCTCTTGGCAATTTTAAAAGCAATTGCCTTTGGCAGTTTCAGAACTTGCCAGATGGCATGGAGGATGGCAGTTCAGGAACCGAAGTCATGTAATTCTTTGGATTCAGGCCATTCCAAAGATAGTTGTTGAGGTGCTTGACACTCTGTATTTTACTTACAGTGCTAAGCATAACCTCATTGTCAGAATAGGCAATCATTATTTTTTCAAAATATTTTTATCCCATTATTCTTCTTTTTATAAATAACTACCTAGTAATCCATCTATCAAACAAATCTTAACTTTATCCTACAGATTACTAAAAGCTAGTTTTCTATCCAAGCCTTGTCATTTCTATCTGTTATTGTGTATTATCTTTTGCCTTGGGAAACTATGAATGATGATATTTTTACATTCACATCTTCTATACGGGCCTTCTGCATCCATTATCTCAGTGTAGGAACAGAATAATCCAAGACGATTTTATAATTGTACACTCTTCCAGCTGTAGCTGGATATGCGAGAAATTGAACTTATATTAAGTCTTTATGTGCACACATAGTTTGTACTGAGAAACAATTCTGCCGTTTATTTTATTACAAGCACCAGAAGGATAATATTTAACTAGTTGGGAAATCAGTTCCATTTATATTTCATGTACCGTATATATTCTTACTGTATACTAAAACTAGTGGAACAAAATAGTGGCAAAGATTTTATGGATATGTATATGAATCATATTTCTATTGCAGACAGGTGCAAATATTTAAATTTTAACAGTGGTTCAATGTGTATATATATGTTTCCTTTTTGAGAGGGTCTCTTTCAAGTTAACTTTCAGGGAATCATACTCTTTACACTTTAATTAGGCCTGTTTCCATCTTAGCTCCCTTGGTTCTTCACCAAGTTTGGGGATTAATCCCATTAAAAAGTAAAAACAACAAAGCCTTTTAGCTTCACTGTTTCATGTAGACCAGTGTTTCTCAAACTTGGCGACTTTAAGTCCCGTGGACTTCAACTCCCAGAATCCCCCAGCCAGCTAAGTCCACAGGACTTAAAGTCGCCAAGTTTGAGAAACACTGATGTAGACTGAAGAATGTTTCCTATTTGTCCTCTTCCTTGTTAAGCTGAAGAATGTTTTTTATTTCCTACTCGCTGTAGATTTCAGTTTTAAGGAATCAGTTATTCTTCAAGCTTGTTACAAAGTTGGCATCACAAGTAAAGAGATGAGGTTATGCAGTCCTGGTTTTCAAAAAGAGCAGCTTAAGAGTGCATCCTGTGTATCTTTACTCAGCAGTTAAGTGGCATTGAGCTATAGCTTTGAATCCTAAGTGTACATCTCTGTGTGTAAACACTGACGCACACACATACACAGAGAGTATTTGCATTAGAAAAACTGTCCCAAGGGTATGCATCCCCAATAGATATATCTATTCAACATGCTTCTTGTAAGCCATTTTTCCAGTAAGCTACTATAAAAATGTATTCTGTTTCCAAGAAGAAAAACATTCGCTGTCAAAGGAAGCCAGAAACTACTCATTTGCCAATAATCCCTTAGATACCACTGAGACTGTTCATGAGTAGTTATAGGATTTATATGCAAATACATGTCTAAGTAGATGGTGCATAACAATGATGCTAAAGCAGAAAAACTCATATATCTATCATTTGAAGGGAAATACATCAATTTTCCCAAGAACTTTTGAAAGAAAAAAGTCCCAGAATAATGCAGAAGTTATAATAATGGCTGTTCAAGCCTGTTTGCAAATGAGTCCCTGCTTCTTCCATCCTGTGTTTCTTAATAAGCTAATTTTTATTCCTTGAGTTTCCAAGAAAAACTCTGTCCATCGAATGATAGCTCAATAGGAAAAGCTGAACTGTTATTATAAGAGCATGTATTAACTGTGGCTCCTAGGTTTTGCCCTGTACTATTTGTGAATTTGACTGATCTTTCTCAACTTCTTTCTAATCAGTAAAAGCTCTGCAATAAGAACTTTCAAAGGAAAACTTGGAGAAAACTACATGTTCCATATTATGAACAACAGTATGCACAAGTATAGGTTATAATGTTAAGCCAATCTGTTTCCTAAATTAAGAAGAGACATGAAAAAGCACTTAAATATAAGTGAAAACTCTTTTCTGTCTCACGTGGTTTAACTTTTTTTTTTACAGCATAAATACATGCATGTTTGGAGAGCCTGTAAATCCACATGATATTCTTGAGTAATGGATTGCAGCATTAAAGAGCAATCTGTCAGGCAGAGCTGTAACCCAATTCCTATTCCCTGCAAGCCTTATTAATGAATGGAGCTGAAAACCAGCAGTGCTAGTTTAGTTGTGCTTTTTGTTATTATGCAGAACTGTTATTTATTATTCCTGCCCAACAAAGCTGAAAATTAGGTTATTGTATAAGCATTTTATTTATCACATTTTGGCTCATTAATCACTACAGCACTCAGAATAAAATCTGTGTCAGATGATCATATTTCTTAGTGACCAAGTATTAATCTTATTTATATATTTGAATTTTTTGAATTTCTTTTATATTAATAAAACAATGAAGTTTATTTGAAATCTGATTATTTATAGAGGTATTGAATTAACTTTTCAGTCTTGGAGTTGTTGATACTAGAAGTGTTTGGGGGGTTACTCTGATATTTACTATCCATTTAGTTTACGAAGATTATCACAGTTGGGGAATGTGAGCCCTTTCACATGTTGCTGAACTGTATTTTTCAGGTATCCCACCAGTGTATGGGAGATGGGTAATTTAGTAACATCCGGAGTGATTCAAGTTATTCATACATATTAAATATCCTGGGAATGAATGAATGAATGTGGGGTGGGCTTCAAAAATTTCAGCAACGAGTTCTCTGTTTGGTTGCTGGGTGGGCGTGGCCATGGTGAGTGTGGCCTAGTTGGCCTCCTGCATCACGGCAGGGGGGCTGTTTTTGCCTTCCTCAGGTTCTGGAGGCTTTCCTTGAGCCTCTGGCGGGTCAAAAACTGCCACTCCCCTGGCTCCGGAGGCCTTCCGGGAGACCTGTTTTATTCCCCTTCTCGAGCCTCCGTGCGGGCCCTGCACTTACCTTGCATCCAAAATGGGCAGTGTGGAGACTCCTGGGAGGGGTATGGTAGGGGTGTGGTGTGGTGGGCGGGGCCAGCCAGGGGTGGGATTTGAAGGTTCTCCAAACCGGCCATAACACTAGCTATGGGTTCTCACGAACCCGGGCAAACCCGTAGCAGCCCACCCGTGTGTGTGTGTGTTGCAGAGTGCCTAGCTACTCATGCTTTCTCATTTGAAAAATACCATATAGGAAGACTTTCCTCATGGTGTCTTCTTCCTTTACAATTTAATTAAAGCGATGAAGCCATCGAAGTTTCAAAATTTTAGAAAATCTGTGAAATAATGATACCTGAGAATAAATCAACTCTCTGTTTAAAATAAAAACGGCTATATTCCAAGCCCTATATAGTGAGTTAACTGCAAGAACACTGAAACATCCATGGGAATTTCGCTGAAAATTTATTCTCCTTTGGGGGAAAAAAAATCAAAATCACATTCTTTTCTCGAAACAGATGAAATAGTAAAGAATACAATATTTTTTAAGCATGAAACTTGCTTGTTGAAATGCATAGCAAATTATATTGGTGCATATATCTAGCATACTGCTAATATTATTTCATTATAAAATATATATCACACATTTTGGACTATAGAGAATGAGAGTAAAAATGCTATTATTAGACAGAGAATTTGGTTCTTTTCACTGGGCTGGAAAATAGAGAGCCACACTGCCAAATGTTTAAGCAGAAGGAAGGCAGAGGTGGGAAGGAGGCTGTCACCACGAATGACAGAAAAGCTAGATATGGGTTTAGGAAAAAACAAGAAAACTGGATGGAGATGATGATTATTACTATTAAAAAAGAAATCTAACAATTCTAACCAGATACTATTGTTAATATGTGAAAATCTTGTTAAACCAATGAAGGTACAAGAGGATTCTTAAAACATTTAGTTTGAAAATCTACTTCCTACAGAGATAACTTTCTACAAGGTATCTCTATAGGGAGTCTGGATACTCACTGATGGAGTAGACTCTCAACCAACTGAACATATTGAGACTCCTCTTGTTTTTAATTCTCATCCATCCATCTATCCATCCATGTATCCGTCCATCATCTTTGAGTCACTGTTGCCTCCTGGTGACCTCCTAAACAGGTTTCTGCAATTTTCTTGGCAAGATTTTAGATCTGGTTTGCTATTGCCTCTTTCCTAGGGTTGAGAAAGAGTGACTGACCCAAAGTCCTTAGTTAGGACTAAGAATAAATAAGCTTAATGTGCCAAATTGGTAAAGTACAAGTCATAAATATAATTGCACTGCATTATACAATTGCAAAGATAAACTGATTTAAACTAAACTTTAACTGTAAAGTTTAAGAAAAGAAAAGAAACTTGATACCGAAAACAAGGTGAACTTCTTTGGAGGAATATTCCAAAATGAGGAAACCATCAATGAAAAGACCCTGTTTCCAGCTACTATATTTGTGATAAACAGAAACACACACACACCTCTTTTTATTAATGGATATAATCCCCCCTTATCCATCTATAGTTCTAATTTCATCTTAATTTAGATGAATGCAAATTGCTATCAGAACAGTTTTGTTTGTCTTTGAAAGCATATAGTAATAACACTATAAGAATTAGATGAACAGGTATGCTAGGAAGAGTAGAATGTTTGGCATTTAATTAATATATTTACTATTTATTCCAGCCCTTCAAGATAAAACAGGATAGGAAATCAAAGTTATTAATGCTGATATTACTTTTATTGTTAGGTTACAGTAATAAAATCTTGTAAGTCTGAATATGTCCTCCCTCTCCATTTATATTTTGAGAACTAGAGAGGGTCAAAATTTTGAGAGTTTTCTCAAATTATATTTCTGGCTGGATTGAAATTTCTTTTATTTGAATATTGCTGGCTGGGGAATTCTGGGAGTTGAAGTCCACAAGTCTTAAAGTTCCCAAGTTTGGACACCCCTGGCATAAGAAGACAAGTAATATTCATTCCATGACATTTGTTCTCTCTGACAAGTGGTCCATAGTAGGTGATACACTCACATTTTTTATGAGTTATGATATTATTACACTCAAAATTGTTGCATAAAGTAGTGTCCTCTTCTACCCCACCCAGATGTTGCTCTGATTGTGTCCTGTGATACCCCTGACAGCTGGAAGATGCTCTGAGGCATGCACTATGGAAGTGTGGAAGCCTCTCTCAGCCATTATATATATGTATGAAGTGCCGTGATGAGATCTATAACATGTATTTTGTATTTCATCAAGGCAAATAGGATTGCTTCTCTTGTATGAAATCCCTTGTACAGCAAATTAATGCATTTCACACCGGTCTGATATAGTATTCTGCCCCTCCCCCGACTGATAATTAGAGGCATGCAGCTTTGGGTTTCATGGGTAGTATGCATAGCATAACATAGCATAGCACATGTGTAAGCATGTATGTAGCACAGCAATATAACCATAAGTATCAGGACCCCATGAAATGTCTCATCATTTACCAGCTTCCATTTTTGCTTTCTCTTGGATGGATATTTTCTGAGAGGCAGCTGGTTTATAGGAGCACTTATGACAAGGGCATAATGAAAAGTAACAGATTTTTTCAATACACTGAATACAATTCCAAATGAGTCCATTGACCCAAAATGGTTGTCTTTCCCTGATATATAGTTATTATTGTTAGTATATAATAGCAACATTATCAATTATGATTTCATAGTTGAGTGATCTTGGTGAAATAATTACAAAGTGACAGCAACATAAACTATACTATAGCTATAATAGCATCACTACACAGTCATAAATTCACTATATGAATATAACTTGGAATTACACCTGTGCTTGGCTTATCCTCCCCTTGACTTTGTCTAGTTAGAGTAATTTGGAGATAAGATTTTGTTATAAGATTTGAACAGTAGGTTTCAAAACATCTTACTACCTATTTTGTGGGTGTGACCTATTGTGTAGGTGTGACCTATTTTGTGGGCATGGTTTGGCGGTCATGTATCTGGGTGGGCGTGGCCAACTTGATGTCACTCACCAGGAGATGTCATGGATTGGGTAAAATATTGTGAAGCTCATTTAACAACACTCCTTGGGCTCAATTGTAGTCACAAGTCAAGGACTATCTCTGCCTTCCTCTGCATGGCAGTCTTGTCCTAGTAAACTCCTTCTCCTTTCTGGCAATTTTCCTCTCTGTTAGAGGCACCAAAAGAATCCAGACAATGTAAGGTTTCCTGCTGCAGCAGGGGGTTGGATTAGAAGACCTCTGAATAGCCTTCTAGCTCTAAATTGTTTGCTGTTTTTCTTTCTTTCTTTCTTTCTTTCTTTCTTTCTTTCTTTCTTTCTTTCTTTCTTTCTTTCCTTCCTTCCTTCCTTCCTTCCTTCCTTTCCTTCCCTCCCTCCCTCCCTCCTTTCTTTCTTTCTTTCTTTCTCCCTTCCCTTCCCTTCCCTTCCCTTCCCTCCCTCCCTCCCTCCCTCCCTCTCTGTTCCTTTTGAAAGCTTTTTTTCCCCTTACCTGAACCAGCAGAGGAAAAAAACTTTTTTTAAAAAAGCTTCTAATGGGAGAACAGGTTCGGGGGCATGGCCAAGCCACCATTATTACTACCGGTCCTATTCGGTACACTAGATTTTCACTACCTCTTCTGGTGTACCAGACTGTACAGGGAGGAACCCATCTCTGGATTTGAACAAATTTCTCATGGATCACCAGACTTTAAACATTCATGTTTTTCTACAGAAAGATTAAATGGTTTTGTAGAAAGTAAGACAATTTTGATATGGCTAGTCTTCTCTGAAGTGAGTGCAAGACCCCAAGAATTCATTCTCTCAGTCAGTTTATCACCAAACTGCTGCTCAGGGAAAATATTATGAGGAGACAATATTTTTCAAGCAGCAGTAGAATTTCTTATTCTACAAAACAAAAGAGGAAAAATATTAATTTTTACTAACTGATTGAAGGTTATTCATGACTTGAGAACAATTAGAAATTTGTATAAGTTGCTAACTAAATCTAAATAGCTGTAAATAAAGAAATAAATACTAATAACAAGTTTTAGAATAATTGATTTATGAAAATAACAATAATAATATGTCCACAAACATTCCCACTTTATACTAAGAAATAATAAATATTTGAATAAAAAAAAAATTCTAGAAGGAATTGCTGTGTTTTATTGGCTGGAGCAAGATCCCTTTGAAATCAGTAGGACTGTAGTTTCAGTGGGATTGGATCATCAAATCAGGTGACTAGAATTATGTTATATATTCTACAAGTTAGTTGTACCACAATTGTGGTTGGGGAATTTGCTTACTACCAGTTATTGCTTCTTATAATTTGATCAGGTTCCTACTTGTATCAGCCCAAATTTATAAAGGTGGACTTCAAGACTGAGGCTATTAGAAATTCTACTGAATATATTTAGCACATCTCATGCTTAGGTGAGCCAATCCTTAAAATAAATTGACAGCAAAGGGACCATGCTGTGAATACAAGCAACCTCTCTTAAGCATTCTGATTTTACCACTGAAATCATTATACCAGTGGGTTTCCCTCCCATTGCCCCAGGCTCTAAATAACAGACATAATGATATGCTGACATACTGGATGGATCAGATCTGCTGTGTTAAATGTAAGGGCCCAGAAAACCACTGCATGATAAACTCTTGAGAGCAAGAGAGCCGGTTTTGTATCGTCTTCCATTGCCAATACAACTGAGCGATTCTTCCTCAAGCAAACATAAACCTCCTCAGTGCCTGTCCATAAAAGTGAGGCTTTTAACTAATCAGACTCCCTTAATGGCTAAGGTACAGCCGGGGAACAATTGAACCTGCAATTAAGGCTGAGAGAGACATGACACTGCTGATGTCAGGCACTGTGACTTAAATAACATTTCCCCAGTAGTCGACTGTGCACAAAAGTGCTGAAAAAGTTGGCAGTGTTTCAGTTGCTTATTATTTATTATGCCATTTTATAGAGGGTTATAGGCAAAATGCCATAGTTTTCAGCTCCTGTCCATTTAAAGTAAACCCTGCACTTATTTTTAGGAATTGAGATATTTGTACTGAGGTACACATATCTTTCACTAGTTGATGTTAGGCCTCATCACCCCCATATTGTTTAATGTACATTAGCCTCATACTGTGTGTGCATAGTGGTATAATACATATTGAAGGAGTTATTATCTGACATGTTTGACATAAATAAAATGACTTCAATTACCAACCTAGCAGGAAGTCAATGTGAAGTCCCTCCTTGAAATTAAAAAATTACAATTCAGTACATCTCTTTGTACTTTTTTTAAAAAGGGAAAACAGTCTTTACACTAGGTTCCAATGACAAGCAATCAGAAAAGACTCAGGGAAGCATTAATTTATCATCATGAACCCAGATGAAATAGTCAAGCATTTAAATGCAGAAATGAGGAAAAAAGGCCTAGAAGAATATTTTGTGCACATAGACACACTCTGATGGGCTGTAATTATGGTCATTTAATTGAAAGGCTATAATTAAGAGACTTTATCATTGGAAGAAAAACAACACGTACTGTATCCTAAACAAAAATAAAATGCAAATTATATCTGAGATGACAGGTTTCACAGAAAACAAAAAGGAAATAGGCAACAGTTGCCAATAGCAGATTGAGCAGGATTATTTTTCAGATGCATATCTGACTTTTACTTTGTATGGAAATATATGTATACTAATGGAAAGTACAAGACTGAAAGTTATTAGACTCTGTAACCAATTGTTTTTTTTAAATGCCCCGCTATATTTCTTGTATTAGTTAAGCAGTTAAATTAATAGTTAATAGGCATGTTGTGAGCTTTTGAAGTATTATGTCAAACTTCTCTAGAAACCAGTCACTCTAAGTCTCTCTGTCATATGTATCCTCCCTCCCTCCCTCTCTCTTTCTCTCTCTCTCTCTCTTTCTCTCTCTCTCTCGTCTCTGTCTCTAATCTCTATCATCTCTATGTATTTCAATAGTTATAAGTATTTGTAACTATAAGTATTTGCTTTAAAAAATCTACCTGAAATATATACAAGCATGAAATAACCAAATTTTGGACAAATGGAAAATGATTATGTTTAATATATTATTATTTTCCATTTTGGGTAGATCCTGATATATCCTCTTTTAAATATAATTTTTGAGTTTTAATAACAAGAACACTGCAAACTAAAGTAGAATGAGAAAGAAAAAAGAGAAAGGGAGAAATAAAAGAAAAAGCTAAAAGTGCCAAAAAGTAAGAGGAAGATAAAGAAGAAAAAGAAAAGTAGACAAAATAAAATATAAAAATATAAAAAAGATATAAAGAAATGGCTTCTGATTTTCATAACAGTTACAAATACAATTGTGTCTTTGTACAAATACAACTTCTGTTACAAATACAATTGTGTCTTTGTACAAATACAACTTCTGTCTATTAAGGTTTCATCATGATTTTCTTCTTTCTATAACCTGTCCTATCTAATCATCAAAATCATAAATCACATTCATTTTTTTTATTTTTATGCAAAAGTCCATGAGGGTTTAATCTGGTATTTCCTTAATCGTTCACAACTCATGTCAGACATATTTTTAATGATAATATCATTATTAATACAGCAATCTCTTTCAAATGTCAAATATATTTATTTTTTTATTAATTAATACAATTATTTATTCATTGTCTACTTCGAAAACAACTTGAACTGATTTATAATGCAAGGCAAAACAATTATTAAAATGATCAACAAGACAAAATAAGGCAGCTAAGTAGTATCATCATCTCTATGTTCATAGTGGTTGTAAAAAAAATATTTAAATCCTTTTTCAATGCTTGGAGGTTGGGAACATTCCTTATTTTGGGAGGCTGGCTGTTTATCTGTGTGTGTGTGTACATACACAAATGAATGACATTGGTGTGTGATTTTAAAAAGTCTGTTTTTAATATCTTGTTTAAGCATAAGGCTATACTTATGGCAGTGGAATGACTTTAAATCTAAAATTAAGGCTGATTTCATTGTGGATGAAATACTGAATTGAGTAAATTACTGAATGATACACAGTGGTGGGAGCCTTAAATGTAGGACAGATCATTGTGTGTGTGTGTGTGTCAGGAATAGTTCTTGGAAAAAAGGACAAAAATCCCTCATATGTTCCTGTATGTAAAAGAGTTGGGAGGAGGAGGAGGAGGAGGTGGAAGAATTTGCTTAACTGAATAGAAATGAGTGTTCTGACCTGATGAATGATAGAGGGGCAATGTAATAGACATTTTTCTATATTTTGGCAGAAATGAGCAAATAAAAGGACACAACTAAATTCTTACTTTCAGGAAACAATAAGTTGTCAAGTAGACCAAAAATGCACAATCTACTTCCCCCTTTCTGTGAGGAGAGGAGGGGGAAATATGGGGATTCTTTTTAGCAAAAGGAACAGTGATACATCTGCCAATTATTATCCTAATCAAAGGTCTTCACTTCTGCAAAGCTGGATAGATTTGGAAATTCGAATTACAGATTACTCCAGAGTTTCAAGATTATTTCTTTCACATTCAATATAAAAAAAGAAAGGTATAGCAGTTGAGTTTGCATGTCTCTGTATAATAATTATCCCTCTGGCTGTTTCTTAAATAAGCAAGCATACATCTTACTCTGGCTTTCCTACTACAACAAAGATTAGTGAAGAAGGTAATAGAGGTTGATAAGATTCCTTTGTTTATTAAAAAAAATCAGGAGTGCCATCTGCTTACGAAGCATATCTCCTCTTGACAGCATTTTAAGTATTCTTTTTTTAAAATGTTGCCCAAATTTTGCTGAGTCAGGGGATCATGGAAAAAGTACTTTAAAATACCAACTTCTCTGCCAGCCTAGGATCCCTTCTGAACCCATCCAGACTTGCTTGCCAGTCACCTTCCAATGTGTGTGTGTGTGCCAGTTTCACTATAGTACCTATATTTCCTTTCCTGATTTTATATATTCAATATCTTTTGTTTCCTCCATTCGTTTACTTACACCTTTTCTGTGTAGTCTATAACACCTGCTTATACCAAAATGAAATTGTATGAAAGGTATGTAAGTGTATACATGCATGTATGTTTGTGTATATCTGTATGTATGTGTATATATGCAAAGCTATGTATGGTAGGAGAGTCAATTGCTGGTATAGTGAACTAACCAAAGGTGGTCATGGAGGCTGCTGATGCAGAAGCTCCTCACAATATACAGTGATTTCCACCACAATTCCAGCACTCGAGACTGTAAAGCTGGAAAAATGATGGGCAGGGTCTGATGAGTGTCAAAGCCACTGTCCTGGATGAAATTCAGAACAACCAGGAATACATCAGTAAGATGGTACCAAAAGATGAACTGCTGAGAGACTGCCTGATATGTGAAGAGGATGAAGCAGAGGAAGTACCATGGCAAGACAATACCCTTGATCTTGGGATGGTTTATCAACAGATAGCTAGCTACCAGTGACTGGAAAAGACTGGAGTAAAAGTCTTTGACTTTTGAACATTGAAGCACTGATCATTGCAGCAGAAGAACTATGTACCAAATTCATAGAAATAGGGGTCTACCCCTACCTTGCATCAGCAACTCAAGGTGCAGACTACACAAAGACTCTCAGAAACAGTCCATTACATAATGGCAGAATATAAGATATAGGCAGAAACAGCAAAACTAAATAACTGGCATTATATACATCTATGTAGTGTAGGTTGGACCTTCTCAAGTCCAGATGGGAGATTTCACAGAAGGTCATGAGAATAACAGGGCTAAGATCCTGTGGGACTTCCAGATCCAGAAAGACAGGTAGGTACTCACCAATCACCCTGATATCATGATAGTAACAAGGACTAGATGGTAGATACAATACAATACAATACAATAGTAGAGTTGGAAGGGACCTTGGAGGTCTTCTAGTCCAACCCCCTGCCTAGGCAGGAAACCCTATACCGTTTCAGACAAATAGCTATCCAACATCTTCTTAAAGACTTCCAGTGTTGGGGCATTCACAACTTCTGGAGGCAAGCTGTTCCACTGATTAATTGTTCTCACTGTCAGGAAATTTCTCCTCAGTTCTAAGTTGCTTCTCGATGTAGTGATAGATGTAGTGGTGCCAAGTGACAGCAACATCAGGAGGAAAGAGCCTGGTGAAGTGCCTAGGCCTAGAGGAGGAAGTAGAAAGAATGTGGAAAGCAAAGGTAAAAGTGATCCCAGTGGTGAAAAGACCCTATGACTCCTAAGGTGGGAGAGTGACTTCAACAGATCCCAGGAGCAACAAAAGAACACTGTCCAGAAGAGGGCAGTGCTGGAATCAGCTAAGATACTGTGTAGAACGGTCAAACTTCCAAGCCTCTGATAAGGAACCTGAGATTAATTCGGAATTGAAAGGGAGTTTGTTTGTTTATTACATGCCTACATATGTCAAGAAAGCCAACTGGCAGAACGGTCACTGAACTACAAAAGAGTTGATTGAAGAATCCATGTCTGCTTTCTGTTTCATTGGAAATATTGTAATTTTCTTTATTCTGCTCATGAATCGTGAACAATGGGCTTATAAGATTCATCTTAAATTAATTCAGAGCCATTTTTGTGCATACAGTACATGACCAATTGCATGGCAGGTGCCATTGAATTAGTATCAGAATGAAAATATGCTAGATTTCTCCTGCTGTAATAATACCACTAAAACATTTAGAGGATTGGCATAAAGGGGCTAGATGGAATCTAATAAGCCAGATAGGCAAAAATATGAGAAGTAAAAAAGAGAAAACCGAACAAAAACATTTGTCAACAGAACTTGGTTATTTCTTAAAACAGGTGATAAAACAGCTATAATAGCAACTTCTCCGTTATACTTTTCTATAATTCATATCTCAGGTTATTTCAACAGAAATGAATCAGTTCCAGTCAAAATTCCCATCTTCAACTGGCTGTTCCTATAGACAGAGGATAATTTTGGTAATTTTTCCTAAATCCCACAAACATCAGAGCTATCTCGTATATTTTTCTAGAAGATGGATGAGCAAGCTGTGTTTTAAGGCCCTAAGTAGCTTAGGCTTAAAATACCTAAAGAGGCTTTCATATCAAATTTTGTCTGCTTAATTTAAAAAAAAAACAGGGTTATTACTATGTTTGTAATTAGTTAGAATATATAAGAGAGATTTCTCAGCTGTGACATCTAATTTCAGGAACTTCCTGCCTGCATAGTGCCATTTCCTTAAGTTTATTTGAACAAGCTTTTTATCTGCATGTTGGTTAATTTTGAGTTTTAGTTTGTGTTAGTGTTTAGATTTTTTTCCTTTGGAAAACAAAAAAGAAAGCATATTTTGATGGGATGAAATTATGGAAATGTACCAGTAATGAACATGAGTTATATTTTAGTCACAAAACTGCAGCAACTAATAATCTCTATGATTATAATTATAGCTTAAACTCAAAGTAATTATATAGCCAGGCATAACTACAGAAATAAAATATATGAGATACAGCTTATAAATGTGGTGTATTTTTTTACTATATCCACTAAATAGATTGCACATAAAACATTATTGCACTGGAGATATAACACAGATTTAGAATATTACCCTCTAGAAGACAATTCATAACTTTTCTTGTGTAAAAATTAGTGTGTAATGGTTGTGTATCTAAGTAGTCTTGGCAATGTATTGAAAAACTTGATATCTCTTTGATGAGTTAAGGTCAAATAACATTTCCCCCTCTTTTTTTTTCCTAAGGGAAGAACTTTTGCAAGCTGGTGTACCAAAATATCCATATCCCGATTACCTTACACGTACTGATATAGAACTAAGGAGAATCATAAATGCTCAAGTAAGATTGAAGATTAAAATGTATATTTGCATTAATGCAACCACAAACTGATAATTTGTATCACTATCAGTAAGTTTTGGGAAATAAACTTGATATTTTTGGGAAATAATGTATTTTAACCAAGTTTTCAGTATGTCATAAATACTTCACATATATATATAAAATTTTGATATATTGATGCATATTTTTAAGAATTGGAAAAAGTTTTCCTACTCTCAACCAGTAGAAAAACAAATGACCATCTTTTACAGGTTATAGAGCATAATAGTAAGGATTTCAAGCCTATTAAGACATGTAACTATTCTCAAGGCCATTTATTTTTTGGCCCTCTGTATGGGCTTTGTCTGTCAAATGCAGGGAAAAGAGAAAGCTAAAGAGAATATTGTAGAATAGATTATGAAAAGATCTATCCTTCACTTCTTATGCATTAATTATTTGTTGTTTTTATATATATCAATTTGGTATTGACTCTTAAACATATAGACTTTCTTATGCATATACACTACTCATATCACAGCATAAGTAATTTGAAATGAATAGATTTACCTATGAATGAGCCATAGGCATGGCTCATTTAGCAGGTACAGCCCAGTTCTGGAGAACCAGTCTGTACCTGTACCTGAAAATTATCTTTATTAGTGGCACCTGCAAATTATTATTCGGAATGTTCTCTTTTATTTATTGGAAACATTAGATATATTTAATATAGTGACATCATTTGAAGCTAGCATTTTATATTCAAATATTTTAGATTACAATGCTTATAGTAATCAATATCTGGTATGGCATTTTAAAAGTACTTACTATATGGTCATCAATATAAGACAACTGCTGATGAATGTCATAACATCTAAAATATTAAATTAACTATTTTCAATCATGAAACCAAGTGAAATATTTGAAGTTTGTTATTACATTATATTTTCATTGCCAAATTCCTATATCAACATGTCAGGAAATTCAAACATTAATTGGATTTGAAAATATTTTAAATATTTGTTATAGTTTTATTTACATTTCCAATTTCAGAATGGTAATTATTGTCTTCTACATATATTTTATTGTAAATAGACCAATTGCATATCATTTTGGATCCATGAAAACCATGGAAACAGGCGAGCTGGAGGGTTAATTAAGAATAACAGATATATGCATCATTAAAGAGATAACTTATTCTAATTTTTTATACTATACGCAATACCTTCTGTTCATTTGATAGTTTTAGGTTTTTTTGAACTATGACAAATAGTGGAACAGTGGAACAGCTTGCCTCCAGAAGTTGTGAATGCCCCAACACTGGAAGTCTTTAAGAAGATGTTGGATAGCCATCTGTCTGAAACGGTATAGGGTTTCCTGCCTAGGCAGGGGGTTGGACTAGAAGACCTCCAAGGTCCCTTCCAACTCTACTATTGTATTATTGTAAATATGTGATAAAGAAAAAGTGTGCATACGTGTGTGCGTGTGATTGCGCATGCTTGGGCGCCATGCTTACTTATTTCTGTTTCATATCTTCTTAATGTTTCAGAGGCCTGGTTTACAGATAATTTCAGTGATAAATTAGATGAACCTTTCATGTTGTTTGTTCCCATACCTTCTTTATGATTATGCTTGCAAGAGAAAAAGAGAGAAGGGAAACAATAAATGCAAATACATTATGTGCCATGATTTGATGGCACATAATGAATCAATACAACTTCAATACTACACCCCATTAGTATCTTACTTACCTCTCATGTGTTTGATTCCTTTATAAACAAATATGGCTAATACAATCATACTAATTGTGGAGGGAAATGCAGCCTTAGGTATGAGTAGCATGAATAAAGCCACATCCACTCATTGGCTTTGTATATTTCAAAAAATTAGCTCCATCATCTATGCAATCTCACAATATCTTCTGTGTTTGACAACTGAGCTGATTTATTTCCAATTTAGCTGTAGCATATCCAGGATATCCACTGAAGGTTATTTTCCATTAGGAACACTGAAACTCAGCTGAGTATAGCGCCATTTCCATCTCTTACTTCACTCTGACACTTGTTATCAAGCCAGATTGTCTCTCTGTAGAGGTCAGAGAATCAAATTTTGCAGCATTTCAAACTCAACCAAAGGATAGGGACTTGTTGACTTTACAGGCCTCTTTGTTGTGTGTGTGGAAGCATGGGGAATCATTAGAGAAGCAAATACAACATGAGCTGAAAATGTAGACGAGCTGGGGCATTCTTTGCGTTTCTGTATTGATTGTCTAGGGACGAAGCAATAATGTTGTTTACAGTATTTTGAGATTTGCAAGATTAATTAGATAATTTCAGATTGTTCTGGATGGATTGGAGTGTTGAGATGGTGGCGGTATGAGGTACAGTTTCAATAAACATGGCCTTAATTCTTGTCATCTTTTGAAGAACTGTCCATGGCTTCCCATTTTTCAAAAGTGTTTATAATCCATTATTATTAATCCTATTTCAGGACCGAATGAAGGAAATACACTTTTTCTGATTCATTAATTCACCAAACAAATATGTGCATTGAAATGTATTTTATAACCCCATGATAACCAGCGCAAAATGCCTAAAAGCTTCCAATACTTCAGTAGGAGGAACATTTTATTAGTCTGTCCACAAAATAATTGGATTGAATTAAAATTAAATTGCCTCCCAACAACAGTTTTCTCAGAATGTAAAATCTCACTATATAAATTTTCAAAGCATTTTACTTCCTTTTCTTAAAAAAATCTATTAGTCTTTTATTCTATTTGAATCTAATCTGTACTTTTCTCTTAATAATGAAATAATTATGAGCTGCAGTTTTTATACTTAAGATCCCATCTTCTCCTACCATTTGTATTCTATCATTTTCTACTCCCATAAAGAAAGATGGCTTTGTGAAATATTTTATCATATTAATTTTGCATGCTAATATTTTTGTATTTGCTTATGGCATTCAGGAAAATCTAATGTTTAGTAGCTTGCCTTATCTTCAAGGTCATTTTACCTGGAAGGAGATGGAGGAGCAAAGGAACACATGTGGGAAACAAACTGTTATGTTTACATACATATAACTAACCCTATTAAGTGACTAGTCCTACTCAGAGCCAATTTCAAGGTTTTTATATATTAACAGTGGAATGATATACCTTGAACTATAATGCACACAGGGAGACACATATTTGATCATGATACTTGATAAAAACCAATGGAGGTGCCTTCTGTGTAAGCATTAGAAGTTATCATGTTAAAATGTCTTTGGGAAAGTTGTTGGCTCTCACTGCCTAATGAATGTTTCTCCCTTGGTATAAACAAAATAAGAACTGGATTATTATTTTTGAGAACTGTAGAGATTATTACTAATTATAGGTCACACTAGAGAAAAGGTGAAAGTAGTATTACAATATATATTATTATTTCACAGAAACATTTTCTCTTCTCAAATTCAGCTCTCTTTTCCCTGCTTTCTGAATATTTTTAATGTCACCACCAATAAATTATATAAACCCGTTCTCATTTAATATATTCTAAAATTTGATAAAGTACTACAGCCACACAATATTTCTAATATTTAAGGTAATAACAAGGGAACATCAAACAATGATTGCTTCTCAGCAAACAGTTCCTTTCCCTCCTCCAAAACAGCCCATTTAGTGTGGAGTATGATAAAATAATGCATTCAAATACAATTAATCTTTGAGTATTTTCATTGAGGAATCATGAGCTGGAAAAACAGCATGCTTGCTAGTTCATAGGAAGTAAATGTATTACATTTCTTTTGTGATGTTGACAGCGTGCAAGCTGTGTATATCTTTCCCTTTCAGGTAGTAAGGGCAAGCATATTGGGGAAGCACAATAGTTCTATTTCAAGAGTTTCCCAGACATATAATATTGTTGGCTCCAAAGAGTTCAGTTTTCAAATGAAATGATGATGAAGATGATATGAAGTCATATGTGAAAATGTAGTATATATTTGGTCTTTCTATCTGTTCTTCAAACATTTTATTCACAAGTTGGCACAGGACCTAGTTATTTGCGGGATCGCATCCTCCCACATACATCCCTGCGGCCAATCCGCTCTCACAGGGAGGGCCTTCTCCAGGTGCCGTCCACTAGGCAATGCCAGCGGGCGGCGCCAAGGAGTAGAGCCTTCTCTGTGATGGGCCCAACCCTCTGGAATGACCTCCCCCCCGACATTAGAACCACCTTGGATCTCCGCTCCTTCCGACAAAAATTGAAGACTCACCTGTTTCGATTAGCTGGCCTGGCATAATTATAAATGTTACAACTATGAACTCCTGGAAGTATACTTTCAACTGTTTATTTTAAGGGTAATATTTTAATGTTTTAATTTTAATTGATTTTAGGGCTTTTAGAGCCATATTTATTCTTCTGTACAGTACTCTAAATTTTAACCTCCTCCACATATATACGTATATTTATAGTTATATTTATATTTGTATTTTATCTGTTATTTGTTGTGTCGACTGTACACCGCCCCGAGTCCCTTTTTGGGAGAGGGGGCGGTTTAGAAATGCGAAGAATAAATAAATAAATAAATAAATAAATAAATAAATAAATAAATAAATAAATAAATAAATAAATAAATAAATAAATAAGTTGTTCACTAAATCAGGTGGGGGCATGGCCAGCACATGACACATCTGGCCCACGGGCTGGGATTTTGACAGCCCTGCTCTATACGCTACATAATATCAGCTCCTGCTTCTAAAAGGTCACTATTTCTAATCCTGCTAATGTCCATTTCCTAATTTCTCATCTGTTATCCACACTACAGTATCTTGTGAATGATGAAATCAATGTTTTGTGTTTTTATGTAATGCCAAAATCTCTATTAAGTAATGTTATATTTGTTTATTTATTTCTTTGCAACAGTGGAAAAGGGAGTTGCAAATCAGGCTTCAGCTAGAAGAAAAACTCCAAGAATTAGAGCTTCAAGCAAAGCAAAGATTGGAGGAGGAACACTTCAGGCAAATAATGATATGGCGCTTCAAAAAGCTGCACAAGACAACCAAACCATATGAACTGCCCTTTAAACATGAAGACACAAAAGCAACAGAAGCAAGCAGCAGAACTCAGCTGTTAAATGTATAACTGTCAGAAACATGGAAACCAGCTGTTTAAGAAGATAACTATACCTTGAAGGCAAATATATGTATTAAAGCTTCTTTCCCCCCCTCTCACATTCTTTTTTTTTTTTGTTAAAGCTCTGCAATATTGAGTAATGAAGTGTGGATAAGAAAGTGCTAAAGACACAATTGCTGCTCTATTACTGATTGCAGTTGCTTCTCCAACAGTTTTTCATTGTGATGTCCCACATGTGTGTTTATAAGAATAAAAATATATCAGAAAATTTGTGAGGGAAGTTAGACCAGCTTGAGAGTGTTTTTGCATATAAACACAGAAGATGAGGAAAAGATGAGGCACCACCTCTCATTTTAGCAAGGCAGCTCAGCAAGACAGCTTCCTGGGTCTGCTTCTCAATTAGAACACTTCAATGTCATAACACTGATATGTAATGAGTAATTGAATTGTCTCCCATGAAATATGGGGAATCTTTTTCTGGAGTAATAAATTTCTGAACTAGTGTTTCTGGGTTACATCCACACCTTTGTTTTTGTTACTCTTTTGGCAGTATTCTAAACAATGTCAAGAAAAACCACCTGAAAATTGCTTAGCAATTTCTTTATCTAATGGTCTCTCTGTTGCCATTAAATCCTTCCTAATCTTATATTCTCTTCTCATTACCTTTTACCTACACAAAGCCTTTCCTTCCTCTCTATATAATTGTGTTACCAATTTTGCCATACTGCTTTCTTTTTATTTGTGGATGTTTTATGGATTTATCCACATTTGTATGCTGCCTGTTCAAGCAACTCAAGGCATGTTCTCTAATGTATAAACCTGCTGAAAGCAATACCATGTCTTCTGGTATCCATTTTTAAAGAACACTTTTTTATACTTAATTTCTGTGCACACATTTGAGGTGATTTTTGGACAAATTATCATGTTGCTCTAAAGCTTCTTACAACTTGTAGTACTACATTGCAAATTACTAGAGTCACAGTATGCCATAGTATTTCTTCTAGGTATTTTAGGCATAGCACATGCCATTGTGGGATCCAGTGACGTGCAGTCAGGTGAGGCAAGTGAGGCACAGCCTCACCACTCTCATCATGAAAAAAAAAAGTAAAAGGAAAAAGCTGAGCTAGTTACTGCCTCACCGTGGATGACTCTGCTTAACTGTTAAAAAAAGCTGGAAAAGGTACATGTGGGTTGGAGGGAGGGGAAGGAATTCAAACTTCATCCTCCTGGTGCTGTGCAGGGCTTTGGGCAAAGGCTGGAGGGAAGGACCCTGGCTCGCTTGTGCTCTCCCTCCCCAAGAGTAGTTTGATTGCAGGCAGAGCCACGTTGTGGGGCCGGTGTGTGTGCTATAGCATGGTTCTTTGCCTGGCTTCCTGCCTCCTCCTGTGGTCTCCTCACTGGTGCTCTCCCTCCCCAAGTGTAGTGACTTCCTCCCCAGGCCCCCATTCATTTCTCTCTCTCTCACACACAGCTGGATAAAACTATATAAAAATCTAGCCCAGCTTCACTGATTACAAGCTTGAAAAGGCAACGTGGCTCCGCCTGCAATCAAACTACACTTGGGGAGGGAGAGCACAAGCAAGGAGACCACAGGAGGAGCCTCTTTCTTTTGGAAGGCTCGGATCGGCTCCCCTCCGGCTTCTCTGCCTCTCCTCTCACCCCAACCTGCCAGCAGGAGGTGGTGGGTGGGCTTTATTGTGTTCCAGGCATTTCCCACCCAGACAGCAGGCTGCATTTGCAATGGTGGAGGTGTTTGGGAAAGGCAGCAGGGGAATGGGGGGGGGGGATGGCAGAGGAGCTGCTTTCAGGCCACTGGAAAAGATATCCAATCCAACTTTTGTGTGTGGGAGGGTTTGTTTGAGAGTGAGTGAGAGAGGGAAGGGGTAGGAGAGATAGTCCAATCCAACTTGTGTGTGTGTGTGTGTGTGTGTGTGTTGGAGAGAGGGGGAGGAAGGGAGAGAGGGAGGAAGGAGGGGAAGGAGAAGAAAAAGAAAAAGAAAGAAGGAGCAAAGGAGAAAAACAAATGCTGTCGCTTTAAATTGGAACTGAGCATGCCTGGCTGTGGAATTCTGGGAGTTGAAGTACACAAGTCTAAAAATATTTGAAACCCAGCACTGTGTCAGTGCCTCACCAGTCATAAACCTCACCACACGTCACTGGTGGGATCATATGTAGAACAAAAACCTGAAGTACCAGCACATACTGTATATCTGAAAGCACACAAAGTATTTGCCTCATGTTTCTTCTTGAGTGTGACTGTACAAGAGAATCCTGTCAATCTCCAGTTTCCATTTTCAGAAACATTGGAGATCTTTACAGAAGAAGAGTGAGGCAGAATAGAAAAACCTGCCATACCTCTTGACAAATATGGTATTATCCTTGTTTTCCTCAACTGGATTTGGCAGCTTTATAAATAGGTGTCAAGAGACAATCCTGAATATAACAAGAATAATAAAAGCCACACAGTTGTTCTATATACATTTCCACTGAACTTTCATTGGTATTCTATCAGTATGATCTTTACTATTGAAACAAGGTATCTTGAATGGGCAGATGTAATATTCTTCTGATTTTATCCACAGGAATGATGTTACAGTACAGCGTATACTTAAGTATAAGCCAAGAATTTTAGGTTCCAACATACACATCCAAAATTGGGTTTGGCTTGTCTGTGGATAGGCTTATCCATAAATATATACAGTAGTATTTTTTAAAGGACATATACTGTATTTCTTGCATATACTTATGGATAAGCTTATATGTAAAGGTAGAGGCTCCCCTCGCACATAAGTGCTAATCGTTCCCAACCCGAGGGGGCTCATCTCAGTTTCAAAGCCGAAGAGCCAGCGCTGTCCGAAGACGTCTCATGGTCATGTGGCTGGCATGACTAAATGCCAAAGGCGCACAGAATGCTATTACCTTCCCACCAAAGGTGGTTCCTATTTTTCTACTTGAATTTTTACAAGCTTTCGAACTGCTAGGTTGGCAGAAGCTGGGACAAGTAAAAGGAGCTCACTCCATTAAATGGCGCTAGGGAATTTGAACCGCTGAACTGCCGACCTCTGATCGACAAGCTCAGCATCTTAGCCACTGAGCCACTATGTCCCTAAGTCCATATGATGACCCTCAAATTTTTAACCATGAAAAATGCATAACTGGTGGATTAATCATGGCTAAGTCAATTGTGAAAATTAAAACAGAAACATTTTGAGGGTCAGCTTACCTGCATGGTGAATTTATTTACATCGTCTGATTGTCAAATTCCATGACCTAGGTATCAATTTTTATTCAGCTATTGACCATGATACTTGATAAAAAAAAATTAGAAAAAAAATTAAAATATCTAGAAGAAATACTATGGCATACAGTGCCAACCATAGAACAGTACTTACCGTATTTTCCGGAGTATAAGACGCACCTTTTTTCCTCAAAAAAGAGGCTGAAAATCTGGGTGCCTCTTATACACCGAATACAGCATTTTTTGTCTCCCGAAGCCCCGCCCCTTCACAAAATGGCCGTGCATACCCTTATGGAGGCTTTCAGAGCGCTCCTGGGGGCTGAGGAGGGCAGAAATGAGCAAAAAATGGGCCGTTTTCTGCCCCCTGTTAAGGAATGGGAAGTTTCCCTCCCACCTTCAATAAACGAGGTGCGGATCGCAGCCCTTCCAAGAAGCATATCTCTTAATGAGCAATAAATGAAACCCGAAAACATGCTCTAATGAAAACAACTTTAATATGAAAATAAAAATAAATCTCACTATCTAAACTTTACATTTCGGCAAGAGCAATTGTCGCCCACCTCCTCCGGCAGGCAAACCAAGATCAGAAGGAAAGTACAAGAATGTGTGACGTATTATGAAACGTGTTAGGAGGCATGCGCAGTAAATCATTGTCAGATAAGAAAAACATTTCTACAGTATAGCTCAGAATAGAGGCTCAAGTAGACAAACAAATTAACGTAGTGACACCCCCAGCCCCCAGCTGCACTCTATAAGCCTCCATAAGGCTATGCATGCAATTTTTTTTGCCAAAAAACAGGCCCTTTTTTGCTCGCTTTTGCCTCCCCCACCCTCCCAGGAGCATTCTGCAAGCCCCCCCCCCAAGGCTATTCATGTCTTTTTTTGAAAAACAAACGGGCCTGTTTTTGTGAAAAACGGGCCGTTTTTGGGAGGTTTGCAGAGTGCAAAAACTTTTTTTTTCCTTTTGGAAAACTCTTTAACTGATTGATGAGAATTACATTGATCAAGTGCTGTGCCAGCAGAAACACTTACCTATCTACTGTATTTCTCTCTCTCTCTCTCTCTCTCTCTCTCTCTCTCTCTCTCCCTCCCTCCCTCCCTCCCTCCCTACCTACCTACCTACCTACCTACACACTCACTCTCCCTACCTACCTACTGTGCTTCTCTCTCTCTCTCTCTCTCTCTCTCTCTCTCTATTTCTCTCTCTCTATCCCTTCAGCTACCTACCTACCTACCTACCTACCTACCTACCTACACACTCACTCTCCCTACCTACCTACTGTGCTTCTCTCTCTCTCTCTCTCTCTATTTCTCTCTCTCTATCCCTTCAGCTACCTACCTACCTACCTACCTACCTACCTATTCTCTCTCTATCCCTACCTATCTACTGTATTTCTCTCTCTCTCTATTTCTCTCTCTATCCCTCTACCTACCAACCTACCTACTCTCTCTCTCCCTACCTATCTACTGTATTTCTCTCTCTCTCTCTCTCTCTCTCTCTCTCCCTCTACCTACCTACCTACCTACGTACCTACCTACCTACCTACCTACCTACCTACCTACCTACACACACACACACACACTCTCCCTACCTACCTACTGTATTTCTCTCTCTCTATCCCTTTAGCTACTTACCTACCTAACTACTCTCTCTCCCTCTCTCTCTCCCTACCTACCTACTGTATTTCTCTCTCTCTCTCTATCCATTTAGCTACCTACCTACCTAACTACTCTCTCTCCCTCCCTCCCTATCTACTGTATTTCTCTCTCTATTTCTCTCTATCCCTCTACCTACCTACTTACTCTCCCTCCCTCCCTATCTACTGTATTTCTCTCTCTCTATCACTTTCTATTTCTCTCTCTCTATCCCTCTACCTACCTACCTACACACACACTCTCTCTCTATTTCTCTCTCTATTTCTCTCTCTATTTCTCTCTCTCTCTCTCTCTCTCTCTCCCCCCCTTTATCTACCTACCTATATAACTACTTTCTCTCTCTCCTTACCTACCTACTGTATTTCTCTCTCTTTCTCTCCCTCTCTCTCCCTCTATCTACCTAACTACTTTTTAAAAAATTTGCCTCTTCAAAACCTTGGTGTATCTTATACTCCGGTGCGTCTTATACTCTGAAAAATACAGTATTTGTGGTCCAAGAAGTAAAATCAGATTGATCTGGTAATAAGAACAAATCAGAATGACCAGGATGTTTAGTAAGCAATGGAGATAATTCCTGACAAGTATCTGTATAGAGGGGACAATACAAAATTACGTGTTATATTGTTTCAGTTATTCCTCTACCACATGTATCTTTCAGTTTCTCTTCAATAACTGTTGGGAGGGCTGTTGAATCTGGTCAAGGATAGGACCCTTCTAAATTATGAAATTCTTATGTGTCTTAAGATATCTGGCTGTTGGTATACAGACTAGCTTAGAAAGACGGTTCTAGGTAGAACTGGTAAAGCTGCTCGCAGCTTTAAATCAATGGCCTGCTGTTCATAGTCCATGGGGTAATGGTTAGCCACAAAAAGCCACAAAGTTGCAGATTGGCGTGTATTATCTTGTACCAGGAAGGCTGAAAGGTATCGTCATAATTAGAGGGGCCAAGCACACTGAAATTCCTTAAGCCAATAGAAGAAATGAAAATACAGGCAGAAGTTGCTATTTTAAGAAACCAGCTCCACTGCATAACACCACATTCGGGACACAGCAAGGTACTTGAAAAAATGATTTCAAGAACTTGGATTGAATCCTTTCAAAAGGAAAAAAAATCAGTAGGGCCCACCTGAGTTCCCCAAAGAAGCTGTGCTTGGATCCTAGCCAAGAAGACTTCAATGGCTGCAAGTATAATCTGAGCTTCTTTGGAGAAGTAGAAAGATTGTAAAGCCGATGCTGGTTAACATAAGCAGCATGAAATTTTTGGTTGCCTATAGCATGCAAAACAGTCCCCAGATATTTAAAGGTCTTAACTTGCTCTATTGAGTCATTATTTAGCTGCCAGATATGTGCCTCAGGGTGCTTAGCAAAAACTATGACCTTGGTTTTGGAGTAATTAATTTCTATTCAGTTTTCTTGACAGTGCTCAGCAAGTATATAAAGAGACTGTCTCAGGCCAATCTGTGTTTGAGAAAGCACAGTATCATCTGCCTACAAAAGAACAGATATGTGACTATATCCCACTTTAGGTGGATGAACAGATCCAATTTTCTCAGGGGAAGAGATAAACTAGGTACATAGTTCAACAGAATACCAACCTGTGAGAACTGTATCTTTTCTACATAATCATTCTTTATTTTCTCCCCAAATTTGGTAAGTATAGGGCATGCTCGCTGGGGAAATTCTGGGAGCTGAGGTCAGAAAGTCTTAAAGTTGTCAAGTGTTTATACATGTATATGTATATATGTATAATTCACTGTGCCATACATAGGCCAGTATTGGTTGCTAAAACTCTTCCAGATGATCTGTGTGATACACTAAATTTGACATCAAAGTTATACATTTTGTGAGTAGCATTTTAAAAATAAGCCTTTTTTTTACATGTTTATATGGATTTGGAAGCAGATCATAAACTATTTTTGTTTCATACAATAGCTTTCCAAAAGAATGCTTTGGGGATTAGTTGAGCTAAAGGATGAAGTAGAATTTGTCCTCAAGCAACATAAGAAATAGGGGTTATATTTTGCCTTGCAGTCCAAAAGTGCGAATTTTCATTGGCACATTTAGTAGACAGTTTTGATTCTCTGAACAACCTCAGTTTAAAGCTGCCAAGAAACAATTATATCACCAGGCCATTAAAGCACTCACACACACAAAAAATGCTTTCTGAAACATTGGAAACAAGTTGAGATGCCTAACTTTTTTATCTTTTTCAACATTTTAATCCCTCACAGAACATTGTAAAGGGAATGTGAAGTACAATTTTGCATTTCAACTCAACTGTCTCCCAGTTGCATTCATCCACTATTTTCGAAATAGCTTTTCTGGCAACAGTATTCATAAATTAGTATGTAATCTCTTCAGTGTTGATGTTGATGCATTGCCAGACTTATTACTAGAAGAACTACTCAGTATAAATCATAATTTCACTGAAAAAGATAATTTTGAAAAAATTGAGCTTGGGTTTTGGATAAAATATTTCCCAGTTTGGATGGAAATGACAAAATGGCATGTCTAACTGTTTTATTTTCTTTGATAAAAAAACGTTATTTTAGAAAGAAAACTTAAACAAAGGAACAGATCTCAGCACTGATCTGTGTTGTCCACTTTCTCCAGCCTAGAATTCTCAGCTCATAAAGAAAAAGAATGAAAATCTTTCCCATTGCATTTATTCTACTGATATTTTTAAATGTTATATTTTTGATGAAAACATTTATACTTATTTTTTAAAATAAAATAAATATGTATTAAACTTGTGTGCTTATTTCTATTTGTAATTATGAATGGATTTTGGAAATTTTATAAAATTTTATAAAATTTCTATACATTAAAATTGTATGAAGGGACCAGTAGAATTGAGTTACTTCCCACTTGACAAAAAAAATGTTATTGTACTCTAGAAAAGTAGCTGAGGTTTATTATAATCTTTCACATGATTAGCTTCTCTGGTATTTCTGATGATTATGTAAGACATTTTTGATTGATATTAATGTGATTAATATCAGCTAGGTTGTGACAGGCTTGTTTAATAAGAACTTCACCATTATGATTACCATTACAAATGTTCTATGAAAGTATGTGGGGGAAAAAATATTGGCAGACTTGTTAGAGTTAAATCCATATAATTCTACGAGAAATCTGCTGATATGTGTTATTGCCTACCTACTCCTGTAATTTTGCAAGTTAGGACACTATCAGGTTCTGTTTGTTATATATTCCAGAAGCAGGCACAACAATAAATTAGCACAGACGCAAAATATAGGGCCAAATATTGAAATCTTTAGAGACCTTTTGAAGAACTTTCTTTTGTTTTCCACAATATGCACGTATCTGTATGTAACAGACTCTGTCACATTGATAAGAAAAAGCTAATCAAAAAGTATAAAAATGATTCCAATTCTCAGTTGAGCATATTTTTTAAAATAATGGATCAAGGAACAGATAAATGGCCAGTTGTTATTTAAAACAGCAGGAAATTGTTGTTATGGAAAATTTATGATATTACATTTCCCATAACAAAATTTAAGCAGGACCTTGCTGGATTGAACAGATGATCTATCTAGTTCAGCACCTCAGACTGGTCAACTAACTGTATAAGGAAGCCCAATAGACTCCCAGAAGATTGTCTTCGGAGGCAATCAACTATAACTAAGGTGTGGTAATTTATCAAGGATAGTTACAATAATTTTATAAATATAAAATTTTTAGAAATAAATTAATTGCCTAGGAGCTTTTAGCAAAATTTAGTCATTGTTCATAATCAGCCTCTTGAAGACAAGGCAGTTTCACCCTATGGGAATGGGGCTCTAAGTAGATGACAACATCCTCCAAGGATAAAAATTGAAACGAACCAATTAACACCTTCGATGACCTTATTCCTGGTCTTCTGTGTGATTCCAAAGTCAACCAGCATCAGGAAACTCCATAGGAAAATCCACTTGGGATTTGATTCAGATTTGGTCAGGGAAATGTTTTTTTTTTCCTATCCATTAGTCTCCTTTAATCTTATGCTTCAATGAATATGTCTATGAAGATTCTCAGTCATCCAGGTCATAGTTATCTCAAAGGTGCTTTTTCAAACAGCAACTGGACTTTGCTTTTCTGGGAAAACTTTGGGGCTTCGATAAGACACATGCCTTCAAATCAAATTCATATTTACTACTTCTGCAATAATTTCTTTGTAAAGACCTTGGCAGGAGTGATGAGTCACTTTGTTTCAGATTACACTGTTACACTTTAACCTGTTCATTTAAAATCTACTGGCTACCCTTCTACAACCTGATTAGTTTAAACTTTATTTCTATTTGTTATGATTTGGAATGTTGCTCATTCAGTAAGAGTATGATTCAATGTGTAGTGAACACCCCCCGCCCAGGTTAAATAGGTAATCAGGTTAAATGTGATGTGCAAATATAGTTACTAAATATAATGAGCTTATGACATTTTGTTCCATCAAGACTTGAAGAATGGCGACTTTAAACTTATTTCTATTTTAAAAAAAACCTGGAAAATTACCATGCATGAGATAAACATATATTCCCTGTTGTGATCTGTTCCTTTTTGGTATTACTATCATTCAGTTTCCTGGGGGAAAGCATGTGTCTTAATATTTTATGCTTATGTCTCCAATATGCTTGGCTTTACATATATGCCAATGAGAAGATGAGCATGTGGTACCCTGTCTCCAATTTGAGAATATACTCTCCCCTTTGTTTGAAATATGAAAAGCAACCAAAGCCACAGAACATATTTCTCCAATTATTCATTTATGAACCCACTGCCATCTGTTCAAAACAGACGGAAAGACATATATTAAACTTTGAATATTTGTCAGAATTCTGTGCTGACTATGATATGCTTAATAATCAGCTATTACAGAAAAGGAAAAGAAAGATGGAAATTATATTCGTACTCAATGACGTGCGGTGAGGTTTATGACTGGTGAGGCACTGACACAGTGCTGGGTTTCAAATATTTTTAGACTTGTGGACTTCAACTCCCAGCATTCCACAGACAGGCATGCTCAGTTCCAATTTAAAGCGACAGCATTTGTTTTTCTCCTTTGCTCCTTCTTTCCTTTTCTTCTCCTTCCCCTCCTTCCTCCCTCTCTCCCTTCCTCCCCCTCTCTCAAACACACACACACACACACACACACACACACACACACACACACACACTGGATTGGACTATCTCTCCTATCCCTTCCCTCTCTCACTCACTCTCAAACAAACCCCCCCACACACAAAAGTTGGATTGGATATCTTTTCCAGTGGCTTGAAAGCAGCTCCTCTGCCATCGCCCCCATTCCCCTGCTGCCTTTCCCAAACACTTCCACCATTGCAAATGCAGCCTGCTGTCTGGGTGGGAAATGCCTGGAACACAATAAAGCCCACCCACCACCTCCTGCTGGCAGGCTGGGGTGAGAGGAGAGGCAGAGAAGCCGGAGGGGAGCCGATCCGAGCCTTCCAAAAGAAAGAGGCTGGGGGGAAGTGTGTGTACTACAGCATGGCTCTTTGCCTGGCTTCCTGCCTCCTCCTGTGGTCTCCTCAGTGCTCGCTTGTGCTCTCCCTCCCCAAGTGTAGTTTGATTGCAGGTGGAGCCACGTTGCCTTTTCAAACTTGTAATCAGTGAAGCTGGGCTAGAATTTTATATAGTTTTATCCAGCTGTGTGTGTGTGAGAGAGAAATGAATGGGGGCCTGGGGAGGAAGTCACTACACTTGGGGAGGGAGAGCACCAGTGAGGAGACCACAGGAGGAGGCAGGAAGCCAGGCAAAGAGCCATGCTGTAGCACACACACCGGCCCCACAACGTGGCTCTGCCTGCAATCAAACTACTCTTGGGGAGGGAGAGCACAAGCGAGCCAGGGTCCTTCCCTCCAGCCTTTGCCCAAAGCCCTGCACAGCACCAGGAGGATGAAGTTTGAATTCCTCCCCCTCCCTCCAACCCACACGTACCTTTTCCAGCTTTTTTTAACAGTTAAGCAGAGTCATCCACGGTGAGGCAGTAACTAGCTCAGCTTTTTCCTTTTACTTTTTTTTTCATGATGAGAGTGGTGAGGCTGTGCCTCACTTGCCTCACCTGACTGCACGTCACTGTTCGTACTGCATCTGCTCACCTCTCATGTATCTAAACTATAGGTTGGTTGCCTGGACATTAAGAAACTTTGGAAGACTGATTATGTTAACCATAAATCCAACTGTCTTAACTGATATACGTGCATTCTTGGGATTTTATTTATAAAGAGCAAAGTAAATTTAAAAATGTCAGATTTTCTAATTTAAATTCAAATATTTACATAGTTCGGCACAATACATTACACTAATGACTGTATTCTGATCAGCATCTATTTTTTCATAGTAATGCAAAGTACGTTTTAGATAATTTTGCTTCTATTTTGTTCACAGGCTTAGCACTAATTCCCATATTACTTGCTGCTGTTATGGAACAACACAACAATCTCAAAATATTTTTAATGTTTTTAAGATAATATATATCTAATGGAAGCCAAACATTTCTAGCAAGGTTACTAAGTTTTAGTTGCTATATACAGCCAATATCACATATAGTATTCATTTCAATTCATTCCCTTGCAGTTTATGAGGCAAATTATATTGTGAATAATAGTTTAAATATTAATATATTTTGGGAGGAGACATTAATCTGAAAAAATGTTCTTAATAGATTCCTGTGATTATTTTATCTTCCTACGTCAAAAATCAATAGCTTCATAAATTGCAACTAAACATTTTTAAAGACTTGCATAATTTGATGTTACATTACTGGATATTCCAATTCTTTATTCTACAAATCTTAAATGTCAGTAATATTGATTGTAGAGATATTTTAGTCTGTCATATAGATCAAAGTTGAATTAATTTCAGAAGCAACCCCATATAAATGTACTGGGGGGGGGGGTACCACCTGCAACCCACTACTGCATTGGGTCCATATTGTGCATTCAAAATATGTTTGATAATCGTATTACCACTGTTGAGTATTAAACAAACAATTTTTTTTATCTTGTCATTGAAATTCCTTAAGATAATCAGCAGAAAGTAATGTAATCAAAGAAAGCATTCAGACTCTGACCATAATTTCCAACATAAATCTTACCAGTTATTTTTATTCTTCCATAAAGTTAAGAATTTATGAGACTAAGCATCAAGCTTCAATCTAAATCCCAATAAAGCTCAAATATGTCTAAGTGTACATAAACCAGAAAATGAAAGACCTTTTGTGTGTGTGTGTGTGTGTGTGTGTGTGTGTGTGTATTTTTACCTGATTAATTATCAAGATCTTAAAACAGATACATAACTTTCTAATAAAGCCCATAGTGGTTGATATTCATTTAAACAATCTAGAAAAAGTATAGATAATAAAATAAAAAGCCAGTGATGTTTTTTAAAGTCTGGAAAATTAAAATCTCTGTCAAAATCTAATCTCAGTTTGACCAAATCAAATGCTTAGTGGTATATCTTCCCATATAGTTTTCCTGAATAAAATCTCTGTTTGGAATTAACATTGAAATTCTTTTTAAAATACAAATTATACGGAAAATAATATTCCTGACAATCACTTTAATCTTACCCAACCAATTTAATAGTTTTAAACCATCAGTGTAATGTCTATTACAATCTTATCTATATCATTTAACAGATATTTCCACATATTTTGAAATATTTACTGTAAATATATATAATCAAATATTTATTATATTTGGGCATATTACAAAGACTAACATCTTTATTTGCTCTGCTGATATATTAAATTGTAAAGGAAGTAGTTTTTTCCTAATTAATCTTATAACCTGAATATTTATCATATTGTTGAACTCTCATATCAAGTTAGGCTATTAAACAGAATAATTATCCAATATTGCCAAAATATGATTAGCATGTAAAGTCATTTATACTCAGAATCTGTCACTGTAATACCAGTAATATCCTGAAACTGCCTAACACTAATTGCTACGGTAATAACTCAAAAATTAAATAAAAATGCAATAGAAAGTGAGCCTCTTTGAAAGGTGCTTGGTTGTAACTTATATGATCCAGAAAACACTATTTACTGTTCATTGCAAGTAATAAGTCACAATTCATTTAATGAAACAAAGAGAGAATCCATATCTACAAATGGCTTGCTTTAAAAATATTCTGAATGTACCCAAAAGCCTTGTCAATTATTTAATACAGCAGAATCCAACCTATTTTGAGCTATAGCAAACATATCTATTAATTGTAGGATTTGATACTTGTCTATTTCTAATAAATCCAGTCTGGGGTGGATAATATATAGTAACACACTTGGCAATTGCTTAGTCAGCAAGCAGATAATCTATTAGTATCTATAGTGATTGATAAAAAGGGTTTATATATTGTGCAAACTATTTGCTACACTTAATTAATTCATTGCAGATCTCTAATAATTTTGGAACCAAGAAATCTATAACACATTTATCAGGTGTGGGTTCCAGCTGGCGTTACTGCCAGTTTGCTCATGGGCGCTCTTTGCGCATGTGCAGTTCAATAGAAATTGTTCTGCGCATGCGCAGAACTCAAAAACAAGATGGGGGTGGTGACTGCGGTGACTGGGGAATCGATTTGGAGGCTGGTTCTGTGACACAGGCCAGGATACCACTACTGGTTGCGTCGAACCAGTAGGAACCCACCTCTGACATTTATATCATTCAATAGGAAAGCTATTTTGTTTGGGATCTTTCCAGTTTTTTATCAATTGAGTTGCATCTAATATCTCTTATACTGTCAAAGTGCTTCGCAATCCTGTGATAATAGTTGAATATCAATCTCACTCAAAAATTATCTATTTGCTGCTTATCTATTGTTTCATTCAGTTTCTTTTCTATATTATTATATTCATCATCTGGAATTCTTTTTGTATTGTAAAATTTTTATTGGTTTTTACAAATGTTTTAAGGAAAAGGGTAAATAGGTACAGAAAATTTTGACAGCTACATCATGCGGGAGGTAGAAATCCCCCCAAATCTCACTTTTACAAAAAAGAAGAAAAAAAAACATCAAAATTTGAATAAACATTGGCAACTTTTGTTTTTACATTCAATCATCAATATATTCAATCATCTTTTGTATCACTTCCAAGAATTACATTATAACAACAATTGCAATAATGTTTCAACTCATTTTTGTGACCTGAGTCTTCTGAGTGTTGCATCCTCCCCCCTGTCTGCTGGCAGAGCCGTGGCCCCTCCCTCCTTCATATCTTGTGTACTGTCCCCTGTTTCATCTAGGAGGGCACTATGTTTCTTAATGAAGGCCTCCGCCTCCACAACTGTGTTGATTCTAATTCTACTGCCCTCCCAGAAAATCAGCATTCCTTCTGGCAATAACCACCTGAACCAGATTCCATTATTATATAATTTCTTTGCTAAAGAGGAATATTTCTTCCTCTTATCTCTTACTTTCTTTGGAATCTGTTTAAGAATGGTTATTTCTTTGTCTTTATATTTTAGTGGTCCCACCCTTTGAGCTCCTAAGACCTCATCTCTTGTAGTCTTTCTAAGAAATTTAACATGTATTTCTCTTGGCACGTTGTGTGTTCTAGCGTATGCTGAATTAATCCTATAAATCAGATCAATATCCCACCATAGCTGTTGTTTATCTCTTTTAATGTATTCTGCTAAGATTGTGGTCATGATCTCCTTGAGATCTTCATTCTCTGTTTCTGGCAAGTTTTGAAATCTAAGAAAAAAAAGACACCTTTATCATGTAATTTTCAAATTCTACATTCCCCTTCTGGATTGTCTTAACCTCTTCCCTCAGCCCAGTCGCGCCCTCCTCCAGCACACCTATACTCTGTTTATTTTGTGTTGTTTGTTGTTGTGTTTCTCTGAGCTGATCACTTAAATCTGCCAGTTGTTTTTTCAGTTCGTCCTGTCCCTTTATAATAGTTTGAAGCATTTGATCAACACTTCCTTTGAGCTCTCTTCAGTCGCTTTAGGTTGTAAAAATGAAGCCAATGGTGTCTTTTGGATGACCGGGCTGGACGTAGAAGATGTTGGGGCCGAGGACGGCTTACCAGGCGGTAATTTTTTAGGACCCATATTAAGTTCAGAGATAGCTATAAGTCTGCACAAAGAAATGGCATCTGTGGAAAGACACAACCGGGAGAAGTCATAAGGCAAGCAAGTCCAGAGGAGAGCGTTGGTGTCTATACATCTCCAAGCCAGGTGATATAAATCAAGTGTTCCAAATCCAAGGGAGATACGTGCAAGGAGAGGCTCCTGGAGATCTCTAGGGTGTGATATAGTACAAAGCCAGAAATTCTTTCAAAAGGGAAACTTCATTCATAAGTGCAAGAAGAAGGAGGAAGTTGGCCATCTTGGCTCCATCTTCACAGGAGATCAGAAAGCAACATCCAAAGTTTCCATAAAATAGTTTAAAAGAAACAACTCAGCAGTCCTCCTTTGCAATTGTAGCAAGAAATCATCTTCCCATTGCTTAAAGGAAGAGAAAGTAACTTTTAACTCTATCTCTCTCTTCCGAGAGAGAGGGATTTTCCAATTGCCGCTTTTCCGAGGGGTGTGTGAACCCCCCCTCCAGTCTTAACACTTCAAAAGATTGAAACCACAGTTTAGGAAAGGCTGCTGTTCATCGATTAAGTAGTTAAAAAGGTGATTGAGGGAAGCTTCCCACCTCACCGCATTTCAGCTGTAACGTCCGATTAGTTGTTTCCTTCCAGGCTCCGCTCGACGAAGGTGCGCTGCTGCGTACCCCCCATGCTCCCCGGCTCCTGGGGCGAAGCTGGAGACCCCCCTGCAGCTGCCGCCGATCCAGGGGCCCCCAACAAGCCACCCTATGGCAGGGAGCCCCTCCAAGGCTCTCTGTGCTCCCCCTAAGCTTAAAGGGAGCCCACCGAGAAGACGAGCAGCGGACGCGAATGTCCGTCGCCTTTGGGGACAGGAAGTCGTCTCCCATCATCTGGAATTCTTAGTAAATCACTTATTAATATTTTCAGTATTATGTTTTCTTGTTTCAGTTGTTTCAATTTTCCTTCTTTTTCACTAGATAAACATATAATAATTGCACTGTGGGGTTCTTTGTCCATGCCAGTAAATATTCCTTATTCAAATTTTCATTTATTGGTATTTAAGGTTTCTCTTTTTCACAGAGGGATAAGTAATGACTCATCCATGTATACAAGTTATTTATTTATTTACTCAATTTGTAGAGCAGCCCATTTCAACTTTAAATTACATTGTTCGCATAAGCTAGCATCACTTTTAATTTTAATAAAAATACATTCTTAGGAGAAATTGTTTTTGTCCAATTGCAAATCCATTACAAGATCTCTGGTGACAATTAAACAATTGAAAGATATTGTAAATAATTTTGAGAAACATCCATAAAACTGCTTCCAGAAAAATTCCTGTGAGGTCATAAAAATTACTGTAACAATATGAAAATTATATTGGTTCAAACAAAGAGTAATAAAAGATGACTCATTATCCAAATATTTTTGAACTGTAACTATATTTATGAATTTATTAAATAAAACCATAACTCCAGATTCCTTAGTATTAACACTAATATATGATAAGCTGTAGTATATCTAGAATGTCCATTTATTCATATATCCACATATCCACATATCCATATCCATCCATCCATCCATCCATCCATCTATCATCTATCATCTATCTATCTATCTATCTATCATCTATCTATCATCTATCTATCATCTATCAATCTATCTATCTAGTTTGAAAGAAGTGTCAATACTTTATATGATTACACATGCCTTTAAAATTGCAACCGAATTACCTAATAATAAACTATAATAAAATGTAAAATGTGTCTATGTATGTTTGTGTATACATACATATGTGTGTGTGTGTGTGTGTGTACACACACACACTTGGGGGAATAACAAAATATTTTAAAAAAAGATAAAAGATAAAAATGTGGAAAATAAACATAAAATAAGAACAAAAGAAAGAACTTGCATAGGAGGTTTACCACCTAAACCCCCTCCCTCCTCTTTCTATAAATTCATTAGGTAAATAAATACAATTGTTGCTAAAATCAGAACAACAACAAACAGGAAGAATAAAAACAAGAGCAAATGCAAGAACAATTCTATGTAAAATTTATATGATCAGCCCCACAAAGTAATAACTCCAGGAATATGTAATTACAGCCATCAACTATGGCCCTGCACCTTCCTGGGGGAAAAAGAAAACAAGAACAGAAGAAAGAGAAGCCATTATCATAATTGTCTCCTGGCATTTTAGGCCTCCATTGCAATGCTGAGTGTGTCTCTGGGGGGAAGAAGATTGATGGCTTCCTGCTATGATTAGTAACAGAAAGCCAAGATTCTTTTAAATACCAACCAGCCGATCAGGATGATAGCTAGTAAAAAGATCTATAGAGCTTCCCATGGTGTAGTCTTCATGGTTGAAGGCCACATATTCTCTATGATGTAAATTATTCTCTGGAACAAAGTTACTTATGAAATATTTGAAATGGCATTAGAGATTGTGAAACAGAGTAAGAGTGCAGGAGAAATTTACTTTGAGTGCAAAGTAACTGTTAGAAAATTTCCAGGAAGTACAGGCAAAAAGAAAAAAAAGTGGGAAGGGGGTGGGTGGGAATGGAGAACGTTGGTGGATTTTTTTTTCCTGGAACCCAATTTAAATTTAAATGATTGATCTGTTCGGAAAGAAAGGAATGGCAAGGACAAAAGAATATAAATAGCCTTTTGTCTCCTCTTCCTTCTCAATTCCCTGCAGGTTCCCAACTCTCTCTAGCATGCTTTAGTTACAAAACACTGAATGCTTTAGGCAAACAGGCTAGAAACAAACATTTCTTCCGAAAGAACAGTGATTTGTTCTTGTCAGTACAAACAAAAGGAACACGCAGTGCTGATCCTGGGACATCCTATAAGGTGTCTGATATTTGCAAAACAGGCTTTCTGTTCAAAACCACGGAGAGTGTGCGCCACTGATTGAATTTGGACCATTATGTTCAAATTGCTGTTGGAGAACACCCAGAGAAAGGCAATGTCAAGCATACCTATTGGTGTTCTATTCCCATTTGGCTTCTGTTTGTTTTTGGATCAGGAGGGGGAGTAGCGAAATGCAAACATTTGCATAGCAAATATTCCTATTTGCGGAGGGGAGAATCATCTAGGCAAAATCTATTAAACTCCAGCATTTGTTTCAAGGATTTTGTATGTGGTTGATTACAGAGTGTTGAAACAAATGGCCTTCTGGGTTCAGCTCCAAGTGGGGAAAAAGACACTGGAGACATGGAGGCTGCTTGGAAAGATGGTTTTAATGGTGGACGGGACCACATGGCTTGAGTCCTGAACAGAAAAGGTGATCACATGCTTCAATGTTGGTGGAGAAGAGAAGGAAGGACTGAGATGCTGAGTCCCTGGTTTTATGCCCTCTCTGGCCTTTGATCTTGAGCTTGTCTTCTGATTGGTTGTCAGACTCCCATGGGGCCATGCAGGGGCAACTCTCTAGGCTGCGTTTTGAATCCAGGTTTGGTTGAGTTCTCAGATGCCATGTGGTGAGTTGGGTAAAGGGCCAATATTATCATGTCTTAATCCCATCCCCCTGGAGCTGAAGGGGAGAACTCTTTATTATGTAAAGCAGGGGTGTCCAAACTTGGGAACTTTAAGACTTGTGGACTTCAACTCCCAGAATTCCCCAGCCAGCCATGCTGGGAGTTGAAGTCCACAAGTCTTAAAGTTCCCAAGTTTGGACACCCCTGATGTAAAGGGACTAGCTTGGCCATCTTAATGGCCCATTGACAAACTGGGTGGGGGCAGGAAGCTGCAGGGAGCTATTCTCTCTTTAAACATGTTTCTTCCTTTTCATATCCAGGGAAATGTAATATTCTGCCTTTAAATGAGCAGAGACTGCTATTAATTCATTATTTATGAAATGTACCCCTAGCCTTGAGCGCACAATTGTTTTTTTGATTTACAGCAAACACTAAAACAATGCAATAAGTTTTGAATTCAAAAGATGAGCACCATAAAACCAACTACCTGTACAATAATAACAGTAACAACAATAAATAAGTTTTGTTAAACATTTATTAAAATATATAAATATGAAATATTATATTCATTGTGTTGGGTGATATATTAATTACAATGACATATGAAGTAAATACATTAAACCGTTGTTGGAGGAAAAATCCACTCCAGTTCCAAGCTGGGAGAAAGGCACTAGAAATAAAATGGAGGCTGATTGAAAAGAAGGATTCTGTTTATTGATGAGCAGAACCAACCATAGCATGCAGTTCTGGGACAGCTGACAAATTAGCTTAATGAGTGTAAGGATTTTATACAGTTTCTGAAATGCTGCAGGGGGTTGTGCAATGGAGAGAGCCTGGTGTCTTTTGCTATTTCAATGATGATAGATTAATCCTATTATGTCCTAAAGGACATGTCCCGTTCTTAAAATTTGGGTGGAGGGGGATGTAAATTCTTAATTCTATCATTTGGAACTGAATAGTTTTGTTTGTGAATAGGCTGCACTGGATTTCTTAATGGACACAAAGTATCCATCTCTAAAGACTTCAATATCTGCTGGAGGCTATTAAGAAAGACTGGGATTGTTTTCTGCCTTTAAGAACATGTTTCTCCATTTCTCCTTTTGGGAAATGTAATATTCTGCCTCTTTTAATATCCCCAAAACATTTCATTCTCTAAAGGGATGTATGATTGCTTCTTACACCGTATTTTATTGTTTGTTTGTTTGTTTGTTTCTTTATTAAATTTATGTGCCTCCCATCTCATCAGAGATGACTCTGTGTGGCTTACGAACATATTAAATAAAATATTAAATAAGGTTAAATGTTAACATAATATTTATTTATGTTTAAATATATAAATTTATACACATATTTATTCATAGATTTTGACCCTGTAAAAATTTAAACTGACCAAGAGAATAAAAATGTCCTTCTGGGGAAAGAATTCAGAATGTTACATCCATTATTGTACTTTCTTGTAACTCAATTTTCTCCAGCACCACAATTCAAAAATGTGAATTTATCTTCATTCCTTCCTTCTGAAAATCTGGTTTTCACAGTTAGAAACTAAGGGGGAGAAGAAAAATATATTCTTTTATTTCACTTTCCAAAAGGAGGTTCCTTAAGTTCTCCTCACCTTGGCCATCAGCATGTTTGAAATTGATGATGTTTCTTCCAGTAATTTTAATCCCAAATTTTATTTGGGTTGGTCCAACAGTTCTCTTGATATGTTATGATATATTATACATGTTATAAAAAGAAGGTGTCTGCTTTTCAAATTTTGAACTGTTGGAAGAAATGTCCATCTAGGTTCAGTTCCATGTGGGAAGAAAGACACTAGAAACATGGAGACTGCTTGGAAAGATGGTTTAATGCCTTGGAGCTCCTGGGTGAAAAAGGAGAGAGATGCTGAGAGTCCCTGGGTTTTATGCCCTCTCTATGCTTTGAACTTCCTGGGGCACAGGAAGAGTATCCTGATTGGTTGCTGTCAGAGGTCATAGCTAGCTTTGTAGGTTGGTGCTAAGTTTGGTTGAAACTTGGTGGGCAATGAAATGGCTCTGCCTCTTCAGGGTAGATCTTTGTTATGTAGAATAGATTGGCTCAGGCCTTAATGCAGGGGTGTCCAAACTTGGGAACTTTAAGATTTGTGGACTTCAACTCCCAGAATTCCCCAGCCGGCAGGCCGGTTGGGGAATTCTGGGAGTTGAAGTCCACAAGTCTTAAAGTTCCCAAGTTTGGACACCCCTGCCTTAATGGCTCATTGACAAAGGTGGGGGGGCATTAAGAGTGAGTCTGTTTCCTGCTTAAAAACACGTTTCTCCATTTCTCATCCAGGGAAATATAATATTCTGCTTTTTAAATATTTCCTAGGATATTTCATTTTTCTAGTAGAGGAGTGGGTGCTAACTTGCTTCAGAACCATTTTGTTGCTTTATGACCTATTTGTTGCTTCCTAGTCATCATTTGAATTCTCCAATAGGCAAGTGAAGTGGTCCTTTATGCCCATGTTTTTAAGAGCTACCCACAATGTGTTATGTTCTACAAAGCAAAAACATCGTATATGCCATTTTTGGATTTCCTGTGCCTTTTTTCATTCGCCGTTAGAATGGGATCTTGGGTGTCTCTGCCTCTTCTAAATCTAGCTTGTATAACTGGCAGTTCTTGTCCTGCAAAAATCTGGAATGCTGAAATCTGAACTTCAAATTCTTAAGTACTATACAATGTTGGGACAGAAATGAAAAAGAATATGTTTTTAGGAAATCTGGACCTGTGGATGTAACAGAAACCAGGTTCAGCTTTATATTTGTATAAAGCCATCATAACTAAGGAAATTATTCCTTCCCAGAATATCTCTATTCTTTCCTTGCTTAAAAAAATCTCTTCTTAATAAAGGTGAAACGAAATTGACTAGAGGCAGTGGAGATTCAGTCTGTGCAATTGTCTAAGGCAATAAGGAAAAGGTAACAATATAACTAAGCAAAACTGCAGACACTCTAATCCATCAATGTTCCTCTGATTGTTAAGAAGGGACAATGGCTATTTCTAGCACTATTGCCACTTTTAAAAGTGTGATTGTCCATAACAGTAAAAAAGATCTCAGTTGAAGTGTCTTTAAATATTAGGAGCTCGGGTTGGTAGTTATGTTGTTGGTTTGAGCTCCGAGCCTGGCAATTTGTTTGCCAAGCTCTCAGTGCACAATCAAAATTTATCTAGAGCACTCAGTACACAATCAAAATTTATCTAGCTTCCCTTTGAAGGTTATAAACTCCTGGCAGCGAATTAGAGCCATAGAATTTCCCATTCTACAATTCAAAATTCTTAAAGGTCTTCCTTTTCTTTTGTTCTATGTTCCTCTCTTTCAGTAATAAGAACCCAACAATCTTCCCAATAAATTGCTTATCTTCCTCCTCATTTCTGCTCCATTTTTCACCTTACATGACACTAACAAGTATGTTTGATAAATGCAGTTTTTCATAGATGCGAACATTTTTAGCATTGCACTTTTTTTTAGTTGTGGAATCTAAATTCATATTTTCCAGTCCCTTGCCCACTTCTATGCTTTTCCTGTCTGCTTAGCAACCACAGGTGGTCCTTTGACTGCATCATCTTGCAAAGTTTTAAATAGTTTGGTTGGTATTTCATCAACTCCTGCAGCTTTATTGTTAGCAATATTTTTAGAGCACTTAATTACAGTTTCCAGAATGTTTGAAACTGTTCAGTGATCAAGGCTTTGTACCAGTGGTGGGATTCAGTTTTTTTTTTTACTACTGGTTCTATGAGCGTGGCTTGGTGAGCATGGTGTAGCTTCATGGGCATGGCTTTGTGGGAGTGGCAGAGTAAGGATACTGCAAAATCCCCATTCCCTCCCCATCTCATTAACTTGCTTTCCTACTCTGTTCTCCTGTTTTCAGGCAATAAAAGAAGATCAGCTGGGAGACTGAGAGGCTGCAGGGGTTCTCCAATCTACTCAAAATTTCCACTACTGGTTCTCCAGAACGAGTCAGAACCAGTGACGTGCGGTGAGGTTTATGACTGGTGAGGTACTGACACAGTGCTGGGTTTCAAATATTTTTAGACTTGTGGACTTCAACTCCCAGAATTCCACAGCCAAGCATGCTCAGTTCCGATTTAAAGTGACAGCATTTGTTTTTCTCCTTTGCTCCTTCTTTCTTTTTCTTTTTCTTCTCCCTTCCCCTCCTTCCTCCCTCTCTCCCTTCCTCCCCATCTCTCAAACACACGCACACACACACCCAGAAGTTGGATTGGACTATCTCTCCTACCCCCTTCCCTCTCTCACTCACTCTCAAACAAACCCCCCCACACACAAAAGTTGGATTGGATATCTTTTCCAGTGGCTTGGAAGCAGTTCCTCTGCCATCCCCCCCATTCCCCTGCTGCCTTCCCCAAACACCTCCACCATTGCAAATGCAGCCTGCTGTCTGGGTGGGAAATGCCTGCAACACAATAAAGCCCACCCACTCACCTCCTGCTGGCAGGCTGGGGTGAGAGGAGAGGCAGAGAAGCCGGAGGGGAGCCAATCCGAGCCTTCCAAAAGAAAGAGGCTGGGGGGAAGTGTGTGTACTACAGCATGGCTCTTTGCCTGGCTTCCTGCCTCCTCCTGTGGTCTCCTCAGTGCTCGCTTGTGCTCTCCCTCCCCAAGTGTAGTTTGATTGCAGGCGGAGCCACGTTGCCTTTTCAAACTTGTAATCAGTGAAGCTGGGCTAGATTTTTATATAGTTTTATCCAGCTGTGTGTGTGTGAGAGAGAAATGAATGGGGGCCTGGAGAGGAAGTCACTACACTTGGGGAGGGAGAGCACCAGTGAGGAGACCACAGGAGGAGGCAGGAAGCCAGGCAAAGAGCCATGCTGTAGCACACACACCGGCCCCACAACGTGGCTCTGCCTGCAATCAAACTACACTTGGGGAGGGAGAGCACAAGCGAGCACTGAGGAGACCACAGGAGGAGGCAGGAAGCCAGGCAAAGAGCCATGCTGTAGTACGCATGCAGTTCTCCTGCCTCATAGTAGAGGGTGCTTTTTAAGAGGCTTTTTTAAACAGTTAAGCAGAGTCATCCACGGTGAGGCAGTAACTAGCTCAGCCTGACCTCAGCTCTCGCCTTTTTCCTTTTACATTTTTTTTCTTTTCATGATGAGAGTGGTGAGGCTGTGCCTCACTTGCCTCACCTGACTGCACGTCACTGGTCAGAACTGGCTGGTTACCACCTCTGCTTTGTACATGCAGGTTATCCTCACTTGCAACTGCTTCAAACAGTGACTGCTTGCAGTTACAATAGTGATGAAAAAGTACCGTATTTATCGGCGTATAACACGCACTTTCCCCCCGAAAAATAGGGGGCAAATGATGTATGCGTGTTATACGCCAATATACGCCAGGCGCACAGAAAAGGATCGCGGAGCGCTTCACCCCAAAAGCAGCTGCTTTTCTGTGCGCCTGGCGTTTAAAACATCCGGCTATCTATCTAAACGCCAGGCGCACAGAAAAGGATCGTGGAGCGCTTCGCCCCAACAGCAGCTGCTTTTCTGTGTGCCTGGCATTTAAAACATCCGGCTATCTATCTAAACGCCAGATGCACAGAAAAGGATCACGGAGCGCTACTCAGCGGGGTGTGGGCGAGAGGAGGAGAGAATGGATGAGCCGTCTCTCCTCTCCCCGACACCTGACTAAAACGCTTTCTTTCGCCTGCGGAAGAGCTCGGGCGGGCGAAAGGAAGCGCTTTAGACAGCGGGGTGTGGGTGAGAGGAGGAGAGAATGGATGAGCCGTCTCTCCTCTCCCCGGACTCCCAACTAAAAGTTAATAAAAAAAAGTTCTGCGCTACCCTTATTTTGCTTCAAAGTTCTTTATTTGAAATTTAAATTTTTTTTCCTGAAATTTCCCTCTTAAAATGAAGGTGCGTGTTATACGCCTGTGCATGTTATACGCCGATAAATACGGTAACTTTGAAAACCAATGTTCACATTTATGACCTTCACAGCATCTTTCTCCCTCTCTCAGTCACATGTTCACCACAGCAATCAGTTAGATGTGTTGTCCTGCATCTGGCCCATGAATTTGGGTAATTATGTTTGCTGGTTTGATTACTTTGCTTATATTCATTAGTTGGTAATTCTACAAAAAATGTAATTCAGCAAAAAGCAGCTTGTGTTCTAATATCTTATTTTTCTGACTGAACAGAGCTTCTCCAACCTTGTTTGAAGAGTTTATAATAATTTTGACTATAGTATATCCATGTATAGAGTCATCTTTGAGTTGTTGGGTCAAGATGTTGGCTATCGTGTTTCCCCGAAAAAACAACATGTCCTGGTAATAAGGCCATGCCACATTTTTCTGGTGGGCAAAAATATAAGCCCTCCCCCACAAATAAGCCCCTTGGACAACCCCCCACCTCCGGCCAGGCAGAGTGCCGCTCACCAGCCTAGTGGTATCCCGAAGGTGCCAAGCCATGGGAACCGCTCGGAAGAGAGCAGCTGCCCGGCAATCCCAAAACAATAAACCCTCCCCTCATAATAAGGCTCAAGCCATATTTTGTGGGTAAAAAGAAAATAAGACCCTGCCTTATTTTCAGGGAAATACAGTATAAACATTGAATTACCTTGACAATGTTATAAGTGTCCTCTGCATTATTTTTACACCAAGCTTCAGTTTTTCCTTTAGTATGTATACTATTTCACTTTAGCATTCCAGTCACTGATAATAGCATCATCATCATCATCATCATCATCATCATCATCATCATCATCATCTGCATTGACAAATTGCTGGAAGTTGTCATTGTGATTGAGGCATATACTAGATCAATTTGAATATTGATTGGTTTCCTGTGGACACAAATGGAAATTGTTCTATCAATTTTTGTGTAATGCCCAAGCATTAACTTTGTCACCCTTTTGTTAATCATGATGGCAACTCCATTTCTTTTGTAATATTATTGCCTGAAATAAAATATCTGATTATTTCCTTATATATATTCTAAATTCAAGAAGACAGAAGAGTAGGGTGAGTAGAAAGAGCTGAAGACCAATTACATTATTTTAAACAAACAACAATTAAAATAATAAATTGTAGGAAAACATAGTGAGTTTATCTGGGCACTCAATGCAAGGATCAGTATAGTCTTATTACTCTGGATTGTATTAAAAATTATCTAGATTTTCTAAATATACACATATACAGAACTAACTCTGTTCCACAGCTATATCTATTCAGGTTTAACAAACAAGTTTAGGAAGCATATGTGAGAAAAATTATAATCTCAAGACATTTTGCTGTAAGTTTGTAGAGCCTAAATTGAACCCAGGAGTAAGGAGATGAGTCTGAGCAAGGCAACTATACGTCAGATGGAAAGTACTGAGATTAGCAATGGAAGAGCCCACTTATTTTCCTGCCGTTATTTTGTTTTAGAGAACAATGATGTGCCATATTGTATAAATGGTTCTGTATTTCATAAATTGATTTTCAGTGTTCAAATATGGTATTAGAGCTTAGCTTATTGTCTGTTTAAATCAAACTTCAGCTGTCTCTTCAGATATGGAGAGACATGAAATGGAACGAGCCATCATATTCTAGAGAAGGTAATTGACAGTTAAATTATTACATGGCACACCCAGAAGGAAAGAAGAGAATATCATAACTTTAAAGTCTACCTGGAATTTAAATTATTTTGAAACTAGTGCAATATTTATTTGCCTAGTCAACTTCATGTTGAATTTTAGATCAATCATAATCTCCACATGACTTCAGTCTCAAATAAATAAATAAATAAATAAATAAATAAATAAATAAATAAATAAATAAATAAATAAATAAATAAATAAATAAATAAATAAATAAAGTTTTGTTATATCCTGCACTTAAATAAAACAACACTTCATATTCAAAAAACTGGGAATTTAAACAGGTAATACAACTATTAAACACTAACAATGTGATTGTAAAGTATATTAAAATGTATAATTTCTGTCATAAGTCAGCACATTTCTATTTTTGCTATGTATTGCATTGCTCTATGGCATTTTGTAAATGGTTTTCTTATGAAAAGCAAATTCGTATCATTTCAAATTTATTTATATGAATGTAATTCTCTGTGACATCCTATGAAACTATTTCCTTCACCTTAAACTCTTGCTTTTAAAAATGAACTTCCCCGCAGATTTGCATAGTCAAACATCTGAAATGTTGGGGGTTAGATAGCTTTTAAATTCCACCTACAAAATTGGATTTCTTTTTAAATGCCAAGAGTTCACTTAGGAAAAAAACCCACATTGAGCAGAATACACACATATTCCAATAAAAATACAGATAGAAAGGAAGAAGAAGAAGAAAGAAAGAAAGAAAGAAAGAAAGAAAGAAGAAGAAGAAGAAGAAGAAGAAGAAGAAGAAGAAGAAGAAGAAGAAGAAGAAGAAGAAGGAAGAAGAAGAAAGAAGAAGGGGAGGAGAAGGAAGATTAGGAAAGAAAGAAAGACAGAAAGAAAGAAAGAGGAGAAGGAAGATTAGGAAAGCATGAAAGACAGAAAGACAGAAAGACAGAAAGAAAGAAAGAAAGAAAGAAAGAAAGAAAGAAAGAAAGAAAGAAGGTCTAGCTGCCCAACTAAAACAAGCAGGTATCTATCCTGGGCAGCAGCACTATAGGAGGATGCAGAAGATCGCTTTTGTGACAACAACAAAAGAATAATTCCATGATGTATGAAAGAAGTAATGTTAAACCTTTTTTTTTCATTTTATCAATAAAATTGCATGGTCAGACAAGATAAAGTGATCGTTAGTATAATGCTGAATGATGGATTCCTCAGGTCAGAAGGTACCCAACATGATACTGAGAAAGAACTGAGCATCTTCCAGAATACTAATGAGGTTGGCGACAGCTGATATCCTAAATTTTGCACATTAGCAAACAATGCTTACTTACGATCATCCAGTGCAGGTTTGAGCCCTATATCGAAATGGAAACAAGATGTTCAGCTGGTTTTAGAAAAGGCTAAGGATCATAAAACATTATTGTTGATGCATGGCAGATAAATGAGATGGCCAAACGATAAAAAAAACAAGTCAATATGTGCTTTAGTGCCTCTAGAAAGGCCTTCATTTCTGTCAACAATATCAAGCCTCGGAATACTCTTAGAAAAATGGGAATCCAAACACAACCTGTTTGACATACGCAATCTGTACGCAGGCCAGGAAGCCAAAAGCTCAGTGGGGCATGATGTGATATAATTTGTGCTACACTGATGACATTACTCTGGGCTGAAAAGGCAAGTGGTCTATAAGTTAAAGTAATGAAAATCAAGGACCACAGTGAAGAAAAATGGGAGTAAGATTCAGCCAATGACAACAAGTGAAGCAACAAGCCTCAGAATTGAAGATTAGTGGTTAGTTTCTGGTTTTTAAGATGAACTATCAACAGGAAAGGAAACAATAGTCAAGAAATCTGCTGCTGGCAAGTACTTGGTAGGGTATCAGTGAAGGCTTTGAAAAAGAAATTCAGATGCCCTGACATGTCTATACCTACAGAGATTGGAAACATGCAGACAAGGCTTTCCCTGTGGCAGGCAATAGATGTGACTATTGAAGGAGCAGTATAGAAAGAATATTGATGTTTTTGAACTTTGATGTTGAAGAAGACTCCTGGGAACATCTCATAAAGGAAGGAAAACAAATGTATCAAAGCACAACCAACCCAGAGTTATTGTTCAAGGTACAAATCATTGGCGATCATATTTTGAACACATTTTGTGAAAACCCTTCTTTCCTTGAGAGATCCATTAGGAATGCACAATAAGACCAATGCTTTAAAATGGGAGGGAGATAGAAACAGTTTTCATAAATTTCATATAATGAATTAGTCTTTTGACAGGAGGAAAATATAAAAGCCTTTTCAGTGTTGGACCATTTATGAGAACTCTTAAATTAGTTTTTCTGTCCATGCATTGTTTTATTTTTTGTTAGATGAGCTGGGTAGTAGCAATTGCATTTCGTCAAAGGGGCTACTAGCATTTTTCTCCATAATGGTTAAAAGTAAGGAAGATAAGTTACTGATTCATTTAGCTCAGTCAAAATATTAAGCCAGCATGTGTTTTCCATACCACTATAAACAGGTTGGGGGCAACTTCTGAATGGTGGGAGACACCACTCTGCCTCCAGTCCTTCTGGAGCTTCCATTCCTGTCATTAGTTTTCCAAAACTGAAAGTCACACCAAGTGAATTCTGCCATTTTGCTTTTCGATTCCATCAGCATAGTTTTAAGGAGCTGGTAACTGCAAAGAGATGCTGTGGGATTGAATAGGATCTGCAAAATATGGATTATCCAGCCTGGCTATAAGCGAAGCAAATTAAATACATTAAGACTTACTATTATACCATATGCCATTAATAACTGCAGATGTGAAATAGAGTGTACCATAGATTCTAATGATAAAATCTAGTTTGGGCTAAAAAATAAGGGCCAAATGCTTCAGAGTAAATATTTTCCAGTAAAATCTATAATTAATCATTCAAATTACACTTTCATATTAGTGTAGAAAAACCCCACAATGGAACAATGGCTTCTTGGGGGAGATGTACAGAAAAGACAAGTGGTGGGGAAGAGAGTGTGGGACCTGGTAGGATGGGAAGCAGGTTCAAGGTCTGTGAAAACACAGGAGGACAGGAAGTGAAGCATGGGGTGCCGTGGGGGGGGGGCAGCCCAGGCCATGTGTGAGCTGTGGAGGTGCTGTAGTATGGCCCTTGGCCCTTGTAGGTTTCCCTCTCCCAGTTGAGGCACCCCATGCTTTGCTTAATGACCCATGTGATCACTTAATAACTGCAATGAGGGATTGGGGTCATTAAGCAAGCTGATCACATGGGTGCCTTACTTGTGACCATAATGGGCAGACCCCAATACACTCAGGTTGAGGGCTACCTGTACATTTTTCCATTATTCTGAAGCCTCCATGGCTTCCCATTGTTTTTCGTAAGTGAAGTGAAAAAATTCTGGGGAAGAATTATTTAATAATATCTTCTCTTGGAATCCTAATGGAAATTTGAGGAGCCAGGAAGGTAACAGACTATTTGAGAAATGATTATAGAAGAAATGGAGGATATGTTTACATATTCCCTAGCTACTTCCTAGCTGAACAGTGCAAGAACAGTAATTGAAAGCGGACTGGTAGGGAAAATATACATATTTTTTTGCATATTACTCAATTCTCAAAGAATATATATTCACCTTTTTTCCCCAGCAGTCGAAGGATTTATTTGCTAGAAAGCAACCACCAGTTTTTTAGACAAGGGGTGAGAAGGGTTTTACAGAACCACACAACTTACGAATCTTTAGCTAGAACCACTGTTGTTACTACACCTGGGTTCTCTCATAAAACTAGTACTCATATACCTGAGATACTATCAGTGTTAGGGTCCATTAATCAGGCTTTAGTCAGTCCAGAATGGTAGTTACAGAATACATCAGTTGTACTCAGATCAAAGAAAAATAAGGGAGGAACAGTGAAGTTTTTTTCAGCCACAGTGCATTTCTATAATATTGAACAGAAACTTGTTTCTAAGCTGTTGCTGCTAATTGCATATAGAAAGAAAATTAATATAATGAATGTCTTCGGCATTGTTGAGGAAGATTATTGTTTTTCTGTCAATAAATAAGGAAAGTTCTTAAGTTCTGCATGGTAAGAGGCCAGGCCAAATCTTACCCTGAGGAATTTTGGGTGAATTGCAATATTAACTGTAATTAGATTTCACAACTTAAAGCAGCTCGTACGTTGTAGATGTTTTCCCCCCTTAGAGAGTTACACTGCAACAAATTAGCATATTTATTGGTTATCCAGTTCAATGGGCTGTATTATGTTCATTTAATATGCTTCACAGAAGAAATCGTCCAAACAATTTTTTTATTTACATTTACATTCTATGGGAGGGAGAGAGGGAGGGAGAGAGGGAGGAAAGAAGGAAGGAAGGAAGGAAGGAAGGAAGGAAGGAAGGAAGGAAGGAAGGAAGGAAGGAAGGAAGGAAGGGTTTTAATTAAGCACTCAGTGCATCCCATTCCTTTCCCTGATCATCTAAAAACAGCCTATTATTTATTGTTTCTGAATACAAACATTTTAGTAAGATATATAAGAGTATATCTAGTAAGATATATAAAGGTAATATGAGAAAAACAAGGAGCCATATTATAGTAGAAAAACCAAGGACCTGTTTTAATGAAGTCTATCATTATGTTATAGGCTATAAAATATTCTCTGCCGGAAGGTTAGAATATAAATACTGTAAAATAGGGAGTTGTATATCCAGTGTTCCCAGATGAGAAAAATAGATTAAAGACTAATTTGTAAGACAATAATGTTAAAAATAACCAGAAGCTTATTATTTTTGTGCTTACTGTTTTTGTGTAAAGTGCTAAAAATGATAGAGATGGAGAACTATGAATTTTGAAATATATGTAATGCCTATTGAGATTCTGCAACATCTGCTTGCAAAATAAAACGACTATCAATTCCAACATCTATATTTTTATTTCAGGCCTTTTTTAAACATCTGCTTAAGGGAAGAGGGAACTTTTAATTTTTTTTTCTCAATTAAGTATCTGTTCAACTATTTATATCAGCCCTAAAAAAAGATTGTTTAGAAGGCAGCCTCGGAAATTATTTGCATTTAAGCAAAATAGCACGATTAAAAATATATCAAACCTTCACCCAATTTATTTGTGCATATTGCTCAAACCAGTAGAATCTACCTACATATATTTTTTATTGGGTGGGTTTTTACATTTTTTATGAATTCATGTTCAACCCTAACAACACTTCAATATAATTGCTCTGTGAACATCAAGAAATGAGAAAAACCTCCAACTAGAAAACTGAGAAGTAGCTGAAGATAAGGTAGAGTTAACTTCCAAATGCTTACAGTGCAATGTTAGCCAATATCTTTTTTATTTCTGGTATATAATTATTATGGTCCAATACTCTGACATCTCCAAGCACTGCTCTGAGCCAAAAAAGGCTCCAAGAACATTAATTTTGAAGGCTATCCTGCCACAGAGATATTTTGAGAGCAACGTTTCTGAGAGGCAATAGCCCACAGATAGTACCAGTCTTTTGATGAGTAGCACCGGATTTGAAGCTGAGATGCACCAAATTATGAATATGTTTGGGGGAACAAAGAATTCTGCGTGTATATCAACATATTTAGATACTTTAGCACAGTTTACAATGAAGAGCAATTGAAAATGTGGTTGTACTGTATATGTGTATCATCTCCTGACTTCACTTCACTCTGAATGAAGATTTAAAAGGCTGCTCTACAGCAGTGGTTCCCAACATGGGGCCCAGGCCCCACTGGGAGGCAATTTGATTTTTAATGGGGGCAACTTGAACCTTGTTTAAACCATGTTAATGGCCTTTTAGGATTCTTCCTCATGAGTAGAGTTTACTTTTTGAGTAAAGTAAGAATTATATGTCATGGGTTTTTTTTTCCAGCAATTCAGAGATAATTAGGTAGGGCATGGCCAAAAAAAGATTGGGAACCACTGCGCTATAGGATTAACAGAACACAGACTGGAAACTAGTGACTAGCCTGAACTGTTATAATGCGAATGTCATGAACTAAAGAATGATCTTCCGGTTCCGGCGGCTACGGCGACAGGCAGATCGCTGCCTGCTCCAGCTCTCCCGGTGGGCTTCCCCCGCTTCTGGGGGGGCACAAGACGCCTTGGAGGGGCGTCTTGCCGAAGGAACGGCTCGCGGAGGGTCCTGGCGTCGGCGGCGGCTGGCGGGGGCTCCTCCGCTTCGTTCTAGGCATCGGGGAGCAGTTTTGGAGGACGTGCGTGCGCGCGCGTCTCGCCCCATGCCGATCGGAGAACACACTTCCGAACGAAGCAGCGGCAGTATGGTGAGAGGCTTCCTTTCTGCATTCCTTCGCTTTTGAATTGATGAACTTTTCAGCACTTTTAAAAAGTTAAACTTTCGGATCCCTGCTAGAGGTGCGGCTAGAGGGAGGGGGATTTCCCCCCCTCCCTTGGACAAGCGGCTTGAAAAGACTTTCCTTCCATCCCCAGAGAGGAGGAGGGGGGAGAGCCAACTAATGATGCCTCACCCCTATAAAAGTGATTTTCATTCGACCTAGCTCCAGAACTAATGGATGAACTGAGAACTTTTTGAATTTTTAAAAACTTTACTATGCCTCTGAGCCCAAAGCTGGCAGGGCAAGATGGCACACTTCCGTTGTCTTCATGAACTGTGAAACCTGACTCCACCTTTAAAATTCAGGCTTCCGGTCTTTGTCTCCGAGTCACCCAGAGGAATTTCTTGTGGATTGCTACTTTCTGAACTCTTTGGAGAAAAAAAAAAAAAAAAAACCTTCATCTATTGCTAGAGTGACTTAAAAAATCCCCATCTGTTTGGATCCTCTGCCTTCTGAATTCGCCTGCCTGCTCCACCTCTCCAGCTGCCCAGTCTCTACTTTGACTGATCTCCTTGCTTCATAAACCATGTCTCCAAAAAGACCACCTCCTGGAAAGCCTGGCTTTGCTACTTCTGCTCCAACGTCTGCAACGTCTAGCCCAGCTACACAGTCAAAGATATCGGAACTGATGCAACCCAAGACTACAGAGATAGACTTTCAACAAATGCTTCAACAAATTTTACAAGGCCAGGAGGAAATTAAGAAACAGTTAAGGGAAATGAAAGATGAAATTAAACAGAATCAAGCTCAAATCTTTAAGAACTCACAGAGACTGGACCTTGTGGAGGGTGGGGTGGCGGAGGCGAGGGGGGGGGGTAGAGGCCTTACAGAGGGGGAACAAAGAACTTGACATCCAACAAATGAAAGCAGAGTTTGAAAGAATGTCCTTTTATCTTAGATTTCAAAATGTAATAGAAACAGATGGGGAAAATATAAGGGACATTATGACTAACATTTTAGCTGAATACATACACAAAGATAAACAGCAGATGGAATGGGAGATAGATCTAGCCTATAGAGTGAATTCAGCATATGCCAGAACACATAATGTACCCAGGGAGGTTCATATTAAATTTCTTAGGAAAACCACAAGAGATGAAATTCTGGGTGTACAAAGGGGGCAAACACTGATATACCATGATAGGGAGATAACCATTCTAAAGCAGATTCCCAAAAAAATTAGGGAAAAAAGGAAAAGTTATTCGCAATTGGCGAATAAATTATACCAGAAGGGGGTGTGGTTTAGATGGTTGATGCCTGAAGGTATGTTGATATTCTGGGAGGAGACAAGAATCAGAATCAATACACCCATAGAGGCACAGGCCTTTATGGAAAAAAACAAAGCGAACCTAGAAAAAACAGATGACACTACAACGGTCATACAGGACACGGGAGGGGCCGGAGCTCTGCCAGCGGGGGGTGAAGGGGCAACACCAAGAAAGCTCAGATCACAAAAATAAATAAGAAAACCACAATGTTATAAACAGACCGAAAGTATTAATGAATTTACAACTAGACTATATATTATAATTATATAAACTGATTGAAAAGTATTTTTTCTAGAATTAATATGCTGATTTTTTTTATGACTATGTAATAAGGTTTGATATTTTGATGTAACCTAGGAGTCTGGAGGGAGGGGGCGTCTGCCATACTTGCAACTGCCAAAATTTGTAACTATTCCACTTACCCTTTTCCGCATAAATGTTTTTAAAAAAAACCAATAAAACTTCTTGAAAAAAAAAAAAAAAAGAACTAAAGAATGATTGCATAATTGAACTGGGGAAGGAGTACCGGTCTCTCAAAGTGTAGCACATGTGTGTTTATGCAGACATTACCATAATTAGCATTTCTAGAAATGATAGATAAATAGTAGATAGAGAGCAGTGGTGGGTTTCAAAATTTTTTACAACCTCTTCTGTAGATGTGGCCTGCTTTGTGGGAGTGGCTTGCCGGCCATGTGACTGGGTGGGAGTGGCTTGCCAGCCATATGACTGGATGGGCATGGCCAACTTGTAAAATGTGGTGAAATTCACTTAACAACGCTCTTGCTTAGCAACCAAAATATTGGCTCAGAAACTCTGGCATTTGAAGCAGCAAGTCTTAAAGCTGTCAAGTTACAAGACCCTTGCACCGTAACCCTTTAGGAAAAAAAAACCCCAGGGGTGTTCAAACTTGACAGCTTTAAGACTTGTGGACTTCAACTCCCAGAATTCCTCCTCTCGCTCTTCATCTTGATGATGTGCGGACGGAGGGGCGGGGGAGGGAGGGAGGGAGGGAGGGAGGGAGGGAGGGAGGGAGAGAGAGAGAGAGAGAGAGAGAGAGAGAGAGAGAGAGAGAGAGAGAGAATCCTCAGATAGCAGGGTTGGAAAAGGAGACCAGACCTACATACAGATGTCCTGCTATGTTATTGCTCTTCTACCTCCTCCTCCTTCTTTCATCTGTGGTCAATGTTACAAATTATTGGAAAAATGGGAGGTGCCATCCAAAACTTTTGAAAGGCATTATTTTGGAAATATGGGTGAAACGGTATCAATGTTAGATGATTAAAATGTTAAGAGGACCCATAATATTTGCATATTTCATATTGAGATTAGAGCTTTATATATTATGGCCCTGTGGTACTTCAGAAAACTCTTTAGAAAAAGTTCTTTGGAATGCACAGAAATGAGAATATAGTGATTTTCTGTAGTTCTTTAAAGCAGGTAAATATTTATTTTCAAGATCATTACTGGTACTCCTGGGACAAGAAAGAGCTGCTTTGAAGAATTGTAGATAGGTGCTATATTTGTTCCCCTGCATGCTCTAAGCCACTATTTTGAAATTAAACTGGAAGCACAAAACACCTCAACTTCTAGATACTTTACAATACATGTAGTTATGCTATCATTTAAATTCTGTAATGTTTTGCTTAACTGCCATTCAAAATCTCAAAACACAAACTGTCATTTGTAATTTCTAGTCATTCATAATCTCTAATCATATCCAGAGTTAATTTTTTACAATTTTGTGTTCATCCAATGCATCAAACGAGTGCTGAATAAATATTGGATTTAATCATATATTCAGAAGATATTGTATTTTTTCATTTAGAAATAGGTAGCATGGTATAAACAAATATCTTACAATATTGAGTTTCTCCTGTATTTCCACTATTTTCTTTTAATGATCTGCTTCACAATTATGTTTTATGTTTTATATTTTTAATTATCTTTAGAATCTACAAATTGTGCATTTCCTACAAAGAGTGGAGAAGTAGGAAAAAAAACGAGTCAATTACTCTAGGAATCTACATTGTCATTCCATTAATATTAATGTCTAGCTAAATAACAATACTTGAGGTAGCTGAACCAGAGTTGATGCTGATGATACAAGCAGTGTGTGCTATAATTGCTAACCCACATTGCACTAAATTTAAATGAGATATTTTAGAACTAAAAATACATGTTAAAGCAACGTTTAAAAAGAATATCAGACAAAAATCATGTAACATTTATTAAGTCAGGCATAAGACATTTTGAAATCTCTAGTGAAATTCCATACAATGATTTTCTCTTTTTGCATGACCAGAGGCTTAACTGATAGTTGTGCAGTTAATTCTTACTTCTATATTGGAAGTGTATTCAACCACACTTGAGAAGAAACATACATATTTGAATATTTTTATCTCACCCTTGTAGTGCTCATGTACTCAGACTGGTTTGTTTCAATTTAAAATTGCAAGATACATAGTCATTGATGTCAATGAATCACACAAGAATACAAAACAAAAATAAGAAAGTAGAGGCCAACATTAAATTATCACTAATGAAATATCTCACTGAGAAAACAGAAATCTCCTGGAAGTAATATGCCTTTATCAGATGGCAATACTAGGAATGGACCATCATAAATAAAATACTGCACAATGTTGGGGCAGCCACTCTGAAGACTGTCTTTTCTCACAATTAGTGTTGCCTGAGGTATAGAAGTAGAAGAAGCTTGGATGAAGATCAATGTATAATAGAAGCATTCATTGGAAGTCAAAAATAGAGCAGATATAATATTAAATTGGATCTTGGATATAGGTCAAACATACTTATAGGCAGTAACGTGCAGTCAGGGGAGGCAGGGGAGGCAGAGCCTCACCGCTCTCATCATGAAAATTAAAAAAAAATACTCCAGGAAGCCGCGAAAGTGGCTGGGAGAGGCGCGCGGCTTGGTTTAGCCTCCCTGGACATCGCAGCAGGAGCCCCAAGTGCGCTGATCTCGCCATTTTTTGCATCGGGTGAGCCCGGGATCCTTGCAAGGGGAATGGGACCACATGTGCAGGAGGCTCCTCAATGCCAGCCTCAGATCAGCGCAGCTGCAGTCCCCTTCATGTTGGCTCAGGAAGGAGGGGAATGGGACCACATGTGCAGGGGAAGGGGACCGCGGCTCCTGCTGATCTGAGGCTGGCGCTGAGGAGCCTCCTGCACACGTGATCCCATTCCCCTTGCAAGGATCCGGGCTCGCCCAATGCAAAAAGTGCTAAAAGGGAGGGGGGTGGAGGAGAAAGAAGAAGCTTCTCTTCTCAGAAATGTCTTCTCAGTGGAGCTGTGGCAGCCTGCCTGTCCCTTTCTGACATTTCTGAGAAGAGAAACTTCTCCGGTCGGGCTGCGCCTGTGCGATCAGAGCAACCACGCGGTTTGATGACATCACCAGCCTCACCAGTCATAAACCTCAACGCACGTCACTGCTTATAGGTAACATATTGGTCAGTTGAATAATCTCAAACATCAGTAAAGAGACATATTTAATGTTAGATTTATTACATTATTCTGCCTGTGGTGTTAGACTTGGATCAGGGAGCCCCCAGATTCAAATTTTCATTTTACTGTGGAGATCATTGGCTGGCTTTGGGCCCATCACTATTTATAAACCCAGTTTATCTTTATAACCTTGATCGGGGGAAGTGTTCCAAGAATCACAATTTCAATTCATAGTAAAGCATAAGAGATTTAAATATGCCAGAAAAACATTTTCAAAAATTCAGTATGCTGTGCTATTTCTATGCAGTTCTTCATTCCAAACATTTTATTTTAAAAATGCAGTTATCGATTAAGGACTGGGATATGATATCCCAAATCTTGAATTATATTATTATGAATTACATAAGCATCATATTTTTGGCTGGCTTTATTTTGGTATAAATTATAAAAAAGTATAAAAAGTCGGAAGAGGGGACATAACTAAGGCAGAATATCAGCAAATAGCCTGAGGCTGTAAAGATGAAGTGAGGAAAGCTAAGACTCACAATGAAGACAGGCTTGCCACAAAAGTAAAAAATAACAAAAAAGCTTCTTCCAACATGTTAAAAACAAGAAAAAAGTTAGGGAAACAATTGGTCCATTGCTGGGAGAAAGTGGCAAGAAAGTGACAAGCAACAGGGAGAAAGCAGAACTATTTAACTCATTTTTTGCATCTGTCTTTACACAAAGGGATAAAACAGTCCAACCTATCAAAAGCAGCACCACAAAAATCAGATTAGGATCACAAGTTAAAATAGGGAAGAAAATGGTAAGTGAGCACCTGTCTACCCTAGATGAGTTCAAATCACCAGGAATGGATGGATTATACCCCAGGGTTCTGAAGGAACTGGCAGACGAGATTTCAGAACCACTGAACCATATCTTTCAGAGATCCTGGAGCACCGGGGAACTGCTAGAGGACTGGAAAAGAGCTGATGTGGTTCCCATCTTCATAAAAGGAAAAAAATAGATCCAGGAAACTATAGACCAGTGATGGCGAACCTTTTTTGGCTCGCGTGCCACAAATGGGGGGAGCGCAGGGGGGTCGAGTTCGGGCGTGCCGCACCCATAATGCAACGTGCGACCCCCCCAGTGCACATGCGCGCAAAACGCGTGACCCCCCCATTTTTACATTTTTTTGCCCTCCCCATGCTCCAGGGGCTTTATAGGAGCCTGGGGAGGGCGAAAAGAGCCTCCCCCGACCCCCCCGAGGCCCTACGGAGGCTTCAGGGACTGTCACTTCCGGTTTGCTCAGAGGGTTGTTTTAAGCGCTCCGAAGGCATCAGGGAAGCCTCAGATGGTCCCTGAAGCCTTCGGAACGCTTAAAATGACCCTCTGAGCAACCCGGAAGTCACTTCCGGTTTGCTTTGAGGGTGGTTTTAAGCGTTCCGAAGGCTTCAGGGACGGTCCCTGAAGCCTCCGTGGGGGGCGGGGGGCTCTTTTTGCCCTCCCCAGGCTCCTATAAAGCCTCTGGAGCCTGGGGAAGGCGAAAAATAGCTTGGCCACAGGTTCGCCATCACGGCTATAGACCTATCAACCTCAATACCAGGAAAGATTCTGGAAAAGATAATCAAGCAATGAATTAGCAAACACCTAGGATTAAACAAAGTAATAGCCAAAAGCCAACATTGGTTTGTCAAAAACAAATCATGCCAGACTAATCTTATTGCATTCTTTGAGAAAGTGACAAAATTAGTGGACCAGAGGAATGCCGTCGATATAGCTTACTTGGACTTCAGTAAGGCATTTGATAAGGTAGACCATAACCTACTACTAGATAAAGTAGAAGAATGTGGGTTAGACAGCATCACCACCAGATGGATTCGTAACGGGCTGACCAACCGCACTCATCGTGTAGTCCTCAATGGAACTGCCTCTACATGGAGGGAAGTATGCAGCGGAGTACCCCAAGGCTCTGTTTTAGGCCCACTACTCTTCAACATCTTCATCAATGATTTGGATGAGGGAATAAATGGGAAACTCATCAAATTTGCAGATGACACCAAGCTGGCAGGAATAGCCAACACTCCAGAAGACAGGTTTAAGATACAGAAGTGTTGTGGACCAGCAGGAGCCGTTGGAGTTGCCACCAGACTCCGACAGCGAGGTGTCCTCTGAGTCGGCTCAAGAGGAGGTGGGGGACCCTGGACAGGGTTCCGAAGCTGAGCAGGGCGCAGAGAGGCTGGTTGGCCACCAGGGGGCGCCTGAGGCATGGAGCAGTGGTGAAAGCCAAAGGAAGGGGGCTCCTGATGTCATGCCTTGGAGCAGTGGGGAGGAGTCACAGGACAGTGAGTCAGACATCAGCAGTGAGCTATTAGATGCTCATTACCGACGTGCTTCCCGGCGTAAGGAGCAATTGAGCAATTACAGGAGGTAATGGCTCTCAGCTGCTGATCATTAGACTCCTCTCCAGACTATAAAGGGACTGCTTGTGGACACACCCTTTGCAGGAATCAACTGATCATTGGAGTTGGAGAAGCTCAGATCTGTGTCGTACTTTGGTAGGCTGGATTGCTGCTAAAGGTTTTACCTGGATTGCTGTCAATCTGTTCCCTGGACCTTGGCAGGCAGGACTGCTGCTAAGGTGATTATCTGGAGCTTGGTAGCTGGATTGCTGCCAAGGGGTGTTGCTGTAGCTGGATTGCTGCCCAGAGTGCTATCTTGACCTTGGCAGGCTGGATTGCTGCCAAGGTGGAACCTGTATGTCAATAAACATCTTTGAAGAGACTTTGTGTCGGAGTGTCTTGGTATACAAGAGGAAGGGGTCAGAACACAGAAGGATGTTGACAAACTTGAACATTGGGCACTATCTAATGAAATAAAATTCAATGGTGAAAAGGGTAAGGTTCTACATTTAGGCAAGAAAAACAAAATGCACAGGTACAGAATAGGTGGTACCTTGCTCAATAGTAGTAACTGTGAGAGGGATCTTGGAGTCCTGGTGGACAACCATTTAAATATGAGCCAGTTGTGTGTAGCAGCTGCCAAAAAAGCCAACACAGTTCTAGGCTACGTAAACAGAGGGATAGAATCAAGATCACGTGAAATGTTAATACCATTTTATAATGCCTTGGTAAGGCCACACTTGGAATACTGCATTCAGTTTTGGTTGCCACGATGTAGAAAAGATGTGGAGATTCTAGAAAGAGTGCAGAGAAGAGCAACAAATATGATTAGGGGACTGGAGACTAAAACATGAAGAACGGTTGCAGGAACTGGGTATGTCTAGTTTAATGAAAAGAAGGACTAAGGGAGACATGATAGCAATGTTCCAATATCTCAGAGGTTGCCACAAAGAAGAGGGAGTCAAACTATTCTCCAAGGCACCTGAGGGTAGAACAAGAAGCAATGGGTGGAAACTAATCAAGGAGAGAAGCATCTTAGAACTGAGGAGAAATTTCCTGACAGAACAATTAATCAGTGGAACAGCTTGCCTCCAGAAGTTGTGAATGCCCCAACACTTAAAGTGTTTAAGAAGGTGTTGGATAGCCATTTGGCTGGAACGGTATAGGGTTTCCTGCCTAGGCAGGGGGTTGGACTAGAAGATCTCCAAGGTCTCTTCCAACTCTGCTATTGTATTGTATAAATTCTCTCTCCTGATCTTTTGGAATGCGTAGCATTTTTAGTTAATTGGATTGTTTGAAGCTCAAAATATAATAGTTTAGATATGATATTAGTTCAAAATTGTGGTATCAATAGGATAACATTTTTATCTTTTTTCCTCATATTAAATTTACAGTATGGAGTAATTGATTAAAAATATACCTGCTACATGAAAGATTTGGATGCAAGTTGAATTTTTATTTTTGATCTATTATGGGATGATAATGAAGACTATTTATCATTCCTTATGTGAAAAAATAAATATAATTTGTCTCTTGCTAACATCTGTTAATATCTTGTTCTGGGTCATTTTCAGCTTCAGTGACACCTACCGGTAATTTGCTATAAGAGATCACTAAATCTAACGAGATAAAAAGGCTCACAACCAGTCCTTATAAATACTTTTCATGTGCAAATCAATTTTATATGAAACTTTGAAGACTGAATAAAAATGAGCGATCTCAATATTATGTGAACAATGAAAGAATTGTAATCTAAGATCTATTGATTTTATATTAAAAAGTCAATATATCTTAGACTACATTTTATTTAACAAAAATAATATTCTGGTTGTATTACTGTATTTGTATGGAAAAGGAAAAAGGAGCTCTTGTTGCTGGATAATAATGCTTCATTAAGACGTGTTTTTGCAATACCCTAAAATACAGTAGTTATTGGATTAGAAAAGGAATTGATGCTTTGATATTGATATTTGGAATAACATGGACAGCCAAGAAATTAAAAATGGATCATCAAACAAATGGATCATCAGGCACAAATAACAAATCTCAAATTATCTTACTATAAACATATTGTGTGAAGACCCAGTTCTCCAGACAAGACTTAATACTAGGAAAGGTGGAAGGATAGAGGAAAAGAGAATGACAAACAAGATAGATGTACATAGTTATAGGTGCAATGGCTGCACTGTTGGAAAATTTGAAGGACCAGGTTAGAGACAAATTGTCTTGGAGAAAATCTATCTATGTCAGGGGTGTCCAAACTTGGGAACTTTAAGACTTGTGGACTTCAACTCCCAGAATTCCCCAGCAAACCATGCTGGCTGGGGAATTCTGGGAGTTGAAGTCCACAAGTCTTAAAGTTCCCAAGTTTGGACACCCCTGATCTATGTGGTCACTGACTGTCAATTTTAACCTGATGGCACATAAGCAATAAAGAAATCAAACAAATGTATTTATTCTTGGAAGAAATCATTGACATTTTAATTTGAGTGAGGCAAAGTTTAATATTTTTGGACATCCATATTCTTTGGAGCTATATACAATTATATAAAAATTGATGAACAATGGAAATGAATTCTTTGAACTTTATACACTTACATGGAAGTTGGTGAACAATGGAAATGGATTCTTGAATAGATAAATTCATGGCCTAATTAGTAGATTGAAAATGAAGTGATTTGCAACTTATGGACAAATATACAGTATTTATGCATTATGTATAAAAATGTATTAGGTATGGGCCATCATAATGAAATATGACCATTCTCTATTGTAATAGTTGTATGTACATGTATATACACAGACTACATGTATGAGAAGCCCTTATATAAATTTAATTGAATTTCTTGCATTCATTTTCTCTAGTCCCCCCCTTTTCCTCTTTTGTTTAACCAAAGGCAAAAACAAACAAAAAATAAATAAATGAAAATTTTCAGAGAAGAGGACAATGTAAATAGATTAATAAAACCAATTTAATCAATACTGTTAGATCAATCTCTAGAATTTCTACATGACTCCAGTTGTTCATCAGCAGTATTATCTGGAATTAAACTTTGATTTCTAAGCAAGCCTGAGCAGTATGAGCTAAGTATCTTTAGAATTGATTGTCTTGCCTTCTCATATCTTTGGCTTTAAATTGTAGGTGCCTGTGTGTATTATTAGGTATTTGGGGAAGGGGGTATTTCATATTTGCTGATGCTTGTGATGAGAAGTGCCTCTTCTGTGATCCCAGGTTGTGAGTTCATCGGGCTTTGCATCACCATTGAGACTACTTCCAGAAGTCCTATGTTGGTCTAAGTCTTCTTAACAATACGGCTCATCCTCTTAGTCTTTGGGCAAATAAATGGACCTTTAACGTACCACTACACCCTATGTGTGTAGCTCCACTATGTAGGAATTAATCTGTAAAGTACCATCAGAATGTAAGGGTGTGATGCACTTTGTGCATCCAAGCACACCAATTCTGACTTTGGTCCCCTAGGCAAATCAATATTACAGCAAATATCAGGCAAAAGCAGTTTCTTAAGAGTAGCGAGTGAGATAAAAATCAAGTCACTGTGTAATGGCTAACTAGATGAAAGTCTAAATGTGTGCATTGCTTCTTCCTTCATGCTCGTATTAACACAAGTATCCAACTGTGCTTCCCCACAGCTCTCAGTTGCAAAATTTCCTTAGTGTTTAAAAAGGAAAAGGGGAGAGGGGGAAACAAGATAAGACAACTTGATGATTTTAAAAAAAAGGTAGATGCTCATTATATATTGAACATGTCATGTAGTTTGCATACCTGACAGGGTGTTTGTTGAAGGAAGCTTACACAGAAGTTACTTACCCCTTACACAGAGTAAGAAGTAATTTCTGCTCTTTTTCCTTGCTGTTGAAAACATTTTTTTTTCCTAGAGGAACGTGGTTGCCATCAGGACAATCATCGGACAACCTTCTCCCTGAGATCTGGCTGGGCCCTCTCTTTTGAAAACTAAAAAGACCTTTCCCACAAGCCTTGGATAGATGTGAGGCTGGAGTCCAGGGAGGCTCTACAGTTGTTTTACTTAAAGGGATGCATGCTGGGCGTTGGAGATATTATTTTTTGTTCGTTTTTATCCTTTGTATTATTTTATCTGTATACTTTTATTTTTTATTGCTGTTATCAGCTTTCCAGGGTTATGTTATGCAGGCATGAACTCCTCTTACCTTCGCTACTGGTTCGGAACTGGGTGTGCGTGCCCAGAAGCTTCTACGCATGCTCAGAATGCCCATGATGACGTCTGCGCGGGTGGGCGGAGGCTCCCGCACTACCGTTTCACCCGAACCGGGGTGAACTGGCAGAATACCACCTCTGATGTTATGTATGATGAATGACTATACAAATCTTTCAGATAAAATAAATAAGTCAATTGTACTTTTTGTTCTCCCTGCAGCTGCATCCAGTTAGATGAGATATATAGGTTTGTGTAGGAAATGGAGATGAGCTGTTTACTTTAAAAGAGCTTCTCGCTGTCCAAGGAATCTAAGTTATGCTCCAGGAAATGATGCCCACCAGCCTTCAATATCTGCTAGAGAACATGACCTCACCACTCCTTCAAACATGCACTAATGATCCTTTTTTGTTTCACTCAGTGGAGCAGGGCAGATGTAAAAACAAGGCTTATTCATATAAATGGTTCATTTAACACATAGTGAACAAATACATTATAAATTGGCTGTGATGAATGTCTGTGTTCGGCATGGTTATTTATTATGAGCTCCATTACATAAATTGGTTGCAGAATCATAACAAATGCTCCTTATTAATCTTACCTTCCCTGTGTCTGGAGAATGACTCGAGGCAATTATCTATAGCACAGAATTCAATTCCATTATTGCTGATGGACAAAGCTAAGCAGGAATCTCCCTGACTTTGCAGAGACATTATCCCACATTGGTTTACCAATGTTTGCTTCAATCCTTTTGGCCCTGGTGTGTTATATCCCAGCTTTTCAGCACCACACCATTAACTCCTATATCAAGAAATCTTCCGTTTCAAATAATTTGTGTCCTGAGATACAAATTGTTCAGAGACAAGAAACTCTGCCTTTATCCATTAGAGGATGCATGATGTAGAGGGATGCTAAAGATTTCTGTTAAGTCCACATTTTTAAATGGACTGTTCTAATTCATAATCCCTGAGCTAATCAGAATCAGCTACACTTTTTTAAAAAAATCATACAACTCTCATATTAAAAAGACAAAATGCTAATTTTAGGGAAAATTGCCCATAAACTGATATATTTTAAAAGATTTTATTAAATACACATTTTAGATTATTATAACACTTTACAAATGACAACATCAAAAGTGCTAATAAATTACAGTTTATATTCCTTTCAATTTCAATGGAAAATGCAGTGGCTGAATTTTATTAAGAGGCAGCTTTATGTAGTACATGGCTACAGTAATCTCAGATCAGTTTCACTGACCTTCAGTTTATTTCCTTGCACAATTCAAGGCCCCTAAGATTTGCCTTATAAAGTCCTAAAAATACAGAGGTATCTATTTCCATATGAGCCTGCCCATAATTTGTGTATGCCATCAGAAATGCTCTTAGGAGTCGCAAGCCCTACAAAAGATAGTTGATGATATTTGGAATGGAATCTTTTTGATATCAGCACCTTGATCAAGGAATTCTATCCTTTTGTTACAGGTAGTCCTCAACTTACAGCAGTTCATTTAGTAGCTGTTCAAAGTTACAAAGGCACTGAAAAAATTGGCTGATGACCATTTTTCACACATATGACTATTGCAGCATTCCCGTGATCACGTGATTTACATTCGGATGGCTGACAACTGGTTCATATCTATGACAGTTAAAGTCTCCTGGGGTCATGTGTCCCTTTTTGCTACCTTTTTGCGACTTTCTGACACACAAAGTCAATTGAGAAGCCAGATTCCCTTAACAACTGTGTTACTAATTCAACAAATGCAGTGAGCCACTTAACAAATGTGGAAAGACAAGTGGTAAAATGAGAACAAAACCCACTTGCCACATTTCTCACTTAGAACATAAATTCTGGGCTCAATTGTGGTCGTAAGCTGAGGACTACCTGTATTTGATTATTAGCAGTATGCAAGACTAAAACAAAACCCACACCTGATCACCATGACTGTCAGATTACCCAGTACTGATATAAAATTATAGTACCATTTTTTTCTCGTCCTCTCCTGTAACTTGCTCTTAATTTAAAATTGTTTTACGGAATTAGAAAATGTCAGCAACACACTCCCCCCCCCCGAGGGCTTTCAGAGCAGAGTTGCAAAAAATTCTGAATCTAAAGTGTGTAAATATTGAATCCAAATCTTTGAAAAAAAATGTAACAAAGAAGCAAATCAATCTGGAAGTGCTGGCACACAGAAAGAATTGTTCCGCACCATTTCAGAAGTGAGAAAAAATGGGAAATAATTCAAATTATCCTTCTGGATATGAAAATAATTTCCCTTAAGATACATTCTTTTTTATAAACTGTGTGCACTCCAATAGAAGTCTAATACTTTCTTGAAGTCTTCTGCAACATTATCTACAATTCAGTGGTTATTTCTTGCTATTTTCAAATTTTAAATCAGGATTAAATTGCCAGGACCGGGCATGTTTTGGTCCTCCATCTTTTTTTTTACTATATGTCTCTAGAATTTAATTTTATTTACATTCATCAGATAGTGAAAATCATAGTTTTCAGGTTGAAATGAAGGTCATCACATTTCATGTTTTTCATGTTTCCATTTGATTAGAAACCTAGGCCTTCAACACCACTCAACTATACTTGGTGCTGAGCCTTATTGGTTTGGGAGTAAGTGAAGACTTAAGCTTAAAATTGCTTAAACTTTTGACCGAACATGGGTGACATCAACTTTATTTTTGCAAGTTTTATTATGATGATATATGGCTTTAAATTTTGAATTTTCAGACAGGTTAATCAGATTTATAGATATATTAAATTTATTTAAATTATTATATATTAAATTATATATTAAGATTGAAACTATCCTGGGGTTACAGTCCTTTAGTGAAATAGTATAAATAAATGAGGTGGGGGAATGGCATGGTTTATGTATTTAGAATATTAATCTAGCTGCCTACTTCACAAACGTGAAACTGTGGCAGTCTACAGCATAACAACAGTTAGAAACCCCATAACAATCTAAAAATAATCAAAAATAAATAAACAGATATAGATAAGTCCAAGAAAACCAGAGAACAAACATTATTTAATCTCATAAAGCCACATTTCAGGCTTTTCCTGGAATCCCAAGCCCGGTTGAAAAAAAAATAAAAAGCATGTTTTAACTTTCTGGAAGTATCACCAAGACGGTGCTAACCTCATCTCATTAGGAATGTTGTTCCGGAGGGCAGAGGTCAAATCAGAAAAAGTATGGCACCTTGGTCCCACCAGATGGAGTTTCATTGTAGATGGGACCTATACAACCTTCCTGCCTGACCTGGTGGGCCAGGTAGATGTAATTGGGAAAAAGCAATTCCTTAAATAAGCTGTTTATTATTCGTGATCGAATTTGGGCAGTTACCAGGAACAGAGATTTAGTCTTCCGAACTTTTGTACTCATACTGGAGCACATCTTCAGCAGTGGTAGGTTTCAAATTTTTTTAGAACCTCTTCAGTAGGTGTGGCCTGCTTTGTGGGAGTGGCTTGCCAGCCATGTGACCAAGTGGGAGTGGCTTAGCAGTCATGTGACTGGGTGAGCGTGGCCAACTTGCAAAATGTGGTGAAACTCACTTAACAATGCTCTTGCTTAGCAACCAAAATGTTGGCTCAGAAACTCTGGCATTTGAAGCACGCAAGTCTTAAAGCTGTCAAGTTACAAGACCCTTGTACCTCTAACCCTTTAGAAAAAAAACCCAGGGGTGTTCAAACTTGATAGCTTTAAGACTTGTGGACCTCAACTCCCAGAATTCCTCCTCCAGTCATGTTGGCTCAGGAGCTCTGGCATTGAAGTGTGCAAGTCTTAAAGTTGTCTAGTTATAAGACTCTTACACCCCTAACCCCTTACAAAAAAAACCCCAGGCATGTTCAAACTTGACAGCTTTAAGACTTTAAGGTTTAGATAGGACTCTTAGAGATGAGCAGGGAGATTGGTGAGGCAGCCAATCAGTGAGCGGCGGGTGGGGCAAGCGTGGTGCGGATGGGCGGGGGGAGGGAGCTGGTTCTAAACGGCATGGAGATTTGTGGAACCTCTTCTATAGAAGAGGTTAGAACTGGCAGGAACCCACCCCTAAATTCTTCAGGGAACTTCTCTTTATTGGAATACATGCTTTGGGCTGTTCCGTGAGTTGTGTTTATGTGGTGCCTTCCTATTGGCTGAATGGTGTGTTGATGGCTGGTGATTGGCTATCATTTCCTTGTGCTGCTAAGTCCTCAGCTCTGAAGTATTTGATAAACTGGTGGTAAATCAGCACTCCTGTTAACTGATAAGGGACCCATTTCCCAAGCTTCAATTTAGGCTGATTTAGCTCTTTGACTGTTCTTGTTTTAGCTTTATTTTTAAATGCTGTAAACAATCCAGAGTTGCTATTATGAGATAGATGGCTGTATAAATTAAAGAACTACCAATCAATCAATTAGGTTTTTCCAATCTGTCCTGCCATCAGATACATTGAGTTAACAATTCCTAAGATTCACAGCCATTTCCAGGTTATAGAAGTCTTATTTTGCACAATTTTTGCACAATTCCCAGCCATTTCCAGGTTACAGAAGTCTTATTTTGCACAATATAATAATATTTTTACTGACAAGAAATAACTTGTTGCTAGTATTAGGATAACTGATCAATTCTCATCACACATCTTATTGCACCAGTACTTATGCCTATCCAGATGTTTGCAGTTAATATTTTGAAAACATTTTGTACAGACACATCTTCTTTTACACCTCTGTAATGACATGTATATATTGGGTGGATTGAAAAAACATAATGGCTTTATAAAATGCCAACATAAGGGGAAGTATCACTAAAAATAAATAAAGAAATAGGATCCATATTTGTTCCTGAGTAATTAGATTTTTAATGCAAGTATAATAAAGACTTTAAATTGTAGTATTAATGTATCATTTAATAACACTTTTTGTAAAGAATGAAATAGCAAAGGTTTTGTAAATATGCAAATATTTGCAAATATATTGCAATTGGTGATGAGAATGATTTTTTAGTAGAAAAAGTCATATTTCAAATGAAATATCCTGTTTTACACTTACATTACAATCAATAATAAACTTAATACTAGACTAAATTGGAGGATTATTCTGACCTAAACTATGGGCAGAATGGTTACAAAAATGTTTACAAAAGAGAAGACAGAATATGCAAACATATACTGTGGCAACATCAGAATTAAATCTTTGTAAAGACACTGTATGCAGATTTAACTGAAATACTCCTTTTCTTTGAAATACATTTCAAAAGCAAATTCTTTTTATTTAAAGAATGAGAACTGATGTGTATGTGGGAAAAACCAGGGAAATTTCCTAGTGTGGCACTAAGTCTCTTTCCTATTTTGATTGGCTATCAGGTATTTTGTATTCTTGCTTCCAGAATTCCTAGCCAACAGAACTGTCGATTGGTTTATTCTGATCAATAAGTAGAGAGAAATCTTCACACCACCCATTTGATTCTTTTGAACAAGAAATACCAGAGGCTAAATGTGTGATCTATAGCATGTTAAGTCTGCAGCACCCAAGGCCTTAGATTTCATATAAAGGCAAGCTTTTTTGTGGTCCATTCTCCCAGCCGAATATCCTCTCAAGCTCAATTTGCCATGTTTTATTTCCCTCTATAGCCTTGTAAAGGGGGGGATGTTCCATCTGAGATCTAAGCAAGTAGAAGAAGGAATCTAGTAGAGATTTATTTTCAGGAGAAATTAATTATTAATCAAATAAATATAAGCTTTTAAAGAAAGATTACTATTTGTTACAAATATTTCTCTATACATTTTCTGGTAAGTTCATCCAATGGTCTTTAGAGTTAACAACAATTCAATAAAAAGATTTGCATTCTCCATTATTTGTTTGATATACCTTTGTGTGTACAAAGAATAAAGGAAGGGGCTTAGCACACAACCCTGGGGGGCTCCTGTGCTTAGTATCAGAGTAGAAGAATGGTGAGATCCCATCTTACTGACAGTGGCCTATCTGACTTACAACAGTTTGTTTAGTGACCATTCAAAGTTACAATGGCACTGAAAAGAGTGACTTATGACCATTTCTCACACTTATGACTGTTGTAGCACCACGTGTTCAAAATTCAGACACTTGGGCAACTGACTCATATTTCTGATGGTTGCAGCATCCTAGGGTCATGTGATCCTTTTTTACGACCTTCTGACAAGCGCTCAATGCAGAAGCCAGATTCCCTTAACAACCATGCTACAACTGCAGTGATTCACTTAACAACTATGGCATGAAAGGTTGTAAAATGGGGCAAAATTCACTTAACCAATGTCGCAGTTAGCAAGCAAAATTTTGGGCTCAATACAGAGGTGGGCTGCACTTACCTTAACAACGGGATTCGCTGGTTGTGAGCGCGCACTCACTCATGTGGTCTCCCTTTGGGAGAGAAACGGAGCTATGAACATGTTCCTAATCAACTCCAGCAGCTCCAATGAGTACAGCAGGGGTGGCACGGATCATAGCTGGGCATGCCAATGAGCCAAAAAGTGAGTTATAAATGGAACACATAGCACAAGGGCAGGTGGATGTGCCTAGAAAGCAATCAGAGCTAAGGGTTTGCACGAACCCGCTCAACAGGGGTGGGTTCCAGCTGCTGCTACTGCTGGTTCGCTCAGGGACGTGCTGCATGCACAGAAGCAAAAAACAAGATGGTGCTGCCTACGGCACCACCGAGAGAAGCGGTTTGGGGGCATGGCAGACCGAGTTACTACCTACTCGGCGAAACCGGTTTGAACCCACCTCTGCCACGCAACCATGCAGCAGCCCACCAGTGGCTCAATTGTAGTTGTAAGTTGAGGACTACCTTCATAACACTTTCTTTCAAGCAAAAGGTAGTAATAATGGGAGTTTAGGTGATGATAAATCACTCTGAGGAAATGGAAGTTAATGTGAATGATACATTTTTTGTTTCATGGAAACAAAACAGACATACAGACATGTCAGTGCATTACATACAGGAAAAACAAAATACTTCGCTTTAAAGAAATGTATAATAGGTATGAAACGTTGCCACATCTTTTCTTCAGATGCCTCAGTAATAATCAAAGACGGTCCTAAAAAAGGAGAATCTGGATAGAGTAAGAGTAATAAGCAATTGTTTACCAATAATCAGCTATTTGTATTAATCAGCTGTTTGTGTTATATTTCTTCATCTTTCTGCAGAGCCAGATAATTAGCTGTTTAGTGCTAACAAGTGATCTGCTTGAACATTACATTCTATCACATGTAAAAGTGCTAAACAGCCAATTAAATGCTGGTGGAATATACAGTCAGCTTGGCAATTAAAGCATCTGTATAAGAGAGATTTGCATAAATGAACTTGTGTTAGATCATTTTTTTCTTTTATCTCTTTTATTTCTTCCCTTTTAAAAATCAATCTGAGCATGAATCATGGTGAATCAAGCTCAGTTATACCAGTGGACAGCCTCTTATCCTCAGAGAACATGTTTTAAAACTTTTCATTTGCTACAGCACCTTTCCATGCTTGTAAGTACATATCTAATACTTTAGATATGTACTTTAGAGGGTTCAGGGCGTCTTCTAAATTCACAGCTATTGGTTCGGACCGGATCACCTGAACTGGTAGCGGAAATCGCGGGTGGCATCCCATTTAGGCCATTTTTTTCACCAAAAGTTCATGTGCGCATGCATGGAGGTGGGCGCTCACATTGGCGAACCAATAGGGAAGGTAACCACCCCTGATTCACAGGCTTTTGGGGCTTCTTCTGCATGAATTCTGGCTTGAAAGCCTACTTCTTAGCAAAGTTGTATCAGCCTGGAGCTTTCCAGATGTTTTGGGACTAATGTTGTTTTTTAATATTTGTCTGAATTCAGTATGATTTCAGGGAAATGCATCCTCAGTGGAACTGAAAGGCACCCGAAGGTAGAAAGTTACTTCCAAATTGACATTCCTGTGGGTACTGAAAGCTTGTTAGAAGACATAACCAATAAAGAATAGCTTGCATATTCCTTATCAATTGCTAGAGTAGTTAAAAATTATCAGTAAGTCTTCTTCAGGGGTTGATGGAAGAAAGGAAATGTGTTGCCTCAACTTCCACCTCTCAATGTTACATGGAAAAATGCTGACATTCATTCAGCATTGGTTGAAAGAAGCTGTAGCGTTAATTCAGGAGAGCATTCTGAGCTCAGACTTGAGGAAAATAATGACATGAATGCTATAGTGCAAGAGGGGATAAAGTGGCTGACTCTACAATGCTCATATCGGACATCAATATTTATTATCTATTTAGTGTTTTACTTTTTTGTACCTAGATGGTTCTTTCATTATATACTATAATTAGATTACTAAGGTAAAGGTAAAGGTTCCCCTTGCACATATGTGCTAGTCGTTCCTGACTCTAGGGGGTGGTGCTCATCTCTGTTTCAAAGCCGAAGAGCCAGTGCTGTCTGAAGATGTCTCCGTGGTAATGTGGCTGGCATAACTAAATGTAAAAGGTGCACGGAACACTGTTACCTTCCCACCAAAGGTGGTTCCTATTTTTCTAGTTGCATTTTTATGTGCTTTTGAACTGCTAGGTTGGCAGAAGCTGGGACAAGTAACAGGAGCTCATCCCGTATGCATCACTAGGGATTCGAACCGCTGAACTGCTGATATTTCGACCTTTTGATCAACAAACTCAGCATCTTAGCCACTGAGCCACTGCATCCCTATTTTTTTACTTGCATTTTTACATGCTTTCGAACTGCTAGTTTGGCAGAAGCTAGGACAAGTAATGAGAGCTCACTCTGTTATGCGGCGCTAGGGATTCGAACCACCAAACTGCCGACCTTTCTGATTGTCAACTCAGCATCTTAGCCACTGAGCAACTGTGTCCCTCTATAAATGAATAAATCAGTCAATCTTATTTGTGTAAATGTTTTACATATTCACATTTAAATTGAACAAATTTGTATACCTTTCTATGCTTTTGTGAAAACAAACAACATGAAAATTTCTATTTTCACAGGTAATTTTCCAAATATTGTACTTCCATATACAGTACCTTACCTTAATTATTGAAATTTGAATTGATTTTCTTTAAATATGCACATTTTAGCATGCACATTCCCCAAACATATGTAAGTTTGTGTGCCACATTCATTTTGTATACATCTTCATATGCAATTTTTGAGCCATAATCATTTTGTTCAGAGGAAGAATACCATTGGTGAAAAAACAAACAGTTTTCTAAACTTTTGTCTCAGATGACCTGAATCAATAATGTGTGTTCCTCTGATTACAACATTATTGGAGATATTTGTAATTAGCAGACTTTTAAAATCTCATTAACTCAGTAGTTGATGAGGTAGAACAGAAGATCCCTACATGCTGCTGGAAGAACTAAAACTGCTGTAAATGAATCAATTGGCTTCAAAGGGGTACTAAGTCATCATTCCCAAACAAATGGTCTATTTTGCAAGACTAAAGGAACATTTCTTTTAGTTTAACAACATGCAGTTTTACTGGAAAGGAGTTAAAATTGTGATTATGATACATACTCACTTTAATCAAAGCCCAGAACATGATGATATAATTATAATTAATGGTTTAAAATATAATTAATTCAGTAGGAGAATAAAAGAAAGCAACCATAAAATTTTAATTGACATTCAAACAGTCAGAGTTATAACAGAAATAGTAAGTCAAATCTAGCCATTTCCTTATAACTGTAGAAATAGAGCAGAATTTAGCAAGCTGCCTAGAAGTTTCAGTTGAGAAGTCGGCTGATGGAAAGGTTGCATTCTCCTTGTTTGATCTACAAGGCTGACCGACTAATAATTATTCAACCAAGGTGCCAAATTTTATAGAATTTGTAATGGAACGCATAAGTCTGTCCCACTCACCTCCTCTGGCAGGGCTAAAGACAGTCATGCAAGAGTTTGTGGGCAGGGGTGGGCTGCTGTGGGTTCGCACAGGTTTGGGAGAACCTGTAGCTAAGAATCTGCCCAGTTCGGAGAACCAGAAAATCCCACCAATGGGTGACCCCTCCCACCCTGCCCCATCCTACCCATCCCACCCTGCCCCTCCCCTCCCAGGAGTCCCCCCACAGCCCATTTGGGATGCCAGGTAAGTACAGGACCTGTGCAGAGGCTCGGGGAGAGTGAAAATCAGGCCTCCCAGAACTTCCTGGAAACGAGCCCGTTTCCAGCATCTGGAGCCTGGGGGAGGCTGTTTTCAGCCTCCCAGAGGCTCGAGGAAAGCCTCCAAAGCCTTGGGATGGCAAAAACACCCCCTGCATGGTGCAAGAGGCTGACTAGGCCACACCTACCATGGCCATGCCCACCCAGCAACTGGGCAGAAAACTCGTTGATACAATTTTTGAAGTTTATTCCTATTTGTGGGCATATCTACTTCTAAACAAAAGAAGGAAAAGCTCTAAGTCTTGCCATAGAGAATGTATTCAGTGCAGGTTGGCAGGATGTTTATGAGCAATTGCCAGTGGTGAAGAGACTTCTACACAAGCTACCTTTGCAAGTATTCCAAACTTTCTGGAAGTTGGGATCAAGAATCTGCTATTTTAATTCTATAATGTCTCTATCAGAACTCAGTCAAACTACATATGGGATTGAGAGATCATATTTAACATCCACAAATTCTTTTGTCAAGAGAACATATAGGTAGTATTCTTAAGAGTAGGGAAGGCAAATATCTCTTCATAAAGACTATTTTTAACCAGAAGCAAATGAAGCAAAATGTCACGTGAGTCTGAAGAGAGATTTTGCCTGCATTTAAGCACAAAAAGTATGTTGGTGACACATGGAAGAACTCAAAAAATAGCTGTAATGAACTTGGAAGGGACTACTTTAATTCCAAGGCTCTCAAATCTTTATAAGCAGCAGATCCTTGAACAGACTGCTCAACTTCTTGGTTTCAAACAGGTTTAGGGCTATCAGGACACAATAATAAATATAAAATTGCTTTGGCAGATTTGGGGCTCATGCAAAAGCAGCTTTCATCTGCTTCTTTTACAGCAATAATATTTGAAAAATAACTCTCAGTTATTTGAAGTCTTCGACTTGTTCAATATTGATGCTGTTAATCTTTCAGCTATAGCTGAATTTTGCATGTCATTTATTGAACAAATACTTAGAGTAGTTATCATTCTCTTTTCCTTTACTATAAAACCTTAATCAAGTGGAGCTATGCTAAGAATGAGAAAAGCCAGGAGCTCCTTTTTAGACAAGAGACAGGATTTTATGGCATTAATATAAAAAAATAAAAAGGGGACCTAAAATACTTATTTTGGAATTGAATCAAGGCAGAACAATATCTGGATATATCGCATCTGACCTGCATAAAAGTATTCTCATATAACATCATAATGAAGTACAATAATTGGTAGTCTATGGAGAAAATTGTCAATTTCCCTCAGTTTTCCCCTTAGCATGGAATGAAAAGCCACCCTTACATTATGCTTTGAAGTAAGGACTAGTGGCAGATTAGATATCCATGCAAGTAGATCTGTGAATAGGGACAACTCTGTGGTCAGGAATCAGATACTGACTGATTAAAATCTCTAAGGAGGAAGGACAGATTGGGGCACTGCTTACTCTGCACTCTGGAAGGCTGCTCCTTATGAGGAGAACACAGTATCTTGTGGTTGATTATGAATTGAATGACTTGGGACCTGAGAGATTATTAATGTGCTCTTAACTGTTGTGCAAACTTTATAGATATATGACCAGCAAAAGCCTTGCTTTCTTAAACACCTTTGGATTTAATTAATGTACAATTTAAGGGAGTTATTCAGAATGGCAGGCAAGAACAAACACTCTTGGTGAGTTGCTTTCTTTTTGCAATTAAAAAGAGGAAAAATAGCTTAACTTAAAGGTAACTTAACCACAAAACTCAATTTTAAAGGATTTTAAATTAAAAGCAACAAACTTATACAAAGTTATTATTCAAGAAAGTTTTAGATAGATAAAGGAGACAGTAATTTTAGAAAACATGATTTTTTTTCCTGACAAAAGTACTTCTGAAAATAGTAAATTTAATCAGACAAACTGCCAGACCTTTTTGTGAATACTGATGGTTTATTATTAAGGACAGTAGATAGTTGGTATATTTTAGAAGATAAGGGAAGGGTATAGGTTTGATGATTAGACAGGATAGATTAAAGAAAGAAGAGATGCATTATATCTTGTTTTTTATACCTTTTTCTGTATTCTTATTACACTTTTACTACACTTCTGTTATTTCTTTATTATCTCTGTTTCAGTTTAGTTTGTTGTAGTTCTTAGTATTTTTCTTAAAACTTTTAATAAAAAATGTACAGGAAAGCCACTGTTAAATTAAAAAGATGCCTCAATGATTATGGAAATAGTTTACTGTTAAATGTTCAAGCACTCTGAAGTCTGCTTGCTTCTCTGCAATATAATCTTGATACGTTATAGCATTGTTTTGTATATGATTTATTTTGATATTTAGGGTTGGCTGAAATGTAGCTGGCCTGGATTTATTAAGTTAATTATAGGCTGGGATTGTAATAAACCAATTCCCTTCCACTCCATTAGGTAGGCATCTGAAAGCTGTGGTCGATATGACTAAGTAGAGAGGATTGAAATTCATTGCTCAACGTTTCTCTCTCAGTTTTACTTCAGCAATTATAAAAATAATTGTAAAATTTAAAATTTTAGAAAAACTTCTGGTGATAATGCAAAAAACCCAACAACACCCCCCCCCCCACTCCCACCCCTGGTGCTTACCTTATTGGCAGTTCTGAAATATTCAAGCTGTCTCCAGAAAAAGATTCAGAAATAACTTTTGGGTAGGAGTACAAAGTTACCTGAAGATTGTAGTCTTCTTTATTTACTATATATATTTATTTCTGTCATCTATATGCCACTAAAATCAGTATGGATCCCTGCAGCTCATAACCATAAAACAATATGGGAACCAAGACAACACTATTATGAAATTACTGTTGTAGAACCAATCTGTCTCCACAGGGCTCCTGATTGTGAAGAACAAATAAAATACACAATTTTGTCTCAACAGGATTCTTCGTTTAAGCAAGAACATGTATGCAGGAAGATTCCCATAATTCTTCTTGATGACCATTTATTTAGGTCAGTTCCCAACTCCCAATCAATATTTTTAGTCCTCCAATTGCAAGGTCAGAAAAAAAGAATGGTATCAGAAATAGGTTAGTTACTATTAACTAGTGTTAGCAGTGGAACATACAAGTACCTACTAGATCCCTTCCAATTCTAGGATTCTATGTTCTATAATCATACTGCCTAAAGTTGTTCCATTTTGCATATCTAGGCCAGAGCAATATTTCTGGAATAAGTACATATATTATTATTCTAAATTTTATAACATACGATACAGTGGTGGGTTCCAGATCCCATTGCAATCGGTACGGTGCAATGGGGCTGGGTGTCTACCATAGGAACGTGTGCAGCAGGCACATTTATACTTACCACCCACAATGCTGTGCAACGCCCCCGTGATGCTCCAGCTGCTTGGCGGAGCATTGCGCAGGCGCCGTATGCTCCATGCGCGTGTGCAGAAACCCCAAAAACTTCAAATACGAGTAAGGAGCACAGGCGGGCAGGTGGGCCCTCCGGAGCACTGTACTGGAATGGTACCTTGTGCTCCCAGCAGGCACCGGTACACCCGTACCGGGGCGTACTGGTTGTAACCCACCACTGTATGATACATTATGATACAGTACAATACAATTTCTGCTATACTATCTACTAATGCTATGCCATGCTATGCATTCTTACAGTAGTTTTCAAATAAAACAATCTGCATGGTTCAGAAATCTTCAATGCATCTACAACCTCAGTAGTATAAAATAAGCAAATGAATCACTTAGGAAACTCAAAACATAAAGAAGAAAGATTAGACTTATTTGGATTAAATGATTCAAGACTGATTCACACCTCCATCATGATCAGCCACTCTATTATTACCTTCAGGCTCACAGGATAAAATATGACCAATGTCAGGATAATGCCATGTGTTACAGGGTTGACTCTTGTGACCAAAAGTCACCTCCTTAAAGACACTGCTAGATAGAAGCACCAGAGCTCATATATTACTTTCTCTATGCCACTGAGTCCATTCTGTAGTGTCAACTTGGAGAAAAACCATGAGCAAAATGCCACCCTCTTTTGAGGCTAAAAATAAATTTAGACTAGCAACACCTCTCTCTTTGAGCAGCAGGGATAACAGAAAAAGGCAGTAGGGTAGAAGGGAAGAGCAGCCCTTCAGCAGGCTAAACAAGTGTTCAGTGATACCCCAGCTCAGCAAGATGGACCAACTACCCATTACCACTTGTCTTCTTTCTCTATAGTGCTCTCCTCCCTTTTATCTCACTCATATCTGTGGGCCTGCAAGAGATGTTTTTTTCAATACCCATCTGGTTTCAAATGAAAGAAACAAATACAATCCTTAAATGCTTCTCCAGAGCTCTGGTGGGGTGATTATGTTGGTGCCCAATGGTGTTCTCCAGCTTACCAATATTCATTATAACCATCAAATAGACCAGATGAGCCTGGGAGAGTGAGCGAAAAGGACAGAGAAGTATCTTCTGTTGAGTTTAGTAGGACCCGTGCCTTCGGGGTGTATCAGTAGAGGAAGGGGATTAAAAAATTCAAGACGGTGGGTACAACTACTTGATCAAAACTCCACTCATTTTGACATGAATGGGGTGAGATTTTAATTATACAGCTGCACCTGCCATTTTGTTTTTTTTCCAGCCCTTGTGCAGATACTCCTGGCATTTTCTCCATAATTGATACCTCAGTATGTTATGGAACCTCTTATTGTTCTTACCACTTTCCTTATTCATTTCCTCAGAATGCCTCTGCCTTTTAGGAAGCTTTCTGAATCTGACAGGAATGCTTTGTAACTCTCTATGGCTTGTCACGGCTCCATCCCATTTCACGGATATTATGGGGGGGGGGGGGGAGGCTGATAGGGGAGGTGGATCTCTGCCATGAAGTCAGCCCTTAATGGTGCTGCCATTTGTTTTACCCTGTTTCCCTGAAAATAAGACCTCCACAGAAAATAGGCCTAATTAGGCTTTCAAGCGCATGTGGTAAAATAAGCCCTCCCCCCAAAAATAAGCCCTCCCCGAAAATATTGCAACACAGCAGCAGCCACGAGGTGACCACGCTCGCTGCCTCCTGCACCTCAAAAATAATAAGACCTCCTCGAAAATAAGGCCAAATGCTTACTTTGGGGGGGTCAAAAGAAAGTAAGACCCCGTCTTATTTTTGGGGAAACATGGTAAGATATGAAGCAGTGTGATTTCATCACTCAGGCACTGAAAAGAAAAAGCTGTATTTTTTAAAAAAGGATATTCAGTAGAGAAAACAATGAATAATATACTTTCTGGATTTCCTGCTGTACTGTGTTCAATTAAAGGAGACCTTAGGAAACAATATTTAAATTCAATGGCTAACAACTGTTTAATTAATAAAGGGAAACACTTTGCAAAATTAAAAAAGTTATTTGAGATTGTTATGGCTTGTTTCAAATGCCCTGTGCCTTAATGAAAGATAAAGTAGATTTTTTTCATTTAATAACAACAGCTCATTGGAAATATAATATTGCCTTTTAGACCATTTTTGAACTAATAACCTAATATTTTACATTTTGTTTCATTTCTCATATTGCTGTGTAGAATAATTACTGACTTATAAAAACCTATATAAATGTATTCATTTGCCTAGAATGTATATTTTTATCACTTTAAAATTGATATTGGTTATGGTTATATTATTATTTTATATAAAAAGATAATAATTGGTTCTATATGCATAGTAACTAGTTAAAAATGAGCTCAGTTCAGCCATTGAATTCAAGGTACAACATACAATAATACTGGCTCCTTTCCTAAGCTATAATGAACCTACATTTTTAATATTTTCATTCATTTCGGTTAGGAATGGGCAATCTATAATCCTTCAGATTCCTCCCCCCCTCTTCCTAGTCTTTTCCCACAAATGCAGGCACTTTAAGCAATTCCAATGCAGAGGGTGAATCTCATAGGTTTGGTATGGAATGCACCTCTCGTGATGCGTGGGAGAGTGTTCCTTTTACCACTATAACAATGTAAGGGGACCCTTTGAATTCAGCAACTATTTCTCACTTATATATTTTGCCTTAAAAACCAGATCCAGCAAGGAAGCATTTCAAGTACTGATAAGAATTACTGTAAATAAAGAGACAACAGAAACATAGAAATGTAGATGATGCTTTCAACTCTACCAGATTTTAATTTTGAACATTTCATAGAAGTCAAATATAGATTTTAGCAGCTGGTTCTGATCCAGGAACCATTGTTCTTCTTAAACAGATGTGTAATTCCATCCTTTTTGTGTTAATATTTTGGATCAAATTAGTTTACCATTTCCCCTGCAACTGGATTAATCTTTTATCCTGTCAAATTAGCGAGCTAAGTGAATACTACTGACACAACAGGATTAGTGAGGACCCAGATTGTTGGGGGCAATATGCCGACTCTGTAAACCGCTTAGAGAAGGCTGTAAAGCACTATGAAGCAGTATATAAGTCTAAGTGCTATTGCTATTGCTATTAGAAACTGAATTAGTTTATTTGCATTAGCATGCTTTAAAAAAAAGTTGTCACATTATTGTAATGGGCTGTGAGGATAATCCTGAGAATAAAAGATAAATATCTTATAAAAATGGCCAAAGCAGAAATGGCTTGTAAGAAGATCCTAATTTTCTTTAGGATAAAGGCTGGGAGTGGGAAGGCCCATTCAGAATTACAAGATTCTGTTATTATAACACAGTTAAAAGAGTTTTAGAATTAATAATGTTGGTGTTCAAATCTCTTCCATCTTCAAGGACTGACAATTATATAAATAGAAACTTATAAAAGTAATACAATAGATTAACTCTGACCTCTATCTCTCAAGTTCCCCCCCCCCAAATTGGGATCAGTGTGGTGTCAAATCTTATGTCCAGTTATAGAATATTGTTAAAGGTGTTAGGAATGGTCTGTAGCAGATTTATAATAGATCCACCTATGAGAACAACATGGTTAAATACTGCATCCATAACTCTGCTGAGCTGTTTTGCCACACACCAGTTATGTTTGGTTGCCTGCAGTAGTGCCTTCTGCTCTTCATGTAACTTTTGGTTTTTTCAGTCATTTAGAAATGTGGCAGCCAAAACTAATCAGAAAGTTATTCCTGCCTTCATCCACAGCAGTTGTAGACTGATAAAAGACTTCACATATTCTTCCTAGCTACATATATGTTAGATATGCTATTTTGCTATGAGAGCTTTATATACTCAAGTCTTTTGAGAGTTCTTTTTTTCCCAATTGGTTTTTTCAGCTTCCATTTTGTTTTGTGAAAACTAAGGCATTACGCTTGAATAGTGGAATAGTGCTAGCAAGAAATGAGCTGGTGAGTTAATATCCAGTAATCTATATGTGCTTGTATTGATTAAATTAAAGGGAGCTGCCCCTAGGGAAATTTCAGATACATGCAAATAATTATTTGACAACCAACTTACCGCTCAGCCAATTCAATATCCTATGAGGATACTTTTATTTGGCCAATTTAGAAACTTAATTGGAAGCACGGACTACTTCTGAAGATATGGTATTGTGATTCAAAAAGATACAAAAGTAATATATAATATCTCTATGATAAGAACAATGAACCAGACCTTATAGTAGAGAGTTGATATAACATAGGTTAACTTTTGGAGCAAAAGAAAGCTTGTACTAATTGGTCTTGAATGAATCTTATCCATTTTTGAGTACAATGTTCAATTTGCTTCCTGTATATGTAATGGTAGGGAACCTTTGATTTTGTATTTATTTACGCATTTACTTATTTGATTTCTATCCTCCTTTATATACTAATTCAAAGTAGCTTACATAGCACTCTGTCCTCCTTTTTTCCTGACAACAAACTCTGCCATGAAATAGACTGAACTAAAATGCAACAATTGACTCAAAGCCTCACAATCAGGAGGTTGTGAGTTCAATCCTAGGTAGAGGCAGATATAGGGTCTCCTGCTTGGGTAGGGGGTTGGACTAGAAGACCTGCAAGGTTCCTTCCAACTCTGTTAATCTGTTAAATATAATCACCCTGCTAGTTAAGTCACTAAGTCAGCTTCTATGACTGAAGGTGGACTAGAATTTATTTCTTTACAATTTGGGACTAGAATTTCTGTTGCTGAGCAAGTCAGTGTTAAGTGAGTCATGCCTAATTTTAAGATCCTTTTTGCCATGGTTATTTAGCTATTCACTGCGATTGTTAAGTGAGTCATATGGTCGTTAAACAAATCCAACTTCCCCATTGATTTAACTTGTCAGAAGCCAGTTGAGAAGGTCACACATGGCAATCACCTGACCCTGGGATTCTACAGCCATCATAAATAAATACATGCCCGTTGCCAAGCACCCTAAATTTGGTCATGTGATCATGTGGATGCTGCAATGGTCATAAGTGCGAGAACTGTTTTTAAATCAATTTTTTCAATGCTGAAACTTCGAACAGTCACTAAATGATTGGTTGTAATGGGTTGTACCACAGTGGCTCCAAACTACACAGATGAGTTCCCATTCATGTTTAGTCAAGAGCACATGATGGCACTTGCTGATATACAGCCTACAGCAGCAAAATGAAAGGAGGAAGAGAAGAGACAGCAACAGCTTAAAGAGCTCTGTGGATGCTGGTGAAAGCTATCATTTATACCGCTATTGAATGCATTCCCAAGAAGCCATCATTTTTGCTTGTAGGTTTAGAATAATTGTCACAGTTTCATAGATTAGACCAAATTCAGTTCAGTATTATTTTTGTTTGAAAGTTGACATAACAGAATCTGACTTTTGAAATCCATGATGATCTCTTGCTCTCCTTTTTTCTGTATCATTTTTATAACATAAATGTATTTCCTGTGTTTTATGCGATCCCGATAAGCAGACATGCTGAACTGCTTGGTTATAGATTTATCTGCTATAGCATACAGAGCTTTCAATATTTGGATATTGCGATAGAAGAAGGAGTAAAAGAACAAATCAGAATGTCGTGGCCAGCATCTCTCATAAATTACAAGAAGAAAATAAGCGAGTAAATGACCTGATTAGTTCAGCAAGTGATTCAACAACATTGCCAGAATGGATTCAAGTCTCCATGTGGGAGCCATTCACTCTTCTACATTCCAAAATGTGCAATGCATACTCCTCATGAACAACTCAGAAGGGGAAACTGCTTTGAAAGCAAACCAAAACCATCCTGCAGAACTATTACCATGGTTACAAATAACACTCATTACCCAAGAATCTATATGGGTATATGAGATAGACTTTTCAAGTCTACCTGATATGGCTTTCTCAGGAAAAATGACTTAGAGACACCAGTGCTTATTATTATTAATGTTATTTTAGTAGGCTGGGAAAATAACTTAAAAAGTATATCCCTAGAGAAAGGATAGCAATGTAATATTTTCCAATCTCTAACAGTGTGACCAGTGGTAAGAGAATGTGAGAATAGTTGCTTAAAGCATCTGAAAGTCACTAAGCTATGAGTGTTTGCCTTAGAGCAGGAGTGTCAAACTTGCATCATCACGGCAGCATCATGTGACATATAGGGACTTTCCTCCCCTTTGCTAAATCGGGCATGGGTGTGGCCCGCATGACACATCTGGCCTGTGGGCTACAAATTTGACAGCCCTGCCTTAAAGTATTGGTTTATCACTCTTGGGAATAAGATCACCATCCTTATTTTACAGAACGTCTCTCAACTCTATGTACAGCTGTGTTTCTCAAAGTTGGCTGAGGAATTCTGGGAGTTGAAGTTCACATATCATAAAGTTGCCAACTTTGAGAAACACTGACATAGAGGAGAAGAAGAAATACGGTAAATGTGGTTAGAACCCAGAAAAGCCTTCCTTTAAAAAAAGTGAATGCACTTTTTCATCAAGGTTGTGTCACGCATGAATTTTCTTTACCATTTTTATCCACAAATTGGATGCAGTTTTGTTTTTGAAAGAGCTAAGATTTCCTTTCTATGAAGCTCATTTGGAAAGCCTTGAACTAAATACGATTTCTCAAGCCAATCCCACCCCAGGAATCTATCCAGTTGAAATAACAGTGGTGGGAAATCATTGTATCTCATCTTGAAATATTTAAGAGAAAAAAGCTGAAAAAACAATATGGATATGAATTATTGCTACTATCCAAAGTGCTCTTTAATGTTCCTTTCAGTATTTTTGTGTCGCATTAAGTCTTCTGTCTCTCATCACTTAATGCAGAAGTTTTTCCATTTCACACACATTTATTTATCCTCCAGCCATACATTTCATTGATTGACTCCCCAAATCTCCAAATCTACTATTATTTGGATCTCTTAGACCAGGGTTGTCCAACTCCTGTGGGCCAGATCCGGCCCATAGGATGCTTAGATCTGGTCCATGGGGCTGCCCTGAAATCAGCAAAGAACTGGCCCGCATGGCCCACCTGAGCTCCATTTTCACTGGCAGAGGGTTGCAGGAGGCTGCCCAGGCTGAAAATGGAGCTCACGAGGGCCGTGCGCGGCCCATCCAAACTCTGTTTTTGGTGGCAGAGGGTTTCAGGAGCCAAAAATGGAGCTCAGGATTCCGTTTTCACTGGCAGAGCACTTGGGCCCCCACAGGCACCCCCAACATGAGTGACTTCAAGCTGGCTATGCCCACTCTGACCGCGCCCAGCCCAGCTCCCCCAAGGTCAAACACAACCCTGATGCGGCCCTCAATGAAATCAAGTTTGACACCCCTGTCTTAGACCAATAATGGGAACCTGTTAATTCTAATTCTCATTAGAACTGCTTTGGGACATAAACATAATGAATATGAAGCATGCAAGTCAAGGACAGAAATAGCAAAATATTTTATATATTTTTTTCTGACAAAGTTTGATATATTTCATTGGTATTTTTGCCTTTTTTAAAAATCAATGTCAGAGTTATGATCCACAGAATACATTGCATCTGAAGGAAGTGGAACTTGTAATTAACATTCTAAAAACAGTTCAACTTCCATCACAATCTGGCACACGCCAATTTGACAATAAAAAAGCAGTAAAATATTATGTAGGCATATTTATATGTTGCAGAACAATGAGTTTTGTGTTGGCACAAGTAATTATGATAGTAAATTGGATTGTCAAGAAGTCAGGTAACAAAATAGGCATTACAACCTATCACATCTCAGCCCCGAGGTAAACATTTTTGAACTTTTCATAAGTATAGATCTGTATTATAATGGGATGGTAAATATATAACCGGCAAATGAAATCCTAAGGCGCATAATAGTAAATGGGTTTTTCCTGAAAAATCATTTTCTCATTTGTCCAACATAAAAGAATAAAAATGATCAAGGTAGTCAGTTTTAACTCACTGTAAGCTTAGTGAGAAAATGAAAGTAATATATTTGTATGTAGGAGGGGCTGGTTCCACCTGCCTTAAAAGAGTTGGTGAACAACCCTCTTGTCAAGAGATCATAATTAGATCATAACTGTATTGGACAATTTTAATCCAATCTCCAACTTTGGTGGAAGGTATTGAGAAAGCAGTAAGCCTGCAACCTCAAAGTTTTCTGCAGGAAGTACATAAACTGGATCTGTTGCATTCAAGGGTTAGGCTGAGGCATAGCATTAACACTATTGATCTTTGATCTCTCATCAGCTTATGATATCATTGATAATGAGAGCTTTCTGAACCAGCTGAAAGGGTTGGAGTTATTCTTGTTCTTCTAAAGGCAGTACCAGTCAGTGTTTACAGAGGTGGTATTCAGCTGGTTCTGACCAGTTCTGGAGAGCTGGAAATGGAAATTTTTAGTATTTCAGAGAACCGGGAAATGCTACTTCTGACTGACCCTGCCTCCATCTATTTTATACCTCCCGAGTCCCAGCTGATTGGGAGGGAATGGGGATTTTGCAGTAACCTTCCCCTGGGGTGGGGAGGGAATGGAGATTTTACAGTATCCTTTCCTGCCATGCCCACCAAGCCAGGCCACTGGTAGTTAAATTTTTTGAATCCTACCACTGGTGTTGGAGTATGTTTGGGGGAAGAGTTCTAGCTCTACGCCTCTGCTTATAGTCTACTGCAGAGCTCAACTTTCTCCACACTCTTATTTAACACCTGCATGAAATGATACAATAACTTTATCTGTTGATACAGGGTCAAGTTTCATGATCATGTACATCTCTACCCTACATTATGTTGTTGAAGTGCTTCCCCAGTGACTGGAGGTTTTGCAGATCTGGATGGGGTAGAATTGGCGTCAGGTTTTGATAATGTGGTCAAAGTCACTGTTGACTTTAAAAAAAATGACCTTGTTAAAAAGTATATTAACAGAAAGAAAAGAAGAACAACATAAAACATAGAATCTAGAAATTTAGAAATATAATAAAAGTATAATTTTTCAATACTTCTTTACATGACTAAAATAACTACATTATATTGTTTTAAAAATCTGAAAATTGCTATGAAACTTTAAGCAAAATTGACAAACATCAGATACCAAAGATAGGATAGCATGAATTTGCATGAAATTGCAAACTCAGACAAATTCTGTGTTTACCTATGAGAAGTCTTTTCTAATTTAAAAACACTTATATATTAAGATTTGATATAGAGAAAAACCAAATTTTGGATGTACCAGAAATCCATATATTCATTTATACAATAAAATACAATACAATAGCAGAGTTGGAAGGGACCTTGGAGGTCTTCTAGTCCAACCCCCTGCCTAGGCAGGAAACCCTATACCGTTTCAGACAAATGGCTATCCAACATCTTCTTAAAGACTTCCAGTGTTGGGGCATTCACAACTTCTGGAGGCAAGCTGTTCCACTGTTTAATTGTTCTAACTGCCAGGAAATTTCTCCTCAGTTCTAAGTTGCTTCTCTCCTTGATTAGTTTCCACCCATTGCTTCTTGTTCTACCCTCAGATGCCTTGGAGAATAGTTTGACTCCCTCTTCTTTGTGGCAACTCCTGAGATATTGGAACAATGCTATCATGTCTCCCCTAGTCCTTCTTTCTATTAAACTAGACATACCCAGTTCCTGCAACCGTTCTTCATATGTTTTAGTCTCCAGTCCCCTAATCATCTTTATTGCTCTTCTCTGCACTCTTTCTAGAGTCTCCACATCTTTTCTATATTGTGGTGACCAAAACTGAATGCAGTATTCCAAGTGTGGCCTTACCAAGGCATTATAAAGTGGTATTAACACTTTACGTGAACTTGATTCTATCCCTCTGTTTATGTAGCCTAGAACTGTGTTGGCTTTTTTGGCAGCTGCTGCACACTGCTGGCTCATATTTAAATGGTTGTCCACTAGGACTCCAAGATCCCTTTCACAATTACTACTGTTGAGCAAGTTACCACCTATACTGTACCTGTGCATTTTGTTTTTGTTGCCTAAATGTAGAACCTTACTCTTTTCACCACTGAATTTCATTTCATTAGATAGTGCCCAATGTTCAAGTTTGTCAAGATCCTTCTGTATCTTTAGCCTATCTTCTGGAGTGTTGGCTATTCCTGCCAGCTTGGTGTCATCTGCAAATTTGATGAGTTCCCCATTTATTCCCTCATCCAAATAATTGATGAATATGTTGAAGTGTCCTGGGCCCAAAACAGAGCCTTGGAGTACTCCACTGCATACCTCCCTCCATATAGATGCAGTTCCATTGAGGACTACACATTGAATGCGGTTGGTCAGCCCGTTACGAATCCATCTGGTGGTGATGCTGTCTAACCCACATTCTTCTACTTTATCTAGTAGTAGGTTATGGTCTACCTTATCAAATGCCTTATTGAAGTCCAAGTAAACTATATTGACGGCATTCCTCTGGTCCACTAATTTTGTCACATTATCAAAGAATGCAATAAGATTAGTCTGGCATGATCTGTTTTTGACAAACCCATATTGGCTTTTGGCTTTGTTGTTATACATTCTGACTTCTTTGATGTCCCTGAAGATTCTCCTACGTGTGAGTATTTTATTGCATATTAGAAGGCTGGGCCTCCTCCAATGTCTTTATAAATATCCTTCCTCATTCAGTGTCTGATATTGCCATGTTTCAGTCTCTGATGTTACTATATTGACAACACGAAAGGCTTCTGTGTACATTTGCTTGAACATAAGAAAAAGTGTGGACAGAGTACAAAGTTTTTAGCATCTGAAAATTTTGAGAGATTTAGAAGATGAAGAGATTCTAGAGGAACAAAGCTGCTAGTTTACCTCTTAACCCTCTTTAGTCTAATCTACTTAGAAATTATTTGGCTGATACCTGCAGCATTCCCAATCTACTAGACCAAAGTAAAAGGATAGAAACTATTGGGAGAAGACAATCCCTTAGTTAACCTGATCCCAAGCCATGTACGGCTGTAAAGATGACAACCAGCAACTGGAAACAGACCAACAACCAATACAGCTCCCATAGTGGTGGTGTTACATGTGCTGTACATGTATAACTGGCACCATTAAGTACCAATGCTTAGACACATTTTGCATCAGTTGATGTATGCTACCTTTTCAACCTTCTCTAAAAAGGGGATGTTGGAGATTGGACGTAAATTGTCCAGATCAGTTGGGTGAAGCGAAGGTATCTTAAAGATGGGGAAAGCCATCACTTCCTTAAGAACTCTGATCTAACATACACATGGCAGAGGTAACAGTCACAAAGAGCTGTCTTCCTCCTCAGGTTCAGTGCGCTCAAATTAACTCAAGATAACCGAGTTAGACAAAGTCCCTGTGATCTCTACTGTATCTGGTTCCAGGCTGGATTTAAATGTAGAGAAAATATATGTGATTTTGTCTGTCAGATATCTGGCATATTCCTCACGGTGAATATGCAATTCATATACAATTCACAGTATAGAATTTCAATATTATTCCTTCCTAGGAGAGACTGTGTCACCTGCTACAGGGCTGTTGGATAACTATCTGCAGGTGCAATAAGAAGGGGAGAAATAATTATATTTTACCACCCTTACCATCACGAGATAGGCTCTAATAGCAGCTTTAGCTCATGTTCATTTGTCTTTGTTCCTTTTCTTCCACCAGTGGCACTCTAGATGTTTCATATTTAGAATGTGTTCTATTTCACAGTATTCTTTCAACACCCTTTTTATGTTCAGAAATATTCAGGGTTATCTATTTACATTTAGAAATTCTCATGTTACACAGATAAAAGAGGAAGTTTCACACATATTTCCTTAATCGATGGTTGGTAACCACAGAAATGGTTCAAAAGCCAATTACCTGTATCACCTCTGGGATGACTGCAGAGACATCATTAAGGCTGCACAGACCACTGAGTAGTTAATAAGAACTAAATTACAGAAAGAAGGAAGGAAGGAAGAAAATGCAAACTATTATAGAATAAAAAGGCTGAACAACAACGTAAATAGAATTCAAACATTCCTAGGCCAAACATATTGTATCCTGGTAATATAATTTCTTATCCATTTCAAGAGATAATTACTTAAACTTCAAGAGCTGAAACCAATGTAGTTGTTTTTTAGGTCTGGAAAGTTCATGATTTTCCCTTCTAATCACTGCTTATTCATGCATTATGGTCTCAATTTTATGTACTCAGCAAATGGTAATTATATAGTGTCATTTATTCTAAACTTCCACATGTACCATCTCTGATTGTTAGAAACGTGTCATGAAGAGAGCATTGTGGGCAACATTTCCTAATGCTGCTAAGGATCCTGAAACAAGAATGACAAATGCTACGACAAAAGTATTGCATGGTTAAGGTAGTATAATAGTATAATATGAGCAAACATTTGGCTGTTTACTTTTTGACCTTGAGAACTGAAGCCATTTGCTCAGAGTTTATGTAATGGTTCTCTCTAGTGTGAGCAAACATTTGGCTGTTTACTTTTTGACCTTGAGAACTGAAGCCATTTTCTCAGAGTTTATGTAGTGGTTCTCTCTAGTGTGAGAACCATTAGTTCTGCCTTACCAGTTTCAGAATTTATCATAGCAAGGAAAATCTTATTTCCATTATTCAGTAAGTTTAAATATAAAATTACAGGATGGCCCTGAAAAAGGAGTTTTAGTAAAATTCTCAGCAAAAAATTCTCAATGTAAGTGGTCTAGAACAGTGTTGGCGAACTTTTTCGGCACTGAGTGCTGAAACAGCAGCGTGCACACATGGAGGCAGGGGAGCACCAGGAATCAGAAGAGCAGCTGCCTGGTGCGCATGTGTGGGAGACAGTGACATGCGGTGAGGTTTATAGCTGGTGAGGCTGGTGACATCATCAGGAAGGCGGGGAATTCTTAGCGCCGGCCACGACTCGGTTTCCAGGGTCCTTTCGCGAGCGAGCTGGCAGGGAAACGGTAGCTGACGGTCCGAAAAGTCCGTCCTTTTGCGAGCAATTTCCCGTAAACTTGCCGTTGCTCAGTGCGAGGAAGGGAGCCGCTCGCACATGCGCATTCGCCCTGGAATCATGAGCTCCAGAGTCGGAACCCGACAGAAGGCGGGGAATGGGACCACATGTGCAGGAGGGAGGCTGAGGCTAGAGGAGCCTCCTGCACCTCCCTCTGTCCTGCACACGTGGTCCCATTCCCCACCTTCCTGAGTCAACATGAAGGGGACCACGGCTCGCGCAGTCACATTCCCCGAGGCTCCTCAGCACCTTTTCCCTTTCCCCTTTTTTTTCATGATGACAGCAGTGAGGCTCTGCCTCCCCTGACCGCACGTCCCTGGTGGGAGAGCTGGAAACCAGAAGAGCAATGGGCGACGGCTGGTCTGCCCAGAGAGATGTCTCTGTGTGCCACTTCCGGCATGCGTGTCATAGATTCGCCATCACAGGTCTAGAATATCCTAGTATCCCTTCAGAATTCAAGTGGGGCTGAAAACGATAGGCTCAGAGGAGTGGATTCTACTGTAAGGTAATAAAGTCCATTGCTATGTGAGATGCATTCTCTCTCTCCCCCCCCTCTCCCTTCCCTCCCTCTCTCATGCACACACATTCTCTCTGTCCTCATTTGCTTTTGCTCTTCTCTTACACTGCCTTTGCTGCTAAGCTCCTCTTTTAATCTGCCCTTTTTAACCCTAGCTGAAGTTACCTCCTTTTTTTCCCTCAAGCATTGTTCTCTAACCTGGCTATGAAAAAAAATCATTCCTCTTTTTTTTTTGCAAAATCTGCTCATAAAGAATTTTTAACAATTCATAAAGGATAGGAAATGAATAAGAGCCAAATTATAAGGAATATTTGAAGAGTGATTAACCCAGGCATGTCCTCTTTATTGGACGATATTGTCCCATGCATGTTACCTCATTACCACATCCATTATGACCTTTGGTTTTCTCCCAAATGATGCACTGCTATCCTTGACCACCAAAATATTGCTTACCAAATCAACAGGTAAAATGTCCATATATGGACATGCTATCGCAGTTCCTTATGCTTTTTCAAGCTATTTCTCTATTGGCTTAAATTATCTCAAAGTATCTGCTACATAACAATTCTGATTGTACACAAATGTGCATTCAAACCTAGAGATTCTACAAAAGAAACTAGATTTGATTGAAATATTCCTTTACTGCATACTTATAACTTGAAATTGTATAAATGCAAAGTTATCCTGTTTATTAAAACAACAAGCAAAAAGATAATTTTCAGAGATGAACTAACTGACTGGCTGATTGATTATATATGCTTTCAAGTTTCATGCCGTTTCAATTAAAGTTGTAAATGACCCGGGCAACAGTAATAACAATAACAACATAATAATATAAAAACAATATCTGCCTTAACATTTCACAATAATTCAAGTCATAATCATCTGTCATAATGCATAGCATCGTAATTCATCAGAACCTTACATATCCCAGGTACACATGACTCAGTTCCCATATTTTCCTGAACTTTCTAAATGTCAAAAGAAAGAATGATTATATTACATTTAGAGAGAAGGCATGAGTATTAATGACATGTATTGGATAGAAAGATATTCTACTAGAAGAAATCATTGTCTGATATAACCATGTTCCAAGCTAGATAATTCTTTAAAGTTTAACTTAGTTTAACTATAGTTTCTGAATTGTACTTGGGATACATCAACAATCTTCACACAATACTTACATAATAATGCCAAGCTGTTCCCAACATCAGATAGGCCATTGATGTTGCACTAGTGGTATTTTGTAGTTGTAGTTTGCATGCATAGTTTTCAAGCATAGTTTCATTTAAAGTATATTATGGTGATCTACCTTTTAATAGATGGATGCATCAAAAGGCAAGATTGTCTTCTTATCAAAGGATGAAACATGTTCTACTTTGGCAGAGATGTCATGATATTTTACAATTATAATTTGTATTTTATATCATAATATATGCTATTTATTAGCTATCCTGTGACTATTGATATTTTATATATAAAGTACATTTTCCTTTTTCATAGTCTGTTTAGTTTTTAAAACAATATTTTTCTCTTTCTCTTCTTTTTTTAAGATTAAGAGTTATTCTGTTTATCATAATTGTATGGAGCTTTTTGTGTGTTTTGGTTTTGTGTCTATATTTTATGTTTTGCATTTTATTTCTAAATTTAAATTTTAATAAAGCTTCTTTTCAGGGGGAGCTAGCCATTTTTAAAAACAATTTATTCCCTGATGGGAAGGATGAGTCACAGAATCGTCTACAATGATGAAAAATGTCCTAGGCATTTAGCAAAATCACTTGAATTGAGTTAGACTGTGACTAGGCAGGTCTATTGAGGTGATGAAGGCAAGGTTTTGTGTAGTTAACTGGGATGAGTTTGAACCTTCTAGGAAGATGGACAGGATCCTTGGATTCTGTTAACCTAATCATTAGATTCCTTTCCCCTCCTGGTTAGGGAATGCTGCGTTGTTGGATTCATGCAGTGATATTTGTTCTGAGGAAAGGGCTGGTTCTCTCTGCTTTGGCTTGGTGTGCCTCTTCCCGAAGAGGCCTTTTGTGGCCTAACCACACTGGAAAATATTTGTTCAGTTCCAATCTTCCCCTTTTAGGAAAAGTTACTGGAATGTAGATGTTTATTATGCACCTCTTATTTGAGTAGCTGGAAGATATGGGGGACTGAATGGAGAGGAAAAAGGTAGACATTAACCAGTGGTGCGATTCAAATAATTTAACAACCGGTTCTCTGCCCTAATGAACAGTTGGGTCGGCATGGCTCGGTGGTCATGTGACCATGTGGTCATGGCCAACTCAACGTCACTTAGTTCGATGGGTGCTTCACCTTAGCTGTTACAATGTAATAAGGGTTAACCAGAGAGCAGCTTCTGTGAGCAGGACAATAAGGATAAGGCGAGAAACAACACCAGAATGTTTCCTTCCTGCCTTCCTTACAGGATTAGCCCTGTAAAGTTGAAAAAAACAGAATAAGATTTCTTCCAACAACCACTTCTCTGAACTGCTTTAAAAGTTAATAACTGTTTCTCCCTAATAGGTGAAACTGGCTGAATCCCACCACTGACATTAACCATGATAAGACTGAATAGCTGCCTGTGGCTGAGTGGCAAAACAGTACAGTTCCCTATTCTAATTTTAAGATCTTAATCTGCCAACCTTCCAACCAAAGCTATCCACTTTTCTCCACCAATTCTGTTCAGTTCTTCTAATACTCCATGTGTGAGGGTAGGAGAACCTATGTCCTCCAGTTCTCTATCTTCTTGATAGAGTTGGACTGCCTGCTAGCATTCCAACACAACTGTCTATATTCTCATAGTTTCCTAATCTTTTCATCCATTCCTTCTAGTCCAACTCACTTTCAATCTTACAAGACCAGACTAAGAGGCCATTATCAAAGTTGCTCAATATTATTTTATTGTAAGAACTTTACTAACATAATTTTGCAAGTCTAAATGTACTTCCATTCTCTCCCATTTTATCTTTCTGTGAACTAACTCACTTTCTTGGGCCAGGCTCATGCTGTTTTTATTTGAATATTTTCATGGTAGTAGCTCTTCCTCCTTCCTTCAAGGCTCTGCCCTCTACAGTCAATACAATACAATAGTAGAGTTGGAAGGGACCTTGGAGGTCTTCTAGTCCAACCCCCTGCCTAGGCAGGAAACCCTATACCATTCCAGACAAATGGCTATCCAACATCTTCTTAAAGACTTCCAGTGTTGGGGCATTCACAACTTCTGGAGGCAAGCTGTTCCACTGATTAATTGTTCTAACTGTCAGTAAGTTTCTCCTCAGTTCTAAGTTGCTTCTCTCCTTGGTTAGTTTCCACCCATTGCTTCTTGTTCTGTCCTCAGGTGCCTTGGAGAATAGCTTGACTCCCTCTTCTTTGTGGCAACCCCTGAGATATTGGAACACTGCTATCATGTCTCCCCTAGTCCTTCTTTCTCTTAAGCTAGACATACCTAGTTCCTGCAACCGTTCTTCATATGTTTTAGTCTCCAGTCCCCTGGTCACTACCCTTTATTCCTTCCATATCCACACAATGCCCAGTTCATGTTTTTAAGTGTCTCTCCTTTTACCTGTTCCATGATGTCACAGATTTTCTTGACTTTCAAAACTTTTTATCGAATTGCATTTCTGGGTCTGATGGCAGCCAATCCAGTTCTCCATTTTTATTCTAGTGGCTTTAGGAATTTAATTGCTAGCAACTGCAGATTTACCCATCCCCAGCATCTTAAGTTATTTCAACTCTGTAAAAGACAGCTTTGTTTTTTCCACTTCACCACCATCCTTGCTGCCTAAACTTTTCTAACTCAATATGACTCTGTCTTATCTGCATTTCATCTCTTCAGTTAGCAGATACACATCATGTCCAGTTCCACCATCAATCAAGTCAGAACAATCTCACTGTTCCCACTGTTTTCACAGTCCACCTTCATTACAAACTGTCATTTCCCCTCAAATCAACTGTGATCATCCTCTATTACACTCTAACCACCTTCGTTCTCAAAAATGGATCCTTATGACCTGATTTTCTCTTCTTTTAGTGCTTTTTCTTTTCAAAAAGTACCCCATTTTGGATTCATGGAATATGATTCATAGGATACCGAGCAAGTTTCAATCAGCAATATAACAGATAAAATACATAAAGATGTATTTTATGATGGGATTCCTAGTACCAATTATTCTGACTGAGTGAGAAATATGTGTGTAAAGCCAAAGATGATGAGAAGTCAAGAAAAGTAAAAGTATTTGTGGGATTGCCCTTGTGTCCACCCATTCCATGATGTCTGCAGGAGAAGCATACTAAAGGTCCCATTGGTTAGAATGTCCTTTAGCAGGATCCAGGAAGAGAACCTTTTTTGTCAGGGTACCTGCCCTATGGAATGCCATCCCCCTTGAGATCAGACTGGCCCCAATTCTGTAGGTCTTTCTTGAGGCCTGAAGACATGGCTTCTTCCTGTTCACAGGATCAGAATATTAGAGAGAGCCTCTGAAATGGTCGTATTGATGGTTTATTTATTTGACGGATCGATATTGTCCACCCCATAATTCTGAGTAACATCAAAGCATTTCTGTTGTTTAACTGTGGCTGTTCATTGTATATTGATTTTGTATGCTTTGTTATTTCTTTGTTAGCCATTCAGTCACTTTGATGATATGGGCACCATTTAAATTGTGTAAATGATTAAATTCAGAGGAAGAAGTCAGTGCAAAATTAAATGTAGGTCTGACTCAATACAATCAGCAATCAGATTTGAAAGAAAAAAGTGAAAGTGAAAGCTGGAGTGTTCACCTTATGGGGCTTCCTTTATCCAAAGATCTAGACCAGGGGTGTCCAAACTTGGCAACTTTAAGACTTGTGGACTTCAACTCCCAGAATTCCCCAGCCAGCTCTGCTGGGAGTTGAAGTCCACAAGTCTTAAAGTTGCCAAGTTTGGACACCCCTGGTCTAGACATTAAATCAGAGTAAAACTGGTTTCTTCCAAGTGAATGGATTCTGATCATGAACTGACATTTTATCCTCTAAATCTTCATCAAAGGAACAAACTGTTGATTGGCATAAGTATGTCAGATTATGAAGTCAAGCTCGCTTTAAGATTGCAATTAGGAGAAGCACCATTGAGTGCTTCATACTTTCTATCCAAAGAAGCAAACCTTGTCTAGTTGTATTGATTACTTGATTCTCAACTATACCTTACTATACCTTTTGCCCTGTTTTCTTGAACTTTTCTTGTGAATTGTCTTTTATATTCTTGAGCTTAGCCAGATCTTTTTCTCATGCTTCTGAATATGCAAATAACACTTATACAGTATACCACCTGTTCTGACCCCCCTTCTTCCCTCGCCAACACAGAACACACTCCGGACCAAAACTACTTCAACAGGATTTATTGCACAGACAGACAGACAGATCCTTGGCAGCAATCCACCACGACAAGACTCTCAGAACCCTCCGGCACAGAGACACGATAGCAGTTGTCCAGCATGCCAAGCTTCCAAGACAGAACTTTCCGAATAGTTCCTTTGTAGACTTCTGCAAAGGGCGTATGCACAATCAGTCCTTTTATAGACTGAAGAGGAGTCTACTTATCAGCAGCTGAGAGCCTTACCGCCGGTAACTGCGCCCTTGCTCCTTGCGCATGTGGGCGCGGCGGTAACGAGCACCTAAGAACTCCCTGCTGATGTCTGAGTCACTGTCCCGTGACTCCTCCCCACTGCTCCAAGGCATGGCATCAGGAGCCCCCCTCCTTTGGCTCTCACCGCTGCTCCATGCCTCAGGCGCCTCCTGGTGGCCGACCAGACTCTCTGATCCCTGCTCAGAGTCAGAACCCTGCCCAGGGTCCTCCTCATTCTCCAGAGCCGACTCATAGGGACCCTCGCTGTCGGAGTCTGGTGGCAGCTCCAACGGCTCCTGCTGGGCCACAACAACCACCTATATTTCATTTCCCTCCAAACCCTTGTTTTAATGTTCTACCCAATACCAGCTTTGTAGTATACACTCCTTTGTCAGGGTCCTACTGTACATTTGACTGAATGGAGGCTCTCCATAAGCATGGATGCCATAATGCATGAATTCATTTTTCAAGTGCCATGCAACTATTGTAGGTGGTTCCCCCTAATTACCTATGTATTTAAACAATATTTGATCTTTCAATATCTCTACCATTGTCTCTCACCCACCAGATTTCCTTTTCTGGGCCTACCCATGAGGCAAGAACCTCAAATTGGTTCTTATTTCATTTTGAAAAATGTATTTCACCCTCAGGCAGATGAAGGGAATCTGGAATCAGTGACTGAATCATGAATTGATGTGGGAATGGTAATCATAGCCTGAAAAGTTGAGAACCAAGCTACAACAACCTAGATCTTTTCTGGATTTTTTACTTTGTCCTTCCCCATCTCAAATTTCCTTGTCCTATCTCTTCTTACTTTCCCCCCTTAGGGAGCCAATTTTGCTGCTCTATTTCAAAGTATATATAGATTAAATAACTGATGTCAAATAATTGCTCAATTTGAAGAGAAATTGATATCTTTTGTATAGCTTTACAAATGGTTTTTTAAAATTTCTTCTATTATTCTTTGGTAGAGGGCAGCTTCTTCATGACTCACAAGTTGTTCCAAGTTTGTGACATAGAAATGATTAATAGGCACAAATGGTGCCAAAAATTGTACAGATTGTAATGCTTACGGATGTGAATCATTTCTGTGAAAGGCTGCAGAGAAACATTCATGATAATGAAACAGTCCGTGTTATGGGGAAAGCAGCCTCAACTCTCATTACTTCTAAGAAAACTAATGTTTGGTTATCATATTATTCTTAGTGGATTTTGGATAGCTGTCTGATCTGCAATATAAATTTCATTTATTATAATAATGGTTGAAATAACCACCAAGGGTTGTAAAGAATTCCTTCCTGACTTACTACTCTAATTTTCTTTCAACTTTTTTTTTCTCTTGAAATTTAATATTCATGTTTTCTTCCCCTTGGACCATTTCTTAAAATGAGTTCATCAAACCAAGATAGCCAAAACATGAATGAAAGTTTTTAGTAGAACATTTTATTAAAACACAATAAAGACTGTAAAAATTCACAAAAAAGGGATATATTATGTGTGTGAAATAAATCCCATAGGTTTCTTTTCAAATGCAGTTGAGGTGATGTGCAAAAATTGAAATGCATTGAAGCCCATTGAAGCATGGAACTGACTAACATTGATCTTGAAATATTTCTAAACATAGAAATCAGCATCCATATTTTGGAGATGGTTTTATGAAATTATATTTTGGAGAGTTGCATATAAGAAAGCATATACAGCATGCCAGTTTGGTGTATTGGGTAAGGCACCAGGCTAAAAACTGGGAGACTGTAAGTTCTAGTGCTGCCTTAGACACAAAGGCAGCTCGGTAATTTTGAGTTAGACATTCTCTCTCAGCCATAGGAAGGAAACAAGGGCAAATCACTTCTAAAAAATGTCCAAAGTATCCTCTCTCCATCTGAACAATTTGATTTTTTTCTTGCTCTTATTTTCTGTTAACTCAAGACTGTATACTTACCTAGTGATTTAAGTGTATATATGTCACTGTGAAAGACCGAAATCTGGTGAATGTCGACATTCACCGGTGAATGTTGGTGAATGTCGACATTCACCGGTGAATGTCGACACATACCAATTTCGGTCTTTCACGGTGACATATTGTTACTGTGAAAGTCTGAAATTTCAGCGTAACGCTTTCCTTTTGCTTTTCAATTCGCGGTCCTGGAAACTACTCGTTCTAACCGCGCAGGATCGCAGGTTTTTTTTTAAAAAAACTCCGCGAATAGAAGACGCTTAAAAGGAAGCGAGGAGCCGAGGTATTAGGGTAAGGGTATTAGGGTAAGGGTGTCGAGAGGATAAGGGTATTTAGCAAATGTTTCGGACATACACCAAGTGACTATGTGAATGTCGACATTCACCGGTGAATGTCGACATTCACCAGATTTCGGACTTTCACAGTAACATATACATAGTATATATGGGTTTCCATATACAGCACCAGGAGAAAAAATATGCATTTACCTGTTAGGAAAAGAAGATGGAAGGTATCCAATATACAGTATGTATATTTAATAGAAGATAGTTCACAGAAATTGGATAGAAGACCTCTACATATATCAAACTGATTGCATTTATTCTAATTCACACGTGCTTAGGAAAAATAAAAACCAACAAATTCTTCATTCATGACCTTTATTTTAATAATGTATTTTGGGATTATGAAAACACTAGATTATTTGACATAGGGAGGGCTGCTTGTCATAGGGGAAGCTGGATCCAACTTTGGATATCCTGTCTCAAGCCTGCTGGAAACTCCCAAGCCTCTTGTCTCATTGAAAATTAGATATTGTAGCAGACAAAAGGATCAGATTGTATGATGTGTTATAAAAGGATCAATCAAGGTTTTAGTGCCTTCAGATCAAAAGCTCACTCGGTTCCCAGATAATGGCCTCCCCTGTCAACACAGGGAAAATACACATCCAGTGTTGCCTGGTCGGACCAGTTCAGATGAACTGGTGGTTGTGATCACTGGCTGGGCCCACCCATCTGCCCTGTGCTATCCATTCCATTTATAACTAACTTTCTGGCTCGTTTCCCCCACTCATGCTGTCCACCTGAGTTCCTTGCTGCACCTGCTGTACTCTCCAGAGCTGCCTGAGTTGATTAGCTGCATATTTGAAGCTCCATTTTGGCCCAAAGAGGCGTGTGCGAGCGAAGCGCATGCTCACAACCAGCAAACTGGTTGTTCAGGTAAGTGTAGCCCACTTCTGTACACATCAGCCTGGATCTGCCAAAACATAATAGAAACAATGGAAGAAAACAAGAAAGGGGAAAGGAAATGATAGGAAAGGAAGGGAAAGGAAAGGAAAGGAAAGGAAAAGGAATGAAAGGACTACTCTCCTGCTGGATTCTGGATGAAAGTTTCTGCCTTCCAATCTCCCTAGGGTGGACAGTAGAATTTTTCTGCCCATGGTTAATGCATAACGTGTATCTTTGCTATTCTTGCTTTCCTATGTATAAATCCATCATTCTTCAAAATTGTTGCATCCTCATACCATTTTAGCAGGCATGCAAATTACTGTCATATTCAAGGTGAAGCTGTTCAAAATGAACAGCTTTCATTTTCAATGTTTCCAGCATTATCTTGACAATGGCTTTCTTCTCTCTTGCTTATTTGCCCTTGTTCTTACAAAGGACATTTTGCATGAGTTTCACTGTCCTATTTATCAAAACATAGTATAATCACTTTTGAATGTCTTTAAAAGGCTTTTACTTTAAAAAATGATTAGGACAACATATAATACTTACGACAGAACTGATGAAACTAATGCATCTTAAATGGAAACTTGTGCATCCTGTTTTTATAGATGACAAAATCCTTTGATCTCTCAGAGCAGGGGTCTCCAACCTTGGCAACTTTAACACTTGTGGACTTCAACTCCCAGAATTCTAGGAGTTGCAGTCCACAAGTCTTAAAGTTGCCAAGGTTGGAGACCCCTGCCCAAAGAGAATATATAATGGCCACATGACAGATGGCAGAGGTGCCTACTTTGAAGAAGAACATTTTAACGTAAGTTTCCATTAAAATTTATCAAACTGTTATCTCTGGGACACTGGATATCATTTTTGCAGGGCAGAAAAAAGAGATATACATCTTCCTTCATATTATCACAACCAATTGGGAATAAAAGTAGATATAGTAGTATACTATACTTCTTTGTTGGGACATATTAAGAGAGTGGGGTGGTTTGGAATTCTGTGACTTCCAAGCTTCCCTCAATTTCCCCCCTAAACTGTTCCTTTCTGATTTCTAATTGGAACCTTGATGCCAATGGCTATAATCTTCCAAAAGTAGATTACCCAATAGATTTCTCCCCCTGAATATGGAGCTTTTGACATAACTTGAAAATGGGACAGTAAATGCATTGTACGACCCTTGAAGCAGATCATACTAAGGAATACAGAGATGCAATCAGGATGCATAGGTTTGCAAACAAAATATCAAAAGATCTGATTTCTGCTCCAACAGAAATTAAAGCAGTTTCTTCTCCAGAATCCTATACTGCATGTCTGGGTGAACTCCCATCACTCGCTTAAGCTTCTGTCTACCTAACAGTTCAAAAGCATATTTTATGTGAGTAGATAAAATAGGTATCACTTAGGTGGGGGGATGGCCTGGTACTCAGTACAGGTGGTCATATTCCTGCCTTCTGAACTTTCCCAGTTGTGGTGCTCATTTGTGTGGTGTCTTTGGGGAGGGAGGGGCCCCTGAATGACACTGCAGGAAGAGCCACTTGTCTTTCTTTCTGGTGCAAAGCCAATTCTCCCTCTTACGGGACACCATAGGAAGTGCATGAGTGTTTTCTACAACAGGGCTGATACTTTGGCAGTCAAACTCCTACTCTGCAATTGCATTGCAGTCTCCTGGCTAATGTAACAATGCCCTACAATAACAACAACAACAACACAACCAGATGAGCTAATTCTAATTTATTTTAAGGCTATATTAATATAAGCATACAAGTCTGAAAGTATAAATATCCCACTGTCACTTTTAACAGCCTGATTAATTAAGTAATGGCGTGTGGTCTGCTGTCTCTCTTGTCTGATAATAAAAACTAACAGTGAACAAACACACATAGAAATTCTGTGAATTCTGATACCCTTTGAGCCAGCTGATCCTAACCATGGAGTCTTGCTATGGTTAGGTTCCTGCATGGGTCCTGCAAAAAAGAAAAAGGAAAAAAAATCTATGTTTCCTCTCTTCAGCTTTTCCTCTTTTCTTGTGTTTTATAGGTTTGCAAAACACAAACTTTTGTTAGGCTCCTAATTAACAAGAAATTACCCAGTGATTCCAAAGAAAGATATAAGGATAATTGGCATTATTGCAAATTATTTTATACTACCATAGTTTTCTCAGCTTTACTAGATAGACCAAACAGGGAACACGGCCAGATGCAATGGTATGTGAGAATCATCTTGAGAGATGCAAGGAAGAGATGCTGCAGAATGTCTTCTGCTGGCTTCTGCTAGTGAGACACCAAGTCCTCTGAACTGAATGAATCACCAGACACACTTGTTCATTGCTGAGATGGTTTTATGTGGGACAATCATACTATTATGAATGAATCACAAACTGGAACCTGCATTGTCTTTATCAGGAGGCTCTGGCTTCCTGATACATAGAGCTTTCGTGTCAGAGGTGGGTTGCTACCGGTTTGCACCGGTTCGGGCGAACTGGTAGTGGTATTTTGGCTTTGGTCACAGAACCGAAGTGACCCAGGCTGGCCATGCCCCCGAACTGGTTCCCCAGTCGCTGCTGCCATTGCCAGCATGTTTTTTAGTAATTTTTGCATGTTCTGTGCATGCACAGAATGATTTACACACAACTGTGTAGGTGTGCATGCGAAGCAAACCGGCAGCAATGCCGGCAGCAAACCACCCCTGTTTCATGTCATATAGTGGAAAAAATGTCTAACCTCCCCTCTTTGTTCTCTTGTTCGAAAAGCAAGTGGCAGCAAGGCATACTGAGAAACAAATTGCATAACAATGGTCCTCTGTTGGGATTCAGAATGGCATTAAATATTTACCCCTTCCTCTAGGCTGGTAGATGGAAGAAGGCTATGTACAATAGAAGGAATGTGACAAATTGGACATAGTTGTGGGAAAACATAGTATATTCAACAGAGATATATTTATATTTATAATTTCTTTTTTTGTATTTACCTGTTTCAACTATTTTAATTGTTTTGATGATTGTTTGTTGCCCAGGACCAGTGTTTTGAGATGGGTACAAATTGAATGAATGCATGAATGAATAGATGAATGAACAGATGAATGATAAAAGAAACAAAAAAGAAAGATAAATAAATAAATAAATAAATAAATAAATAAATAAATAAATAAATAAATAAATACAGCTTGTGTTAAATGGAAGACAGGTAGAAAACTCAAGTGAGATATCAGGTATCAAGCTTGTCTGTTTTCAGCCAAATTCTCTGACAGGGCAGTAAGGGCTGTTACATAGAAATAACTACTGTGTTTCCCCGAAAATAAGACAGGGTTCTATTTTCTTTGACCCCTGAAATAAGCACTTGGCCTTATTTTTGGGGAGGTCTTATTATTTTTGAGGTGCAGGAGGCGGCGAGCATGGTCACCTCATTTCTGCTGCTGTGTTGCAATATTTTCGAGGAGGGCTTATTCTCAGGGAAGGGCTTATTTTAGCCCATGCGCTCAAAAGCCTGGTTGGGTTTATTATCTGGGGAGGTCTTATTTTCAGGGAAATAGGGTACATTTGAGGGAAAGGAACTATGTACATCGCAGAGCTGAGAAAAAAATGTTCTATAATTTGAACTGTAAAAATTTAGGGTTCCATATAGGCATTCAAAAAATCATTATCTCTCAGTGGATAACATTAAGGAATTCTAGATTACTGACTGTAGAAGGACATGATTTATTGTTGGGATGGCATGCTTTTTTATGGTACAAGGGAACTAAAACGCAGGGGTATTTTAGAAGACACTACTGTGGGAGGCTTTGTTATTAAGTTGGAAAAAGATTAAAAGGCAATATTATTTAAAAATTCCAGTTTGGCTATCAACTATTGAAGCTTTTTCATATCCAATAATATATAAAAAGGAACAAACAGTTAGATATGGGGAAATATTGAATGCAGAAGGTGAACTTAAATCTATGCAAGAATTGGAACAGAAAGGAGTAAGGATGAATTAGTTTTCAAATGTGCAAATACAATCTATGTCAATGCCTAAGGCGTTTTCATGACTACTATCACCTTGAGAAGGGGAGGGAACTGCCATGCATACTTTTGGCCAGAGTAAAAGTCTCATATTTCTGTACTGGGATGTGAATGCGTATGTCTAGAACCCTGCCATAACGTCCTCTTGGAGAATGTGATTGATGACCTCAGCCAGAGGGGACGGGGCACAGGGGTAAAGGTCAGACACCATTAAGTGTGATTTAGTTTCAGCTGCACAGAAGTCTGTGCCAAGATGTTAGTCCTAATAAATGAATGGGGTTTTTTTGAACCTTGTCTCGGGGCTCGTAAATTAATTAGGGCAACTCTTGGAAACTTAACAGATAGCCGAAACTGACTTTTAAAATATTTTTTTCCAGGTTTCCTGAAGCCCGGGTCCTCCGAGCACCCCCTCCCCCAATGTTTGGTTGCTTGGAGGGAAAATCAGGCAACAGAAGATTGATTGCAGCTGGAGGTATGTGGCAAAACTCAGAAGCAGAAGCAAGAGAAGATAAGTACTGGTGGAAATTCCCTTGCCCTAGTCCAAAGCCCCAGATGGAATCCCGAGGGAGTGCAAAAGAGCAACGGAGGGAGGAAGTGAGGGGTGGGACATCTGATCTTGTTGAAGGGAAGAGATGCAGACTGGAGCGCAGCCCCCCCATCCTGATGGAAGGAGAAGGAGCCCAGAATGGCAACCAGTGCCTCTCCCACACAGCAGGCAGGCTGCCAAGAGCAGGCAACCCCCTCCCTCTCTCAGAACGAGGGGTGAAAGAGATGACCCGCCATATCAGGCACAAGCATACCAAGGCCGACAGGAGGCGGGGGATTAGGGCTGGATGACCCACCCCAATTCAGGGAAAAGTTTGACGGAGACTCAGACCAGCTAGCTCTATTCCTTAATTCAGATGATATCCACCTAGAACGCTATGGGCACCTCTACCCATCCCCCAGAGCCATGGTGAATGCCATCACAGAGGGTCTAGAGGGACAAGCAAGGGAATGGCTAGCAGCCCTCCACAAGAGGAGAGCCCCCCAACTGCAAGACATAGATAACTTCCTGCAACTGCTAGGGGCCAGGTTTGAGGAGGTGGAGGAGGACCCATATACAGAAGAGGACCAACCAAAAGCAACCAAAAGCAGAGGGGCTGCCCCATCAAAGAGCACATCCATGAATTTAGGAGGGTCATAGGAAGGCTACCTCCTTTACCAGAGCGGCTGCTGGTGCATTTTTTTTTCAGAACAAGCCTGGACAAGCAAATTGCCCAGGTAACTGCACACTGTGACATCCCAAATCAACTCTCTGAGTGGTTCTGAGTAGCAACAAAAGTTGACCATGGGCTGCGCACTAACAGCATGACAAAGCAACCAGGCACACAAGAGAGAGGTCAACCCAACCTGAAACCACCCAGCCGGGAACCACAGAACCACAGCAGGCTCTGAGACCAGCCCTCCCTCGAAGTCGCTGAAATGCTACAGATGTGGGGGGATGGGCCACATGGCAGCTGCATGCCCAACCCCAGCCCCAAAACCAAGCCCAGACCCACCGCCCAGGGCACAACCAGAACGAGGGTTCAAACGGACCACCAAAATGTCCGGGAAAGCCCTCCAGGCTGCAAAGGGTCGCGGCACCAGTCCTCTTTAAAGAAAAAAAAGATGGAACCATGAGATTGTGTGTGGACTTTCGAGGGATAAATGGGGTGTGCATACACAACCTATACCCCTCCCCCTCATGACGGATATGCTATCTCATCTGGCCAAGGAAAAAGTCTTCACCAAACTAGACCTCAGAGAAGCATACTACCGAGTACGAATCAGAGAGGGAGATGAGTGGAAAACAGCATTCAACTGCCCCCTAGGGAGCTTTCAATTCAAAGTGATGCCTTTCGGACTGCAGGAGGCCCCAGCAGTATTCATGCAGTTAATAAACGAGGTGTTTCACGAGCACCTCTACAAGGGGGTCCTTGTCTACCTAGATAACATCCTTATCTACACAGAGACCATGGACGACCATGTACCACTGGTCCGCCAAGTACTGGAGAAAGTACAGGCAGCCAACCTATACGTCAAGGTATCAAAATGCGAATTCCACCGTACACGGTTAGACTACCTGGGTTACCGAGTGTCAAATGAGGGAATAGAGATGGGCACAGCAAAAGTGCAAGCTGTCCTAAGCTGGCATCCCCCTCGCACCCGCAGACAGCTACAAAGCTTCCTAGGGTTCACGAACTTCTATAGGCAATCATCCCCTCCTTTGTGAAGATTGCCAAACCCCTGACAGACCTCCTGAAGACAGGGAGCCCAGGAATGAAACCTCATCCGGGACAACCCCATGGGACCTAACCTGCCAAGAGGCGTTCGAGACACTAAAAGAAATGTTTGCAAAGGAGCCAATACTGAAGCATCCTGACCCTGAGCAACCTTTCGTGATTCAGGCAGTTGCCAGCGATGTGGCAGTGGAAGCAGTGCTACTCCAAAGAAACAACCAAGGAAACTTACAACCCTGTGCCTACACCTCCCGCAAGCTCACAGACACAGAGAGACGATGAGCCGCATGGGAAAAGGAGGCTTTCGCAGTGAGATGGGCTCTGCTAACCTGGAGACACCTGTTGGAAGGGAGCCAGAAACCATTTGAAGTCTGGACCAACCACAAAAATCTGGAGGCACTTAGGACCTCACGGAAACGATCACCCAAACAAGTCCAAGGGGCTCAATACTTCAACCGTTTTGATTGGCCAGAGTAAAAGTCTCATATTTCTGTACTGGGATGTGAATGCACATGTCCAGAACCTGCCATAACGTCCTGTTGGAGAATGTGAACTTGTCTCAGGAGTCGTAAATTAATTAGGGCAACTCTTGGAAACTTCACAGTCTAGATATGACAAAGATCATAAAACAGAAGGTTTTTATGACAAAATGACTGAGTTAGACAAAATTCTGACAGGTGCTGATGAAAAAGTAATTACAAAGTTATGTGGAGGTTATTAGAGGTTAAGCTAGAGGAAGAACAAGTTAAAGAACTTACGATAGCTTGGGGGAAAATATTGGACATGTGATTGAATTAGAAAAGTAGCAGAAATTGTGGTCTCAAAATTATAAAATGACAATGTCAACAGCATATAAGGAAAATTTGTATAAGATGTTTTACAGGTGGCATCTACCCCCGACGAGAATAGCAAGAATGTTCAAGAACAAATCGGAAAAGTGTTGGAAATGTCATATTACCATATGTGGTGCATAGAAGCTAAAAGCTATTGGACTAAAATCCACATATGGTTGGAGAAAATGATACAAAAACACATAAAGCAGAGATTTTTTTTATTGGGAATTATACCTGAAATATACAATAAAGAATTAAAATATTTGATTGTAAATGTTTTAACAGCAGGTAGAATTGCATTTGCAAAAAATTGGAAAAATGAGAAAACACCAATGCAGGAGAAAGTTATTCCAAAAATAATGGAATGTGCTGAAATGAGTAAATTGACATTTGAAATTAGAGAACAAGAAGATGAACAATTTTATAAAGTATGGAATTTGTTCTATCAGTGGTTAGATAAAAAACATGGTAATGTAAAATGTTAGAGAATCTTTTTATATTGTAAGAATAATAGAATGATATAGGTGATACTATAAAGGCATATTTTTATTAAATAGACTAAGAATGATATAATAGAATGTTGGTATATATATGAATTCAATACTTAGAATGTTTTGTTCAAAATGAAGGAATAATAATTGTAGCTAAACAAATGAAGTATATGATAAAAATGTACCTATGTATATCTGATGGATAATATGTGATTTTTTTATATAACTGAAAGTGGTGATGCACAAAAGCCTGTAACCAAACGACATGCTATATGTAAAATGATGAAGGTTTTATGTTTTGTGTTTTGTTTGTCTGTGTTTGTACAAAAAGAAAACTTTTACAAAAAAAATCATTATCTCTCATAAACTACAAATGCTGACAGACACAATCACAAGCAAGGGTTACTTTAAAGAAATAATAAAAATAGCAGCATATTTAGGGGAGATTAATGTTTGCTGATGTATAACACTTTAAAAGTTGAGGAGATATCACCTCCCCCCTCTCCAACATTCCAGTGAGATTTTGGGAGATATAGTGTTAAATATTGATTCAAAAAAGAAAACAATGTATGGGGCACATTCTTCCATTAGAATGTGATTTTGTTGTACCCATGGATGCAAAAGAAAACTGTAATTTGCGATTTTCGAATCAAAACACTGTGATTAATGAAACTACAATCTAGTATGATAGAGACAAGGATATAATTCATGGAATCCATTAGCAACTCTACTGAAATGTTTTACGGATCAAAAATTGCATAAAAAATATGAAGACAAAAGAATAGATTACTTCAACACAAAGCTTTTCCCCCCACAATTCCAAATATCAAATAGTAAGAAAGGACTTTCGTAAAGCTTTGTGATTGTAAAGGATTCTACTTCCTCCCATTCCCTCAACCTTTAAAAAAATCTGTATATATGCAGGATCAGTTTGTGGGACCTGTTGTTTCTAAAGAAAAAGATATAATCATGAGGATCACATTGGTTTTTATGGAGTGTGCACTAGTTACTTTGCCTCTGTGGACACTCTGAAAGATGCAGCTTCAGTTACAGATCCTTGAATAGCACTAACAGAAGAATTCACTTCTCAATTACCCTTTAAAAATCTTTACCTTGTTTTCTCTTGGTGTACATATCAGAGAATTTAATCAATAAAAAAAGGAAAAGAGAGAACAGTGCAAATAAAAGCCCTGAATATGCAAAGCCCTTTGCTTTCTTTGATTGCACTGCTAAAATGCATTTTTGTTAAGAGCTTTCCTTGGAAGACTGCTAGGCTTTTCCTGCAGGAAAGCCAAAAGCATCTATATTCATATACAAACGACTAATTCCCTAATGAGCTGTGAGGATAATACCTTACTAAATATTTTTCCAACAGACCAAAAAGAGATGCTGATAGCAGAAGAAATGAACATTTCCTGTTTAATGGAAAAGGAAAGGAAAACGGCAGCACTGGGGGAAAATATGTAGAAATGCATTTTGCAAACAGTATAATTAGATATAGGGTTGTTACTGGGCACGGTGGCTATAAAAATCAAGTAGACAGCGTATCCAGTCCAGAACTGGTGAGATGCAAACAGGTCCATTAACATAAATGCTATGGAAACATAAGACATAATCCATTGACAAGTTAATGAGTCATAACAAATCAATGCTTTTTTATTTCAATTGACTATGTTTCCAATATTCAATTACTCTTTTGATTAAAATTAGGTGCATTTCTAAATGGCTGCATCTACATTGTTAACTGTACATGTGCCTTCTGTAATAAACTGGTGACATGGGAGGGACAGCTGTAAGCTCATAACCATTTCAATCACTCTCATGTATGGGACACTGATTGTATAAATGTCTTTGAGATATTTTGGGGGCAGGGGAAAATTATTTTGTAAGGACATCAAGATTGAATTTGAATCCTATATGCAGAGCATATAGGAGTTGGGGGTTTAGGAAATTGTAGATAATAAGAGGTGGGGTGTTGAGAGGATATACTTCAGCAATGCTAAGAATTGGAAACTGTGCTGTGATGTCTCATGGTTATAAAGCTTGAAGAAGCACAGTGCCACTGTGACAGTCTCTGGGATGATCAGAGAGGCAGAACTGTAGAACAGCTGGGATGAGAACAAGAGCTATCCAGGTCTGTTGGTCTGAACCCTTTGATGGTGGCAGGAGCAGCAGTGGACTCTTCCAATGAGCTGGGCTTATAGTCATGCTGCTTATCAGTTCTATGGCAAAAACGGAGACTCCACTGCTCAGCTGTTGGAGATTGGCAGACAATATGGTAACAACAATCCATTTGGTGTGTCTTCTCCAGATAGCAGAAGAAACAGTAGCAGTGAGATCTGTGATATAAACCAACTTCTGGACTACAGTGATATGGTGTAGATGACTGGGCGAGGTCTGATTTGGCTCTATGTTGGTCAGTGATCTCCTGCTTTCTCCAGGAAAAAGTATAGTTAGTGTCGATGGCAACACAAAAGATTTCTATCAAAATCTAGGCTTTATGGGTGCTCAGATTTCTCCTTCTTCCTACTCCTATTTAACATCTATATGAAGCTGCTTGGTGAGATTAGTATGTTGATAACACTCAGCTGATCTCTGCCATGCACAAACCAAATGATGCCATCAAGTGCTTATTATCACTTATAAAGACCTATATGGTGTGGAGGCAGGCTATTTGCAGGACTGCCTGTTTGTTTCTCAATTGTTCCTCCTTTCCACATCAGAGCCAGCAGAGAGGACATGCTCAGGGTTCCTTCCATTAAATAATGTCACATTGTTAGAGTAAGGAATCATGCTTTTCTGTTACACTGCCGACCACATGGTAGATACTCTATGATCCTGATAGCATAACCAAGGATATGGCTGTTTCCTGCAGTTGGGCTAGGGTGACTTCATGAAATCAAAAACAGAAAAAGCAGCATAATATAAAAAGCCCAACAGGTATAAGGGAACAGTGAAAAACAACACACCCCATCTCTATGTCACTTACAACTAAGAGGGGCCAGGCCAGTACCCTAACTCAAGATCTTAGGGAACAGTCACAGTTTTCATGCTTGCTTGAAAATGTGTGAGGTATCTCCACTTCTCGTTGTGCTTTCTATTCTCCTGGTTGACAGTTGAAATAATACAATAGTAATGAATTAGAGGTTTATTTTCAACTAGTAAAGCACTCTACTGCAAAGCATTCCTTACCAGATACATGAAATGTCCACTTCCCGCCAAACAGCTAAATATAAATAGAACCACTTCAGTGTTCTAGTCCTACTTTATACTTAGAAATAAAAAGTGCCTAATTATACTTGAATGGCATTCTTTCTCTCCTCCCTCCCTCTCTTTCTCACTTTAGTTAAACATCTGGCTGGTGAAATTTGCTCTCCCTCAGTTTTCCCACCGAGACTACCTGTACCTCTGAGTGGTCCTTCCTTTACTACAGCTGTTTCCTTCAGACTGTGCCCACCTCCACTTCAGATGTCTTACCCAAGGTATCCCACAAACAGCAAAGACTTTCAGCAATGCAAAATTTGATCCACCCAAAAGTAGTCTTCATTGCTTTTTCCTAAAACAATGAGCTTCAACATCAAAAACTGTCTAGAATCGTTTGTGATTTCCAGCCATTAAACCTCTTGCTTTCTTTCTAAAAGGTTCTTTTCCTCTCCTCCTCCTCCTCCTCCTCCTCCTCCTCCTCCTCCTCCTCCTCCTCCTCCTCCTCCTCCTCCTCCTCCTCCTCCTCCTCCTCCTCCTCCTCCTCCTCCTCCTCAATTCCTCTTTTGAAGATTTCATCTTTGCCAGCTCAGCAGCTACCTTTCTTTCCACTTATTCCAAAATGAAACTAAGTTACCTCTTTCTGCTTCCACTAATCTGGTAACCAGAACAGATGGCCTTCTTTTGACTCTCTTAGTAACTACATGTGAGGATGCGAAAAGTTCATGAGTGAGAACAGGCTGTTACACAATCATTGGTAATACACAGATACTATTTGCCACTTTATACAATACATGTTTGGGGAGATGTCTAAAACTGCACTGCACAATTCAGAAACGTTTGCAGTCAGAAATGAAAATTGGATGGTTCATTTACATGCATACATCAAATTGAATTGTCCACAATTCTTAGAAATGACAGGGCCTAAAAATGAAGACTGTGAGGCAATCACCAAATGGTGTTTGTAGACTTATGAACTTAAGTTCATAATATGTCCCAGTGACATAGATTTGTACTGTTTAGATTAGCTTAAGAATACATTTGCACTGAAGTTTTTCTTGTAGCTATATAACTAAGACATAAAATGGGAATTCAGTCAATCAATTTTTCAATATTCTTTAAAATGAAGCAAGGGAACTGATATCTTTGAAGCAGGGGTGGGTTCCTGCCAGTTCTAACCTCTTCTATAGAAGAGGTTCCACAAATCTACAGTGTTGTTTAGAACTGGTTCCAGCTCCCTCCCCCCACCCTTACGCACATCATCAAGATGAAGAGTGAGAGGAGGAATTCTGGGAGTTGAAGTCCATAAGTTTTAAAGCTGTCAAGTTTGAACACCCCTGGTTTTTTTTTCTAAAGGGTTAGGGGTGCAAGGGTCTTGTAACTTGACAGCTTTAAGACTTGCATGCTTCAAATGCCAGAGTTTCTGAGCCAACATTTTGGTTGCTAAGCAAGAGTGTTGTTAAGTGAGTTTCACCACATTTTACAAGTTGGCCACGCCCACCCGGTCACATGTATATGCGTATATGATGCTAATTCACAATATGACGAGTGAACTTGTGGAGACTGGCCAGCCACCTTGTGGATTGTTTAAATGAAAGCTTCCCCTATACTTGGGAAACTATATGGGTTAGATGATCTTTGTGCTCTCTTACAACTCTGCAACTTTATAATTTTAAAATATTACAAAATCTTTACTTTTTTATCCCTCAATTCTCTCCCATTTGTGACATTATTCAAGAATTTTCACTGCTCCTTTATCCCTGGAGAACATCAAGCTCTTCAGCAGTTAACCTAAACTGCACTAGCTCCTGAAATAGGACCATAAAAGCAAACTAGAGAAGGAAATCTATGAACAAACATGGGTATCTTGTGAGGCAGGCCAATCCCTGGAAGGAGATGGCAGGCCCAGGGAAAACTATCCATACTACAGCCATCCAATAACACTTGACTTCTTTGAGATTGGGAAGGACCAGAAACAGAAAAATGTCAGCTGCTGTGTGGATCCTAGCGTGAGCAACAACCTACTATAGTTATCAGTCCAAAGCAATATGGATGGGAATTCTGCATCAGCTTTAAAAAAAGAAAAGAAATGCCAGGAGCAGCATAGGAAATGCACAGCTAGGCAGAAATGTCCATAGAGTTGCTAGGTGACAAATTGGGTAGATCTGACATACGATTCCTCTCTTTTGTCTTTCCAGAATAGGAACCCTAAAGCCATCAAAGCCATTTTATGAATTGTATATTGAAAGCATAGCGTAGTGCTATGTTAATTTATTATTAATCAGAAACCAAAGTCACTTTACTTAAATCCAAAGGAACAGGGAGAAGTCTACATGTTATCATAAAACAGACGTGCTGGCAGCAAAAGCAAAAATCTATGCAAATTTTGGAGCATTTCATGGATTGTACTCGGGCCACTTAAAAATGTAATAACTCCTTTTCCTCATCTCATTCCTTTATTATTTCTATCATACTAGAGGTCAGGCCAAGTAGTTAAAATACAAGTTGGAGCATTCAAAAGGAAAATGAGCTTTGGGCAGATTTGCTTGCTCAGTGAAATACAATCAAGTTATCAGGAACAATGTTTGGTGTGTTTTTTTAAACTGACTCCAAAATGCTCTTTCTAGTTCAGTCTTTGTTTTATATCCTTGCAATCTCTTTGGACTAGTGCAGTACATCATGAAAGAAATATCCCTTCTAGAAATTATGCTGCAACAGCAAAAACCTATTTTGTCAGAGAAGTCCATACTGGATTCTTGCTTACCCCAAACTCCTTGACCTTTCTAAGAAGACCAAAATGGTCCCAGCAAAAGACAGAGGAAATGCTCATAAAAGTTGTGAGAACAGGTCAAATTCAGAATGAAGATGATGAAAGAGATAGACAGACAGAATGACATATGTTGGTCCCAGATGGTTCCGCCCCAGGCGTCTGATGGAACCAGATAGGTTCCAGGCGGAGCTTGGGCCACCTCCTGCAGACCTGTCCCGCTCCCGGGCAGAGGACCTGGTAGCCGCGTGGAACAGTGCGGCCGCCGGGGCCTTGGACCGGGTTGCGCCTTTGCGGCCTCTCCGATGGCAATGATCGACTCGGGCTCCCTGGTTTAACGGGGAGCTAAGGGCGATGAAACGCCACAGGAGACGCCTAGAGAACAAGTGGAGATCCTCCCGCTCTGAATCCGATCGAACACAGGTAAGAGCCTACTTAAGGACCTACCTTGTGGCAATAAGGGTGGCCAAACGTCAATATTGTGCCACCCTTATAGTGTCCGCAGAGAACCGCCCTGCTGCCCTGTTTCGGGTGACCCGCTCCCTGCTGTCGCAGGGACAACGGGACCCCCCATTGCAGGGCAGGGCAGAGGAGTTTGGGGAATACCTGCAGGATAAAATTGATCAGATCCGGAGGGGGTGGATCCACTCCAGTGCTCCAGGGGGGGCGTCCGAGGCTAGTCTTGAGATTCCACGCTGGGAGGAGTTTGACCCTGTTGTCACCGAAGATTTGGACAGGTTGTGCGGGCGACTGCGAGCCACCACATGTTTATTGGACCCGTGCCCCTCCTGGTTGGTACTGGCTTCCTGGGAGGGTTCACGAGGCTGGCTACTGGGACTGGTGAACGCTTCGTTGGGTGAGGGCCTTTTACCAACCACCTTGAAAGAGGCGGTGGTGATACCCCTGCTCAAGAAGCCTTCTCTGGACCCAATGGAGCTAGCAAATTATCGTCCTGTCTCCAACCTTCCTTTTTTAGCGAAGGTTGTTGAGAGTGTGGTGGCTCAGCAGTTCCCGCGTCACCTGGAGGAAGATGATTATCTAGACCCGTGCCAGTCCGGCTTCCGACCCGGTCACAGCACGGAGACGGCCTTGGTCGCATTGGTGGATGATCTCTGGAGGGCAAAGGATGGGGGTTGTTCCTCCATCCTTGTCCTATTAGACCTCTCGGCGGCTTTCGATACCATCGACCATGGTATCCTATTGCGCCGTCTGGAGGGGTTGGGGATCGGAGGCACCGTATTGCGGTGGTTCCGCTCCTACCTCTCTGGCAGGACGCAATGTGTGTTGACAGGGGAGCAGAGGTCGACCCCGAGGCCCCTCACTTGTGGGGTCCCACAGGGGTTGATCCTCTCGCCTCTCCTGTTCAACACATATATGAAACCGCTGGGCGAGATCATCTGTGGTTTTGGGGTGAGATATCATCTGTACGCTGATGACACTCAGCTGTATATTTCCACCCCAAACCACCCCAACGAGGCTGTTGAAGTGATGTCCCATTGTCTGGAAGCCGTGCGGGTCTGGATGGGGGACAACAGGCTCAAGCTCAACCCGTCCAAGACAGAGTAGCTGTGGCTTCCGGCACCCCGGTACAACCAGCACATTCCATCGCTGGCCATCGGGGATGAACAATTAGCCCCGGTGGAACGGGCACGCAATTTGGGCATCCTCCTTGATGCCCGGCTGGCTATGGAAGATCATGTGGCAGCCGTGGCGAGGGGGACGTTCCACCAGGTTCGCCTGGTGCGCCAATTGCGACCCCTTTTGGACCGGGAGGCCCTGCACACAGTCACTCACGCGCTGGTGACGTCTCGCCTGGACTACTGTAATGCTCTCTACATGGGGCTCCCCTTGAGGTGCACCCGGAGACTGCAGTTGGTCCAGAATGCAGCCGCACGGGTAATTATGGGGAGATCGAGGTTCTCCCATATAACACCGCTCCTGCGCGAGCTGCACTGGCTTCCTGTGGCCTACCGGGTGCGCTTCAAGGTGTTAGTTACCATCTTCAAAGCGCTCCATGGCATAGGGCCTAGTTACCTGCGGGATCGTGTCCTGCCCCATACATCCCTGCGACCCATTCGCTCACACAGAGAGGGTCTCCTCCGGGTGCCATCCTCTAGAGATTGTCAGAGGGCGGTGCCCAGGAGTAGGTCCTTCTTTGTGGCGGGCCCTACCCTTTGGAACGACCTCCCCCCAGACATTAGAACAACAACCGATCTCCGCTCCTTCCGCAGTAAACTGAAGACCCACCTGTTTCGGCTAGCCGGCCTGGCATAACTCGACAACTTTTCCACCCCTAGGTCATTTTTAATTGTCAATTTTAGTTTTTAAACTATTAATGTTATTGGGGTTTTAACCTTTTTCAGTATTGTAATTATTTATTTATTTTTTACCTCCTCTGTATGACACTGCTGACTGTTGCTTGTGTACGTCGCCCCGAGTCCCTGTGGGGAGAGGGGGCGACTAATAAGTTTAAATAAATAAATAAAAATAAATAAATAAATAAAAATAAATAAATAAATAAATAAATAAATAAATAAATAAATAAATTTATTGTGTCTGGGCATCAATGCATATTCCAGGCTTTCTATAAAGCTGCTAAATGGGTTTTTGCACGCACAAAATGATTTTCCTTCACTGTTGATCAGCTTCAAAGAAGGAAGGTTGTATTTACAATATCAACAGAATTGTCTTAATTGCCCAACAAAGATAATTAGAGCCATAATGGAGGCTTTTATTAATAATAATGGGGCATCAATGTGCTAGTAAACAATACAATAAAAAGTAGAAAAACAACAAAGCTAATTTAAACTGGAAGTGCTTTCCCCAATTATATTTTATCTCCTATTTTGTTTTCTACTGATTGCATCCCCTGTATATCACTTTCTTCCCCAGAATGGCTTCTTAAGTCTTGTAAAAACAAACCTGAGATTTTACTGGCTCTAACCCTGCTTTGCCTTTGCAGACCTGGTTAATCCCTGAGGTGCTTTGTCTATTTTCTGGATATTCTGGTGATTCTCTAATTCTATTTTATTGCTGTTTGCTACCTGGAGACATGTTTTGTGTGTTGGGCAATCATCTAAATCCAATAAATAAATAAATAAATTCTGCAGCCATTTAATCCTTTGCTTGTAGCTCTAAAGCAAAGTCAGAGTACTTTAAAAGGCCACTTGAATGAATGAAGTTGAGTGAGTGGGTTGATGGATGGATGGATAGAGAAAAAGGGATGATCTTGACAGAGATATGTAGGCTCCATTGCCAAACCAAAAAGGACTGTAACATTAAGTCCAGAACATTTGGAAGAGGTGCAGGCAGACATTTCCTAATTGATTCTAGATAAAACTATAAGAAAGACAGAGGTCTAGTGGGAAAGATAAATACATAGATACCTAGATAGATTTAATATAGGACTATCAATTTATGAGAGATAAATTGCCCTGTATTGAAGGAAGGAAGGAAGGAAGGAAGGAAGGAAGGAAGGAAGGAAGGAAGGAAGGAAGGAGGAACGAAGGAGGAAGGAAGGAAGGAAGGGAATGGAGGATTAAGATTTTAGTGTTTCATCCCAAAGGCATGTACCTACAGGCTCTAGGATATTTCTGCGGTGAACTGGGAATGAGATAGAGGGGACATAATGAGGATAAGCAGTGAGGAATCGTCATACCATAGAAGGCTGGATATGAACATGAATCTGATGAATCTAGGTATGGTTTAGATCTTTCTCAATCCCTAAACAGGGTTAATCTAGCTAAGGATATCAAGGATTTTAATTTAATACTTCGGGTGGATTGAACTGTGCGTGTCTGTTTATGACCACTTTGCTATTTGATGTATGCATGTCTCCCTGTGAGTAATCCTATTAAAATAACTCTCTGAGTGAGTATTGATCAAAATTAAGACTGCTAATAAAATGTAGGAGAAATTTCCACAGGAAGTTCTTTAATAACAGGGATGAAACATCTATTTCACTGAGTCCCACATATTTTATCACAGCACTTGAATCAACAAAAACACCCTAAAGGGGTGCTGTTGCAATTGTATTATATATACTGTAGATTAATGCTAATGACATTGCATCTATGATCAGTATAGTAGAATAGCCACTTGGAGATGTATTGTGATGATGGTAGTGCTATAAAGACAAGAATTCACTGAGATAGACAAAAGCTATGTTCTTTGAATAGACGTTACAATTGATGAGTTATTTGCCTTAGGTACTATCTCCTAACACCCTAGCTTTCCATTGCTGTTTTTGCTACCTAATTAACATTCTTTGTGTTTAAAAGTCCAACTGACAATTTATTTGTCCCTGGGAAAATGGATTTGGGGTGGGGGATAATTTACTTGCCCTAGCTAATGCCATTTTGCTTCTCCCAACTCCACCTATTGTTTAAGTGTTCCACATGTTTACCCTTGCGGATCAAAATACAGAGCATTCCAAGTTACAAAGAAAATTAATTATGGAGATGGAGACTATAGGAAATTCACAGAAAATGTCACCCATAACTTTGCCCTTGTTTGCAAAACAACACTAGCTGTGGCAGGAAAGAATAGTTGCATACGAGAAGCACCACTAGATATTGACAGCATTTTGGATTTCATAAATGTCATATCCACCTTCATCTATAGATAGACAAATTGGACAAAGTGAATTCTTTTAAAGTAGTTCAAGATATGCAATTGAACAAGTGCACATGTTTCTTCCTGAACCACTTAGATTGTCATTATCACTTTCAGTATCTCAACATGGCAACACAGAAAATCATAATACAAATGTTTTTTGTGCAATTCTGATAACTTGTAAAAATTTGTAGCAGGAGTCAACTACTGTACATACAATACAATACAATAGTAGAGTTGGAAGGGACCTTGGAGGTTTTCTAGTCCAACCCCCTGCCTAGGCAGGAAACCCTATACCGTTTCAGACAAATTGCTATCCAACATCTTCTTAAAGACTTCCAGTGTTGGGGCATTCACAACTTCTGGAGGCAAGCTGTTCCACTGATTAATTGTTCTAACTGTCAGGAATTTTCTCCTCAGTTCTAAGTTGCTTCTCTCCGTGATTAGTTTCCACCCATTGCTTCTTGTTCTACCCTCAGGTGCTTTGGAGAATAGTTTGACTCCCTCTTCTTTGTGGCAACCTCTGAGATATTGGAACAATGCTATCATGTCTCCCCTAGTCATAGTTATGAAAGTATGTGCATGTGTTCCAATAACTTGCTTATCACTGACTGAGATTCCCCCCCCACTTCTCTATTTATTTTAAACGACACACTGAACCATTAAATAACAACTGAGTTCAACAATCCTTTAATTAAAAAGTAGTTTGCTAGTTTGAAGTTTATTATCTTATGTGAATGCAACTATTTTGTCAGTCTAATATTAAACACAATTAAGGGATCACATACTGCTTAATATGGAATTCTCTTTCAACTATCAAATATAAAATACTACTGGATATCAAATACTGACATCAACATTTATAGAGGAAGATTTTAAGAAGGTCCTGTGTACTTTCCAAGAGAAAAACAAGGCTTTTGGATTTCTAAATCAAAAGTAAATCCCTAATCTAGAATTAAAGCTTGATTAACTCCATCACATTTCATAAGCAGCTAGAAGCAGAGAATAATTCAGCTCTTCTTCATCCTGAAATGGAGTAAATAGACAAAACAACTATTCTAGATACTAGATATTCTCCTAGACTTAATGAACTCAATTCTATCACACAACAGGAATTCTGGCAACCACAGTTTGTCAGCTTTTTGCTGCTTCCTTCCCTTCTCTACCCAGGGAGAGATTCTATAATATTGTAGCAGCTCCATTTGGGGATCTCCTGCTAAGTTTAGGTAGTTTTTATCCATTATGAATGAATGAATGAATCTCTTTGGAACCAATAGAGGATAACTTGTCCCCAAAGTACAAATTGCATCTAATTTTTAAAAGTTCATTTAGAGAAAATTATGAGTATTGCTTTGAAATTAAAAATAAAATGAATATAAAACAAAAAACAATTAAAGATGGGGCTCTCTGTTATTTATTTGCTAAATAAAATACGAACAATTAAAATCATGTTTCCCAAGAATACTCTTATCTGTGCCAATATATTTCACAGCAGTCCCCTGAAATCAGACAAAATTAAATGATAAACACATTTCCATATTTGTTGTGAGCATCAATGATAAGAAAATAATGTATAAAACAGTGTATCTGCTTCTATTTATGTATCACACTACATTAGTTAGCATACTAATTTCAAATTATTTCACATTGTGGAGAAAGGGGGGAGAGAGAATGAATTGCTAATTGAAACAAATATAATAAAGAGGTATACTTAATTAGTATCAGTAAATTTTTGTTATTCTAATAACATAGAATAACACATAAAACACCAGTAAATATTTGTGATTCTGAAAAGATAAGACTCATTCTAGAGAGTTAATGGAACTCATGGTTTCTGAGGAATGCTCTAAGGATGCACTAAGGATATTGGCATTCCAGTTGGAGTCTCTATGTTGGTGTTCTTGTATCAAAAATTCACATCTGTTTGATTATTTGTAACTTTCAATTACATCCTAGGGCAACAATTTTTGAATCAACATACCTCAGATGGGCTAATTTACAGTTTAGGTCCATAAGTCAGGAGCCACGAGTCTTGTGGGATTGAAATTTGGCAAAGTTGCAGCCATTTTAATACTGCTGCTGCTATCACCTGTGATCACATGATCATCATTTGTAATGCTCCTTACTAGCATCCTACAGGGAAAGTCAATGGGGAAGATGACAGAAGTCAGAAATTACCCCAATTCATATTGTTTTTTTGACCTACCTGTAGTAGCAAAACCCAATTCTCTGCTTAAGTAAGAAAATATCTCTGAAATTATGATCCAAGAGGTCATGGATTGTCTAGTACTTGCCTAAATGCATACAAATTGATGTGTGTGTGTGTGTGTGTGTGTGTGTTGTATTTGTGCTGATAAATAAATAAAGGGAGACTACTATAGATCCATTCAAGCTATTTAGCTCTCATCAGCTAGCCATACCCTTACTGGGATTCGAACCAGGTATTACATATTAGGCAGTTATATTAGCCACTAAGCCACAGGCTCTCCTCCTTATCAGATAAGCCAGGGAAATAGGTATGTATTTGTGTTACAACCCCTGGTATGCCCAAATATGGGAGGGAACACATTGTTTCCCCTTTCTGTCCTTCGGCTCATCACAGAAGACCATCCAGGCAGAAAACCATATTTTTATTTTTAATGTTGCCTTTTTATATTTGTGTTGTATTTGTGCTGATAAATAAATAAAGGGAGACTAGTATAGATCCATTTCAAGCTATTTAACTCTCATCAGCTAGCCATATCCTTACTGGGATTCAAACTGAGATTACTGAGATTCGATTATACACACAAACACACACACACACACACACACACACACACACACAAAGGCAGCTTTAGAAGTATCTTTTGAAATGTAAAGAAGCCAATCCTGGTTATTTGCATTTCTCATAGAGATTGCCGCAAAGTGTTGACCTTTGCCATTTCTTTTCTCCACTATCCCAAAGAATTATTTCCCTAAAGTCTGAAATTACAAACCCTTTAGCTCCCCGCCTTTAACCTCCTGGCAACATTAATTAACTAGAGAAATGTCTTGGCAAATATTAATTATGAACTGCTAGGCTTTCAGAGAGCAAATATGCATTGAATGTTAACATGAACTATCCAGATTTTCTAGATATGGAAATCTGTGAGACATCGTTTGTCTTTGAACACGAAGACTAAGGAATAGACCTTCTGAAAGGAGCATATTGTCTCTCAACATTCCATGTTGAAATGATTCAACATGGTTAGATCGCTTTGCCAAAGATGGGAAATCCTATAACTCTTTAAAAAAAAATAAAGATGGCAGTGAATCTCTACAGCACAACACATTTCAATGTATTGCTTCTAAACAAAAGCTTAGCCACATATTTTATGTCAGTTTGGTCTGTAGAAAATGAATCAGAGAATTTTAGCATTCTTGGTTACCTATATGCCACCAAAATTTGACAGCACAATGTTTAAGGTTCTGGACTTTAAAGAAAAGAGATGATCTTAATGATCATATACAATGACTTACAACTTGTGAGTCATCCATCTTCCTGTACTATGTGGTATTGGTGTTCTAGCTGGGAGAACGCGGGTGGACAAACGGAGGCGAGCCAGGGTTTCAAGTTAGCTAACTGTTTATTTCTAACAGGTTGCCAAACACGGCACTTCACATTTTGTGCGTCTCAGCTAACTGGCGACAGCTGAGCCCTGTTTGACAGCTCTTTATATATGCTGGCTGTCAAACAGGTAGCCAATCAGAAACAAGAACAGCACCCCCTAGTAAAACGGACCAGAGGGAAAACTATAGTACATAACAATTGGGATAGAATAAGGACATATATTGGAATGATATTTTCCATGGAGAAGCTATTAAAGTGCTTCTCCTTCTTATGCTGCTGAAAAGAAATGTCAGCTCAGGAGCCCAAGTGAATTATCTCCCCTCAGCAGCAATCCCTTCCCCAGTTTCTGGCAAAATCATTTGCAGTATCATAGCATGGGATTCCCTAGCTGGCACAATCCTTGGGCGATGCAGGTGAGTAGTTAGTTTAGTTTAGTTTAGTTTATTTAATTTATAAACCGCCCCCTCTACCCGAAGGGACTCGGGGCGGTGTACAGACAATAAATATACAATAGAACAACAAGGCAAAACACAAAACCCAGACAAACCAACTTAAACACACAGTCCGTACAATAACCAAACTAACGATAGTTAAAATAGTTCCAATTAAAACCAATTTAAAAACCCCAAAATTTAAAAATTTAAAATGTCATCCAGGAAGGTCAGGATTAGATTATACTATATTTCTGATTACAATTACAGTTGGGCCAGGCCAGCTAATTTGAACAAGTGGGTCTTGAGTTTCTTACGGAAGGAGTGGAGATCAACAGTAGTTCTAATATCGGGGGGGAGGTCGTTCCAGAGGGTTGGGCCCATCACAGAGAAGGCCTTACTCCTGGGCACCACCCGCCCGCATTGCTTACCGGATGGTACCCAGAGGAGTCCCTCTCTGTGAGAGCGGATTGGCCGTAGGGATGTGTGGGGTAGGATGCGATCCCGCAGATAGCTAGGTCCTGAGCCATGGAGCGCTTTAAAGATGATAATCAACACCTTGAAACGCACCCGAAAAGCCACAGGCAGCCAGTGCAGCTCACGCAGGAGCGGTGTTACATGGGAGTACCTAGTACTCCCCATTATTGTCCGCGCGGCTGCATTCTGGACCAGCTGTAGCCTTCGGGTGCATCTCAAGGGGAGTAGAGGCAGCTTCAACAGCACAATACCAAGCATAATATATAGGTGATAAAATTCTAGATTGCAGGATGCATCAGATTTTTCTAATCTGAAAATGTAAACTTCTCCTGGCAGTGAATACATTGCTACCATCAGGAAGAAATTTTAAAATATGACATATTCTGGAACTTTATATTTGAAGATGATGTATTTCAGAATATAAACCCTAGACCTTTGCTTCATTCCTAAAATGTGGTATATAGAATCAGATCAGTGGTGGGGTTCATTTTTTTTACTACCAGTTCTGTGGGCGTGGCTTGGTGGGTGTGGCTTGCTGGGCGTGGCAGGGGAAGGATACTGTAGAATCTCCATTCCCACCCCACTCCAGGGGAAGTTTACTGCAAAATCGCCATTTCCTCCCGATCAGCTGGGACTCGGGAGGCAGAGAATAGATAGGGTGGGGGCAATCAGAGGTGGTATTTATCAGTTCTCTGAAGTACTCAAAATTTCTGCCACTGGTTCTCCAGAACTGGTCAGAACCTGCTGAATACCACCTCTGAATTAGATACCAGATTGCAGCTCATTTGAATACATCTTCATCAATTATTTGGATGAGGGAATAAATGGGGAACTCATCAAATTTGCAGATGACACCAAGCTGGCAGGAATAGCTAACACTCCAGAAGATAGGCTTAAGATACAGAAGGATCTTGACAAACTTGAACATTGGGCACTATCTAATACAATGAAATTCAATGGTGAAAAGAGTAAGGTTCTACATTTAGGCAACAAAAACGGAATGCACAGGTACAGTATAGATGGTACCTTGCTCATTATTATTTTACCGTGCTTCTAGACCGCCCCCTCTCCCGAAAGGGACTCGGGGCGGTGTACAGTCCATGTAATAAATATATCAAAATACAATAAATAGCATTAAATATGTACAGTTAATAGTACATATGCTCAGTAGTAGTAACTGTGAAAGGGATCTTGGAATCCTAGTGGACAACCATTTAAATATGAGCCAGCAGTGTGCAGCAGCAGCCAAAAAAGCCAACACAGTTCTAGGCTGCATAAATAGAGGGATAGAATCAAGATCACGTGAAGTGTTAATTCCACTTTATAATGCCTTGGTAAGGCCACACTTGGAATACCGCATTCAGTTTTGGTCACCACGATGTAGAAAAGATGTGAAGACTCTAGAAAGAGTGCAGAGAAGAGCTACAAAGATGATTAGGAGACTGGAGACTAAAACATATGAAGAACTATTGCAGGAACTGGGTATGTCTAGTTTAATAGAAAGAAGGACTAGGGGAGACATGATAGCAGTGTTCCAATATCTCAGGGGTTGTCACAAAGAAGAGGGAGTCAAACTATTTTCCAAGGCATCTGAGGGCAGAACAAGAAGCAATGGGTGGAAACTAATTAAGGAGAGAAGCAACTTAGAACTGAGGAGAAATTTCCTGGCAGTTAGAACAATTAATCAGTGGAACAGCTTGACTCCAGAAGTTGTGAATGCCCCAACACTGGAAGTCTTTAAGAAGATGTTGGATAGCCATTTGTCTGAAACGGTATAGGGTTTCCTGCCTAGGCAGGGGGTTGGACTAGAAGACCTCCAAGGTCCCTTCCAACTCTACTATTATATTGTATTGTATTGTATCTTGGTTGAGCAATAGCATAATCAGTGACGAGGGCCTGCTGTATCACTTTGTCTTTGAGCAACAGCAACAGCAGTCATTACATTTGATTTCTGGTCCATATGGAAGACAAAATACAGATACTCAGGGATTTGGTTTCATTCGTATTTTGAAATGAAGCAAGCTAATCCTGGCTAAAGATGTGTGCAGGCTGAATTTTAGTTATACTTTGGGTTTTATATTTCTTTATTTTGCCATCTGTAGTGGCTTCTCTTTTGCTTTTGTTAAAAACCCTAAATGTTCATAAAATGCACATTAGCACAAGCATAGTATTAAAGATGCATACTTTAATGAAATCTGTAAGAAAGTACATTTAAAAATACATATTCAAGTGTTTAGATACACATTTATATGCTAATCACTGCAAGAAGGCAGAAATATACTATGAATAAACAAAGAAAACTGATACAGAAAATACATGCACCAATCTGTTCATAGAAATTAGAATTTTGTACGTCTTCTTCACCTTTACTGCTTTTAGGCATGCGGATTCGCTGATATATCATCTGAATCTTCTAGCTCTAGACTTGGATTTCTGGTAGTAGCAATTACAATAATCTTCACAGATAGGATTACAATGTCTCTTACCAGATAAGTCAATTTCTTGGCTGGATTTTCCCGAACAGATCTGCCATATTTATAGTATATAAAAATTTGGTAGAATCAAAGTTTGGCACTGAAGGAATATTTACATAAGAAATTGATTTCTTTGAAGATCAGTTCTCTGATAATTTTGCTATGTTTCTAAAGGGAGAAGATAGTCAGAGAGAGGGGAGATAGATATTTCCACAGACACTGCAGTCTGTGCAAGCTGACATGCTACCCTATTTATTGTGCTCATATTCATGTAATTATTCATTTGAAAAATCAGGTCCTGACCTTCTGGTGCTTATGCACCACTCAGGGTGATGAAAATCATTTAAAATCAACTGTAAGATGTAGTGTTCCTTTTCTTCACCCCCTTTTATTGAATGACAATAAAATAAAAGGGAAGAGGGGTAATTATCCTTCATCTGTAGAAATCTCTGGGTGCTCACCTGGATAGCTTAGTTATCTATAGTTTCTGCATTTCTGGCATTACTCGTCTAGTTATATCAGATATAAACAAGCTGATTAACAAATCAGCTAGTTGCAAATAGTACACACTAAAGCCTTTCAACCTCCAGATATGTCGAGACTACATCTCACAGAATTCAATGGCCATGTGGACTATGACATACACATCCTCTCTCAGAAGGGATGTGAATGGAAAAGTGAAGGGAAAGTTGAAAGATAGTATAGGAAGTTAGTACCCACCCATCTCCTAGGAAAATGAGATATTTCAGGAAATATTAAAAGGACAGAATATTTCCCCTAAAAGGGAGGCAGAAACTCATCACCCCTCCACCTTTGACAAATGGGCCATTAAGGCCTGAGCCAGTCTATTCTACATAACAAAGATCCACCTACTGCAGGCAGAGCCATAATAGGAATCCCAAAGCCCTTTCATTACATCATCACCCAGCAACAGCTCAACCAAGCTTGGGTCTCAAAACACATACAGCTTACAAAGTTAGCTAAGACCCCTGCCTCCTAGGAGTCTGACCACCACTGCATTTCTTGCACAGGAACGGGAAGCTCTGAGGTGGGGCACAGAGAGGGCATAAAACCAGGGCACTCTCAGCATCTCTTCCCTTTTCCCCCAGGACCTCAAACTATGTGGTCCTGTCCACCATTAAAAACCATCTTTCCAAGCAGCTACCATGTTTTCAGTGTCTTTCTCGCCCCTTGGAACTGAACCCAGAAGGACATTTCTTCCAACAATTGAAAAGACAGTAGAGCATGCTGTCTTTGCAATGCATGGATCTCATAGAAGAGCCCTTTCCATAACACTTCCCTTCTTTTTTTACTCCCAAGAGTAAAATACCATCCCCAAGAGACTTCCTGAAGAACATATTTCATTATTCTTCTAAAGATATAGGTTCCCAATTGTTGAAGGATCAGGAAGATCTGAATTGCAGAAAGTCTATTATTTCTCTTTCTATCATAATTAACCTCATGTATCATGGTTGCTAATGCAGGTTATCTATCAAACTCTTGAAAACTACAATATAACTTCAAGGCTAAGCTGTAAATCCCTTGCTCACATTATAATAAAATTAAAATAAAACATCTTTTTTTAAAAAAACCCAAACTTTGCTTTAAACATTATGCCCTAGAGAAGAGATCAATGCTTTTTAAAAAAGGTTAATAAAGCTGGCTAATAATTGCTTTAGATGTTGGAGAATACACACTGATTAGCATCAGTCAAGAAAAGCTGAGATTTAAATAGCTGCCTTTTTTTTAAAGTGATGGCTAATAGCTTAGTGGTCTGAAGGCACATTATTTCAACATGCCTCTTATTGAGAAAGCATATCCCACACTTATGACTTTTGAGATGGGAGATGGAGACTGAAAAACAAATTTATTACTGATAAGAGAGTCATAAATTAAGTCTTCCATAAAATAGATAACTGCCTACTAAAAATAGAGACAAGCATTATTTAGTACTCCTTTACATGATGAAAAAATAATATCAAAGCTGTCAGTTTTAAAGAGCACTTAATTAAATAAGCATATCTCCTTAATTAAATAAAGATAAATTAGATAGAGAAGAATCCTATCGTTGTAAAAACCAAGGTCAGATTGGATATATTCAAGGCGAAAGAGAAATGACAATTAGCAGTACAAACCTATATGTTTGTACTGGAAGTTTAGGCAGGTGTAAATGTGCCCTGAACCTTGCAGAAATAAAAGTATTTCTTGATGTAATTTTTTTTTTCAAAATGCAAAAAAGTAACTTCCTTTTTGCTCCCATCCTTCCAAGCCAAATCGACGTATTATGTCATGAAGAAGATTAGACTAAGGCAGTGATGGCGAACCTTTTCGTCACCGAGTGCCCAAACTGGAAGATGTGCACATGCATGAGCCCTGGAAACTCTAAGATCAGCTGGCCGGTGCGCATGTGCGCACTGGCCACTTGGTCTTCTGGTTTCTGTTGTGCGTATGCCAGCTGGTCTTAAGAGTTTCCAGGGCTCCGGCGCATGTGCTATCACTAGTCTAGTATCTTCTTAATTATCTCTTCATCTTGCAGTGTTTCTTTATCTTTCCAATATTGTGCAAATATAATCCAGAAGAGCAGTTTGTGACAGCGCATGTCCCCACAGAGAGGGCTCTGCGTGCCATCTCTGGCACACGTGCCATAGGTTCACCATCCCGGGACTAAGGGATAGTAGTACAGTAGCTTATTCAAGACCACTCAGTGAGCTTCATGGTCAGTAGAGTTCCTTCTGACTACTGTTAATTGGCTATTACCCTGAGCACAACAACCTTCGCAGAATAGTTAACAAGACTTCAGTTTATGCTTCCAATCCATCATCATGTCATAACTTGTCTTTTAGGCTATATTGGTTTTCTCCCAGGTTTTTGCTTAGACTTTCCAGTTTATCCATAAATGGATTGGAATAATAGGGAATTCAAGTCAACATCTACCCACTGCTTGCCAATCCTGTTGTCTAGAAATGCAGCTCCTGTGTTGCTGTCTTGGAGATAATACCTTATCTCTGTCACTCCCCGGGAGCCTAAAAATCGAACCACGTGAGGTGCCTTTGAAGTCATCTTGCATAGCTGTGGCTTTACTATTATCTTAATCTGACTGCTTCATGTTTTTGTAATGGTTTCTCACTATCTTTTTATTTTATTTTCCCGATCTGCTCACTGGAGCCCTCCCTTTTAAAGAATTCTCAAAAGGATTCCGTGGTTTGTAAGCCTGTGGAGAGAATATCTCCTCTTTGCATAAATATTCAGGCTAATTTTGAAGAGAAATGGTAAAACTGTGTCAGAAACATATCTATGACATTTTTCTCTCATTTTGTAGGCAGGGTCATATCCAAATGCCTAACAATTAAATCTATAGTTCATGGAACAAAATTTCCAAGAGATCAAGATCGATGATTTAATTTCTGATTTAATTTTAAATGTATTAACAAATTAACCCTTCATATCCTTGGAGATATGTTCTGGCCATTGTTTGGCTCATCCAATAAGAAAAGGCATATTCCAGGTTCCATTGTAAAACTGTCATCTGATGGGACCTAAGGGACATGTCTCCTCTGTCCAAGCACTATGAAGTTCAAGTTGCTCTGACTCTGCTATCTTTGAAATGCGCTTTGAGGCCCTGGATTTTTCCTGAGCCCTAGATTAGAAGTCTCTTCCCTGTGGTAATTTATTGATATATTACTCTCTCTTCTGTTGGTAATGTATGATGTCACCTAATTTGGGTAATGAAACATCTGCAAGAAAACAAGCAAGCTCAGAGAGCACCCAGGAGCCCTCTTGACTCTTTTTATTTTGTACATGGTTGGGAGTGAAGCAGCTGATTTGATTTATAAAACAATAAATCATAATTTTGACTTTGAAGTATTATGTATTTTTTATTTATTTTAGAAGACTTCTAAGCTGTTCCAGTCAAAACCAGTTCTGAGGAGAGTACAATTCCCAATAATTCTTCATAAACTCAGATGAAATCATATGCTGCTGGTTAGAATTATAAGAAAAAAATATATGATTTAATAAAAAGTAGGTTTCGCTCCCAGTGTTGCATTTAAATGTATTTATTAACACTTGTTTTGTTTCTTTTAACTAGCTGAGCAAAGTATCATAAAAAACACATTCTTTAACTCCATCTTCTTTATTGTAAGTAGCAGAAAAATGTGTAACTAAGTGAATGAAAAACAAACTTACACAAGATGAAGTTGGAACTATCTGGTGACAATCAGATCTTTTTTATCGACTCATGCAAGGAACCTGGCAGAGTCGCAGGCTAATCCTTACGGAGCACGAATAGTATGAGCCTAGTCAATATTGCTTGAGGTGAAGAAAGATAAAGTCAGTCTGGAAAGGTCAACAGAGCTCATAAAATTTCAAAAGCACTATAGTATATTTCTTCTTGCAACCACAGTCATTCAATTAAACCAGCAATGGAGGGCAAAAGGAGGAGAAATAATGGGCCAAATTCTTCTTAACAGTTAGAAGGCTGTAAATCTGGAGTGACTTCCATAAGCGCTGAGGAGTACTTCCAGATTAATTCTGACAAAATGGACTCCAATTTGATTTATGGTTTCCGTTAATAGAATACTTAGTGACAGCAATAGGAATGTTATGGGTATGGTAATGAACTCTGAATCACCACCTTACCTGTTCATATTTCATTGGAAGTGTTCAGATCCTGGAAAGAGTTGCATGAAAAGAAAGTGCTGTAGAAGTATGACACTAAATGTAGAAAAGAAAATATTAGATGTGCTAATCTATAGCTAACAGTTTCAACAATCTATGTTAATGTCAACTGATGGCATGTGGCCTAAATATATTGTAGCATGTTTTAGTTTTACTGACATTGATGGAAGGATGTCTTAATTCAGAGATAATTCTTTGTTCATCCAGATGTGGGTTGCTTTAAGGATGCTCTGAATACAGAGCAAAAGACTCAGAGATTGGAAAAGAGATCTTATCTTGATTGCTTAATAGCTCCTACTAAAGAACTGTAGGAGAGTGAATGAACCTAATGGAGCATCATGGAATAAAACGTTAGTCACTGGATAGTAGCTTGTGAAAAAGAAATCAATGGAAGTCTCCAGTTTTTACATCTTCATTTTACTATCTTACCTTTTGGAAATATATGTAATCAGATTAGGCTTATTAATATTTTACATACCTCTAGAAATTCATGCTAATTATGGCAATTAAGCTACAGTATATAGGAATACAACCATTATACTGTGTGAATGAAGGAATGGGTGAAAAGTTTGAATAGACTGAAGTAAGACCAGCATGAAGCTTGGGATAGGCTCAGATAAAGCAAGCACAAAGATGATGAACAGGGTACAATGGGATTCAGAAAGCACTAGTATGTAATGTCAACAGTCCTATTGAGACTAAACCTACAGAAACCAAAATATACCATCTGAAAAGCAAAGGGAACCAACCAATCACATATAGACAACCCATATGGGTACAGCATAATCTTATTATAGCAGGCCAGCTGTAGTTCAATTGGACTAGGAAATATAAACAATGATCCACCTCTAAATGTGGGGAAAGAATGGTTCTTTTTATGCTAAGAGCATATATTACAAATCAATAAACAATACATGGATAATAAGAGAAGATCTTGAAGTAAACCAGTGCTTCTCAAATAGTGGGGCGGGCCCCCCAGGGGGGGCGCGAGGCTCTGTAAAGGGGGGCTCAGCTCAAATAATTTTATATTTTTTTGTTTTGCAGGTTAAAGTTTTTTTAATATTGTGTTCCTTTAAATCCTGTGCTCCTTTAAATCTTTTCTGCTACAGTTAATAAAACTATTCTTTGTTGTAAATTGATCCACATTTCTTTCTTTTTTTATTCTCTTATACGTTAATAAGGATACAGTGTTATGCAGAGGTGTACTTATAACAATTTTATAAACAAATGATACTATTTACAGTCGCGCGGGGGGCGAAATGTTTTCTTCTTCCTAGAGGGGGCATGACAGAAAATAATTGAGAAGCACTGAAGTAAACAGACTAGTTTATTCATTTTTAACAGTTATCTTGTGTGAATATAAATATGGATCAGCAAAGACTTCTTAAATATATCCTCCTGTAACAATAAGCATGAACAGATAACACCAATATTGTATTTGTACTCAATTGCCTTTTATATTAATTTTTTTTTTAAAAAATCTATTCTGTGGTGATAAAATATCCTTACCATGCTGCATTTGTCTGATAAAGGGTCCTCCAAATTTAGCACTGGAATAATATATATTTATCTGGTCCAGTATTTCTATTTTTATAAGAAATTGAGAATTGTTAGTGTTAGATACTTGCTTCAACTACAGTGGTTTCCACCAAGGTCCTCTGTTCCAGCGGGAACAGAGGTTTACTCCTATTGGTTGAAGGCTCCCTATAAAAGGGCTGCTGTCAGACTCAACCTTCGCTGGATTATTCTTACTTGTTGTACTTTAATAAAGAGCTGTTGTTGCCTTTAGCCTTGTGTGCCTTTCCATTACCCGATCCAACACTGGCGACGAGGATGGGATTGGAAGGCAACTAGGCGAACCAAAAAGAGTGTAGCAATCTAGCAAGTACATTCAGCCCAGAGCTTAGCGCAGCTTCGAGCAGCCATTTTTGAGCAGCAAACTTAAAATGCCCTCAGAACACAAAATGGCCATGCACACCCCACCGACTCCGTATGACCCAGTCACTGAGCACTGGGACTCGTATATGATACGATTTGACTGCTTCCTCGAGGCCCATGACTTCATGGGCCTTTCTGAAGGCCACAAGAAGAACATGTCGCTTGGATACTGTGGCCAGGAAGTGTTCGAAACGGCGAAAGACCTTTCTGAACCAACACCACTACAATTGGTCGCTTGGTCCGTGCTCAAGGAGATGCTGAGGACCCACTATGCCCCCAAGCCGTCCAAGCACGTTCGCCGGCACAAAATTAACATTTGGAACCAAAAGGATGGCGAATCGATCAACGAGTATGTTGTGGCGCTACGAAAAACCGCAGCGTACTGCAAGTTCAGAGACCTAGATGAACTTATTCTTGACCACATTATATGCGGTGTGCGGGACATTAATTTACAGAGGAGGTTACTCGCTAAATCTAACCTCACTCTACAAATTGCCTTGAATGAAGCAAGGGAGTCGAATCGGCCATCCAATCCACTGAAACTCTGCAGTGCCAAAGTGCTCCACAAGATGCATGGAAGAGTACACACATACATCGTGAGGCTGCAGAGGCCGAGAGCTCAAAAGGCGAGGAAGATGACAGCTACCGCATGCGCAGTAGCCGTGCCCAGCCGGCGCGCAAATTCAAACCGCGTCTCCCGCCTTGCGCTAGCTGCAGAGGAGACCATGCAAGATCGGCTTGCCGTTTCTGCGATGCTACCTGGCAGCACTGCGAGCGAAAGGGGCACATTGCCAAGGTGTGCCAGAGCGAACTCTCTGCTACTACCTGGCAGCCAAGAACCATAGCAAACCGCCAGCAGAGGTCCAACCAAAGGGCCTGGCAGAAGCCACCACAGCACTCAGAGGGCGACAATAGAGTCACCTACCACACCTCAATTGGCCAAGTCTGCACCAGGTGGCCAAAAAAGCTGAAGGCCACAGTCCTCATCGAGGACTCTCCATGTGAAATGAAGATCGACACCGGGTCATCACTGACCATCATGCTGTGGTACCGATACCCTCAAGCAGGCTATCCCTAGCCTGAAGAAACAACATCTACACACCCCTGACATCCGCCTTCGCGATTACCAGGGGAACTGGGTCCCCATCGTGGGCCAAGGCACCTTCCAGGGTAAAATACAAGCATTCCAGTGGCCAACTCCCAGTGACGGTGGTCAGCGGCAACCTGCAGAGCCTCCTGGGGCTTGACTTTTTCGAAGCCCTGGGCCTAGAAGTGACCGGTATCAACGCCTTGAAAGATGAAGGCGCCGAAGTCATCTTCAAGGAGTTCAAGGATGTCTTCGGCACCAGTCTGGGTAAGTACGTCGGGACTCCAATCTCCTTTAATTTGGACCCCAATATAGCCCCCATAAGGCTAAAACCCAGGAGAGTACCTTTTGCTCTCCGCCCCAAAATTGATATGGAAATTGATAAGCTTGTAGACCAGGGAACCCTAGAGCCAGTTGATCACGCACGCTGGGAGACCCCTATAGTGACACCTGCCAATTCTGACAGGTCTGTCCGCATCTGCATGGACTACAAATGCACAATCAATAAAGCGTTGCAACAAGCGCATGTACCCATTGTACAGCATCTACTACATTCTTTAGGCCCAGGAAATTTTTTTTCTAAATTGGACATGGCACAGGCATATCAACAATTGCCTGTAGATGGCGCTATGGCGGAGGCCCAAACCATGCACAGGGGTGCATTCAAATGTCATTGCCTGCAATTCAGTCTTAGTATCACCCCAGGACTGTTCCAAAGCATCATGGAACGGCTTTTGCAGGGGATTCCAGGAGTCGTCCCCTCTTTTGACGACATCTTTGTATCAGCTGCAAATGAGGCGCAACATTTCAAACGTTTGCGAACAGTTTTGACTAGAATTAGAGACAAAGGCCTCCGTCTCAAAAAAGAAAAATGCCAAATTTACGTGCCAAGGATCAAATTCTTAGGGTACCTAATCGACAGCTCTGAGATTCACCCGACCACCCAAAAAATTGAAGCAATCCAGGACACCCCTACACCTCGCAATCAAATCAAGCTGCAGGTGTTCCTCTGGCTCCTTAATTTCTACAGCATCTTTCTTAAACAGAAAGCCACCATTGCTGAGCCCTTACACCGTCTCCTGGCAAAGAATGCAGATGATCCTGGGGCAGAACTTAAGCTGCCGCATTTGCCCTGGTAAAAAGACTCCTGTCGGCGGACACTTTTCTAGTACAAAACAGCCAGACTCTGCCGTTGGTGCTGACCTGCGACTCTTCCCCATTTGGCGTCAGTGCTGTCCTCAGCCACCGCATGCCCAATGGAACCGAGGCTCCCATAGCCTTTTACTCTAGGACCTTGTCCGTTGCCGAATGGAACTACAGCCAGCTGGACTGTGAGGTTTTGGCTGCCATGGCTGGAGTAAAGAGGTTCCATGAGTACCTATATGGCCGTGATTTTGAACTAATTATGGACCACAAGCTGTTACTGGGTTTACTGGCTGGGGACCGACCTACCCCAGTGTCATTATCACCTCAGATGACCAGATGGACCATTTTCCTAGCTGCCTACTCCTACCGTCTCATCCACTGACCAGGTGCCACTTTGGGGCACGCCGACACTTTGAGCCGCTGCCCACTGCCTGAACTTCTTGCTGACCCTACCCCCAAGATGCCAGTCCTCCTAATTGACTGCCTTGAGATTGGCCCTGTCTCATCCAGTGACGTTGCCCACCACTCTGCAAAGGATTCCACCATCAAACAAATTTTGAACTGGGTATGGAGGGGGTGGCCCAAGGGGCTTGTTGGGGCTGATTTCAAAATGTATTTTGCCAAACGCGATGAGTTATCAGTTGTAAATGGCTGTTTACTGTGGGGTGCCCGGGTTGTTGTTCCACCCAAACAGCGCATTGCAGTATTAGAGGCTTTACACGTAGGGCATCCTGGAATTGTCAGGATGAAGTCTTTGGCTAGGAGTTACATGTGGTGGCCTAACATGGACAGGGAGATCAAAGAATGGGTGGCTACCTGCACACCATGTCAGGAGTCCAGACCAGCTCCCCCAGAGGCGCCCACTAAGGAGTGGGAGCGACCTCAAGCCAATGTTCCCTCTAATTTTTTTTCAGTGTGAGCAGAAAAGTATAGTGTTTGAGCAGCACATTTTCATGCCTGAGCAGCACCTGAATTTTTTTCACAGGTGTCACCTAAGACAACAACGAAATCAGTATTATTTGAAACTCAAAGTTATGTTTCTTCAAGGTACCCGCTTAATTAAAAGTGTTATATAGTATCACTTAACAACGCTCTTGCTTAGCAACCAAAATGTTGGGTCAGAAACTCTGGCATTTGAAGCATGCAAGTCTTAAAGCTGTCAAGTTACAAGATCCTTGCATCCCTAACCCTTTAGGAAAAAAAACCCCGCACTGGTCTTCAAACCTGACAGCTTGAAGACTTGTGGACTTCAACTCCCAGAATCCCATCTCCAGTCATGTTGCGGCAACGTCATCTGTGTGGATCTGCTCCATCTTCGGTTTTATTCACAGGGGGCAGGGCTGCTGCTAAAGATGCCGACGAGCCCCTGCCGCCACCAGAATAACAGCTGCCTCCTCCTCCTCCTCCTCCTCCAACAGCACCACCACATTTGCTGCCCGGCGCTGTGGCTGAGGTGAAGCCAGCAAAGCTCCCGCTGGTGCCCCCCGCCTGTGGCAGTGGCGGCGGCGCGTCCCCCTCCACTCGGAGCACCTGAGCTGGGCAACGCTTTACCCCTGCTGCCTTCTCCTCCTCCGCTGTGCTTTTGAGAAGCCATGAGGCCTTTTCCCCCCTGCTCCCACCCCCCTCTGCCGCCTTCCTACTGGCTCCCGCGGCCTCATGGCTCCTGAAAAGCACAGCAGAGGAGGAGGGGACAGGGGTAACGCGGGGCCCAGCTCAGGTGCTCCGAATGGAGGGGGAGGCGCCGCTACCATGGGCGGGGGCGCTGGCGGGAGCTTTGGCGGCTTTCACCTCGGCCACAGCGTTGGGCAGCAAATGTGGTGCTGCTGTTAGAGGAGGAGGAGGCGGCAGCAGATATTCCGGTAGCGGCAGGGGCTTTGGGGGTTTAATTTAGCCGCAGCGCTGGGCGCAAGCAGCTAGGATTGGCCGCCAACAAAGGACCTCCCCGGGCTTGCTTTGCTGAACTCAGTCGCCCCCCCGCTCATCAAAACAAGTCCGGGGAGGTCCTTTGCGGGCGGCCAGTTCTAGCTGTCTGCAAAGGAGCTCCGGTGCCTGTGACAGTAGAAATCACTGCGCGGCAGTTGGAAACTGCTGCGCGGTGTTTTCTTGCCACGTGCATGGCCGCGCAGCCACGCACCTTAGAGGGAACAGTATCTCAAGCACCGTGGTCTAGGATGCACATTGATATTGCTTTTCTCCATGCATGGCCTGTCCGATGTCCTGATCTCTGACAACGGGCCCCAATTCATGGCCATGCAATTTGAGACTTTCCTAGCAGCTCAGGAAATCAGGCATGCCCTGGTCGCGCCATTCCATCCGGCTTCCAATGGTCAGGCGGAGAGAATGGTGAGATCTGCAAAAGAGGCTCTCACTAGGATGGGCCCGGGAGATTGGCAAACATGGGTTGACCACTGTTTACTAATTCAGCACATCACACCCAGTGCCACTACAGGGAGAAGCCCCTCCGAGCTACTCATGGGTCACCGGCTAAGGTCCCACTTAGACTGGCTACACCCAAACTATTCTGCCGCATCGCCCCCTTACTCCATGAGCAAAATTAGGAACTTTAGTGTAGGGGATTCAGTTTATGCCCACAACTATGCCGGGGGAACTCTGTGGATTCCTGTCACAGTGATAGGCATCACCGGGCCTCGCTCTTATCTTGTAAGCTCGAGGACGGTCGGAATTGGAGAAGGCACATTGACCAACTCCGTGGCTGCCTCTCCAACTCCACTCTTAGACAACCAGAGGTAACTCCTGCATGAGCTAGCCAAAGCCCTACCCAAACGGAGCAAACACTCACTCCTTCCACAAACAGCTCAGGCCCGAGGGTACCGGGAAACTTATCTGGTTATGTTGCAGGACCGCATCGAGCTCCGAGTGAACTGGCTCTAGAAGTTCCAGCCGCAGCCTGTGAAAGGTTCCAGGAGCTTCCACCAAGCGGAGCTGCGGAGCAAACAGGTCCGTCCGATCTGTCCAAAGAACACCCTCTGACTGAACTGCACAGGTCTGGCAGAGCTACCCAAAAGCCTGCCTACCTGCGTGAGTACGAGTACGATTATTCCATCCAAGAGGGGAGGGGTGTTAGATACTTGCTTCAACTACAGTGGTTTCCACCAAGGTCCTCTGTTCCGGTGGAACAGAGGTTTAATCCCATTGGTTGAAGGGTCTGACAGCTCCCTATAAAAGGGCTGCTGTCAGACTCAACCTTCGCTGGATTGTTCTTACTTGTACTTTAATAAAGAGCTGTTGTTGCCTTTAGCCTTGTGTGCCTTTCCATTACCCGATCCAACAGTTAGTGTTCAATAGAACAATATACTTATTCTGCAACAGGCCAAGAAAAATCACAGCTTAACTACTTCAATGATTTCCCCTCCACAAAATATATCATTGTTCATACCATCTTTTATAATAAAAGATGTTTTATAGAGTTTGAACTTTCTATTTAAATCTTCTGCTTCATATTCTATTTCTACTTCAAAAGGCTTTGCTGACAATCCCACTGTGCACACATCATCCCTAAATAGTCCATTTTTGTAAACCTTAGTTCAGATGAAATTTCATGCAGTTTTCAAAAATTCATGTGGCTTTGTTTCTGGTGATTTTAGATGATATTATTTGTTATGTAAGTGCACTACATATTTTTTTTTATTTCTGTGGGAATATCGATATAAAACAGTACAAATTTGGCTTTGTAAACTAATCCTAAAGTCAACCTTCTTCTTTTAGTACTGTAGCATATATTCTCCTAATGCTTGAAAGCTTAGAACTCGAGACAAATTGTCACTTAAACTTAGATGAGCAACCAAAATTCTCATAAGGCCGCATGAGTGATTAATAATAGTTCCCTAATTATTGTGAAACCTAAAAATAGCTCCAATTTTATTTTGAAGACTTGTGCTTGCCCATTGAATCTAAAATCTAAAACTGACTATATGAAGATGAAATACTACAGTATTCCCAAAGCTATTTTTTCCCGTAGTGAGCATACAGTTTGTAGTAAGATAAAGAAAAATATCTGAAATTTGACTGCAATTAAAGGCAAACAAAATGAATGTCTTATGGCCTTGACAATGTTCTCTCACTTTTGCACTACAAAGTGAAAAGGTTTTCAGTCAGAAATATGTACATGCCAATAATTTCTTAGAGAAGAGATCACTTGGTGATAAATATAAATATCACCATAAATTAAGGCGTTCTCCTATTCTTAGGTGCATACCTAAGTGATAAAGTGATTTGTTGGGAGAGTCATCTCATATTATTAGAAAAACAGCAGATACAATATCTAGTTAAATCATCTGTAGGGAGGTCTGGACTGGAGCCTGTTGTATAATTATGGCTGGTTGTTTTGAGCATATGCTAACTGTTATGGGGCCTGTTTGTTTAGTTATATGTCCCCAAAACTGAAAAATACTAAGAGGCTAGAAGCTGGGGGTTACATATCATAAAGAAGCAGGGACTTTTTTGGTATGACAAACTGCATAGAGGCCCATACCAATTTTCTTTGACTAGATGTATCATTGGCAAAAAGACTCCTATTAGAACATATCCAGATCTATAAATATGTAACTAAATATACAGAGAATAATTAAAGGTAAAGGTTCCCCTCACACATATGTGCTAGTTGTTCCCGACTCTAGGGGGCAGTGCTTATTTCCGTTCATAGCCCAAGAGCCAACACTGTCTAAAGACATCTACATGGTCATGTGGCCAGCATAACTAAGTGCCAAAGGCACATGGAACGCTGTTACCTTCCCATTAAAGATGGTCCCTATTTTTCTACTTGCATTCTTACATGCTTTCGAACTGCTAGGTTGGCAGAACTTGGGACAAATAATAGGAGCTCACTCCATTATGCAGTGCTAGGGATTCAAACCGTTGAACTGTTGACCTTTCTGATCGACAAGCTCAGCGTCTTAGCCACTGAGCCACCATGTCCCTATATACAGAGAATAACATGTTGTTAAATATAAAATCATAGCCAAGGCAATATCAGGTGAAAAGGTGGCATATCTTCCATGATAAAACAGTAACTCCAATGTGTGGCCTCAAGCTATTGTAAAGATTTGGCCTCAGTTGATTCAAGTTCAGCTAAATTGCTTCTGTTACTTTGGGCAAAAATTTAATCTGCTTCTTTTTAACAGGGATAAATGAAACTTAAACAAGACACAATAATGGTGGAGAACACTATTTTTAAACTGGTTCTGTTGAATTCCCTCCTGAAACATTCTTAACTATAAAGAATGTTTCTCCGGAATTATTTTTTTCCTGAGTGATCTGATACAAAGAGTGAACCCCAGAAGGCAGCAGGTCCACATTCACTATAAGAAAAGGTATACTGAGTCAGATCATGGCACTGCTTGGCAATGATTTGCCATAGTTTTAAACATGAGCCTTGCTCAACAGCCCTCCTTTGAGGAGCCTGGGATCGAATATGTGACCTTCTATAGGCAAAGCATGCATACCACCATTGAGCCTTCCTTATGGAGAGTACTTTAAAGAGAACTTTTACTTTTTACTATTCCATGAATTGACCACATATGTTTAAGGGTTCTGTCTATGTTAGACAGCTATAATTTACACCTAAGGTATTTTCTCCCTTTTAAACATTAGAAGGGGACATAAACATCATATTATTAAACTATTTATTGCCTAAAGTGATGAGTGTCGATCTTGTTTCAATTTTTCATATTCCAATTAATTTTGTTCGTCTTATATGGTCACTTATGCCACTGAATCTAGAACTTGGCAAATCAGTAGAGATTTCAAGAAAACGTTCATTTCAAACCAACAATGATAGGTAGTCCTTTATTTACAATGACAATTGAGCCCACAATTACAATCATATATCATGAGGGTAATTAAGCTGGTCATTAATATGTCACCTCTGATTTTTATGAGCATTTTCGGTAGTTGTTAAGGGAAATGATGGTTATAAAGCAAATGCCACTGTCACTAAATGAACCACTGTTTGCTTTGAGACATTTTTTACTGGAAACGAGAAGTAAATGCCAATTTCTGGCCAAAATACTGCAAATCATGGTCACATGAATGCAGGACACTGCAAACAGTCATAAAGGCATGTTGCTGAATGCCCAAAATGCAGTCATGTGACTATGGGTTTGGGCATCCATCAGAACTTCAAATCTGGAGCCTAAGCTTTTTTGTTGTAATTTCAGACTCTAAGTGACTGTTTGTAAGTCAAGGACTATCTGTATGGTTTAGCTCCAGAATCAAAATGGTTTCATAATGATTGGTGTTCTTTTTTTTTTTATAAAAAAGTTTTATTGGTTTTTTGATATTTTACAAAGGAAAAAGGTAGGGGGAAAAGTTACAAATTTTGGCAACTGCAGTGTGCGGTAGGTGCGCCCCCCCTCCATACTCATAGTATACATTTGCGCATAATTCATTATTAAGTAATAACATATAGTCAGCATATAAATTCAGTTAATAATTTCGATCAGTTTATATCAGGTGGATTTTCTTACTCATTTTTGTGATCTGAGCTTTCTCGGTGTTGCCCCATCTCCCCCCGCCGACAGGGATCCGGCCCCTCCCGTGTCCTGTGTATCTGATGGAGAATCATCAGGTTTTTCTAGGAGTAATTTGTTTTTTTCCATAAAGGCCTGTGCCTCTATGGGTGTATTAATTCTAACTCTTGTCTCCTCCCAGAATATTAGCATACCTTCAGGCATCAACCATCTAAACCACACCCCCTTCTGGTATAATTTATTCGCTAATTGCGAATAGCATTTTCTTTTTTCCCTCACTTTCTTGGGGATCTGCTTCAGAATGGTTATCTCCTTATCTTTGTATGTCAGGGCTTGCCCCCTTTGTGCACTCAGAATTTCATCTCTTGTACTTTTTCTAAGGAATTTAATGTGTACCTCCCTGGAAACGTTGTGTGTTCTAGCGTAGGCTGAGTTCACTCTATAAACCAGGTCTATTTCCCACCCCATCTGTTGTTTCTCTTTCTGGATGTATTCAGCCAAAATGTTTGTCATGATGTCCCTTATGTTTTCATCATCTACCTCCATCACATTTTGAAATCTAAGATAAAAAGACATTCTCTCAAAATCTATTTTCATCTGCTGGGTGTCAAGTTCTTTGTTTCCCTTCTGCATCCCCTCCATCCCTTCCCTCATCTCAGCCGTCCCACCCTCCAAAAGATCCAGTCTCTGTGAGTTCTTATTAATTTGGACCTGGTTCTCTTTAATTTCTTCTTTCATCTCCTTCAGTTGTTTCTTTATTTCCTCTTGCCCCTGTAGAATTTGTTGGAACATTTGTTGAAACTCCATCTCCGTAGATTTAGGTTGCATCAAAGCAGTTATCGTTGATTGTGTACTAGGACTGGAGGTTGCAGATGTCGGGGCAGAGGTAGCAAAGCCAGGCTTTCCAGGAGGTGGTCTTTTAGGAGACATTGTTTATAAAATAAAGAGTTCAGTCAGTGTAGAGAATGGTCAATCAGAGAGGCAGAACAGCCAGAAGAGTCCAGGAGACAGAGGGTCCAAGCAGAAGAGGATTTTTCTAATCACCCTGGCAATAGAGCAAATTTTTTCACTCCAGGGGGTTCAAAAGGTAGCAATCAACAAGAGATTTGTCTGAGTAGCACGGAGACAAAGACCGGAAGCCTGAAGTTTTAAAGGTGGAGTCAAGTTTCACAGTTCATAAAGACAACGGAAGTGTGCCATCTTGCCCTGTCAGCTTCGGGTTTAGAGGCAACAATTAAAGTTTTCAAAGTTCAGAGTTCCCAAAGATTCCAGATCATCATTGTTTTAAGGTTTAGGTCCGAAAATTCACTTAGTAGGGGCGTGACATCATTGGTTGGCTCTCCCCCTCCTCCTTCCCCTGGGGCTAAGACCTTAATCGTTTCCAGCCGCCTGTCCAAGGGAGGGGGGGAATCCCCCTCCCTCCAGCCGCGCCTCTCTGAGTCAAGCCGAAAGTAAAGTTTAAACAGCTGACTTTCTTGTTGAAGTTGTTAAAGTTGTTAAAAGGAATGGAGGGAATTCACGCCTCACCGCACTGCAGCCGCATCCTTCTGTTCTCTTTTTCTCCGATCAGCCTCCCAGCGAAGACGCCGGAGCGTCTCCCCTTCGTGCTCCCTAGTGCCTGGAGCGAGGCGGGCCCCCCCCGCCGGCCGCCACCAATCCAGGGATCCCCCGCGGTGCCACCCCTTCGGCAGGACGCCTCTATGGGGCGTCCTGTGCCCCCCAAGGAGTGGGAAGCCCACCAGGGATGCGCGGGGCGAGCAAGACTTGCCCGTCGCCGTCAGCCGCCGGAACCGGAAGTCCATCCTAATGATTGGTGTTCATGATGGCAGCCTAATGATGCATTCACTTTTGTATCCTCAGGACTTAAGAGACCTCCCAAACATAACTTTTCTATGCCTCATAGTTCCTTCTTACTAATATTGTTAAGAAAAGGTTACCTGGTTTCTTGCCATTTTTAAATAGGGAATATTTATAACACACTACTCAATTGAACTTTCAATCTTTCTCCAAATGTTAACTGTAACTCCAAGCCATTAAAAAGTCCTTCTGGAGATGCTCAGGATATGTAGAACCACATTAGGTTCTGATGTCTCACCAGGAAACTTTCCCCACTTATATATATTTAAAAAGTCAATATAGTTAATTCTAGAATGGTAAACTACATTAGTCAGTTGAAGCAAAACAACAATAATAACAACAATAACAAAAAGAGACATATAGAATCCCCAAGACTGAAAAATGCATTGTGCCATACATTTGCAGGGGCCAGAGCCAACATAGATCCAATGAAATAGTCTTGGCACCATGAAAAATTACAGTATAATAAATGTGTTGGTCTTTAAGATGCAGTAAGACTCAATATTGTTTATGATTCTCTATGTTTTCATGACAGGAAAATATGTAAGACCAAACAGAAAAAGTTCGAGAAGTGGAAATAAGGAATGACAGGTTTACAATTCTTATTTATTGGTGTTCATTTACCCAGAGGTGGTCTCTGTTCATAAATTACAATGGAAATATTTGTAAGGTCAAGTCTACAATTAGTAAACATAATTATTGGTAGCCTGAACCGACAGATTTATAGCCTGCTTCCTTCTCTAAAGAGATAAGGAAAGAAAATACACTAAAATGATCAAACAATATAACACCCATCAGCTAAAACTTTAATATAATAGTCTAAATAATAATAATAATAATAATAATAATAATAATAATAATAATAATAATAATAATAATAATTGATGTCCTCATTGCATCAACAGAATGAACCAAATCTCCCTCCCTCCCTTCCTTCCTTCCCCCCTCTCTCTCACACACACCATCATAACTACCACCATCACCATAATCTATCTTTATATTTCTATCTCTATATCTCCAAGATATATTTATCAGACATAAATACAATTGAACAAGTCCAGAGATATTTCACGAGAAGAGTCCTCCACTCCTCTGCTCACAGCAGAATACCTTATGCCACCAGACTTGAAATTTTGGGCTTAGACAATTTAGAACTTCACTGCCTCCGATCCGACCTAAGAGTAGTACATAAAATTATATGCTACAATGTCCTAACTGTCAATGACTACTTCAGCTTCAACCACAACAATACACGAGCACACAATAGATACGAACTTATGGTAAACCGCTCCAAACTTGATTGCAGAAAATACGACTTCAGTGACAGAATTGTCAATGCCTGGAATGCACTACCTGACAATGTGGTTTCTTTCCCCAAACCCCAAAACTTTAACCTTAGACTGTCTACTGTCGACTTCGCCCCATTCCTAAGAGCTCTTTAAGGGCCACACATAAGCGCACCAGAGTGCCTACTGTCCCTGTCCTAATGTTTCCTTGTATTTGTATCCATTTCATGTATTCATAATCATGTTTTCATATGTATATCTGTTATCTAATTCATGCTTGATGAAATAAATAAAAAAGTTTCAAAAATGAGAGAGTACCATGGGGAAAATATGCGTGTCTTTATCTTACAAATATCAGCAAGGAAAGCAAGAGATATTGTGGAATTTTTTTTAAATGGTGTATAAGTCAACATCAATTTTATGCACTGTATAAATAGATAGCTCTTGTTCTTGGTGCCAAGAAATATAAGGAAGCTTCTCTTATATTTTTCTTACATTTATATTTCTCTTATGCTTCCTGCAGAAGTTGTGAATGCTCCATCACAGGAGGCTTTTAAGAAGAGACTAGACAACCACTTGTCTGAAATGGTACAGAGTCTCCTGTTTGAGCAGGGCATTGGACTAGAAGACCTCCAAGTTCCCTCAATTAGGTATCTGTACATCGCATATGCCTCACTGTACATTGGAAGCCTCATGTTTGCAAGGCAGCCTCTGGTATACTTGAATAAAACTTTTGTTTTTCTCGTACCTGTGGCTTACTCTTTTTAACATTAGTAAGAGTTGCTCCTTATGACACAAATACAACTATGGTAAGTCTAGTCTGCTCATTTTCTCTATTACCAAACAGTGTTGTGTGAAAGCTTCAATTGATTAAAACCATGATGAGAGTAGAAGTCAATACTTTCAGCTTCCCTTGGTTATGAATGTGAGATGTAGACAACTGTAATTTGGAAAATAAGAGGAGTAAAAGGTAAATAACATGAATTAGCAAATAAGTAAAAGAAAAGAAAACAGATAATGAGTATCTTTGAAACTAAAAAAAGTGAAAAGCTACAATATACAGTATGTGTATGAAAATGGATATTAGGTGGTGACATTGATGAATACTTGCAGAGAACACAAAGTGTGGCTTTAATTATGAACAAAAAATGTAAAATGTAAATCAGAAAGTATGAATTTGTTTTATATACCATAGGATGTGGTACTAGTTGCATGTTATACTTCAGTGAATGGCAATAATGGAAGAACCAGAAACAAGATTTTGGAAAAACTGTATAACACTCTAAATTAATTATTGTACTGAGAAGAAACATGGATGAGTGAGAACAAGACAAGAGAGCATAGAAAAAGTGGCTGGGCAATTAGGAGACCCTAGAATTAATGAGAATGCTGACTGGTGAATACCTGCATAGAGAAATTTTAAATATTGATTTAAGCTTAAACAATAATGTTATATATGTATGGGAAATGAATGAATATAAATGTAAAACCATGACTGATTTGGTTGTTTATGATGAATGGCTGAGGAAAATTAGTATAAGACAGAAGAATGAGGAAAGGTACAGTCAAGATTGAACTCAGGGGGGAAAGGGATACAGAAGAAAGGGAAAATATATAAATAAAATAAATCAGAATAGAAATGACTGTCACTAAGTGAAACTATGCCAGAGTATTAGAAAGTAGATTGAAGAGTATAAATAAAAAGGGACATAAGGGAAAAGGATTTGAAAACTTGGGAACACAGCAAAATAATTGTGTATGATATATAGGTTTAACGTATAGGTTGAAATGCTTTGAACATATATAGAGAGAACGGTGATTGCAGAAGAAACAGATGAAGGAAGAATGCATGTGAGGAAAGGAATGACAGAAAAAACTGATAGTTGGTTGAAATTAATAAGATCCTCAAAAGAGAAGTGATCAGTTTGGAAAACAAAAAGCACTGTGTGAAGCAGTAGAGCAGGGTGTCAAACTCGATTTTATTGAGGGCTGCATCAGGGTTGTGTTTGACCTCAGGGATGGGGGGTATGGCCAGGGTGGGCATGGCCAGCAAGACATCACTTGTATTGGAGGGCACCTGTGGTGGCCCGAGCACTCTGACAGCGAAAACGGGCTCCCAAGCTCCATTTTTGACTGCAATGGCCTCCTGCAACCCTCTGAGAGCAAAAACGGAGCTCGGGGGGGAGGGGCACATACGGCCCTTGCAAGCTCTGTTTTCTCTGGTAGAGGCACTGCAGGCCAGTCCATCACTATTTCCAGATCTAAGCACCCCGTGGGCCGGATCTGACCCCCGGGCCTTGAGTTTGACACCCCTGTAGTAGAGGGACGTGGCAGAAGCAAAGAAGGTTGCAAAGATGGAAACTATGGAAAGATATAGAAAGTGAGTTTGGCAGAAGCTACATTTAGCTATATTTATTTGTCTTGTCTCATACTTTTAATTTCTTTGCTTAATTATACTGTACGTTACTTCTTTTTTTGCATTTTATATAATGCTCCTTACTCTTAGGGGGATTACTGTGATAAATATATGTATGTGTGTCCACCTCTTTACTGATATTAACCATTGGTATAACAATTCTAAAGCTTCTTTAGTATCATTTCAAAAAGATATTAATTAAAAGCAAACAAAACATAACACTCTTCTAGGATAGTGTCAGAATAGACACCAGAGCATTGGAGAAAGAATATATGCAAATATATATATCCAACTAGTAAACGTGAATTAAAAATTTAAAAGCAATTTATCCAAAACATTGAAGTCTAAAACCCACCATATAATGTAAAATTCATCACTTATTTAAATACAGTGTCAATATATCCCTGTCTGTATTAATCTATTGAAACATAGAAAATAATCTTGTATAAATGATGCTGTGCCCGGGAAACTCTTAAGTATAATTCAACATCTTTACAATGTATTATCTGACAATGTGCTATAAGAAAAAACTACAAGGACTACAGAAATTTCACACATCTATAAAGTTGACATACAGGTAGTCCTCAGTTAACTAACATTCATTTAGCAATCATTTAAACTTATGATGGTGTTGATCAAGAGGTGCTTATGACCATTCCCTGAAATTCCAGCTGTTCCAGCATTTCCAAGCAAAGTCAATGGTGTAATGATGTGCATGTTTTTAAAATATGTTATATTTTAAGTGCAATCGGTGTGCCTACCTCTTTAAGAAGGCTGGAAACAGTTAATCTTTTTAATGATGTCATCTAGGGCAGAAGTCAGTTTTAAGATGGCTGCCACTGAATAAAGACAAGCCTCTAGTTCAAGCTCCTTGCTGTCTGCCTTTATTTTATGCCAAAAGTCATCACAAGTGGGAAAGCCCACAGACCAGGTCGCAAATTGCTCCTGTGAATTGCTCCTACTCTTGTTGCAAGGAGCTTGTTCTATGGCATATGAGATCCTGGATCATCCATTCTCCAAACTCTGGCTGCACTTATGTCATGGCAGCATCTTTCTCTCTGCTTCCAAATGAAATGACTGAAGTAGTTTGAATAGCTCAGGGCAGGAGCTAAAAGTGTCTCTTCAATCTCACATTGCAAACAAACATCAGCTGTAAAAAAGAAATTTGATTCAGCCTTTGTATTTTATTCCATGGTAAAATACTAAAATAACTGCAAGGGCTAGACTTTGAACAGGCAGAGGAGAAAGATCATTGAACTTCTGAAAACTCCTGATAATAGCATAGCTAGTATCAACCAAGAAACCAAACACACGGGTTAAAGAACAAATCTATCAAAAATTGTCAGTTGAGGTGCAAATCCCTAGGCTCAAATTATCATATTTTGGGTATCTTATGCAAAAAACCTAGTTCTCTGGAGAAATATGTAATGTTGGAAAAGGTGGGAAGAAAGAATAAAGGATGTCCAGTAGCAGGGTGGGATGGATTTGATTATAGTTCTGATGGGTACACCATTGGAATATTTGAAGGGCCAGTTTGGGGATAGATAATCTGTATCTATGTCATTGCCAAATGTTGACACCAATTTAATGGCATATAACTATTAGTCAATAGGAGAGGGTATATGCATGTAACTGTATGCAACTGGTTGAAGCTCAGTTATACTTTTTTGCAACAACCCGCTGGGTTGTGATAAGCAATTATTTGGCATTCTTTGCCGCACATATTTCTTGCCAATATAGAAGTTATGTTTTCTGTGAATGAGGTTTTACCTCATTTCTGTCTTGTCTGGGTAAAACAGTAAATTATATACTTTTTTTCTCTAAATTACTGTTTTATGCTAATTTTATTCAATGTTACAATTAAAAAGATAGCAACTGAAAAAATAAAAGAAAAAACCCCAGAAAAATTTGGAAAAGAAAAAATAGGAAGTAAAATGCGAAAGAAAAAACAAAGAATATAATAAAGGGGATGTATGCATGCATGCATGCACGCACACACACACACACACACACACACATATATATATATATATGTTTTCGTAGATTTTCACGGGTGTAGGTATGCTGGTTTTGTTGTATTCGGGTCTTTTCACGTGTAAGGTTGAGATTGTCTTTGCAACGTTTCGGCAGGATCTCACCTGCCATCTTCAAGCGTGGGCTCAAAATGTGGGCTTAAAATGGGAATGGAGCTGCCGTCTCTGCTGGCTGGGGAATTCTGGGAGTTGAAGTCCACAAGTCTTAAAGTTGCCAACTTTGGACACCCCTGGGCTAAACAGAAAAATATTAATATGAGACTTTATATAGAAGTTAATTTCTTTATATATACTTAATGTCTCAATAACCATTAACATATTATGGTAAGAAGTAAATTAAGAGTGAATGTACACACACACACACACACACACACACACACACACACACACACTGATTTGCAAGAATGCCTTTGCATTTATGAAGATGCCACAGGGATAGTAGAAATATCTCCATCATTTCCTGTAAATAGTTATATTGTGATTAGTCATGTTTATGACAACTCCTTTAGCCACTGTGAGTGCACTCACCATAGATAGTCAGATTTCTAAATGTGGCCTAGCTCCCAAAATTGCCTGTTTGGCCCTAGGCAGTCAGTTGGTGTTCCCAACAAGAGGAGGCAGAAAAAAAGAATATCTCAAGCAGATATTTGATGGAATCATATATTTAGATTTATTGGATGCAAAATGTTTCTGTTTTCTTAGGGGAAACCTGAAATCAGACTCATCAATTAAAAAAAAACTGAAGGTGGGCTACTGGGGAAGGAAGAGAGAGTGGGAAGGAGAGAGTGATGCCAAGATTTCCTGGACCATAAAGTCTGGTAAAGCTGCTCCCCACACTAGCAGGCCATTGGGATGGGCCTCAGAGCCTAAATGACTTGACTAACATACTTATGATGGTTTTGTTAGTTGTAAACTTCCTTTTTTGATTCTGTTACATTGATCTAGTTCAGGCTTCTTATTGTTAGCTCTGTTAATGTAATTACTTAATGGTTTGCTCAATGCATAATGTAATGTAAGTATAATATTGGTATTAGCCCTGGAAATTGTTGGTTGATGTGTTTTCTCCTTTGAATTGATACAAATCAAAAATCAGTTTCCCCCAATCTGGTGTCTTAGTATCCATACAGTCTCCCAGCATCTATGACCAGTGGTGAAATTCAATTTTTTTTTACTATCGGTTCTGTGAGTGTGGGGTGGTGGGCGTTGCAGGGGAAGGAAGCTGCAAAAGCTCCATTCCCACCGTACTCCTGGGGGAAGGATATTGCAAAATCTCCATTCCCACCCTACTCTGGGGCCAGCCAGAGGTGGTATTTGCAGAATTGCCAATGTTATTTTATAGCGTATTGTATACATCTCCTACCTTTATTATTGTTTCTATTTTAAAAAAAATTTAAATTATTTACTACAAAGTGCTTCAAAAGCAATACATTTCTGGAAGGTGTGTGATAAATTCTATCTAGGAGTTTGATTTCAATGAAATCTTTTCTCATTAAGCATCCTTAGCAAGAGCTATCCTCTGTAAAAAGAACTGCTGGCATAATGAAACATGATTCTGACTATCTTTCATTGTCCTACATATTTTGTAGCTGACAGATATAAATTAACACTGGAAATGAAATATGTCCAACATCAGAGGAAGGAAGAGAAAATTGAGGTTATCAGGCCATTCTGGTGATGTAAATAATAAACATACACACAAATATACATAAGCTAAAATGATAATTCTGCATGTGCCTCTATAGAACAGCTTTCAACACTAAATTCAGTTGGACATTTGCTTGCAATGTAGTAGGGTGGTCTTCTATTCAAACAGAAAGAAAAGTTACCCAAACCATTGGATCTTAGTCCAAGATAATAGTTGTATAGTTGTTCAGCCTACAAGGACTCAGATAGCTGACATCTGATTTCCTTTCCTCCTGTCTTCCTTTGAGAGAGACTCTGAAGAGGAAAAGCTGCCAGAGCTACTGGCAGCTACTTGGTGGCATTACAGGATAGCATGGTGCCAATGGCATCATCACACAGCATGTTAAGAATGATGAATCAGTGATAGGGTAGCAAATAGTGCACCATTTTCTCTACTTTATTGAGATATTAGGGAATGAACTAAAGCTGCTGCTGATTTGGCTATACCAACAGCTATACTTTACATATAATGTACAGAATATAAACAATAATACTCTATATTTTACATGAATTGCTGTTGCAACCTACTCTTGTAATTTCTAGTAAGCTTCCACATTCAACTTCACTTAATATTTTTCAGCAGAATAGTTCAAAACTGAAAAAAAGAAAAGAGCAATAGCAACAATAATAACCATGTTTTTTCCACATTACCTTTGAATGAAACACATAGAATATGCATAAATATTCCAACCTTTGTATATCATCCATCATTTTCTAATGAAACATAGCCAATGTTTCATTTACCAACACCTTATTTTATTAGCCTGCTTCACATTGTAGGAAATTATCACCCAGCCCTCTCCCAGAAAAATGAAATATCCTAGGAAATATTGATAAGGCAGAATATTATATTTTCCTGGATGTGAAAAAGGGAGAAACACATTTTAAAAACTAAGTAAATTCCTGCAGCTTCCTGCCCATCCTCACTGTATCAATGGGCCATTAAGAATGCCAAGCTAGTCCACTTTACATAATAAAGAGTTCTCCCCTTCAGCTCCAGGGGGATGGGAATGAAGGCATGATAATATAATCCTTTACTCAACTGACCACATGGCATCTGAGAATTCAACCAAACCTGGATTCAAAACTCAGCCTAGAGGGTTGCCCTTGCATGGGCCCATGTGAGTCTGACAGCCAATCAGAATACATTTCTTACACAGGAATGGGAAACAGATAGGTGGGGCTGAACAGATTTTAAAAATCCCTGCAAGCCCTTCTTCACCCCTTCCTTTCCCTTCTCTTCTTCTCCACCAACATTGAAGCATGTGATCACCTTTTCTGTTCAGGACTCAGGCAATGTGGTCCTGTCCACCATTAAAATCATCTTTCCAAGCAGCCTCCATGTCTCCAGTGTCTTTTTCCCCACATGGAGCCGAACCCAGAAGGACATTTCTTTCATCAACATTTGTCTGTCTTCCAGAATAATTCAGCTGTTCATTATGTGAAATGTGTTCTAATGCCATTTTTTGGTATCTTCATAGATATGATACTTCCTTCCTATTAGAATTGTAATATTAGCCAAAGCCGTGATGTTACTACAACGCTATGTAAAGCGTTGTGCTTATCAAAATTAATATAGAAATAAGAGGGAGTTTTTTTAACCAGAACTTTTTGTGTCACAATCCATATATAAACCTGCACTATTTCAAAATAAGTTATCTTATTAAACGTTAAGACTTGAGTGACCTCAGATTTGCAATACCTCTGTAGAGTTGCAATAGCTTCTCTTCCTAGCTGTGCCCCATGAATGCTTGTCTGTAGAGAATTTCTATGTCAGATTGTTTTTCACAAGGACTCCTGCTGTTATTTGTGCTCTGAGCAGATATCTCTATTTCACACAGCCATTAAATCAGATGGGTAAAAGTTGGAACATTGGCAAGAATGATAAGAAAACAATAAGATTTTTCACTCTATCATAAAAGTTCTGACAGTGCTGGAAAACAGGAAAATGTAGATATCAGTAAATGTTTCTGATTTTGAGGTAAAACAAAAACTAAAAAGAGAAAATTATCCCACCCACCAACAATGTTTCTAGTAATATGGAATGGTATGGTTGGAGACATTTGCTGCATATTACTGACATAAAATCAGATTGTAAGTTATATCTTTGAGGGTAAATTCCTGAACTATGGTCAACCATATTGGGAAAGACTGTATTTGCATTTTTCACCCTGTGAAATTAACGACAATAACAAAATTTACTAGAAGAAGGACTAGTAAACCACTTCCACTTCATGCAAAGAAAACCGAACTAATGTGGCCTGTAAGCGACCAGATTAACTCAACAGCAACTTAACTTGATTTGCCATCTTGCTCTGGTAAATTCCTTTTTATCCTGCTTAAATCTGAGAATACAAACAGTAGGAAAATCGCCAGCGATAATGACAAATATTGGCCTCTTAATCGCACACTTTATCACATAGCTAATGGAGTAAATGTATTTATTGCTGGTCGATATTAGAGCCAACTAGAACTTGGATTAAATGTAATACTGAGCCAAAATATTGAACACAGGATTTTGAAAAAGAATTTGAAAATCCTTCTTCACTGGAGAGGACTTCTGGGGCTGGAAATTAGCAACAATTCAAAGATTAGTTTATAATATTTTGCTGCCTTTAAAATTAAACTACTTTACACTATGTTTATGAACAAAATGTAACTGATAGGAATACTAATAAGATAACATTTCTGTCAGAGAATTAATAGATTTATTTTATAGGGAGGGTTTCATTAAGACTGCAGCAAGGGGAAAAGGTTCAATTAAAAGTTTCCCCTATTCTCTAATTTAGTTTGCGGGATGGCTCAACAGCCTTTCCTCTGCAGCTGCTGGGAACACTACAAACAATGATAAGGCATCTATTCATACAGTAACATCATTCCTAGTGAAAACCTCTGGAAATATGGTTGGTGCTTTAATTTACAGTGTACCTCTGGATGATCCTCTCTGCCTCCCTGCCAGCCTGCCAGAACTTTTCAGAGAATCCTTAGTCCAAGCAAAATCTTTCTCCTTCCTTATTCCAGTTTATATCTAGCATTGATTCAGGTTGTCTTTTGCAATAAAGGCTCGATCAGCATGGATCTGCTTTTCAACTTTCCTTTAATACGGTAGCACTTGCTATAGGTGGGTGTGCATGCATAAAACACACACACAATTACACACACACACACACACATCCTTTGTTGAGCAATGTTCTCCTTTCCCTTCTCTGAAAGGCGGCTGCTCAGCAAACAGCCAGCTCTTTTTATCTGTTTTGTCTATTGTTCCACCACAGGAGAGCAGACATTACACAAACCAGCATAGAGTTTGGTGTTTCATTCTTTTAGAATTCTATTGCACTTAGTGATGATAAAAAAAATAAAGTACTACATTTTTGCACATGGATCTGAGCAAAGCCGAATAAAATGAAGTAATTGTTTCCTGTGATTTGGAAATTATATTTTTGTTGACGTAGCCTAAGATATATTTACTCTTTAAAGCTGTAATACACTGCTGTTCTTGTTCAGTATGCAATCCATTACTATTTGGTAATCTTGAAACTACCAAATCATTTGCATTTTATTTTTAAGTGAAGAATTTTGCTTTTATGTTCAGACTTTTGTTCTAATCTATCAAGATATTTATGAATTTCATTTACTTCTTCTAGCATATTGACTGTTCCATACATTTTTATATGATCTACATATTTGAAAAGTATTCTCTGCACTTCCTCTTCTAAGTAATTAATCAGAATATTGAAGAGTGAAAAACTAGAATAAATTTTTGTGGGATCCCATGCAATAGGTTTCTATCGTCTGATGGGGGAATATTGATGAGCACTTTTTAAGTATAATGTCAGTGGGAGTGCATCATGTAATTATCATTCTATTGGACCCACTTAATTATCCTGGGGTATTTCATCAGATGCATTTTTAAAATTAAGATATATCCATTTAATATAAATGCATTGGAAACATGTGTATTTGAATAATAATTGCATTAGGCAAGCATATATACAATTATAATTATAATTATAATGACATATATTATGGGTTTTTTCTTTGTCATTTCTCATTTTTTTTCTATAACATTTTTTATGTTTTTCCCCTTCTCTTTGGTAATTATGTATCACCATCTCTATTGTTTTTGTGTTTTGTTCTTCTTTGTTCTTAACTTGAAATAAATACAAAAATTAATAAGATATATTCATAGCATTTCCACAGCCTATTAAGGAAATCTGAGCAAAACATTAGTTAACATTAGTTCTGCAAGATTTGTTCCTCACAAGCTAAAAATACCATACTTACTTATTAAATGTATAAGTTAGTATTTATTTGCAATATGTATGTACCATCAACTTCGTAATGACTCCTGATAGTTTTCAATATCCCATGGATAAGAAAAGCCAGTTTTTTAAAAAAAAACATTTTCTCCAGTTATAATCTTAGCCCTGTGTTAAGTAGCATTCTGAAGACCACCAGTGAAGGCACTGTTAAGTAAGTAAGCACCCCGTTAGGAGAGCGAGTGTGCAGAGAAGCGTAATGAGAGAGGTATGCAAGAACACACACAGACCAGCATACAGGGAGACTGAATAGTATTAAATATAGTAGTTTACTATGTGGAAATATAGAGGCATTCAGAGTCCAGTTAACAGTCCAAGTCATACACGGTTCAGGCATTCAGTTATTAAATAGTCAGTCTAGCACACAAAACAACTAACAGTAGCAAACCACAGTACCTCACAATACACCGATCAGCGTCTAACAAACAGAGAGCTAACAGCCATTCTGGCTCCCTCTTATGGCTGATTGAGGTAACAAGCCAATTCCATTTCTAGCATTTAAAGTAACAGATATATTTGTTACAATTATAGCTTGTATACATTGCCAAGCCAAGCCTAGGATTACATCCCTAACAGGCACCATTTGAATTTCCAAGAGGAATTTATTCCAGATGAATAGAGTAAAAAAAAAAAGTCTCCTGATTACCTCTTGTGAGTCTCACAAATGGACAAGGTCAGTGGTGGGATTCAAATTTTTTTACTATTGGTTCTGTGAGTGTGGCTTGGTGGGCGTGGCAGGGGAAGGATATTGTAAAATCTCCATTCCCTCCCCACTCGAGGGGAAGGTTAGTGCAAAATTCCCATTTCCTCCCGATCAGCTGGGATTTGGGAAGCAGAGAATAGATGGGGATGGGCCCAGTCAGAGGGGGTATTTACCGGTTCTCTGAACTACTCAAAAGTTCTGCTACCGGTTCTCCGGAATTGGTCAGAACCTGCTGAATACCACCTCTGTACAAGGTGTGTATAGGATGCGGGGTGGGGGTACCCTCAATATTCAAATTCAAGAATTACAAGTGAATCAAATGAATCTTGTGGGTTTGTTCAATCTCAAGGAATAAAGGTATCTTGGTATTAGGCTATAAAAGGCTTTAAAGGTGCAAACTGCACTGATCTGAAGATTTATGTTATGTAAGGATAGCACCTCTCATCTACCAATAGGCAGTCCTCTGCATTTTGCACCAACTGTAGCTTCTAGTTAGTTTTCAAATGCAGCCCCACTGCAGGGCATCCTAGAAGTTGATGAAGTTTGAAGATTTAATACAGAATGCAGTCATTTATAAGTTTTCTATAAAAAGTATAATATAAAAACAGTGGAGATGAATGTGCAAAGAGGGACCTTAGTTCTACAAGGGAAATATACTTAGCTTCAGTATCCTGTTCAGTTGACTCATTTCTCTACCCCCCAACATATGGCAACTAGTCAGAAAAATATAAAACTGTCCCAAAAGTTTTGCTGGATTTCTCCAGGATTTCTTGTTCTGCAGAGGCCAGTGCCAAGAGAAAGCTACAAACAGGGATTGGGTACAATAGGAACTGATACCTCATATTTTTCCTAGTTTTGTTCCTAAGAAATAAAGCGCTATTGAAGCTCAGAGGCTCCTCTTCCTTGCTTTTATTTATGAAGAGGGTGGACGGGTGACTCTTTTATTGTACCTTGGTAAAGCTCCCAGAGCCATTAAGGAAGTTGACAGCATATAAAGGAGATGTATGTATATATGTATGCCTATGTGTGTATATATACTCATACATCATGTATATATCATTCATAGGCATACTCCTCCAGTAAATAAGAAAATATATTGTCATGACCAGTTGCCATTCATAACCTATGAATTTTTTTTTAATCCTCTAAAGCTGTGGAAACTGGTAGTAAATTTGCACTTGGCCATGTACTGTGCATAAATATTTTAGTTCTTCCATTGTAAATCTCCCATTTTTCAAATGATCCTGAGTTTTAGTCCTATCAAAAGGTAGTGGGGGGTGTGGGGAAATCTCCCTATCCAATGTGTCTGCATCATGTAATATAAACACGACTGCTGCATCTACCTGGTATTTTCACTCCTGTAATTCAAAAGTCCTGAACATCAAAACTTTTGTTTTATGGACATGCAGCAGGTCTGGAACTTAGAGTAGAGCAAAAAGAGCCTTTCAAAATGATGCCCCGAGTTTGTGGACAGTGAAGTAAGATGGCTACTTTCTCCAAGTTTCTCCAGTTAAAGAGAATTTATCTGTGCTGATGACAGTAGCATCACTGCTGAGAAATTCCCAGTGGGAGAAATTTTCCTCTTAGGAATCAACTGAAGTGTGTGAAACTAGGAAGCTGCAGACCACTCAAAGTATAATTGCACGATGAAAGATAGAACACTCACAGGTACACTATTAGCAACTTTGTAACTTAATAAATGCAAGAATATTTTTTCTATCCATTCTTATGAAATTGCTTCTTAAAAAAGCGGGGGGAGGGGGGGATGGAGAGAAAACAATGCAGGGGAAAGTTTGGCTTCACACTGCCAATTTTGATAGTCTCTTTCTGTGAATTCTTCAGGTTTAGGATAATATTTCTGAGATAAGGTGATGTGAACGCCATGCAATCTCCAAATAAGCTCACATCAAGGTATCATTAAACCATCTGTTTAGCTTCTATTTCTTTACTAATGATCCACAGGAGGGAATTTGTGTTTCTTCAGAATGGCCACATGGGGCCAGTGTTTTCATCAAACTGGCAAGATCTCTTTCCTGGTTCCTGTTTAGTAGTTCAAACTCATCAGCAGACATGTGAGATGTGTATGTGTATGTGTGTATGTGTGTGTGTGTGTGTATGTGTATGTGTATGTGTATGTGTATATGTATGTGTATGTATATGTATCAGAGGTGGTATGCTGCTGGTTCACACTGGTTTGGGCGAACCGGTAGTGGCAGCTGTGTGAGGCTCCGCCCACCCACCCAAACATCATTAAGGATCTTCTGCACATGTGCAGAAGGTTCTGTGCATGCCCAGACATGCCATGCCTGAGCGAAGCGAGTGCTCGTGCAGGCATGCTCCCGCTACCAAACCGTTAGTGAAAATAATAGGATACCATTACTGATATGTATATGTTTATGTATTTTTTTTAAAAAAACCTGATGTGTATGGTTTTGCAGTCATTTAAATTGAACAGAATGTACATTTTAGTGTTCATTCCCCTGATTTGCAGCAAAGTCATTTCTTTTAATAACAATTCTAGACTGCATTTCCCAGGATACCCCAATTTTGGTTCAGTTATGAACAAATAAAAAAGCACCATTAATATAAAACCTTCAAGGAGAACATTGTATGGATCCCATCATCGAGCAAGCTATTCATTTATTCTCACTTATGTGCTTCTTATTCTTTGATAGGTTAGTTTTAACCAAGAAAATATTACATCTAATTCCATGAGAAGTGTTTGTAAGGGTACTCTATAGTATTAATGAAAATGTTACCTCCATGTGTAACCACCGTGAGAAAGGCAAGTATAATTTTTATGCTCCAGCAATAAATACAAAAAAAGAGGCAGCGATGAATAAGACTCACTAAGAGAGTGAGTACAAAAAAAGTGGGGAGGAAATTGAAACAAGGTGTTAGGTTCCTTGTGTAAACTAGATATAGCATTGATAAATGGATACATCTTTGTGCAAACTGTATGGAATTGTCATGAGAAGCAAGGAAATCAACTTGTCAGTAACTGGAATGAGTTAAAAGAAGAAACAGAACCCTTAGATGTTAAAAGTATATAGAAGGAAACAAAGGTAAAGAGATAATTGGAAAGAGATATGTCTTCTTAGCAGACAGGTTACCTACAATGAGAACTGGGACCCTCCCAAAGGTTCATGGAAGTGGGGAGATGGACTTCAAAGAGTTAAAGAGAAATGAAAGCGAATTAAAGGGAAAATATTATCAAAGTGATAAAGCTATGGGTGCAACGAACTTCCACTAAACACCAAGATGTATACAATGGGGAAAAAGGAGAGAAGCAGAAGTGAGCCTGAAGCCAATGGGTTGGAAAAATGGAAAGAACTGTATTGTAGTGGGAGTAGATCATGGCTTTCCAAGAAGAGGAGCAAGCAAGTTTCAAATGAAGCCTTGTAAATGTGGCTTACCAAGGGGAAGATAAGAGTTGAATTGTTTAAAGATGAACTGTGAATTTGTACTGCCCTTTTAAGGAGCTTGGGGATGGGGGGAGGTGGTGAACTGGAGGGAAGATCGAGAGAAAGAGAAACTGAAATCACTTGTACAGCATTGTCAGTATACAGTATGCCAGAGGTGGTATTCAGCAGGTTCTGACTATTTCTGGGGAACCGGTAGCGGAAATTTTGAGTAGCCCAGAGAACCGGAAAATATCACCTCTGACTGGCCCTGCCCCCATCTATTCTCTGCCTCCCGAGTCCCAGCTGATCAAGAGGAAATGGGGATTTTGCAGTAACCTTCCCCTGGAGTGGGGAGGGAATGAGATTTTACAGTATCCTTCCCCTGCCATGCCCACCAAGCCATGCCCACAGAACCGTTATTAAAAATTTTTGAATCCCACCACTGGTATATGCATAAGGTTGTTGGTTCTGAAGGCAAAGCGCAATGTTAAACTGCTCTTGTCTTTTATAATGAGACTTTTGTGCTTCTTATTGGATGTGAAGGAAGGGGGAAACCTACCCATTACAATTCTTGGTGGCAGAGGAGTTAACAACCAAGTAATTAGAGAAGACACTGAAGGAAAGCACCCTTCCTGGGGAAGGCGGTAGACTGAAGGCAGTTCTGCGAAAAAGCAGAGTTGACATTTGCGGACATTAATAAAGTGCCAATTAGTAGATCAGCTCCTATGACCTTCTCTTGATGAAAGAGAAGATTCAGATCACCTAAGCTGCTTCCGTTTTGATTGCTCCTCACAGAGCCTGAAATACACCTAATTCTGTGAGTTGGGTGAGAAATCAGGAGATGGGAGAATTTCACAATAATTACTTGGGCCACAAATAGAGCTTTTTCAAAGGAAACGAAGTTTGCACATTTCCCTTGCTAACTATCTCTGGAAATTGCCTATTAACCATATCAAAGAAGTTAGACCCTTCAGAGTGTCAAGATTGCAAATGCTGGGTGAGCTCCTTAATTCCTTAATATAGTAAAATATAAACAGCAAAAAGCAAGAGAAAGATCTGACCACAAACAGTTTTAAACAGTCTCTTTTTTTGTTATGTTAAACTTTTGTCTTTTGTTTATATTGAAATGCTGAGATTATATTTACAAAATGTGGATTGGTTTATAGTTTTAGGATATGATACGGAATGTTTTCTGGAATGGGGCATGTTTCTATTTGGAGTGGTTTTCTTTGGAGCTGTTTGTATTTGGAAGGAGAAAATGTATATTACAGCTTGTCTTTTTAAAAAAAAGAAAATGGTCTCTTTTTATGATGTTAAATTTTAGGTTTTGTTCACTTACACTAAGATATCAGTATCTTTTAATGCCTTTTAAATGGGGTTTTGCTTACAGCTAAGACTTGAGTCATGGAATACTGAGTTTTATATGCATTAATTAATGTTAATATTTTATAATTCTGTTTGGACTTTTTGCTGAGAGTTGAGCAAGGAGAAGGTGCTACCTATTTGATTTGCTTATTAGTAAGAAAGAGACAGATCATTGGATGAAGAGTTTCATATTTGTTAATTAAGAGAAAGTGAAGAGTTATAATACTCTTCCCACTCTTATGGGGTAGAGAAGACACCTAAGGGATTCTTCTTCCCAGGACTAACTATTGTGAAAATAAAGAATGCTATCCAGGAACTGCATCATTAATTGAACTGAAAGAAGGAGAGATTTTAAAATTAAACAGGGAAGAATGTTCAAAAATAGGCATCAACCAACCCTGCTCCCACCTCAGCTGCTTTTAAAGTAATGACGGTTACTGTTGGGGAGGGATGGGGATGACAGGAGATTAAACATTGAAAGAAGAGACCAGAGAGACTAGTCTGGAGAGACACTTCCCAATCAGGGTGAATTTATGATTCTTTAGGGAAGGATTTGTTGGCAGGTCATTCCCTTGTCTGATAAGAATTACCCTCTTTAAACATTATTATTCTTAATTTTATCACTTGATTTTGTTAGTCTGCATTCCTTTTATGGTAGATATGACCTTTTGCAAACTATATGGGAAAAAATTGAGCTCCTTCACTTTCTACTCATCATCACCATCATTATCGTCATCTCATTTGAATCAAATATGATTGCCTTAGCAGTTTTCTACTTATAGATATATAACATTTAATGGCACTGTGGAAAGTATCTTGTCCATTTAACATTTTGCATTACTATTTAGCATTAGGTCCCTGATTAGTCCTTCTTTGGATGGTTGCATGACTAATTGTGGTAAGCACTGTGAAATGGCATATGGGTCTAAGTGCTAATGCTATTTATCAGTTACTTACAGCTCACTGACAGCTACTATGTGCCTCATATAGAGATAGCTGTGGTCTTAGAGGACATTGTGTCAGGTTCACCAGAGTTAATGTTAGAGCCTTAGTATTTACTTCATAATCCTTACTTTGTGAACTTAGAATCTAGGTTTAATGTGAAGGAAAGAAACCATGTCATGACAGGTTAAGATAGTATTTTTACTCAGGGTCTTTTTCAGAACTTTGGGCCATTTCTGTTTCAGGCATGGCAGTCAGTATAATTATTAATCCAACTCTGAGCAAGGAAATGTATAAAAGCATCAGAATATTAAATACATCTGCTACCCATTCTTGATCTTTGACTTATCAGTAATTTATGCTTCATGGCAGACCATGGGAATACTACATCCTTTCATTATACTGTATGTGCTAAGGGCTGCTAACAAGCCTATTTCATGGGTTTATTCAATTTCCCCATTTTATATTTAAAAATCATATGCAATTAAGAGTGCATGTGATTTTTTTTATTTCAAGGGAAAGGAAGACAAAGCATGACCACATCATAACCTATCCTAGATATCACAGAAATATAGCTATGTTTAAGCATCGGGGGGGGGGGGGAACCGATTCCAATGGTTTCTCTGACAGAGTTCCCAATGTTTTGTTATCTTCTGTCATGATAAACAGTTTGCAATTTATTATCTACATTCCTTGACATTTACATTTTAGATACTTCTCACATAGCCATAAGCACCCCCCAAGAGGCTTTGTAGATTACCTGCTAGAATCAAGACTAGCAAGGGGTACTCAAAGACACAAGCAATTTGCATTCCGCATAAAGCAAAGACATTTCCAAGGTCAAAGGAGGGAACGTGGAAGCTTATGCATTAATCTGTCTGTGAGTAAAGATAGTTAGAAGTGAGCATGGCGGGCAAAATGATAGAATGTCAATTAGAAAACAAAGGGCAAAAAAATTAGAGAATATTTTAGGCAGAGGGATTTTTTCTCTCTCTCTAACAAAAACAATCTTCTGCTTTTTTTAAAAAAAACTATTTTTTTTAAGATTACAATTGCAACAGTAGAAACTGATGCAAACTAAAAAGAATAAAAAATAGAAAGGAAAAATGCACTAAAGAAATATGTAAAAAAAAAAAATCTTCCTCCTTCAATGCAACAAAGGATTGCTTCTTCCCATGTACAAAAGTAGAAAGAACCTCTGAAATATTGTGACATGATTGCTAGCTCTTCTAATGTTCTGAGGATCTGTTTGCCTTTGAGAAACATTGGGTTGGCTAGCTTTCTACAGTAGCTGCACCTCACATTGGCCAGGTGTGCTTGTCAGCAGCTGCACGGAAAGATAAATTAAGTGGACTCTACCTGGAGTGATGGGATGGAGGGAAAGCTCAAGTACCAGATGGACTATAATACAATACAATACAATAGTAGAGTTGGAAGGGACCTTGGAGGTCTTCTAGTCCAACCCCCTGCCTAGGCAGGAAACCCTATACCGTTTCAGACAAATAGCTATCCAACATCTTCTTAAAGACTTCCAGTGTTGGGGCATTCACAACTTCTGGAGGCAATCTGTTCCACTGATTAATTGTTCTAACTGTCAGGAAGTTTCTCCTCAGTTCTAAGTTGCTTCTCTCCTTGATTAGTTTCCACCCATTGCTTCTTGTTCTACCCTCAGGTGCCTTGGAGAATAGTTTGACTCCCTCTTCTTTGTGGCAACCCCTGAGATATTGGAACAATGCTATCATGTCTCCCCTAGTCCTTCTTTCTCTTAAGCTGAACATACCCAGTTCCTGCAACCGTTCTTCATACGTTTTAGTCTCCAGTCCCCTAATCATCTTTGTTGCTCTTGACAGCCAAGGCCTCCTGGCCCGCAGCAGATAACTGTATGCTGGTGAGGACTGGGTCTCCAAGGTCCTCTCCACCCCGAGGCATGATCACAACCAAAAACAAAACAAGCAAAAAATGGCCCATTTTTTGTCAAAGAAAAAAAGGCCATGCATAGCCTTTAGGAGGTTCATAGAATGCTCCTGGGCGCTGGGGGGAGGAGGCAAAAAACAGCCTGTTTTTCACTCATTTTTGCCCTCCCCAGCCCCCAGGAGCACTCTGGAAGCCTCCTAAAGGCTATGCACGGCCATTTTTGCAAAGGGGGCAGGGTTTTGGGAGGCCAAAAATGCTGTATTCAGTGTATAAGATGCATCCAGATTTTCAGCCTCTTTTTTGAAGGAAAAAGGTGCGTCTTATACTCCGAAAAATACGGTATTTCTTTCTGTTCTTTCTTCAAGTGACACTTTTAAAATGAAAGATCTGTGACTGTTTTAAAGCTTGCTTCATTTAAAAAGTAGCCATATTTCTTAGCATGACCTGGAAGAAACCTCATGTTTTCTAGATCATAGACCCATGATCTTGCTGAAACCCAGGATTTATAAAAGGGTAGTAGACACAGAAGCCTAATCTTATTTTGCCCTTGTTCAGACAGTCTCAGAGACTCTTGCTGCCACATCTTGCTAAGTAAAGAAAACCTAAATCCTTCGAGAAAAGCCAAGTGCTGATTTTTCTGCCCTATATTTTCTTAGGCAACCTAATGTTACCATAGGAACAAACAATGTCAGTTATCGTTTAATCTGTTGTATTGTTTAATCTGCTATCTACCATCATCTGCTACAAATAGTATTTTGGCTTTGTCTTTTTATCACAAACAATTGTACATTAGGAATGAGTCATCCGCCCCTTGATTGAAAATAGGGCTACAGTTTAAAAAAAAAACCCAATTTGACAAAAATACACAAACATTAATTCCAAAAGAACTATCTTCTTTAAATTATACATCAGACCTTTGGGCTTTGCTTTATTAAATTGTTTATCCAATTCATCAGCATACGGACTTGGACATACATTCTGCCAAGTGCAGTAGAACTTAGCTTTGACAAGAACTGCATAACTGGCTGGTGACCTTGGGCGAGTCACTCACTCTCACTCAGTCCAATTCCAGAGAGTGGTTGCTGTGGGGAAAATGGGAGGAGGAAGGAGTACTGGTGTGCTCACTGTCTTGACTTGTATATGAGAGAAAAGGCAGGAAAAGAAAATCTAAAAAATATGTCAGTGTTAATTTTATCCAGGGCTACAATACCTGCAGGTAAAATCCAGAAAGCTGCTAATGGCAGTAAGGAGGCGAAGAAAAAGAAACCATTTCCTGCCTTTTCACAGTAACCTAGATTTTTTTTGAAAAAAACTCTGGTAGACTTCATCTTATTCTCACCTTGTGGCAATCATTTTGAAATTGCAACAGCATTTCAGAATGAAACATACACACACACACACACACACACACACACACACACACACACACCAGAGGTGGTATTCTGCCAGTTTGCCCTCATTCGGGTGAACTGGTAGTAGCGGTGGCGGGAGGCTCTGCCCACTCGCCCAGAAGTCCTCATGGACGTTGTACGCATGCACAGAAGCACTGCGCATGAGCAAAGTGTGTGGGCATGCACACTCCTAGTTCCAAACCGGTAGCAAAAATAAAAGGATTTCATGCCTTATACGTGTGTGTGTGTGTGTGTGTGTGTGTGTGTGTGTGTTACAGTACAGCTATTACCACAAAGGGGCTACATCATAATTTATTGGGTCAGATAATATTCGTGGTCCATTTAATCAGATGTAAATCTGTGACTTAAAGGTGTGTCTCTGTATTTGCATACACAGACACAAACACACACACAGACACACTTTTGAGTCACAGATTTACATCTTACCAAGTGGACCATGAATGTTATCTGCCCCAATAAATTTGTTGCAGCCCCTTTGTGGTAATAACTGTGCTGTCATTTGATATCATCATTTCTCTTTCCAGAGTTGCTCTTTCTCAAAGACAGCATTTGAGTCATACATTTCCACTAATTATGGCACCATTACATGATATTCACAGCTGCAGACCCTCAGAAATCATGTGTGAATATTCTTGCTCTTTTAGAAACGTTTAACAACTGAATCTCCTATATTGAAAGATACTGAGCAGGAAGTCAAACAAATCAATGTGCATGGACTTAGATTTCGCCACATATTGAACACCCCACAAAACATTATCACCACCATCTAATATATTTGAGTTCAGAACTGCTAAGTTATAACTGAGAGACATTCATTTTCTGAAGCATTTGTTATGTAATGTACTATGCAATGTTGTACGTAAATGTGGAATTGAACAACCCATGCAGGGTAGAATTTGTGTAGATGATTACCTGGATTCAGACTGCAGATCTGTTTACTGCATTGCATCAGTGGCAATGTGCATACTAAATATAGGTGGAGTGATCCAGATTAGATCTTGGTTTGAAAGCCAACTACTCACATAAATGGTACTGTAAGGCTTGCCTTCTTACTGTAAGACAGGTAGCCCACAATTATGGAGCAGCTGCAGTTTAGCTAATCTAAATCCAAGTTTGCTGGCAGAGTATAACTGTGCCAGACAAATAGCAACATATCTTCTGAATTCCCTTGAGGAGGGCAAGTACAAGAAGAGAAGATTTGAAAATATTTCCCCTCTTCCTTTTGACTTCCTACCATTAGGAATCTTATAAGAGAATCTATGCTATTAATACATGTTTGAGCTCAGTCTGCAAGCTGGGAATCAGCAGAGATCATAAACAGAAGGGCAGAGAAGAGCCAGCAGTTTATTTCCAAGCTCAATATATTAATACTTAACTAGGTTTTCATTCATTCAAGTCAGAATGCCTGGATGGTATAAAATTCTCAAAACATAGGTAATCAAGATCCTCTTTGCAAGATCATTTGCAGTGGTAGGTTCCTACCAGTTCAGACCGGTTTGGCCAAATTGGTAGTGGTTTAGCAGCCTGGGTCGCTGGAGCCAGCAGTGACCCAGACCTGCCATGCCCCCAAACTGGTTCCCTGGTCGGCACCGACAGCGCCACCATCTTTGTTAGGGATGTAACCCTAGGCTTGGCTTGGCAATGTATATAAGCTATGATTACTTTACTGTTACTTTAAATGTTAGAGAGATGTAATTGGCTTGTTACCTCAAGCAGCTATAAGAGGGAGCCAGAATGGCTGTTATCTCTCTGTTTTGTTAGAAGCTGGTTGGTGTATTTTGAGGTATTGTGGTTTGCTACTGTTTAGCTGTTTTTTGTGTTAGACTTACTATATTGATAACTGACTAACTGAACTGTGTATGACTTGGACTGTAAACTGAACTCTGAATACTTCTATATTTCTACATAGTAAACTACTATATTTTTATACTATTCAGTGTCTCTGTATGCTGGTTTGTGCGGGTTATTCCATATCACTCTCATTACGCTTCTCTGCATACTCGCTCTTCTAACAGAGAGCTTAATTACTTAACAATCTTGTTCTTCAGTTCTTTTTTTTAAAGTTTTTTTTATTTTTTATTTTCAAAACAAACACAGCACATCCTTCTTTACATACTGTAGAAAGTGTATCAGTTGGTTACAAAAAGGCTTTTGTGCATCTCTTCCACAGTCAACAAACATAATTCATATTAACTCAAGTATTTTAACTCAGATATTTATACATGTTACCATCATCATACCTCCATTTTCATTTGACTATAATTGTTTAAACGTCCTTCATCATAAAATATACTAAGATTTAATACATAACCACATACTGGCATTTTATTTACTATTTCTAAAATCCTCCAATAACATTGAATCCTTATGTACTATTCTAGCTAAACATCCATAATATTTAATAACAAAGTTTTCTAATCCTCCTTTCCAAATCACTGTTTACAATTTACATCCAGTTTCCTTATGTTGTACCCATACCTAGGGTATATATACATTGTTATCATTATCCCTCCTTTATTTAACTATATCCTGTATCATAACATTTCCCCACTAATATTCAAGACTTAACTGTATCTAACTTAGTTCTTTTTTATTAACCTTTATATATAATCCAAAAGGATTTCTAATCTTTCTTTCATGGGTACAATTCAATATTCATATCCCATTATTGCTTATCATAACACAACACATTGTATACATTATTATCATTATCAATTATTTATTTAACTGTATCTATTGTCACTAAATTTCCCTAAGTTTAACTAGTTTTAAATTATATTCTTCCATCTATCAACTTGTATCTTTCCAGTAGCAAACAGTCTCATATCTTCTGCCATTTGTGGTGTCAGTCCTCTAATCATCTCCTTAATCAACTTTGTATGGACTCCTCTTAGCAACTCTTTGCTTATAAAATCTCTCATGTAATTTCGATGCCCTTCTTCTGTTTCCTTAATCAGCTTATCTTTGATTGTCGGCAGTGTTATCAATGCTATTGCTAATAAGATTTCTCTCTTTAAATCCATAAATTCTTTTGTTTTTTCTTCTTCTGTATCTTGCCATCTGGGGTAGATTTCCCCTCCATTTAATTCCTCTTTCAGTATTCCACTCTTTCCCTTTTCAGAAACAAACCAATCACCATAAATATCAGCAATTTTAATTTCTTTATATTCATTTTCCTCTTCGATTTTTAGGATTTTAACCACCACTTTTTTCCATTTGATGAACATCTTAAACTTCTTCCTCATATTTTGCTGTTAGATGCACTAAATCTATCAATTTCTTCTCTATCCTCTCACGTGTATTTGATAATTTCTGTATTTCTGAGAATATCTTTTGCAGACTTAAAACTTCTTTCTGCTGTTGAAATTGTGCCATTATCTCCAGCTAACAAACATTGCTGCTTTAGCTTAGAAGGTTTTAACAAAATTAAGTATAGATTCACAATAACATTTCATTTTCACCTTTCTCTGGTTAAAAATATACTTCAAAGGAACATCTGAGTGCTTTTCTTCTTATCACTCTCTATAAACAAGCAGTGAGGCCTTGAAGTGCCAAGCCAGGATAATCAGTGAAAAAAATTAAAAGTGTTTTGTTTCCAATACACAAACCTCCAGCTTCCGAGTAGCAGTGTTATTGTTGCAATTTTCTTTGTTTCTTTTTGTATCTTTTTTGTATTTCAAGTTTTTAAAAGTCCAATTCTTAAATGAGCTAAAAAAACACCCACAGTAATGAAAGAGGAGAATTTTAGTCCATAGGTTACAAAGAATAGTAAAAGAAAAAAAATAGAAGAAGAAAACTTAATCCATTCGTTTTAAAAGGCTTGCATGAATTCCATCCATGAAGATAGCATTTAAAAAGTAAGATAACCCACTGTCCAAAACCATTCCAAATTTAATTCCGCCACTTATTTCTTCGGTTCTCCAATTTAAATTAATGTTAAGTTTTTTATAGGCAGTCACTTTTAAAACGGTAAAAATTCCTCACCAGCTGGAAACACTTTCTCTTTCCTTATCCTTCCGTTTTGGAGCCGCCCCAACTTCATCAGCCTAATGGCTGAATTTTTTGTCACCAGCTTGAAGAACTTCTCTTGGATAGATCAGGGAATTTGCGATGTCCCTGAGATCAGCAAGATGTATTCTTCCTGTTCACCGTCTCTGCAGGACGGTTTAGGTCCGTTTGGACCACCCAGTGGCAAAAGTATCAACTGTGATGTCAGAGCATTGAGATCGCACGTCGTCTCATTGCGACTTCGGCTCCTCCCCTTGTTTTTCACTTCTGTGGATGCGCAGAACAATTTTAATTGCACTGTGCATGCGCATGCAGCACGCTCATGAGCGAGCCAGCAGTAGTGCCGGCAGACCCCACTCCTGATCATTTTGGTATATAAATTCCCAGACACTAGCAGCTGTACAATAATATTTTGGGCTCTGTGAAGAAATGCAAAATATGTAGATGTGTGTATACATTTTGCTGCAGACATGGATTGAGATACACTTGATAAACATACTATTTAAGTAGATAGTCCATTTATTTGTTCAGTAATGGAAATAGAATTTTTCTAATAGAATTATTAGGAATACTGATCGGAGTTATTTCTGTTATTCTTCTCTAAACTGGTTGCTCTTCAAGAGTTTAGAATACAACTCCCAGAATCTTCAAGAATAATTGTGCTGGTTGGAGAACTCTTGGAGTTGAAGTCTTCATTTCTTAAGGTACCCATGTAGGAGAAGGCAGATCTATATAACTATGTCCTTTCACTAGCTTAGCACTTTTCTAAAATTCATTTTAGTCACCCTACAGAACAATTCACTAGCATGGGTACCCTCCAGATGTGAAGATTCCCTTCCAGAATTTTGCAGTAATTATGCCATCATTAAGAATATAGGAAGTTGAATCCATGTATCTGAACAATGGTTGAGTTAAAGAAAGTTAACAATACTAGGTAACAGTAACAGAGTTAGAAGGAACCTTGGAGGTCATCTAATCCGATCCCTGCTCTCACAGGAGACCTATTTCTGATACATGGCTGTATTTATGATAGATGATAGTTGTAGTAGAGTACATCAGAATAGCACAAACTAGGCTATACATGATTGTAACTCTTTAAACTGATTTAACTGAGATAAAATTCATAACTTCATTGTTCAGGAAGGGCGCCTGGATTCTCAAATGACACTCTGTGTTTAGGAAGCTTTATTTCTTGGCAGGTCTCTAGATGTGATTACTTGCTAGGGTATAACCTTGAAAGACTATGCTTCAATGAGCAGTGATAATCAGCCATGCCTTGGGGCATATCTGATGAATTGTGTGAGACAACTGCCCAGACATATTAAGTGGTAACCCTTGCACCTAAGGACGCCATTCTGATAATGCATCTGTACTTCATTGCTTTTTGAAAGCTTGCCCTTCTCTCTGCTATGTGAAATAGTGATATGTCCTGAAAAACCCATATAGCTATCTCAATATTTAATTTAAGATGAAACCAAAAGACTAATTACCTATGAGATCCATTGAAACCAGCAACGCATGATTCAGGTAGGTATGTCAGTAGTATTTTTAATCAGGAGCAAAGATGAATTCATCTCTTTAATGTGATCTAGATTCAGGCTTTCTAATCTATTTTGTATATCTCACAAACAAGGTAAAATTTCATAAAAGGCTTGCCTGCATCCGCTAGAATTATTAGATGTTTAGGATGTTGTTTAAAAGACCATGAGTAGAATTCTGAGCACAGTGCACTCACACAGTCCAGCTTGTTCAGTTACCTATCTACTAAATAAGCAATTATGTTCTTATCGAATGTAATATCCCGACTTTGCATGCCTTGCATAAAATGAGCTTTCATCTACTATATTACATGATATATATCTGGATATGGAAATTCCAAAAGAATGAACTCTGATTACTTCCACAATTTTAAGATGTAAATTTTGCTGATAATACCTCCATCTATAATAATTGGTTAAGAGTCTTAAAGGAATGGAGCAAAAATTGAGGTGCTGAGAAACAAGAGCTAGGCATCTCAGCAGACTTCGATAGAGCTAAATATAAGTAAAAGTACAAAATATTTTTGAAAGCTCAAAGGGGCAAACCCACTTAATAATCCAAGGTCTGAATATATATGATAGCCTACAGAAGGCGCAGAATGTAGGATATCACTTTGCACAGAAAGTCAGAAAAGACTGGAGGATGAACTGGTCTGCATAATTCCTTTGCAACACAAATAACAAACTTTTTTCTGCCTCTTATGCTGTAATGGTTTGTAATGGGAATGACTTGAGAGAGGGGAGGAAGAGCCACAGCTAAGGGAACCGTTAGATAAGAGGCAGCTTAGCTTGCAGAAGCAATAGAGATGTGACAAGCCTCTCAGAAAGGGTCCTCCATAGTTTCTTAGGCAGTAAAGGCAATGGGGGAAAATGTACTTTCAGTCTTGACTTAAAAGATTCTGTTAATGTAACCGTATAATAAAGTACAGTAGAATGTGTTCATCTGGGCATGTTTTTTTTGTTTGGACTCCTTTGCAATATTGATAACTGTCTATGTTATGGTATCAAGCACAATATTTCCCATGCCCACTCCAAAATCTTAGACAATGGATAAGATCATCAGCATATTGTGAATTTATTTTATGTATTTATTTATTTTGTCAAGCATGAATTAGATAACAGATATAAGTATAAACATGATTATGAATACATGAAATGAATACGAATACAAGGAAATGTTAGGACAGGGATGGTAGGCATGCTGGTGCATTTATGCACGCTCCTTAAAGACCTCTTAGGAATGGGGTGAGGTTGACCGTAAACAGTCTAAGGTTAAAGTTTTCACAAACAAACAAACAAATAAAGTAAGTAAGTAAGTTAAGGTTAAAGTCTAAGGTTAACGTTTTCTCCAATAAGACCACTACATTTATGCAAGATTTTAGTGTGAACTATGAGATTAGAGCTAATCTTAGGTTTGATTTTAGAAAGCTAAAAGAAATGCTTAGAAGGAATGAGAATAAATATGTTATTTCCATATAGAGATTTTGAAATTAGATGGACATTTTTCTTATTAAGAAAATCCATAAGGATAGCTTGTAATTGTTTTAAATATGACATTAGAAACTCCTGGAAATAAGAAGCAAAATGAAAAGAAACAACAACATTGGTTAAAAAGAAGAGTTTGTTTTAAAATGTGACTTTTTGAAATTCCTGAATTGGGTGGGTTCTGAATGAAGGAATGTTTTTCAAATTTGGCAACTTTAAGATGTGTATACATTAACTCCCAGAATATCTCAGTCAGCATTTGAAAAACACTCACGTAGAGTATTTATTTACAAACACCTGATATAGATATTGTCAATATAGATATTTCAAGAGAGATGAATACAAGTGTGCTGCTCAGCTAAATATTCAAAGCGGAGTTTTGTAGGAATAATGCAAATGTTTCTCTAGCTTCCAGCAGATTCCATCCTCATTGTTTCTTCCTATTTTCATGAAAATCAGAAGACAGATGTTTCCTAAACCTTCACCTGTTATCTTTTGGCTTAGATAGGATTGAGTAATATTTTCAGGGTTATTTATAAATATAAAATTCGGTACAATTTTTAAAAAGTGTTTGACCATTTTCTTCTTTAAACAAATGCAAAGTAATTTGATTTTGTCATTTATTACAAAAAACAAATCTTCTGTATACACTTCTCCAGTTATGTTAATCTTTGTATACGCCTTTCCTTGGGAATTTTTTTTTTTTTTTTGCAGGTAAGAGAAAATGCAGGTTTTTATCTTTTTGGTATTCTATTTATTTAGGAATAAATCTTCCTTTTATAGTTACATATTTCCTTCCTTCTTTCTTCCTTCCTTCCCATTATTCTGCTACTGTTTCTATTGACAGCAAATAGAAACTGAAAACTCAGAATGGGTGTTTGGAAGTTTTTTTTTACTCCAGATAAAAACATGGGGCAAAGATAGTTGAATACTAGTAGTCTGTATGAGGTTATTGTCTCCCCTACCTTCAATACTATTACACCTCTGGCACCACCAGCTTTTTTAATCAATGAAAATTGATTAATTTCCCCCATATTCCTTCTATTCACCATTCTACCCCATAGGAAGGAATTCTTTAAGTCTGCACAATAAAAGTATGTACTGGGTTTTTTAAAGGCCATTTTTTCCTTCTTTTTTCACTTGGAGAGACAAAATACCATGTGAGTCATTCTGCTTTTGGAATAACAGCTCCCCAGACTTCCTGCAGAAGATATTCTGGTGGCATGGAAGAAACTAAAGTTTCAGCTACCATGCTGGACCATTAAGTCTCCAAGGCACCTGAAAAAAATCACAAAAGGACTGCCAATGTCTGGTCTGAGAATGCAAAAACAAATTTGAAATATGGGAGAGAATAACAGGAAATGTCTCTGCAGGACTGACTAACTAGCAGGATGGAGGAAAAATGAATAGCTTGGCAAAACAGCTGCCCATCCCCACTCCTTTCTCACATATGCACAGAGCTCTATTTTAAACCCAACCCTGATGAATAATTGGGCTGCTTCCCAGGGTCCTAAGAGTCTATGATGGCTACAAGCCGAGCCATGAGCAAACCAGATATGCGAAAGTGGCAAGCTAAATGAGGCCTCCAGGTGCTTGTTTTATGTAAGCAGAGCTCAATGTAAATTAGGGAGGAAGGTAATATATTTTACCCTAGTTGCTTATAAAAAAATCAACATTCTATTCTAGAGCATAGCAGCAGAAAGATTTCATGAGTAAAAATAAGGTCAGTGATGAAGCAACCCAATGTTGATTAGGTTTTTAACATGGTTGCTGGGGAGATATTTATAATAGTAATATATTTTTGAGAAGACAAATGTGACAGGAATTGAGTGTGTGTGTGTGTGTGTGTGTGTGTTTGGGTGTGTGTCTGTGTGTGTGCATGTGTGTATGCAAGCGCATGTAATACACACATAATATACCACTCTCTCATGAACAGCTTTCTTGGTTTACCCAGGTTTCCTTAACAAAATATATCAGTAGCAGCAATTTCCAAGAATGATATGGAATTCTTAATGTCTTTTTTTTTTGTGCCATTGTGATTTACATTTGGCATTTGTATATAATTATGCATAGATTCTATCAGATCTCCATATAAGGCAATCCATAAACTGAAAGTGAATGCACAATAATTTTAAAAGAAACACAGAGAAATTCATTGGAATGTTTTCATAATTTTAATCTAGTCTTGAAGTTCCAAGTCCCTTTGAAATTGATATTCACCTTTTTGGCTGCTGAGGATAATTGGACTTTAGTTAATTTAAAGTGTGTAAGTATTTCTAGATTTTAGGATTCAAGAATCTGAAATAACTCCTCTTACTATGTGATTTTATCTTTAAATCTTGTTAAAAGATTCCTGGAAATCCTTATATGTATATGAATGAGAAAAATGAGTGTTAGGTGTCCTGGCTATGGACTCTCTCCCCCTTGAGACAATCTATGGAGATGCTGCATTTAGAAGGTAGGGGAATATGTTTGTTTCCTAAAGTGCTGTAACTGATAAACACCCATCCTTTCTGGAGCTAAAAGAATAGATAGAGGCTAGAAGGAAAGTATACATCCAAAGAGACAATGTAACTGGCAAATTTTTTATAAGATATGAATAAGTTGGATTTGCATGATTATCTAGGAAAGAAGGAGACTGCCAGCTGAATGTTTTCTTCCAGGTGATTCATTTTGATGAGATTAATCTAGCAGAAAGAAACCTAGCATTGCTTATGCTCTAGACTCCCTCCCACCAATATTATTGCAATATAAATTGTTATTCCAAGGACTATATGAATTCTTATGTTCTTTGCTAACTTGAAAAACAACCCTGATCTAAATAATTTCTGTGCTGTAAAATAAAATACTGAGAACAAGTAGATATAACATGGACTGGAACAAAAAGTCTCGGGACCAGATCCAACTCAGGAAAACAGCTCTCTCAAATCTTTCAAAACTTAACTTAGTCCAGAGAGTTGATGTTGGAAAGAGACAACAGCTAGAGGAGAGGATTCTAAGATAGCTATCTTTGAGCATTTGGTGGATGAAAAGCAGGATAAAAATCTAACAAATAAAAACATGAAAGAACATTAAATTAGAATTCCATTCTGAAAGTCAATTCTGCATTTCATTTCTTCAGTGAGATAATGCCTGAACTATTTGTTCCATTGCACCTTTTTTTTTTATATATAAATTTTTTTTATTGGTTTTTCAACATTTATAGGGAAAAGGGTAAATGGACAGGTATACAAATTTTGGCAGTTGCAAAATGTGGCAGGCGTCCCTCCCTCCATACTCATAGTATACATTTATATATAATGCATTGGTATATAATTGATTACAATCAGCATATTAGTTCTATTACTAAATTCAATCAGATTAGACATTACAGTATAAAATCCAGATATAATTCCATTATCACTTTCGGTCAGTTTATAATAATATGATTTTCTTGTTTATTTTTGTGATCTGAGTCTTCTTGCTATTGCCCCATCTCCCTCCACTGGCAGAGCTCTGGACCCTCCCGTGTCTTGTGTGTCCGTTGTAGTGTCTTGTGTTTTTTCTAGGAGTGTTTTGTTTTTTTCCATAAAGGCCTGCGCCTCTATGGGTGAATTGATTCTGATTCTTGTCTCCTCCCAGAATATCAGCATACCTTCAGGCATCAACCATCTAAACCACACCCCTTTCTGGTATAATTTATTCGCTAATTGCGAATAATTCTTCCTTTTTTCTCTAATCTTCTTAGGGATCTGCTTCAGAATGGTTATCTCCATATCATGGTATGTCAATGCTTGCCCCCTTTGTACACCCAGAATTTCATCTCTTGTGCTTTTTCTAAGAAATTTAATGTGAACCTCCCTAGGTACATTGTGTGTTCTAGCATAAGCTGAGTTCACTCTATAAACCAGGTCTATATCCCACCCCATCTGTTGTTTTTCTTTGTGTGTGTAGTCAGCCAGGATGTTTGTCATGATGTCCTTTATGTTTTCCCCATCTTCTTCTATAACATTTTGAAATCTAAGGTAATAGGACATTCTCTCAAATTCTATTTTCATCTGTTGGATGTCAAGATCTTTGTTCCCTTTCTGCACAGCTTCTACCCCCCCCTCACCTCCTTCACCCCCCCTTCCACAAGATTCAGTCTTTGTGAGTTCTTATATATTTGGGCTTGATTTTCTTTAATTTCATCTTTCATTTCCCTTAGCTGTTTCTTAATTTCCTCCTGGCCCTGTAGAATTTGTTGAAGCATTTGTTGAAAGTCCATCTCTGTAGTCTTAGGTTGCATCAGTTCTGATATCTTTGACTGTGTGGCTGGACTGGATGTTGCGGATGTTGGAGCAGAAGTGGCAAAGCCAGGTTTTCCAGGAGGTGGTCTTTTAGATGCCATCCTTTATAACGTTAGAAGTTCAGTCCATATATAAGATAGACAGTTAGAAAAGAAGGGTAGCCAGGTGAGTCTCGGGAGCAGAAGAGCCAGGCAGAAGAGAGTCTCTCTAATAAATCTGGCAGTAGATAGAAAATTTCCCCTAGGAAGTTTAAAAAATACCAATCCACAAGAGATTCCTCTGGGAGACACGGAGACAAAGACCGGAAGCCTGAATTTTAAAGGTGGAGTCAGGTTTCACAGTTTATAAAGACAACGGAAGTGTGCCATCTTGCCCTGCCAGTTTTGGGCACAGAGGCATAACAAAGTTTTAAAAAGTTCCAAAAGTCCTCAAATCACAGTAATATGTAGAAATAAGTTGAAGAGAAAATCATCTCAGCCTGGGTGAGGCTTCATTCGTTGGCTCTCCCCCCTCCTCCTTCCCCGGGGGCTGAGAGCAGAATTGTTCCTCGCCGCTTGTCCAAGGGGGGGGAACCCCCCTCCCTCCAGCCGCGCCTCCAAAATGCTCCGAAAATAAAAATCTTTTAAAAAAGCTGAATAGTTCTTCATGCAAAGTAGGGAATGAAGAGAGAAGCAACCTCACCGCACTGCAGCCGCTTCCTTCTATTGTTGCATTCTCCAGTCGGCTTATAGCGAGGCGCGAGGCGCAGAAACGCGAAGCGCCCTCCGAGCTTGCTCCCCGGTGCCTTGGGCGCGCGAGAGACCTCCCGCCGGCCGCCGCCGCTGCAGGAGTCCTCCGCGATGCCGCCCCTCCGGCAGGACCCCTCTGCGGGGTGTCCTGTGCCCCCCAAGGAGTGGGGAAGCCCACCAGGGAGCCGGAGCGGGCAAAGAACTGCCCATCGCCGCCGCCGCCGGAACCAGAACTCCTGTTCCATTGCACCTTTAATTAATTAATTTAGCACTGTCATCTTTAAAAAAAAATGAAGCTGCATTTTGGTTTAGTGTATACTGATGATATTTTATGAATTTGCCCTGAATTTCTTATCTGAAGAGCAACATTAGACTTGATTTTAAAAGATTGTAAAATTAATGTAATAGTCAGGTACCCAGGGAAACTAAAAATATTAATCTGACACTTGGAGATATTGGAATCTGCATTCATGTCCTAGTTCTCAACCATGGATACTTGGTATTTAAACTGAATGCTGACTTCATATACCAAACTGAGCTAGAGTTATTTCAACAGGGATAGCTGTCTGGACTCAAAGAACAAAGTAAACCATAAACCATGGTTTAGATGTTGCAATACCTGGTGTCAAACAAGGAGCTAAACTACCACCTAGTAGATCTATCTATCTATCTATCTATCTATCTATCTATCTATCTATCTATCTATCTATCTATCTATCTATCTATCTATCTATCTATCTATCTATCATCTATCTATCTATCTATCTATCTATCTATCTATCTATCTATCTATCTATCTATCTATCTATCTATCATCTATCTGATCAGTAATGACTGCCAGGGGTTTAAAGCAAAAAGTTAACCATAAATCACAATAAAAAGCAAAACAAAAACAAAAACCCAATCCATTGCTGTCATGGCCCAGCAATAAAAGTAGCATAGAAATTGGAACACATTAACAATAGCAATGAAGTAACAATGCCCACCTTAATTAACAGCAATTCTGTCTCCTGAGAGCACAAACATGCTTTGTATTAACAATTTTCTGGAAAAACATCAGAGAATGTGCTGATCTCTCTTTAAATAGGAGGCTGTTCCTCCCATTGAAAGAAAGGGGATGGGGATCTCTAAGGGAAAAGACTGCTACTGGACTTTCCACATCCCTTATTTCAGGTACCTGGGGATCATTTGAAAGCAGCACAAGCATAGAACAGGGTTGTCTAGGAGTCAGACCAGGTCAAGTATAAAGGTGAAAAACAGCATTTTGAAATGACTTCTCAGGCGGGAATCTTTGATTGACAGAAGCATCCGTGTCAACAGTGTGTGACTTTTTCATAACCGTATTTATGGACTGCATCTACTAAACGTAACATATTTTAAAGTAACAGTATCTTTTCTGTTAATGTTCCAGACTAGATTGTGTTATCAGACCTGGGGGGTAATGGGAGCAATCCTAAAATGGTTTCCATATGGAATTCATATTCTCTCTCTCTCTCTCTCTCTCTCTCTCTCTCTCTCTCTCTCTCTCTCTCTCTCTCTCTCTCTCTCTCTCTCTCTCTCTCTCTCTCTCTCTCTCTCTTGTGTCTTGTTTATGTGCATGTTTTTAAAAATATTTTAATGATGATTCTCCGTGTGTGTATAAAATGTATATGTATATGTGTGTCAGTGGTGGGTTTCAATTTATTTTACTACTGGTTTGCTCATGTGCCTGTGCGCGCTTGTGCACTCTTATGATGCTTCTGAGCGTACACAGAAGCGTCTGGGCGGGTGGGTGGAGCCTCCTGCCGCCACCAGGACCAGTTCACCCGATCTGGGGTGAACTGGCAGAAGCTCATCTCCAATGTGTATATATGTAATGTGTGCATGTTTTAATTAATTGGGTTGTAGGCCGTCAGAGTCATTTTGTGTGAGACGGGCAGCAAATAAATTTTGATCAATCAATAAATAAGAAAGTTCAGCTTGTCATGTTTGATCATGAGTCATCGCTTGATGTTGGAGTAATCAAATAATGAATATTTACCTCAGCCTCATATGCCACATAAAGGCTGCTATAAATAAAGGATAATCTTTCCTGAAAATAGAAATAAATGCTATGAAAATTATCTTCAGAATGGAACAAAGTCTTCAGAAAATAACTGTATTTTATGGCTTTCTTATCCATTTACAACAGAGTTTCTTTGAGATATAATTTCTTTCCCAAAGAAGAGCGTGTCCTGAAGTATTTTCTAGAAATAATAACTTTGTTGTGTGCTTCATTTCCCTTTCTTTTAGTGATCATAATAGAAAAGCTATCAGGAAATTATTTTGCACCTTGAAAGATATAGATGGTTACACTCTGACATCTCTGAAGGGGACCAAATGTGCTTTTGTTTTTTCTAATCTTAGTGTTGTTTCAGCAGCCAGGATGCTGAATAAGATAATAAGATATTGAATTCTAAAAATAGTACCTGTTTTATCTTTATGTCACGATATCCCTGAGGAAAATTGCTGAATGATTTGCAGGTAACCATTGTTAACTGCTTTTCAAGTCAGGAGCTTCTAAAAATTGAATTTCAGTTTATGAAAAAATGTGAGATTTATATTCCCAGGAAGTGATCTTTTCTTTGCTGAATATGTGGATCATGGCCTGCTGCTTAAAAGACTCTCCTTCTCTCCAAGCAAAATTCTTTGCATGGGTTCAAGCCTTGACCTATCAGTGGGCTAGTATCTAGGACTCTTTAATGGATGCCCTCTTAGGTAAAATAAGTTAAATGTGTATTCAGTGATATATTCTTTTTTGCAAAATCATTTTGCACATATTAATAAATGAGACATGAAAATGAAATGTAATCAGAAGAAATGAGTAAACATGGAAAGCATTCCATATCCTTTCATTTGCACAGGGTGTAACTTAATTGTCAGGAAGTATCAACTTCTACATTAGCTGCTCATACTTCCTGGCAATGTAGCCATACCCTGTGAAGATAGCAATAGCACTTAGACTTATAAACCGCTTCACAGTGCTTTACAGCCCTCTTTAAGCAGTTTACAGAGTTAGCATATTGCTCCCAACAATCTGGCTCCTTATTTTACAGACCTCGGAAGAATGGAAGGCTGAGTCAACCTTGAGCAGGTGAGACCTAACTTCCAAAATGCTGACTGCCGGCGATCAGCAGAAGTAGCCTGCAGTACCATTGCGCCACCACAGCTCTCATCGCAGATGAGAGGACATGGGATGCTTTTTATGCTTACTTATTTCCTCTGATTACATTTCACTTTTCTTTCAACTGAAGAGTTAAATCATCTGTGGAATAAAATAAACCCCAAAAATGCAAAAGTGGAATCAAAATAATTACAGTGTAAATAATTTGATGTATTCAGTGCCTTGCATGTTGATATGTGTGTATTTGTCTCTCTGTATCCATCATTTGTTGATTGATGACTTTCAATTATGGATAATACATGCAGCATTGTTGGTGAGCATCACTGTGGTTGGTAGCTGTTTACTATGCAGAACATGACCTCGTTATTGGACAATCTTGAGCCAGTTGAAGGCCCTACTTTGCAAGGTTTTGATAGTTAGCCATCGACTTGCATTCGCCAAGCTATATTTAAAGCCGCCAGTGTCAATAGTGGTGCCAAGGGATACCTGAATGAGTAACCTGTATCGAAAAGGCATTGCAAGAATGTGAAGTTCATGCTATGGTTTCTGAAAAAATGAATGTGGATTGTGTGAGGGTATTTTAAGGGGAATTGAGAATTCCCATGGTGGGAATAGTTTTTGATGAACATGAGATAGAAGGACAATGTCTGAGCTTGGAATTAAATATCTATCACTGAATTCATACATTATAAGTTTGTGTATGCTGCGGTATGTGATTGAGCAATGCCCACTGTGAAATGCAAATTTATTCCTGTCTACTTTTCTTTGTATGGATTTAGAACTGGAGTCTGATTAGGGGGCTTCAAACCCTGTGACTTTCAAGGTTCTCTGGTGGACGGATTTTATAAAATTGACTTCTATGATAAGTAGATAATCAAAATTATTATTTTTATAATGAAATGATACTGCTTGACATGCTACGTGGATCTAAGAAGGTTATAATATGTGTCGCCTTAATCAGTAACTTACTATAACTTAGTTTATGTCAGTGTAAGGTTTTATCCTGCCCTCTTGGGAGCAAATGTGAAGGAAAACATTCATTTTGAACTTAAAGTTGATTAAAAATGTATATCTTTGATCACCCATGAGGCAATAAAATTTGTTTACAATCTCATTCTCTACTGAGAATGGTACTGTGTAAAAGCATAATTTGAAAATGTTATTGCTAATTTTCAATGAACATAGCTTAAAAACTTTATTTTCAGTGTTAATTTGTTTCACATTACAGCTGTTTTATGTATGTATACTAGCTAGCTAGATAGCCAGCCAGCCAGATAGCCAGCCAGCCAGACAGACAGCCAACCAGCCAGACAGATTAACTGATTTTCAAGAAAATATGTTTGTTATAGTTTTATCTCATATATTCAAAATATTTTCCAGACCTTGTGAGCACTTTTCTTAGAGTGCCTAAGATATGACCATGGTTAGAATATGTGTGTAAAGAATCAGACCTGTTCATTGTACAGATGCTACAGCTGGCGATTTTATTGACTCCTTGATGACCTATGGGTGGGGAAATATATAGATTGTTTTGTAATTGCCCCAACTGCCCTGTCTGATGCTGTAAAACGATACTATCTAATAAAAAAAATATTGATTTCTCGGTTGGAAGCTTATTGACACTTCAGTGAAAGTTCAGGAAAGATTTAGTCTTTTTTTTAAAAAAATAATGTAACAAATTTTAAGGGATTGTAGTAGGTTTAGTTTAGACTTTTGTTTATTGTCTCATATTAGCCTTTTATTAATATTGTATTTTTAAAAAGAATTAAAATTTAGATATGTGAATATAAAACGTTCAGTAGCAAAAATTTGGAATTTGTCAATCTGTGAAGCACTTTGGGTATATTGTGATGGAGGATGAAGTGTTTTGTGAGTGCCTGAGAAGAAAGGCAGAAGGAAGTGACCTCAGATAAACAAATTTATAGACAAAGAACAGACAAAATAATAGACAAAAAGTGAATGCAAAGTTAATCTTGATTTGTACTCTTCCTCCCTCTTTCTGCTTAGCAGGTCATGAAGTGCTAAAAAGTCAATGCTATTGGATTTGCACTGCTAACACATGAAGCTTGTGATGTTATAAAGAAAATAATAATGCACAGCTGGAAAGAAACTACAGTCCCACATGAACAATCCTGGATTGAAGAAATGTGCTCACTTTCATCCCTTGAATTAGTCCTTTATAGATATAATGGAAAGACTGATCAATATGACTCCTTGTGGTGAATGTTCGATCTTTGAGCCACTTTATATTATGATTGTACTTGATACCCAGGTTGTAAAGTAATTTGTTATATTTTAGTTCTGTTGTTTTCTTTGTATATGCCTCCCCCCTCCCTATTTCTTTTACATTAGCACATCACACAGTGAAATATTACGAAAAGATATTAAGAAATGAAGCCTTTGGAGAAATAATCAGAAGTTTCCTCAAGATGTCAATGGCACACACAGCTTTGTATCATGTGAAATAAGAGAGGTTGTGAATATCCCAAGCCAGTGGGTGGATGCAATAATGGAGAGAATGAGGAACAATAAACTAAACGTGCATCCCGGAATTTGAAGACTATGTGGAATGAAGTGGAGTTTCATCTGTAATCATGTACTAACTTTTATTCTTAATTCCATTTATGCATCTATTAGACCTACCTCTTTTTTTTGTGGGACGCGATGGCTTAGTGGCTAAGATGCTGACTTATCGATCAGAAAAGTCAGCAGTTTGGCAGTTCAAATCCCTAGTGCCGCATAACGGAGTGAGCTCCCGCTACTTGTCCTAGCTTCTGCCAACCTAGCAGTTTGAAAGCATGTAAAAATGCAAGTAGAAAAATAGGGACCGCCTTTGGTGGGAAGGTAACAACATTCTGTGCGCCTTCGGCATTTAGTCATGCCGGCTGCATGACTATGGAGACATCTTCGGATAGCACTGGCTCTTTGGCTTTGAAACGGAGTTGAGCACCTCCCCCTAGAGTCAGGAATGACTAGCACATATGTCTGAAGGGAACCTTTACCTTTTTTCCCCAGGCCTTTCTGATTTGAATGCTATGTGCATTCTTTTGAGTTAGGTTTGTTTGGTTTTGTTTCTCCTTTTTGTTTCTTCATTTTTGTACTAATTTCATCTGAATTTTTTTTAACTGACCCACTTTAAGATTTGAATTTAAAGGAACCACTGTATAAGCATGTTAAAAATGTAAATATTTTGTCTTCTTTTCTGTTCTGATTGACATAGTTGCCAGGGAAAGTATAAGATCCCTAACCAATGTTAATCGGAGGTCTGTTTTTATATCTGGCATGTAAACATTAATCCTCTGAAGTTTTCTCTTTTCAAAACAAGGCAAACAGAAAGAAAAATAAAATCAATCCATTTGGCAATCTTTGTAAAAAAAAAAACCTGACTGGTACTTTCTTAATTTTTAAATAACAGTTAATAAAATAATTTATTTAAAAGTCAAGGTTCGGAAAATATATGTTGTTCCTTGTTGCTATATGGAAGTGCTAGGACTAAAATGAATTGTATTTTTTATTTCTGGCTAGTAATTCTTAGTTGCAGTCCCAGCAAATCTGGATACCCCCAAATTTGGAAAGGTTCATATAAAGAAAGAGCTGGATGGAAATCACGGGATCCTTGGAGAACATTTTGTAAGACCTTTTAATGAAGGCTTGCTACCTCAATCAAGAAAGTTTTAGAAAAGAGAGCCTCCAACTTCAGGATGTGTTCAGAAAAATCACCTGTGATAGGAAGGTAGTGGGGAATTGATCATCTGTACTATTTACTCTGAGCAAAATCTCCAAATCGTCAGCACCCAGCAGAACAATATCTGTGATTTTGGTTTCAATGTGAAGAATAAAAAATTAAATTATATATATATATATATATCACCATCAAAATGTCCAGAAAGTTTCAAAACCATGCTGCAAGTCAGTGGTGGCATCCACTTGTTTAACAACCAGTTCGCTGAGCATGCACTGACGTACCTGATGCGCATTGCATGCTTGTGCACAGTTCACAGGAAAACAGCTGAGCTGTGGCAATCCACTCTGCTATGCCGATCAGCTGGGCTAAAAAAACAAGGAAATATAGGTAAGTATAACCCAAGGGTGATCGGTCAGGCCCACCTGAAGGTCAGAGAGAACCGGTTTGCTCTCAGCAGATCTTCGGAGCTACCAGTACGCCTGAACCAAAATCTCATCACTGCTCCAAGTGTTATGTGCTGAAACAGCAATGGGACACACAATTACTGGCAGATAAGAAACCTAGAACAAGGACAGCAGTGTCAGTATCTCATAGCAAGAAGCTGTTTTCAGATTGCAACTTTATAGAGTAGAAATAATGTGTAGAGAAAGAAAACCAAAAATTAGAAGCATCACTTTTATAAGAAGGTATCTTTGGGGCTGCTATCTGCAGGGAAGGAAAATAAGAAAGGCTTCATTTATATGATATAACTTGGTGATAGAAAAGTCTGGGTTATTTATGAGGTCTTCCTTCCCTGTTGCTATATGGAAGTGTCATGTGCTCTTCTCTATTATAGAAGGAGAGAATAACGTAGGAAAGTACCTGAAGTGCACAGGTTAGAGTCAGAAAAGAGAAAGAAGACTAAATCGAAAGAAGAAGTGTTCTGAGAGTACCAGTCTAACCAAGATGAGGCATGCTACTTAAAGGTATGAAAGAAAAGTCCTTTAGACAAGAAAGGATAAAAGTGAAAAGAACAATGTTAATAGGTACACATACAGTAGCTGATGCATGAAAAGCTGAATTCCAACTGCCAATAATAGCCAGTAGAGATGACATGATCATAGATATAGAAAGAGATCATGTATGGTTTTCCTGATGTTTTTACGTCTATCTTTTAAGTGAGTAACGCTGGTGTGCTTATGCATGCCCCCTTACAGACCTCTTAGGAATGAGGTAAGGTCCACAGTCGACAGTTTAAGGTTAAAGTTATGGGGGTTAGAGGAAGTAACAATGCAGTCAGGAAGAGCATTCCAGGCGTTGACCACTCTGTTGCTAAAGTCATATTTTCTGCAATCGAGTTTGGAGCAGTTTACCTTGAGAAAACCTCTCTTAGGCTGAACCTGAATTTGAAGAGTTGGACTTGTACTAAGAATCTTGTTGGGAGCATAGGCATCTGATACAATCCATGATGGTGTCAAAATGATCCAAATACAATACAAAGGATGCATTGTTACTTCTTCATTTAGAAAAATCTAAATTATAGAGGTGAATAGGAGAAATGATGTAATAATTAAATCAGCTATTGTCTTGGGTGTCGAGAGACAGTTACATCTATCTTTGCCCTGAATGACATACAACCTGGGAGAGTCTTTACAGCAGGGTTGGGCAACTATAACCTCTTTATGACCTGTGGATGTCAACTCTCAGAATTCCTAAGCCAGCCATGGAGTAAGTAAGCAAGATCTGATAAGACTATCAACTACGTTTCTAAATCAGTACCCTATAGCATCTTATGGTATCATTTAGCCATTGCCTCTACTTACTGAAATATTACCACAGCAACTGCAGGGTGATGTTACAAAATGCTATAAATCATTTATGTGAAATTGATCGAAGTCCTGAACCTCATGTAAAATTGTAAAGAATTTCAAATGAATCGATTTTTTAAAATTGAAAAACAAATTGAAATTTAATTGGATTAAATCCTGCAGATGGGAAGGTAATTAAGGATATGTTCCTTCGGTGATTTCTATGCAAGTAAAGCAACAAATGAATACAGTGGGACTTAGTTCAACTAAACATACAGTCTGAAAATACCTTTACTCTGAAACAAGCTGTTTTATTTCCATGCAATTACCCTGGAGCATTGGAATAGAGCCAAAGAAACATTCAGACAAATACATTTTAATCAGAATTCACATGTATCTTGAAAATAATGACAATGGCCATTCTCTGATGTGAAAATAATTCTTTATATGATTGATTTTGTTCCTCCTCCCTCTGTATAGCAGAATTCAATAAACAACAATTTGTTGTGAAAACAATGAAACCAAAAACAGTTTCTTTGGATTGTGCCGAGAGGCAGCTCAAATGATTTCTACATCAGAACTCAGTAAATATTATAAGTGGAAGATGGGAAGTCTTGACAAAACCTCGAAGCAGAGGAAAGCTTCCATAGTTGTGAATTTGCCTTAGGGGATTCGAGATAGTAACCAAAGCAATGTCTCCCAGAGATTGTTCATCACTTGGGACTTACAGTAAATATGACCCAGAAACTGGATAGGAATTTGCAAACTGAACTGGAATTTAAAGAGAAAAGGAATAACGTTTCAGTATCACACAGACAATTTAGCATGTTCTGGGATAGAAAATGTATCATCTCTCAACCATCCCACACCCCAGTTCTTGTTAGACTTAAAAGGCCTGCCCATTGATCTAGCAAGAACAGTTTTCTAATAATTATACCGGCAAGGGAAGACACAAGATTTTTAATGAGAGAATTGAAAGAAAGAGCTTAGAAAGCAGAGCAATGCAAGATAAAACAACACTTGCTCAAAGAACAGAGAGATTATTAAACTAAACTGCAATCGTATTCTTTTAATCAACCCAAATGCTACATTGTCTACAAATTCGTTCACATACATGACTATTGTATTTATTAGCTCTAAAAGCACTGCTACATCTAGTGGTTCAAAAGCAATTCTGAATCTCTGTTATGTCACAGTCTTGGACTGTGTCTCAAAAACCAAGAGTGTATTTTAATTTAAATAATACTGGTTTTGTGACTATTGAAACACTGCAGTGCTGTGGAAATCAAGATTCTCTTTCTCCTTAAAAATTCCAGTCCGGCTATCAACTATCGAAGCCTTTTCATATGAAATAATATACAAAAAGGAACAAACAATTAGATATAGTGAAATATTGAATGCAGAGGGTGAACTTAAATCTATGCAAGAACTGGAAAAGGAAGGTATAAAGATGAACTGGCTTTCACATGTGCAAATACAATCTAGATATGACAAGGACTGTAAAGAGGAAGTTTTTATGATAAAATGACTGAGTTAGATAAAATTTTGATGGGTACTGATGAAAAAGTAATTTAAAAACTTTATGGACATTTACTAGAGGTTAAGTTAGAAGAAGAACAAGTTAAAGGAACTATGATAGCTTGGGGAAAAAAATTTGGGCATGGGATTGAATTAGAGAAGTGGCAGAAATTGTGGTTCCAAAATTACAAAATGACAATGTCAACAGCATATAAAGAAAAATTGTATAAGATGTTTTACAGATGGCACCTACCCCCGACGAGAATAGCAAGAATGTTCAAAAATAAATCAGAAAAGTGTTGGAAATGTCATCAGACACCGGGTTCATATTACCATATGTGGTGGACTTGCACAGAAGCTAAAAGATATTGGACTAAGATCTACACATGGTTGGAGAAAATGACACAAAAACGTATAGACTTTAAACCAGAGACATTTTAATTGGGAATTATACCAGAAATATATAATAGAAACTTGAAATACTTGATTGTAAATGTTTTAACAGCAGCTAGAATTGTATTTGCAAAAAATTGGAAAAATGAGAAATTACCAACGCAGGAGGAAACTATTCAAAAAAATATGGAATGTGCGGAAATGAGTAAATTGACATTTGAAATTAGAGAACAAGAAGATGAACAATTTTACAAGGTTTGGGATTTGTTTTATCAATGGTTAGATAAAAAATCATGGTAATGGAACAAGTGGGAGAACTTTTTATATTTTAAGAATAATAGAATGATATATGCAATACTATAAGGGTTTAGCACTAGAATGTTGTATGTATGATTTCAATATATAGAATATTTTGTTTAAAATGTAGGAATAATAATTGGAGTTGAACTATTGATGCAAAATGATGTTGTATGTAAGGATTCAATATTCAGAATATATTGTTTAAAATTAAGGAATAATAATTACAGTTGAAAAATTGACATTTAATAATAATGTACTTATGTTTATCTAATGAACAATATGTGATTCGATATATAATTGTAAGTGGTGACCATTGGAAGGATGCACAAAATCTTGTAACCAAATGACATGCTGTATGAAATGGAAGAAGGTTGTAGGTGTTTTATGTTTTTTGTTCATTTTTGTTTGTTTAAAAATATATATGAAGCTTTGCTTCATACTAGAATCTAGCTTAAATTTCAGATGGTATGAGCTGCTTGGCATTAACTTAAAAAAAGAACATTCTCTTTCCCCATTAACTTCTGGTCTCACTGTATCTTCTGGACCTTGAACTTCAAGTCTTTCAAGAGGGAAATATGTCCGAATGATGCCAAAACTGGAAATCAACTTTGCCTTGGCTTTTAATACCTATAAGTCTATTAGCCACTAGAAATAATAGATGCAGAGATAGTTAGTTGATAGTTAGACTCTGCACTTCTATCTCCTTCCATGATTTATAAAGATCAGTTTTGCATGTTGCTATGTAACACACCTCCTATTTAGATTGACACTTTCAAGGTTTTATCATTTCCTTCATGTCTCTATTCAGTCCTTCTTCTCTTCTAACTGTGCAGTTCAAGGAGTCCTGATTTGCTATTTTTCTAAGGTGGAAATCATACTATACACTCTTAACTGTGGATAGATCAAGTTACTCAGACTTTTTTTAAAAAATACAATTGTTATTTCCTAATAATGCTTGCTCTTTTTATATAAAAGAGCAAGCATTATTAAAAAGAGAAATCAAGATTCTTTTCTTTAAAAAAGTTATTCCTAACTTTAGCATTTCTGTCTTCACACACAAACACAACTTGTATTTTTTCAGTTGTACAAAACTATCTGCTATTCTTATCAGTTCCCCCTCACAGCAATTATTCAGATTTATTTTTTGTAGATGATCAAATAAGTCAACAAAATATGAAGTAAGGATGTGGAGTGTCTGTGCCAATGTGCAAGCACTTTTATCCCTGATAGATGGAGTGGAGGTGATAAGATTATGTAACTGCAGGATCTGTGGCAATTTTTGTTCTTTGTTCATGGTGCTATGAAGCTGGTACATTTAAACACTGCTAAAATTCTATTAAATTTATATTTTGAAGGAACTGGGGAGTAGAAGTCACAAGAGCAGTATGGAATTGTCTTAATATAGGAGTCTCACCATTGGTTATACTAGCTGACAAACCTCAGCAAAGTTACATGTTGCTCCTGCTTTTCAATAAAATGCAAATAATTTCTATGATCATGATATCTCCTCTGACAGTAAGTGGTATACTTCTCATGAGATGGGTAACTATATAAATTTGATTAATTAATTGATTTTATGCTTTATAATGAATGTGCTGCTTCCACAGTCGAATGTATCCCATACACAATAGATTAAAAATATTCTATTGAAAGTGGTTTGCCCACATATATACCAGCAAACATCAGGAATGGAAGGGTTACACTAAATAATCCACATGAAGTGCCACCAAATGTGAACAGCTTGCTACCCAGATTGAACGATATGGCTTTTAATGATAAACTGAGCCAGCAAGTAGAGAAAGCTGCCAATATTTGGGCAGGCCCTTGTGGAAGGTACCTAATTTATCCATGTAAATCCTAATGAATGTGAAGAAATGACAAGGACTTCTACTCTCTTAACTGAGACAGTTCATGTGGGCAACTTTAATTTAGTAAGAAAAGTCTTACTGTGTTTCCATGAGGACTCATGGGCCCTATTTCCAAACTACACTTGATGCAGCCAGCAATTTGTCACAACTGTTGCAAGCTGCACATAATCATATTGAGTTAGAAATGCCATTTTGGGAACACAACCATTCCATCTTCTTTCTTCAGGAAGTACCTGGCATTCTGTAGGAACAGAAAAGAGTCTTCTCCATTGGCAAAATAAATAGGAGTGGGCAGTACTAAACGTATAGGAGGCATGTTATGCTGCCAGACCTTTACTTCTGTAATGGCAAACTTTGCTTTTCTAGATATTTTCTGTGACTCTTTCTTTTGGACAACCAGATACGATATGCATAATGGGCTGACTAAATGGCACTGTGTTCCTAAGATATGATTGACTAGGTAGAATTTTAAATTGATAAACTTTAGTTTAATATGATGGATTTGTTTAGGCTGAATTTTATTTATTGTTAATTTATCCAATTTGGGGGGGGGGGGGGGTTATACCTTGCCAAACAATAGGATTCTGGGCAGTGTAGCTCTTCCAGATTAGATAAATTGGGTTTCAGTGTTTTTGGTGGTGTCACCATACATTTAAATTTCCATTGACCCAGTTATTGTTATAGGAAAAAAGATCCTTATATTAAATACCAATATCTGAAGAATTTTGCTCCCTGTATTAAACTACTAACTGTTATTCTACAGGAGTTTTCTAATAAGCAGAGCATTTCTTTAATAATCACCATTCTCTTGTTTCTAATAACTAGGACAAGGTTGCCCAAACATTTGCTTTTCTTCCTTTCCCTCAAAGTGTGCTGTACAATTTCTCCTAAACTTTATATCATGATGTCTGAGATATTGAGCATTATAAGCTGAAAAGGGCTGGAGAGATTGCTGAAGGCAGCAGCCAAAAGGATCTGGGATTCAAATCAGGAAAAGCAGTTTGAGACTCTGTCTTAGAAAAAGACATCTGAGTAGGGACAAGACAGTGTGTATTAAATAACTCATGGCATGGCAAAGCAAACAGGAAGATTGTCTTCCATGTCTTAAAATATCAGGAACATCGGGTTATCCAGTGGTATTTTGGAAGAGTCTGCTAGATCTCATTAAAACTTTTTCAATCTGTTCAGCACTTTTCATCCAATATTAGCATCCTGGATCTCCCTGGGTAGTTTGCATGCCCTCTCTGAAAATGATAGTCCTGTGCTCACCTTTGTTTCCAGAATCCTGTATTCAAGGTCAGTTTAGTTAGATAGTCAGGAAAGGAAACAGATCTGAACAGAGACCCCCTTGGACTGCAAGGTTAAAGGCTTTAATTCTATTAAAGAATTCTATTCTATTCTATTCTATTCTATTCTATTCTATTCTATTCTATTCTATTCTACTCTACTCTACTCTACTCTACTCTACTCTACTCTACTCTACTCTACTCTACTCCATTCCATTCCATTCCATTCCCTTTTTTCTCATTTTGCTTTCAGTCAAGACTGGTGTCCTGGTGAAATGATTTAAGGGAGAGGGGAGGCACCATCCATTGAAATGATCTAGACTGGAGTTATTTTGAGGGATCAAAAAGTTAAATTTCTTCTTATAATAATTCCAAAGGTTCTATTGTTTATTTTAAAGTAAATATAGTAATTAACACTTTCACCACAAATAAGCATTTATAAGGGTTGGATTACATGGGATAGCAGAATGCTTCCAGCAGCTGTGACCTTGAAACATTTTTGCAATGGTTTACCAATTTGTAGCTGGATTTCTTACAACCTGAACCAGACTAAATCAGACTGATCCTGACCCAACTGGACACAGGACTATTGTATACTGGTTAGTAAAAGGCTAATTCTTCTCCCAGTCCTTAGTTTTGAAAAAAAAACACCTAAAACCTAAGCACTTACAGATTGGTTGAACAAACAGAAATGCTCCAGCAGATAAAGCTTCTCTTTGCTGCCTGATTCTCTTAAGTAAAATTAATTAATTAGTTAATATACCTTACCTTTGATTCACACATTAAGGTTCACCTAGCATGTCCAACCATTCAGATAAATAATCTTAGCCTATACAAAGGATTTCAACTGTAGTTAACATTCTTTACTTTAGCCACAATCTGAATTAATTTCCCAGTTTTAGGTGAGAAGCTAAAATCAATTCAAATAAGATTTATTTGTTTGTGAATGCACCATTTGTTATGCCTACTTATAAAACTGTTGTGTGGGGGAAATAAAGCCTTCCAGGCTACGCACTTGATTTGGCATTCATTTGTTTGAATCTTGAATATTAAAATGTAAATAACACTTAAGAACACAGTGGTCATTTTGCAGGAAAAAACAATCACCGAGAAACCTGTAAAGATATCTCCATATGCAGAGACTGACATAGAAATTCATACAAAAAAAATGAATATACAAAAAAATGACACTTCGATTATCAGGCTTCATTCCTAAGCTGTAAGCAGTTGGTGGTGACAAATTGAATCTCTGGTAATTTATCAGAGGTTATGTGTAACTTATAATAGCATTCAGGAAAGAAATTATTGGGCAAAGAATGTAAAGCCTTGATAAAAAGATTAATAAGTCTGCAGGCAGCCCTTACGCATTTCAAGTTAACTAGCATCTCTCTACCAGGGGAAGAAATCAAAAGTGTTCATTTTCTCATAAAATATGCATTTTTTTTATTTTAAAGGGAAGAAGCAAATCAATTTTAGTTTGAAAGGCACATTAAAAATGTAAGCTGAATAGCACAGGATACATTTCACAGAAGAGTGTGACTGCTAACAGTATTTTCTTAACTATCAGAAGAAATCAAACGAAAGAAATTTGCCTCTGGGATGTTAAACAGCATTACAATTTATCTTAATAATAAATTTAAAATTAACTGAAATGTGTCCCCTTTTTTAAAAAGTCCTTTTCTTTTGCTCATTCTACATACCATTGAGTACATTCACTGAATAGGCATAAAACTAATATCCTTAGGGTATATTTAAACAAGATAGCAAAATAGGAATGTTGCTAACGTTGGATTCGGGGCAATATAATACATACCTCCTCTGCTATCAATAGAATCCCTTATGCCACCAGGCTTGAAATTTTGGGCTTGGGCAACCTGGAACTGCGCCACCTATGGTCTGACCTAAGCATAGCCCATAAAATTGTCTGCTACCACATCCTACCTATCAATGACTACTTCAGCTTCAACCTCAATAATACTTGGGCAAACAATAGATACTCAAGGTAAACTGCTCCAAACTTGATTGCAGAAAATATGACTTCAGCAACAAAGTGGACGATGCCTGGAATGCTCTATCTGACTCTGTTGTTACATCCTCTAACTCCCACAGCTTCAACCTTAAACTGTCTACTGTGGACCTCACCCGATTCCTAAGAGGTCCGTAAAGGGGACGTGCATAAGAGCACCGGCGTGCATAAGCACACCAGTGTGCCTTCAGTCCCTGTGCTACTGGCCCCATTTATTTTCCTTGTTCATGTCCATGTTCATACTTATATCTTGTACATGTTTGACAAACTAAACAATAAATAAATAAATAAATAAATAAATAAATAAATAAAAAAAACAAAAAAAAAACAGTGCTATCAATGAATAGTATATTTACTTTCATAGTTCAGTACTATCTTACGAAGCAAGAAAAATCTCTTATTCTGTAACTTGTATCACGTGCATTTCTTGCACTAACCTCTAATTCTTTGCTCTACTCATTTAGAGCTCCATGTTCAGCAGCTGAATGCTGGAGCATGTATATCAGTTATAGAGACAAAAGTACCAGTGTGAACACACAAAGCACCATCCTTATAATGGATCAACTGGAATAGGTGATTATGCAGCATGTTTTCCAAGATGTAGAGAATGTGAGTTCTGACATAGCTTTGAAAGCAGTGAGATTTACACTTTACGCATCTATACACCATACTGACAAGTTCCTATGTGGTGAGAAAATAAATGAATTCCTCACGCATTTTGGGATCCTTATTCGAGTGGGTTTCAATTTCAGTACTGAGTCTCTCTTGTAAAATTATATCTGAGTTTGATTTTACTTGGTGCTTCTGGATAATTATTTTACTCCCACATTTGCTAAACTTAATGCCATTACTGCTTTTGAAGTTACTGGTCAGAAGGAATCAACTGAGGATGGTAACCCAGTAATGTATTCTTATATAAAATTGGAGGAAGTTTAATTAATTCTTGTTAATTATTTATGTAATCTCTGGAATAATTAGCTTGAATACCATTGGAATTTTGCTTTAAAGAATATATAATAAATTTCTTCTGATGTTAAAATGAAATTAATAACATAACACAATGCATTATTGAATGCCTCAGAAAATGTTTAATAAGGGTTAGCTGCAATCATCTTCCTACTTGAGATGCACCTCGGGACTTAAAACATTCACTCAGGCTTGTTCTCTTATTGCCACATTTTCATCTGAAATCAACAGGATTTTAAATATTTTAATATGTTGAATTGATCACTGTCCTAAAGCTATGTATCTTGTTCTTCACTGAGAAGTCATGAATTCTGAGCTTTTCAGGCATCAGGCCTGGCCAAATAATTTATACAATGCTCACAGAATAAATTGACACCATAAGTGTAGTAATGGATTGTTGAGATTTTTTAAAATCAATACTTGAATTGGCCCCAACAAAGGCTTTCAAGCAATTTGACAGAATTTCTTTCTTTCTTTCTTTCTTTCTTTCTTTCTTTCTTTCTTTCTTTCTTTCTTTCTTTCTTTCTTTCTTTCTTTCCTTCCTTCCTTCCTTCCTTCCTTCCTTCCTTCCTTCCTTCCTTCTTTCCTTCCTCCTTCCCTCCCTCCCTCCCTTCCTTCCTTCCTTCCTTTTTTCTGTCACATAGTACTTTTAAATACACATTTTTTCTTTTAATTTAATTATCTTCTTTTAAATGCAATATTTAAAACTGAACTTTAAATATTCTTGATGTTGATCTATTATCAATCTGACTGGTAATGTTTCTCCCAGATGTCCTATAGGTAGTCCTCGATTTATACCATTTGTTTAGTGACTGTTCAAAGCTACAGAAGCACTGGAATAATTATTTACGGTGAGTTCTCATATTTTATGGTATGACTGTAGCAACATACAGTCATGTGATCAAAATTTGGGCACTTGGCAACTAGCTCATATTTATGACAGTTGGAGGATCCCAAGATTTGTGATGGTCATTTACAACCTTCCCAGCTGGCTTCTGACAAGCAAAGTCAATGGGGAAGCTGGATTTGCTTAATGTCTGCTGGACTCACTTAACATCTAGAATGATTCATTTAACAAACCTGGCAACGAAATTCATAAAATTGGGCATGACTGAAAACGGTCTTACTTAACAACAGAAATTCAAGTTTGAATTGTGGTCCTAAGTCAACAATTACCTGTCTATAAGTCTTTCCCTGTTGTACATAGTGGGTTTGGGGATTACAGCTAGAGTCATCTGCATTCTCAGTAACTTCCAGCAGCAAAAATTGTGAATATACATTTTGCAAGGCAGTAGTGTAGTAGACTAATGAACTTAGAATGAATTTATCTGCATGTTCCAAGCTTGAATCTGACTAGAAACATCTTGAAATAATATTAAAAAGCTTTCAGTACCTCACTGGAGAGTTTCAATAGCTTCCTGAGCTGAGCCTCAAACTGTATATTACGTTTAAGAAATCAGTTGTATGCAACGTAATTAAATCCTCTAAGAACAATAAGATTGTCACATCCCAGTCAAAACTCTGATGCTTACAATAATGGATTGTGCAATAAAGCATGATGGTTTTAGCAAGTGTCAGGAAAGATCTCTTTCCCATTATCTTTTGCACCTTACTCAGAATGTAAATTTCAAAAACATAATTCAGCTGCAAGTCTTGTCCTGGACCTCCATTGTCCTTCAGTTTTAGGACAAGCAGTGCAAACCAGTGTATGTTTGTGAGTGTAAATGTACAGTATATGAGATAATATATGCATAGAAGGAAAGAAAAAAGGACAAAGTTTAAAGCCATATAATTTGCTTTTCTGCTTTTGACAAATATTCAAAATTGAATTTTAAAAATAGGAAGAGGCAGTCTGGGTTATGATGGCAACTGAGACCGGAATTTCCATTGCTAAACAATGCAGTTGCAAAGTGCAATGCCATGTGATTCGCATTGCTTAGTGATGACAATCCCAGAACTCCTGCTTACCATCTTAAACCCAGGATTGCACAAGTCATTAAGCAAGGACCTCATGTATAGTATAGCCTTTATTGTCATTGTACAAAATAAATACAATGAAATTAGTGATTGCCACATTGGAAAATGCGGGTGAGTGCCAAGGGTAGGTGCTATAGAGCTTGGGTGGGCACTAAGGAGATCCAATAAGCATGTACCACAGGCAAACACTACAGATGGGTGCAGGCAGGTGGGTGCCACAGGCAGGGAGTATGATGGGGTATGAGAGGGTGCTATGGAGTCTGGGCAGGTAGATGCTATGGTTGGACAGGTAAAACAGCACCAAGAGTGAGAGCAATCTTCAACCTCCTGATGGCTTCCCCATTGGCTTTGCTTATAGGAAGCTTGCAGGCAAGATTGCAAATAGCAATCATGTGACTTCAGGATGCTGCAATTATCATAACTGCAAGCCAGTTGGCAAACACCTGAGTTGCAATCATGTGACAGCGGGGAATGTTGCGACAGCTGCAATTTCAAGGAGCAATCGTAAGTTCCCCTAGTTCATTGCCATCATGACTGTGAACAGTGGTCATAACCCAAGAACCAGGGGTGGGGTCCTACCGATTTAACAACTGGTTCACTGAGCGTGCGCATGCGCAGTTTAGAGGGAACTTATTTTCTGCATTACTGCTGGGGAGGAAAACAGCTGAGGCGCAGCAATCCACTCTTCCATGCAACTCAGCTGAGAAGATAAAGGTCAGTAAAGCACAGGGCGGGCACGCCCACTTGACTGTCGGAGCAAACTGGTTCGCTCCCAGCTGAGCTTCGGAGCTACCGGTTCAGCCGGACCTGTCCGAACCAGTAGAATTCCACCCCTGCCAAGAATTACTTGTAGAAGATAGGTGGTTGACATATCACATGGATTTTTTTTCTTTCTCAATCGTTTCCTTTTCACTCAAAACTGTAAAGAAGTAGCTGAAGTAGCAAGATCTAAAACTACATTTTTATTTTGAAGGGAACCGTGATGAAAAAAACATGGATTTACCAGGAAGATTCTGAATTTTGGTCAGCCCTCCGCACAAAATAGATATTAAAAAAATATTAGATGACAATAGTCCTTGTTTAGGGACCACAATTGGGAGTGGCAATTTGGTCATTAAGTGAAGCGGTTATTATGTGAAACTACAACTGTACTTAAGATCTTACTTGAGTTTTTCTTTGCTTTGCAGACCTATGAAGATCATAAATGTGAGAACTGGTCATTAAATTACTTTTTCATCACTCTCATAACTGTAAATGGTCACTAAATGAGATTATCTGTATAGAGAAAATTAAAAGAGAAAAATATATCACAACAGGAATAAATACTGTGCTCTTTGGCCAGCAATGGGTGGGAAACTCAAGCTGAAATAATCTTGGAAATGGTCCTATATTGAGCTAAGTGTTGGTATGTGATATACTTTTATATATATATATAAATACATAACTGTACATGCCTATAATATTTGCTAAAAGCTACGCTTCATAAAAAGGAGAGTTCCATAAAATAAAAAATAAAGTAATAACTACTAATTAAAATTGTCTACAAAATGAGGCATCCAATTTTAAAATTAATTAACTTTCCCATCTGTTATTCCAACCCTTCCAATCTCAAAACAACATGGAAAACGGCTAAGGGAAGTGATCACTGCACTGGGAAGGAAAGGAAAGAGAAGGCAGGAAATAATACTAAGACAGAGATAAGTGAGAAGGAATATTGGAATAAATAACTGACAAGGGGAGAAAAGAATAGATAGAGTTAAGTTTTAAATAGAGAGTATTAAGAATTACAAAAAAGGTTAAATTCACCTGGCATGCAGGCCTCCCAAAGCAATAGCTAACTTTCAGGCCAGCCTTCAAAGGCTAAGAAGAGAAGTCTGAAGTCATTTTATCTCCTGTCCATATACACCTGCTTTCAAAGGCTTTTTTGTAATTTTCTTGGTGGATATAAGACAATCACCTCCCAATCTACCCTCTGCACCAGTGGAGGGTTTCAAAAATTTTTAGAACTTCTTCTGTAGGTGTGGCCTGCTTTGTGGGAGTGGCTTGCCGGCCATGTGACCAGGTGGGAGTGACTTGCCAACCATGTGACTGAGTGGGAGTGGCTTGGCAGTCACGTGACTGGGTGGGCATGGCCAACTTGTAAAATGTGGTGAAACTCACTTAACAACACTCTTGCTTGGCAACCAAAATGTTGGCTCAGAAACTCTGGCATTTGAAGCACGCAAGTCTTAAAGCTGTCAAGTTACAAGACCCTAGCACCCCTAACCCTTTAGAAAAATACCCCCAGGGGTGTTCAAACTTGACAGCTTTAAGACTTGTGGACTTCAACTCCTAGAATTCCTCCTCTTGCTCTTCATCTTGATGATGTGCGGACGGGCGGCAGGAGGGAGCTGGAACCGGTTATAAACAGCACTGTAGATTTGTGGAACATCTTCTATAGAAGAGGTGAGAACTGGCAGGAACCCATCCCTGTTCTGCACCCAATTTGGAGAAAAGGCTCATTTTTCCTCTTGGGCAATTTCAGAATGGAGACTGTGATTTCAATTTTATATAATTCACATTTACAGTTTTACATAATTTGCATTTTGAAGAATGAAGCTGAATATGAAAGTATTCACTCTAGTAACAGTTGTGAAAAGAAAATATTCACCTTCTAACTATAGTTTTGGGGGTCAATGCTGACATTCTCTTGTTTTCATACAATGGGTTAGACTTTTGGAAATAGAAATTTATTTCTGTCATTTATCTCATTCATCATACATTCCTCTGCCCAGCCACAATTTTATTTGAAAAGACAGAAATAATTGTAAATTAAGGTGTAAAAGATTGTGGCTGAACTCTTATAAAGTTGTAGTCTCTGGTGACACAACCAAGGTGCTTTATTCTCCATGCCATCATGACAGCTCTCCAGAAAATGTGATTGATGTTTTGATCTTGACTACACTGAGTTACTATCAGTGCAGATATAGAACTTGTGCTTTGTTCTGTGCAGAAAAAAATATCCTGTGCTCTTTTGTTATCAGTTCTTATTGATAAAAGAAAATTGCTTTTCAAAATTTATCTCACAGGAGAAGATAATTGGTGAAATTTTCAACAGTAGAAGGTATAGTCATGCACTTATTTGGCTACAAACATGCCAAGGAATGTTTATGAATCACTTATATTAAATTACACAATCATTTCTTCACATGCCGTGCTTCCCACACTTATAATTAAATACTATGGAAGGGATATCTTTAATGAATTCCTCCTATGCAGCTTCTGCTAACTGGAAAGTATGGGAAATAGAATAATACAAAGATGCAATAATAATCCCAAACCTCAATCATTAGACTTCAACCATCTCAAACAATAAAATAAGCTCAGAAACATTACAAGGAGAAATAATTAGAAAAATAGAGAGGAGGAACTTCTGAGCAACTGCAAGGCTGAGTTTGCCATTAAATCATTTAGAAGAAATATAATTCCTACAGGTTCTGCTCCTCAGAATTTTCCATCTGATTTCTTGAGTTCTTCAAGACCTAACATCAAGGTCCATTGTTTCCCAATAAAAAGTTGTCAAGATTCATTAGAGTGCATGATATATAAGATACATTAGACTGGACATATTAAATTGGATGATAGGAAGTAAGGAACCTCTTGGGGAAAGCAGTCTTGGTGCTTAATACTGATTCCACATTCTAGTTCTCTATGTGCATCTCCATTTTCCTGATGTTCAGATCTTCAATGTCCTAGAACCGGGTTGGCAAACCTATGGCACGCATGCCACAGGTGGCACATGGAGCCATTTGTCTGGGCACCTGCACGCGCTGGCCAGCTGACTTCAGCCTTCTTTTGAGGCCATTTTTTGCCCCCTGGAGGCTTCAGGAGTTTCCCTGAAGCCTCCGCAATGCGAAAAACCGACCCTATGGGTAAACCGGAACTTCAGGAACATACTTCTGGTTTGCTTGTAGGGCCGGTTTTAGCCCTCTGGAGCTTTCAGGAGGCTTCCCCTAAGGCTCTGGAGGGCAAAAAACAACCCTACAAGCAAACTGGAAGTCACTTCTGGGTTGTTCCTAGAGTCGTTTTTTGCCCTCCTTAAGAGAAGCCTCCGGAAGGCCCCTAAAGGCTCTGGAAGACGAAAAACAGCCCTACGGACAAACCAGAAGTCACTTCCAGTTTGCTGGTAGGGTCGTTTTTTGGCCTCCGGAGTCTTCAGGGAAGCCTCCTGAAGGCCCCTGAAGGCTCCGGAGGGCTAAAACTAGCCATACGAGCAAACCCGAAGTCCATCCCCGAACTTCTGGTTTGCCTATAGGGCCGGTTTTTTGCACTCTGGAGGCTTCAAGGAAGCTCCTGAAGCCTCCAGAGGGCCTCCGAGGGGGGGGAAAGGCTCTTTTTGCCCTCCCCAGGCTCCTATAAAGCCTCTCGAGCCTGGGGAGGGCAAAAAAAGCACACCAAAAATGGGGGGGAGTGCTGGTTATGCGCGCATGCATGCTGGGGTCATGTGCACAGCATGATGGGTGTGGCACGCCCATGCACAACCCCCCTGTGTTCCCCCCGCTTTTGGCACGCGAGCCACAAAAGGTTTGCCACAGTGGTGGGTTCCTACCGGTTCGCACCAGATCGCGCGAACCGGTTGAAGACTGAACCCGGAAGTAACCGGACCCGGAAGTAACCGGGAACCGGCACCGGTCCTGTCACTTTATCCCCCTTGCCATCCCAACGGAGCTCGCTCGCTCCCCCACCCGTCCGCACTAAGCTAGCTAGCCCAGCTAGCCGCTCATTGATTGGCTGGAGTTCAGCCAATCAGTGAGCGGGCTGGAGGCGACCCGTTTAAAAGCAGGTCGTCCTCCATTTCAAAACTCCCTTCTCTTCGCTGGGAGCTTGCTGCTTCCTTCAGGTAAGCAACTAAGCGCGGGGGGGGGGGGGGGGGCGGGAGGCTAGCTTTGGCGAGGAAAGGCCTCTAGGCCTTCCCTCGCTGAAGCGGCGGGCTGGCGTGGGCCGTGCGGGCGGTGGGCAGCTAGCTTCACCCGGGAAAGGCCTCTGGGCCTTTCCGGGACGAAGCGCCGGGGTCGCGTGGAACGCGCGGCCGTCGGGAAGCTAGCTTCGCCCGGGAAAGGCCCCTGGGCCTTTCCGGGACGAAGCGCCGGCGTCGCGTGGAACGCGCGGCCGCCGGGAAGCTAGCTTCGCCCGGGAAAGGCCGCTGGGCCTTTCCGGGACGAAGCGCCGGCGTCGCGTGGGACGCGCGACCGCCGGGAAGCTAGCTCCGCCCGGGAAAGGCCCCTGGGCCTTTCCGGGGCGAAGCACCAGGCTGGCGTGGGCGGCAAGCCTCCGCGAGGCTAGGCCAAAAGCCCCCCACCCTCCCCTCTCCAGCCTCGCCTGGCTGGCTAAGCCCTAAGAGTCTTAAACAGTCTTACCTGTCCTCCTGCCTCTCTGCCTGTCTGCTGCCTGTTGCATCGGAGAGCTGCTGATTCTGCCTGCTGGTAAGTAACCTGGTTTTTTTTCTTTTATTTTTTTAATGTATTTTAAAATAATATTTTATTTATTGTGCATAGAATTTTTTAAAATATTTTTACTTAAAAGTATTGAGTGTAGAATATTTTAAAATGGTTTACTTCAATTTATTGTGTATGGATTCTTTTTTAAAATTGTCTCAGACTATTTTAAAAAAGATTCTATCCAAAATAAATTAAAATAAACCATTTTAAAATATTCTATACTCAATACTTTAAAATGTATTGTGTATAGAATTGTTTTTAATTGTTTTATTGTAATTTATTGTGTATTGAATGTTTTTAATGGTTTCATTTTAAATTATTGTGTGTGGAGTAGTTTGAAATGGTACAGTATAAATTATTGCTGGTGGAATAATGGTTACAGTTGGTACAATACCTTAAAATAGTTATAGTATAAATTATTGCTGGTGGAATACTTACCAATGGTTTTTAAGGATTTTTTTTATTTATAGAATATCTTTTTTAAATTATTGTTTGGGAATTTTTATGTTTTAATTGTTTATAAAATATATTTACTACAAGAAATGTTATTCCTTTTTGCAAATGTTTTATTTGTGATGCAATATGTTGCTTTTAAGTGTACAGGTTGGTGTATGGTATGTGTCTCAAGGTGGCTTCTTTTCTATGGGCAGGCCAGGTTGGTGGTTGCTGGTTCTGTGAGCTTCCTGGCACTGTCCTTTATAATTTCCCACAATGCCTTGATGGTTTTTATTCCTGTGGCTTTGTCTTTCCTGTTCTTAGGGTTAGGGAAAAAAACTGGTTTCATCTGCAGTCTTTTGGGGGGAAATTGTTTGTGTGTGTGTTTGTGTGTGTGTTTTCCTGGCACTGTCATAGTTTGTGTTTGTGGGTATGTAATGTCCTGCAGTTATCTACACATTAATAATGATCAAGTACTAATAATATTTCCTTATACATTTTAATGACCTTTCCTTTCATAATTGGTGTTTTCTTTCATACTTTTAGATTTCTAATTGCTGTTTCTGTTAGTTAGCAATTGATAAAACAAATTCCACGTGAAAAAGTATTCAAAGCCTTCTTGGTTTTAATTGTCAATTTATTCATTCTTGCACATTCTAATATTTATTCATTTTCATATCTTTGTTTTTTCCACTGTTGTGCAAACACAATTCCAACAGCTGTTAACATGTGTAAAATTAAATATGTATTTATTTCCTTTGAAATGCAAGTAGTAAGTAGTAAGCTACTTACCTTCTGTAAGTATCTCTTTTATTGTTTTGTGTACTTATTTTAATCTTATTTAAGTAGTAAGTGCACAAAATAATAAATTTCCTTTTTGATATCTTCTTTTTGTAGATCATTCATTGGGGCAAAAAATTCAGTGACATTGTCTTGGCCACTCCCATCCGGTCACATGACTGCCAAGCCACTCCCACCCGGTCACATGGCCGGCAAGCCACTCCCACCCGGTCACATGGCCGGCAAGCCACTCCCACCAGGTCACATGGCTGGCAAGCCACTCCCACAAAGGAGGCCACACCCACAGAGTAGGTTCCAAAAAAATTTGAAACCCACCACTGGTTTGCCATCACTGCCCTAGGATTTTGGCTGTTGCTGCTCAAGGCCATATTGGCCTGTAATAAATTTCACGTTCACAATCTCTAATTGGATGAGATGGCTGACCTGGATGTGGATGGGAAGGTCCCCTTCTCAGAAATGTGTCCATCTGGATTTCAAGTATGGCACCAGTTTCAATCATAGGTTAGATACAGTGAAGTGAAAAACTGTTTCTTCGTCTGAGCATTGGAGCTCAGCATGGAATGAGTCTGTCCACAAATGAAAGATCTTAAAGGGAATATGTGGTAGTTAGTTTTGGTTATTCTATTTTTCTGTTCTGGATGCTTGTTGTCAAAGCTCCTTCATTATTGTGCTCCTAACCAGTTTGAAGATGCTGAGTGTTGCTGATTTGGATGGCCATATCAAACAAATTAATAAAATAAACTTCATTGGGGGAGGGGAATCCTTAGGACTTATGGGCAAGCCTGCTAAAGTAACTTTATTAGGCCTTATTTCTTCATTTTAACTTACTGGGAATACACACACCCCAAACTATATTATTTTGGTTTTAATGTGACAAGGGCTATTGGTTTTAAGTTCTGAGGTAATAAGGATGAGGAGGCTGCTGAACCATCAACTGTTTATTAACTCAACTCAGGCAAGAACAGAACAACAACAGACTGGCTGACAGCTATTTATACTGACAGCTGTCAGACCGGTAACCAATAGGAGGACAGGAATTATCCCGCCAAGACTTTGGCTCAGTTGGACCAATCGGGGGGACTCGGGCCAGCGCCACCTGCTGGTGAACGCTCTTAGTACATAACAATTGGTAAGCCCGGACACTGCCTAGTTAATATATGAGTGGTGTGTATTAATATTATGAAACATTATCTGTGATTGCTACTTTAAATGAAATCATCAACACTCTTGGCCCTTCACTGTCCTTCAGTGTAATTAAACGTGATGATGAATGAGTAATTTGTGTTATATAATAGTTTCATCTCTCATAGATAAATCTGTGAAACAATGCAGTAGAAAATTGCTGTTATTCAAGTTATCACAAACTACAGTGTTAGAAATATTTTTCTCTTTGTATGAAGAATGGTGTATGAATGTTAAATTTCTAAATGCTCTTTCATACCAAATTCATAAAGCATTTAAGAAATGTTTTCAGAGGAAGGCATAAACTTAGATGTTAAATAATGACTATTATGAATTGTCCTTGAGGGTGCCTGGATTTTAAAATAGGAGATTATGGACTGTTTTTCAGGTTAATTTATAAATCTGAATCTGGTATTCCACCCCAAAATGTATCAAAATGCATTTAAACATTCTGAGACTAATTTAATTTTAGATGCAATGCCATGCACACCTACCCAGAATTTAATGCCATTTGAGTGACACGATAGCTGTCTTCTAGTATTTGAAGGGCTATCACAGAAAAGAGGGGGTTATTCTCCACAGCCCTTGAAGGTAGGAAAAGAAGCAATGGGTGGAAGCTCACTAAAGAGAGATCCAACATGGAATTAAGGAGAAATTTCCTGACAATGAGAACCGTTAATCAATAAGACAGTTTGCCTCCCAGGGTTTTGGGTACAGCATTGCTGGAGGTTTTCAAGAAAGGATTGGACAACCATTTGCCCAGGATAATATAAGGTCTCCTTCTAAGTTCCAAGACACAGTGCATAATTTCTGGTATAATTTAGAGATTAAATAGATCGTATCAGTAAACCTATAATGGTTTAACAGTCATCTCAGAAAATTCCAGGAAACTATCAAACCTTTTCTCCATGCTTAAAGAAATAATAGCTACTATACTGGATTACGTCTGTTGAGTTACTATTAGATTTTAGCTAACATAATAGCTGTATCAGAACTTTGAGAGTCCCATGAAAAATAAACTTGAACTGGTTGCACAATGGTTGGAAAACCAAGATGCAATCTGCAAACTAAGATAAATGCTTAGATGAGATGGATATAACTTCATCTGCACATCCCATTCTCTAAGTGTTGGTCCAATATTATTGGTGGTATCGAGTTGTGATTTAATGCAAATCTGCACTATATACTATATAGGTAGGAAGAAGTTGATGAAGGAGCAGATTTCCCCCCCTCTTATTCAATGCTTTTTTTCAACGCTTTTGTGATTTATGTAACTTTATTACTGTTCAACACATTTAGGTTCAGAGAAGGAAATGAGCATGAGTCTTCTTCTTTTCAGTCATTACATTTCTGCTCCTTTTGGCTCCTAAATTGCCAAAGTTATTCAAGCATAGCAAATATGCCCACAAAGCATTATGCTAACATGGAAATAGGCAATCACTACAATGTATTGTACTATACTGAAAGATCAGATGGTGCTCTAAATTTGGCTTTGAAATATAGCGTGATTGCCCAAACTGTGAGGTGCAACTCTCTTAGGAAAGTGCAAAGAGAGTCCGGGGAAGGTATGAAAAACTTTTTAATTATATTGTTACAATAAATCCATATATATATGTGTGTGTGTGTGTGTGTGTGTGTGTGTGTGTGCGTGCGTGTTCCAGCATAACTCTTGAATGCCTTGAACAATTTCAACCAAACATGGTACACAGTTGACTTACTCTCTGGAGACAATACTGTGGGGGGTAAGACACCCCTAACATCCCTCGGGGGGGTGTTCTGTTAAGATGCAGCCTGTTGTGCCTTTAAATGGCTTCTACTCTAGTGCCTTAAAATGGCTTCTACTATACAGCGCAGTGAAGTTGCCATGGTAACGGCTTCACAGTACTCCACAAGGGGGCTCCCTCTGGTAAGGGGGAAAATTAGAAATTACGTTTGGTCCTAACATTTTCCCCCTATAAATAAATACCGGGACAATGCCGTGTTATTGGCTAATCCATAATAAATGCATATTTTCTTCTACCTTTGTACAAAAGCTTCAAAATGTGCAGTTTTGCATTAAATAGAAAATGTCTTTCAAAAATCATAAAGAAAAAAATCCTCTGAGCATTCCAGGGGATATACAGTAGATCAGATTTGGACAAGGTTAAATATCTCCATGCCTCATGGTTTTAACATAGTCTTTGCTGGAGTCTGGGAAGGTTACACTTGCAACTGATATCATGAGTTTGAACATTGAACTTCTTTTGTTTTTGTTGTTGTTTGGTTTATCATCCCTTTCCTCAAAGAACTCTTAACTTTATAATCATCCTTGTAAAAATTTCCATTGGTAGAAGTTATCTGTAAATGCATAGATATTTTTTTCTTTACAGAGGGTAAAGACTATAAACATATGGGGAACAATACTTAAGGCAATCAGACATATTAATTTTACAACTAATGTTGATTCCTCTCAGATATTTTAGATTTATCTGCTTCTCTGAAATCAGGATACTTAGGTCTGACTCTTCAAAATACATAAATACATTTGTGTCCTTGATGTAGAAGTACTTATTTTATTTAAGAATATAAATATTATTCAGATATCTTGTGTAATCCACAGGGTAGATGAAGAATTATCTGAATAACAACTACTTTTCTGCAGATTAGCTGAACGAATGGCAATTAGCAACTGAAGTTTGTATTTTATAATAAATATATTATTTTCTCACTACAGTTCTATTTAATTTTGTAGGCAAATCTGGATTTATACAGGCATGCACCTTCAACTGTTCAAAGTTATGATGGCTGTTAGATTGGGTAATGGATAGGCACACACAGGCTTAACGGTAACAACAGCTCTTTATTGAGTACAACAAGTGAGAACAATCCAGCGAAGGTTGAGTCTGACAGCAGCCCTTTTATAGGGAGCTGTCAGACCCTTCGACCAATAGGATTAAACTTCTGTTCCCGCCGGAACAGAGGACCTTGGTGGAAACCACTGTAGTTAGAGCAAGTATCTAACAATGGCCATGGAATGGGTGCTTCATGGCCCATAAAGCACCCCTGGATGTTATAAATAGTGGCACAAAATACAAAGAGAAAATAGAAGTGTTGTGTCCTCGACTTGCAACCGGTCTTCTTGACTTACGACCGACCACAAGTCCTCGACTTACGACTGACAGCCGGCAACAGCTGAGCCACACCTGATTTAACAAGAAGAACCATGGCAAAAGAAAGCAACAATAATACCCATAGTAATTAGGTGCCTTGGGTGTAATTCTGCATCTGGAACATCACTTGAACACCATCGCCTTTGTCAAAATCACCATTAGTCAATTGCAAAAGGCAGTTTTACTCAGAACGGCTTACATTCTGTCACATTGCTTTTAACATTATTAAACAACATCTGTCCATTCCAAGTCTTTGGAAAGGATGGGATAGGTGGACAAAAATGCCAAATCTAGTGTAAACATCTGGCTGATTATGCAACCACCATCACCAATAATAATATAATAATAATAATATAATTTATGAGACAGTGTGACTGATAACAGCCCCTGCAATAAGCAGTCAGTGAAGAGGGAGAAAAGAACCCGATGCTTGTCAGATATCACCTGAGAGGTAACATGATTGAATTCTTATTTTAAAATTTTAAATTCTCAAACTCGATAAATTAGCACATCAGAGAGAAGATAAGGATGATATCTAGTTTAAAACATGTATTACAATTTTGTATGGAGGAGCACGTGCTTTTCTGAAGTGATATAAATCCAGATGAGTACATATTTTTATTTCATCTGTTGTTTCAGAAAAATAGGCCTTAGTTTAGACTAACATATCCTTTAATATCAATTAAAGCCAAAATGGTGGGCATTTAATCAACAGCTCATACGTTGTCTGTATCCCTTGATACAAAATAGATTTGCAAGAACTACTACATTTCAATCTAGAATAAATTGTTCACCAGGAAAAAGAGGGTTTTAAAAAAAAATCCTTACAACTTCTTGAAAAAGTTTTTCAAAGCAATTACATCATATTCTGGGGATGTGGGATTTCTACACTACATGAATAAGGGTTTTAGAATTGAACTCCAAACATAGTGGATTTTTTTTTAAACAGGGGTGAAATCAAGTTACCTTCACTACCAATTTGCAAATGGGAGCACATGCACCACCTCTGCACATGCACAGGACCTTCTGCACATGCGCAGAGCATCAAAAATGGGACATGATGATGTCCGGGCAGTTGGGCAGAGCTTCCTACCATCACCACTAACGGTTCGCCCGAACCGAATAGAACCGGCTGAATTGCACCACTGATTTTAACTCAACATTCTTTTCACCTGTTTTGTTTCATCACAAGGCTACTTCTTTTTATATAATCATTTGCAGTAGTATGACTTGGCTTGTAAAGGTTACAAAAAGTTCAGGGGTTACTAACCCACAGCTCTGGAACCACATGTGGCTCTTTAATCCCTCTGCTCTGGTTCCCTATCAGCTCCATAATTGATAGGGCTTTCTGTTAGGACAGGTAGAGGAAAAAAGAATGCCGCGCTAGGAGGAGACTCTATGGTGGGGGAACCAGGTTTCCGGTCGGCTCATGAATTGAAGGGGGGGGGGCTTCCAGGTAGGACCTTTGAGGCTCTTTGAGTGTTTAAGGTTGCCGACCCCTGGCTTAGTTGTTTGCATAACAGGCATAAGATCAGTGGTCTGTGACCCAGTTAAACCTTGTACAAACATAGCTATTGTGTCATTTCCAAATTAATTTATTTTTTGTTCTTGAGGGCAATAATTATTGAAACTAGGTATTTATTTTTCACATGATCACAAGATCTTACAGCTTTGTGTCTTCCCACTATGCAAGAATGAATAACCAAGCAAAAACATAATGACTTGCCTGCATTTGGCAGTCCATGTTTCTGTTTAATACATTAAACAGTGAAATAAGCAAATGTACCATGAACACATATGGAATATTTTAACAAGAAGGAACAAGGCTGATTCGAATCTGTGTTACTTTTGAAGCCTTGTTTTAAAAATAGTATTCCAGTTTATGAGAATTAATATACGGCTATTGATACTGACTGCAAAAAATTTGCACTGTTTTTATGTTTTAAGGAGCAAATATTGATGAGAATTGTAGTTGCAAATTTACTGCCTAATCAGATATCTAGTGTAATACACAGCATTTCTTCTTATTTTCACCATTATCTTGGTTCTGTTTTCTGGAATGAAAAAATAAAGTCATGGCTAGCTTGCTCAAATTAAACAAACTGCCAAGGACATCAGTCAGAAAACTTTAAGCAAGAGCTGTCTATAGAAGTTACTGGCTGCCTGGACAGAAGGGATAGATAGTTTCTTTATCTTGATCAATCTTCATTCTAATGGCTAGTTCTACCATTAGGTAGAATGATATAGTCACTTTCAATAGTGGGATAAGGCTATAGTAAAATACAAATTATTCTTTTTAAGATAATACAGACAATAAGTAGTGCCCTCTTCCAAGGAAAGAAAAATCAGCTGTTTCAGATTTTAAAGAAGCAGCATTACATACTATCTTTCAGTAAAACATGATATTAGACATTCATAAAATGACAATCGCAGCAACATGATTCTCTGTAGAATATCAGAACAGAATGGGAAAAGTCAATTTAAATCCCTACACAGACATTAATTGTGTTTGCAAAACATGCAGAAACAGATAGATTGAGGGCCTAGAGAGGCCCTTCTACAAGATGCCAAGCAGAGTTTTAACCTGGGCTATTTTTTTGTTGTTAAGTGTGTTGTATGAATTAGAGGGCTGCAAAAAACAGGGATGATAAAATAATTCAGAAAGTTTAAATATTGTGTATGATTGCATCCATTGTGTATGGATGCAGTTCAGTAGACCAGTTATCAGCCTAGTAAACCTACAGTTAGAGGAAAGGAAAGGAAAAATTGCATATGTCTCTTTGAACTTCTATTAGTATCCCTATAGAAATCTACAAATGTTGATGAGATACTATGAAGAAAATATAAATGGAATTTTAGCTCATGATTAATTAAGGTATTTTGGGTGGGCTGTGTCCATTTCAGCACAGGTTTAAACAAATAAAATAATCCTCCAATTTTGTATCCAAAATGACTATCTTAAGCAAGAAAACCTTATTGGACTGTCACAGCAGTGAGAAAATGAAAGGAAATATTGGATTCTCTATGCCTATAACATTAGGTACATTTTAAAAAAATCAAACTGCAAAGGAGAAAAGTCTGAAGGATGCAATAGCATGTACTTTATTCTAACATAAATCAACCAAATCAACAAACCAGCATCACACACACACGCGCGCGCATGCACACACAGATATGCACGCACACACACAGACCTACCTACTGTACCTATGCAGGGGTGGGCTTCAAATGTTCCAGGTGGGCATAGCCATGGTGGGTGTGGCCTAGTCAGCCTCCTGCACCACGGCAGGGGATGGTGGTGGTTTTTTCTCTCCCCAAATCCGGAGATTTTTATCGAGCCTCCGGGAGGGCGAAAACTGATTTCTCTCGGCTCTGGAGGCTCTCTGGAGGCCAGAAACAGACCTATTTCTGGACTTCTGGAACCTCCGGTAGGCCCATTTTCCCCCTCCCCGAGCCTCCGTGCAGGCCCTGCATTTACCTTGCATGATAAATGGTCCACGTGGAAACTCCTGGGAGGGGCAGGGTGGCATGGGTGGAACCCGCCATGGGTGGCATTTGGGGGTTTGCAGAACTGGGCAGAATCTTAGCTAGAGGATCACCAGAACCCGTGCGAACCCCCAGCAGCCCTCCCCTGTACCCACATAAAGGAACTCATGTGCCACCCTTATAGCGTCCGCAGAGAACCGCCCTGCCGCCCTGTTTCGGGTGACCCGCTCCCTGCTGGCGCAGGGACAGCGGGATCCCCCATTGCAGGGCAGGGCAGAGGAGTTTGGGGAATACCTGCAGGATAAAATTGATCAGATCTGGAGGGGGCGTCCGAGGCTAGTCTTGAGATTCCACGCTGGGAGGAGTTTGACCCTGTTGTCACCGAAGATTTGGACAGGTTGCGCGGGCGACTGCGAGCCACCACATGTTTATTGGACCCGTGTCCCTCTTGGCTGGTACTGGCTTCCTGGGAGGTTTCACGAGGCTGGCTACTGGGACTGGTGAACGCTTCGTTGGGTGAGGGCCTTTTACCAACCGCCTTGAAAGAGGCGGTGGTGAGACCCCTGCTCAAGAAGCCTTCTCTGGACCCAATGGAGCTAGCAAATTATCGTCCTGTCTCCAACCTTCCTTTTTTAGCGAAGGTTGTTGAGAGTGTGGTGGCTCAGCAGTTCCCACGTCACCTGGAGGAAGATGATTATCTAGACCCGCGCCAGTCCGGCTTCCGGCCCGGTCACAGCACGGAGACGGCCTTGGTCACGTTGGTGGACGATCTCTGGAGGGCAAAGGATGGGGGTTGTTCCTCCATCCTTGTCCTATTAGACCTCTCGGCGGCTTTCGATACCATCGACCATGGTATCCTATTGCGCCGTCTGGAGGGGTTGGGGATCGGAGGCACCGTATTGCGGTGGTTCCGCTCCTACCTCTCTGGCCGGACGCAATGTGTGTTGACAGGGGAGCAGAGGTTGACCCCGAGGCCCCTTACATGTGGGGTCCCACAGGGGTCGATCCTCTCGCCTCTCCTGTTCAACACATATATGAAACCGCTGGGCGAGATCATCCGTGGTTTCGGGGTGGGATACCATCTGTACGCTGATGACACTCAGCTGTATATTTCCACCCCAAACCACCCCAACGAGGCAGTTGAAGTGATGTCCCGTTGTCTGGAAGCCGTGCGGGTCTGGATGGGTGACAACAGGCTCAGGCTCAACCCCTCCAAGACAGAGTGGCTGTGGCTCCCGGCTACCCGGTACAACCAGCACATTCCATCGCTGGCCATCGGGGATGAACAATTAGCCCCGGTGGAACGGGCACGCAATTTGGGCATCCTCCTTGATGCCTGGCTGGCTATGGAAGATCATGTGGCAGCCATGGCGAGGGGGACGTTCCACCAGGTTCGCCTGGTGCGCCAATTGCGACCCCTTTTGGACCGGGAGGCCCTGCGCACAGTCACTCACGCGCTGCTGACGTCTCGCCTGGACTACTGTAATGCTCTCTACATGGGGCTCCCCTTGAGGTGCACCCGGAGACTGCAGTTGGTCCAGAATGCAGCCGCGCGGGTAATTATGGGGAGATCAAGGTTCTCCCATATAACACCTCTCCTGCGCGAGCTGCACTGGCTTCCTGTGGCCTACCGGGTGCGCTTCAAGGTGTTAGTTACCATCTTCAAAGCGCTCCATGGCATAGGGCCTAGTTACCTGCGGGATCATGTCCTGCCCCATACATCCCTGCGGCCCATTCGCTCACACAGAGAGGGTCTCCTCCGGGTGCCGTCCTCTAGAGATTGTCAGAGGGCGGTGCCCAGGAGTAGGTCCTTCTCTGTGGCGGGCCCTACCCTTTGGAACGACCTCCCCCCAGACATTAGGACAACAACCGATCTCCGCTCCTTCCGCAGTAAACTGAAGACCCACCTGTTTCGGCTAGCTGGCCTGGCATAACTCGACAACTTTTCCACCCCTTGGTCATTTTAATTGTTAACTTTAGTTTTTAAACTTTTAATGTTATTGGGGTTTTAACCTTTTTGAATATTGTAATTTATTTATTTATTCTTTACCTCCTCTGTATGACACTGCTGACTGTTGCTTGTGTACGTCGCCCCGAGTCCCTGTGGGGAGAGGGGGCGACTAATAAGTTCAAATAAATAAATAAATAAAATAAAATCAATGTGAAGATCATAGAAAATACTTTACAACAAAATCTAGAAAAATGAAATGGCAGGATATTTTTTTAAAAATCTATAAGAATTTCACAAATTGCAACTATATTTTAACCAGAATAATTTGAAACATTATCCACTGATACTGTTATACAATAGCTCTTCATTAACTGTTCTGTGATTTGTTCTTACCTGTTTCCGAGTTCCTATGTTTTGCTTCGGGCAATGTCAAAATAGTAAGATTCAAATATGAGAGTTAAAAGAAACTTCTGAGAACACAACTTTGTCTTAAGAATCCAGTTCCATAATCTGGACATTTCTGAAAGGCATGATTGCATATAGGGGAATCTCAGAAACATCTAATAAAATGCTTTCTAATTTTGAAATAAGAGCACACCTGTCTTATCTTTGAGTGGGTTAATTGTTGTCACAGTTCTGGACTTCCTGAATGAATTACATATGAAATATACTGGTGTATATATATAAATATTTTGGATAATAGTTTATCAGCAGAGATCACGAACCACAACTTATTTCTGCTTGTATATTGTACTATAAATTGGTCCTAAATTAATTTTATTCAACTGTTTTAAGATATTCTTGGCAGTGGAGATGATACCATTTAGCAAAAGCAAAGTAAAATTGATAACAACATATAATTAACCTGAAAGATTGAATAATACCAGAGGTATGTGATTTCTGATGACATTTCCCCTTGTTATACCAAAAAAGCTCAAACATATTCCACAAAACCAGAGCCACCAAAAATTGCTCAGCACCAAAATAATTGCTACACAGGTACATTTTGATGTAAATCTCTTCTGTCATAAAAATTTGCATTTGTTGACTTACTTGGTACCAAGCCATTTACACAGGTTGCACTTCTAATCTCTGAGCAATTCATTCTTGGCATGTGTCCTGCAAAGATGGTATGTATGCTCACATATGGCCATAAAACTTGCCAAATGCTGCTCACTCTGTCCTTGAAACAGGATCCAGGACAAGCTTTGAGGTTTTTTTGAAGGGCCATTGCTCACATGCAGCTCAGTCCAGGCAGGCAGCAAAGCATTGGTAGTACATATTAGCATTCAAATAAAGGGCATGTATAGAACAGTCATCAGTTGTGACTGTGGCTGATGAGCCACTGGGCAGACGGCCATAGCAATCTTTCCTGGGAAATTCCCATATGTGCTTTTGCTGTTCCAGCATCTACAATGCCTCCTTTTGATTGCTTTTGATATTGTCTAACATCCATGGCATATTTTCACAAAGTTTCTCAAGGGACAGTTAGTTTCTTAGACTCAAAACTTTGCTTCCAGCAGCTAGTTCATTTTAAACTTTTTTTTTTTTTTTGCAGTTGGCACATGATCACCAAATGGCAGACTTCCCAGGAACTGCGAATATGACTTACTTGAAAATGATTCAAAAGCCTCTAAAGAGACAAGGCAAACCCCTCTTCTGCTGTTGTTTTAAGTGCTAAGGTAATGTTTTGGGACAGAGAAAGACAAGATATCTGAGCAAATTCCATCAAAAATAGAAGACTGTATTGTCCCCTTGGAGTTTTAGCTGTTTGGTGTACAATCTAATGAATAAATTGAGAAATTAAAGTTGATTAAGTGGCCACTTTGGTAAATCAATAAACTTTTTGAATGTATTCTGGCTAGCCTAGAGAACAAATAGTTTCCTGGATATCAGCCAAGGAAGCAGTGAAAACTGCATTAATATTTTAGTGGTATCCCATGCTGGATAAGTTGCTGATAGTCTTTCTTGTTTTTGTTTTTAAAACCAGTTATGAATGCTTCTGCAGAAAGGAATTTTGTAATATAGGAAAATCAATTTCACTTGTGAATTTGTAAAGCCCAAGCTTTTAATGTTGTTAGTATAACCAAATGCCAAATCTTTTAGGATTCTATGACTTTTCAAACATCTGTATTAGTACTATTAGTGCCTGCCCCAACCATTTATAATTGTAGGAGAGGAGCCTCTCACTAGCATTTCCTAACTTTCTGGCTCATCTAAGACAATTCATTTTTAATCATCAGTTGTGGTGATTTGTCTTATGATCATACAATTGATGAAGGTAGGTCAGATCTTCAGTGACTTGAAATCCAAAAAAGAAAAATTCCATGAAGCATGGAAAATTCTACAAAATGAGATGCCAAAATCACAATCAGAATCTCCAATTTGGTCTAGGATGGTCACAATTTCCCAGTTAAAATATGACAGATTTAACCATCATTTCAACTGGGAAATTGTGACCATCTGAGACCAAGCCAAGTCCAAAATTGCTAGAGAATTCCTGGACATAAACAACACCAAAGATATTATGGAAGTATGGCTAGGAAGATACAGGAAGAAACATTACTTCAGATAGTATGGTCCCATGCCATGAAGAACGTACCAGTTAAAATCTTGACTTGGCAGCAGAGATAAAAAGAGAGCCAGTGAATATCAGAAGAAAATAGTATAACATTTCTAGTCAGTGCCTTTGCACATAATTTTGTAGTAAGTGAAATGTGTTAAGGATAGCCTCACTTGTATTATGTTGCAACAATCTATATAAGATGTTCATTGTGGCATATTGTTGCAAAGGCTATAATTGACCAAGGGGGTATAGTTGGCATTCAGCATCACAGAAATCACTTGTGTCTCTAGTGTCAAAGATAGGTCCAGATGTGCACCCTTCCCACCTATTAACTAGAGACATCAGATTTTGATTCAGCCAGATGCTGCCACCAGCTAGGATATTAATAATGCTGATTGGTTGAGTTAGTATACAGACCTTCATTGGCTCTTATCTTATCACGTTGGTAACAAAATTAGTTGAATAAGGAAATGGAACCAAGATTGTTGAACCCTACCCTTTCAGTTTCCCAAGACATCTTCATTAGTAATGTGATTTAAAGCTTCATAAACCCCAACAGAATTCCAAATATACACCAGTCATTAGTGGAAGGACAACCCCAGAAGTGATGGTTTTTCATTAAATTGCTGTTCCATTTCTATGCACATGTGCTACTACTGTTAAATACACACACACACACACACACACACACACACATATATTGCAGATTTTTATACTCAAATTCTACCTGACAGTCTTAAAGGGATATTTGAGCTACTATATTTGAGCTGCAAAACTCCAGAAACCATCAGATGGCAGAAAAGTAACACAGAAACCTTTGCTTCCATCCAGTGATCATCCATATTTGGGGGGGGGGGGGGGGCAGATCTGGTAGCCCTACTTTAACTTCCGATTTGCCCCACTGCAGCAGTACCTTTAATTTTCAAAGAACTTTGAGCACAATCATTCACCTGACAAATTATATTCATATGCTTTCATCTCTCTCTGCCTTGTCTAAAAGATGCTTATTTTAAAAAGCTGTTGAGGCTGGATGGCACCGTAATGTTCTATTTCCTATTCATAGTATCTACTATAGTTTTCCAAGTGCATAGAAAAATCAGCTAAAAGAAATTCAGCTAAATATTTTTTAGAGCAAGATTAAATAATACATTTCTTCAGTAGCTTTTACAGTTCAGAGATTGACAAGGTTTCTTCACCTTCCTCCATGTATTTTCATTTCTTAAGATACATTTTGAGATCATATTAGAATGGCTCAGCCAACTTGATGAATTTAATATATATTTCACAACATAGATTATAATTGACTGCTTTTTAACTTATCTGAAAAATAACATGCATATGCATCTACTGTATTTCTTAATTTTTAAATATTCTAGTACTTGTTCAAGGTAAGCTTTTGTTTCTTACCCTCCTTTCTACTTCTAAGAAGATAGGAAGGCTATTGAGTTCACTAATTGGAGAAGCAAAGATTGGCACATGGTCAAAGATACTATTTTCATTTTCTTTATAGAAATGACTTGTTCATACTATTATGGAAAAGCAAAAAGCTGTGATTTGATGCTCATGCCTTATTCTATTGCAACAGAGAGAGTCAGAAGTCAATGCTTCTTTTTCTTTTCTTTTCCCTACCTTTCCTCACTTTTCTTTCCCCTTTCCCCTCCCCCTCTCACTGCTGTTTTATTTACTTTTGTATTTTGCATTTTATGATACTTTATAACTTAATAAAAATGTTAACTTGAACCTCTTATATTAAATATAACAAGATATCTTGAATGTCTCAAAAAGTATGCTATAAGGACATAAAACCTGCATTTGATGAGCTAACGTGGGACTGATTGTTTTAGTTATATTGAAGTATTTAGTTTTGTTAAAGTATTTGTTAGGAATAGTTAGCCTCTATTGCAGCCTCTGCCAGTCTAAATTCCAAACAGCATCTGAGTTTCAATCAATATTCAGAAGGAGAAATGCTCTATCACATACACAAAAGGCAGATTCTTCCAACTTTCAGATTTAAGACACTTGAGTTCTTTGAAGACAAAAGCAGAACTCCAGGGACAGAGAGAAAGAGGAAACTGTACCTGAACTAAGGAGTGCCATTTTAATAACAACTGTGGTAAATTGCTGGATTTCCCCCAGAGGCCAAGGAAGGTCCAGGGACAAAGAAAAGGGGTGTTTTGCTTCAGGATTCTGGTTTTCTAGCCTAACATTTAACTAGAGTATTTAATTTCTTTTGTCTGTTTTAGAAGCCTCAGTCCCTCATTTTCCTATTTCTATGCCAAGCAGGCAATGTAATATCAAACTGAGATCAAGATTTACTCTTTTTTTTTATTAATTTCTTGGGAGCTGCTTCATAACATGAAAGCTGCCTCTCTCTCTCTCCTGTAATTGCTAATTATAGGAGGCCAGTATTATTTTGTGGTCTGCCAAGAGCACAGCATGCATTTTGTAATTCAAACTTCAAATATCACATACTTTGAGATTTTAAAAAAATGGTTTATCTCTTGTGAGAGCCATTTATTTCTCAAAAGGAGAAGGAAGGACTGAAATGACTGGTCACATATTTTTAAGCTGCAATGTCTTTTAGTAGTGTTTCACATATGGATTATAGTCGACTTTATTATGGGAAGATTTATTGTGTTATTATTTATTATTTGTATACTGTGCTATATCACTTATGGGAAGTGATGTAAAATATGTACAAACAATACATATTAAGAAATAATTGTATTTCTTTGGCATTACCATTCCTTTGAATATTGGTTGTGTTGAAAGAAATATCCATCTGGTTGAGTTTCAAGGGGGGAGAAAGACATTGGCAACATGGAGGCTCATTGGAAAGATGGTTTATTGATGCACAGGACCACATAGGTTTGAGGTCCTGGGCAGATGAACACATGGAGTTGAGAATGAGAGTTATTTACCCTTCACTTGCCCTTGCCCTTGAGCTACCTGTTCCTGTGCAAGAAATGTATTCTATTGGCTGTAGTGTGACTCCTATGAGCCCATGTGGGGTCATGTTTGTCTGAATCAAGTTTGGTTGAAGCCTGAAGGGTATGCAATATCCCCAGGTGATTGGGCCATGTGGTGACCTCTGCTGATAGATAATCCTATTATGTCCTGGAGTCCTATCTTAATCCCATCATCCTGGAACTGAAGATCTTTTGTCTTGTAGATAGACTGGCCCAGTCCTTCTTAATGGGCACCAAATAGTCTCTGCTGAAGGTAGGAAACTGGGGCTGAGTTTCTGTCTCCCTTAAGATTTTCATTTCTCTTTAGGGAAACTATAATATTCTGGCTTTAAAAAAATTTTTGTTGGCATCCTTCAGTCTCAAAAGACTATGGTATACTGCTCTGGAAAGAGGTCCTAATGCAGCACCTGGTGTGGCTAAAAAGTCCAATTCGGGGGTGTCAATGCCTTCCACACTGAGGGCAGATACATTCTGTCCCCTGCCTAGCCCCCAGATTTCATTGGTTCCGGGACAGCCTCTTTGCTTCAGCCCGCCGAACAGATGTCTCTTTTGAATTATTCAAATTTATAAATATGTCTCAAAATATTTCATTCTTCTAGGAGGGGTGACTTTCCACAGTTGAGTTGCACCTTGTGCCATGTAGTTCCCTTACACTCTGCATATTGAACAGGGATATATGTAGGTTTGTAGAATTTAACTAAAGAAATAGCAGAACTAGCTTACTGCTAGTAACATTTGAACTCAGGACATTTCTATATCGCTGGCGTTTCCATTCTCCAAATCCCTCACAAAAAAGTTTGAAACCTGCAACCATCTTCATTTTTTACAGCTTTGAAATGTAGAGAATAGGTTTTTTAAATATATATATAAAGCAAGCAATTGTCATATTCTTTCCTTCTAGCTGACTAATACAAATGTGCAAAGAGGCTAATCCAATCAGTTCCGTGCCCCATGAGTTACTGCCAGCTATAAAGTAATAAAATCTCCTCCTACCACCAGTCAGAAAGGAGTTATAATAAATTGCTAGTGTTCATCCAGGTTTTTCAGTTTACATATTTAGGTACATTTGTGTGGTGGTTTGCATAACAAAAACATGAAAGGTTGCTTTAATGGGAAGCTAGGTGAAGAAAGTTGACTACAGTATTGAAAATATAACTAAAAGCATCAAAATCCTCCAAAATCTTCTCTGCTGCCATATTATCATTCTTTGGCTGCACTTAAAAGTTGTATTGGTAAATATGATTTTGGCATCATTGTGTTTTGCTGCAGGTGCTACTGGATAGAAGAAATATTACTCTGGCTCCAATAGCAAGATGTCGATCTGAGATCTTCATAGCTTATGTACCATGAGAATACTATAGTCAAAAGGGCCATGAAGGAGCCTATCTGTGTGGCTTTACTACATTCAGTATTTATGTACATATTGTGTGTGTGTGTGTGTGTGTGTGTGTGTACTATACTACACAGATACAGTACATACAAGGTCAAAGCCTGTAGCAAAAAATATATCTCCCAATGCACTGTGTCAAGAAAAAAAATGCTAAGAAAACTCTTATCTGTATATAAATAAAGATTACCAAGTACTATTGGTGGTGAATAATGTAGTTCAGCAACTGTGGAAGACATTAGATTTGCCACTGCTGTTTCAAAATGGTCTTTTTCTTTGGATGGCACCATTTTGTTTCTTGAAAAGTTAGCAGTGATTGCTTTGAAAAGTATTTTCAATGCACTTTCTCTCCTACACCGTGGGTGGTATGTGATGCTTTAAGGTGCAGGCAAAATGTATTTGAATATTGTAAAGCAACTATCATCCTTACGTAATAGCTCACAAAACTATATCCTAGGCCTACTGAGAAGACAGCTGTGAAACAGTGCCATCATCAATGTCATATTTGGTCATCAACAGAGTCAGTTGCTAGTTAGGTAGGTTTGTCTTTTGTGGGAATCTATAGTCAGTTATACATTACATGTGTTCATTCCTGTATAATTCCATTTCTGTATGAAGTGTATAAAACATAGGGAGTTAGCAAAAATACTGTGGCAAGTCTACATCTTTATTCATATTTGCATTCGCAATAGCACTTAGACTTATATACCACTTTACAGTGCTTTACAGCCTTCTCTAAGCAGTTTTACAGAGTCAGCATATTGCCCCCAACAATTTGGGTCCTCATTTTACCCACCTCAGAAGAATGGAAGGCTGAGTCAACCTTAGCCTGGTAAGAAACTGCCAAATTGCAGGCAGCCAGCAGTCAGTAGAAGTAGCCTGCAGTACTGCACTCTAATCACGGTGCCACCGTGGCTCATATTGGCTTCTTTTCAGTGGCATAGGCCATTACATGAGAAAAATCTGGTTGATTTTATTACTAGAAGCCATTTGATATAACAGCCCTGCTTAATCAGAATTGCAATTCATTTCATTGAAAGAAGCAAAGTGATTTGAAACCATATAATTCTCCAGTTAGCCATCACAATTTGAAGATACCTGGTTCTGAAAGGCCAAATGAAATATATTCCTTTCAGATTATAAAATATGCACAGAACACAAATGACATATGTATGATAGATTCTATTTCATTCTATATTGGTTAGTCCTGTTCTCAAAGTCTGCATTCTGGGCACCCACTTCATGAAAGATTCAGAAAAAAGGAAATTATTGAAAAGATGTCACACAGAAGATCAAGGATTGCCTTCTATCACTTTAGTGTTCAGGATGCATGAGAATGGATTTAAGTTCCTGGAAGGCAGATCCCAGTTCAATGTTAAAAAAATCAATCTTACCAGCAATTCTACAGTGAAACCAATTAGTCCAAGAAGAGGTGAGCTAGGTGTATTCAAGCAGAAACAAGATGACCATCCATAATGGACACTTTAATTTGAATCATTGCTGTGGACTAAGTTGGATTCCATAGCTAGGTCTGTTCCAACTCTATTGTATGTTACATCATATATTGTGGAAACAGTCAGGTGCTGGAGCCAATACTAATTATTATGTCCAACTTGCATTTTCTGGCATCTTTCAGCTGTGATCAAAAGATCAAATGCCAAGTTAGGCAGCACTGAGATTAAATCATGCAATGTATTCTATCTAATGTAAAAAATAAAGAGAATAAAAGTTTTGAAAAAAAAATCTTATAACAGTTTATAAAAGTTATCTCATTATAATGCAAATTTCAACCCTTTCTTCCACATAATCTCCCATTGGTTCACCTGATACAAATTGTATATTGCAAGTTTGGTCTAGTGGTGAAGGTACCAGGCTAAAAAGCAGGAGACCATGAGTTGTAGGTCTGCCTTAGTCATGAAAGTCACCTGGGTGATTTTGGGTCAACCACTCTCTCTCAGTAGAACTCACCTCATAGGATAGTTGTTGTGGGGGGAAAAGGAGGAGCAAGATGGATATGTCTGCCACCGTAAATTATTTGTAAAAATAAAGGTGAGATACAAATAAATAAATATCTGGTTGTTTTTTGTTCATTTTATCATACAAGCTTTAAAGGGCGATGCTACCTGTCTTTGCTTCATCACATCAGCCCATCCAGAGTATGCTGCATACTCTGTCAAATAATTTCAAGTGGGGATGGGGACCCTGGGAAGGGAGCCTCCTCTGCCCCAACGTATTATGGAACATCTTGGTGCCAGATTTGAAATGGCGCTTCCTGGCCTTCCACAAAGAGGTCAAAACTTGGCTCTGCGGCCTTGTGGGAAGGGCAAAGAGGACCCCATAATTGTGGGGCCGGCCAGCCCCATGAGTACTCTCCCTCCCACATTTACATTAACTAGTACTAAATGCCCATCTTGAATTTTTTTATGTTTTTGAAATTTTATGTCATAATTTTATAATTAAAAATAATATTAAATTAATTGTAATATTTTAATTTTATGTTGTTTATGTACTCATCATATTGTACACCACCAGCCAGAGCCCCTGAGGGATATGGGTGCTTCAGAAATAGGAAATATAAATAAAATGAACTTGTTCACCTTTCATTTCCTTTTTCAATAAAAAATGTATACATCTTAGCAAGAATATGATCAACATTTGTAGACCTCTACATCAAATTAAGTTTCATCCTTTTCAAATTCGTAATTCTTCTTATCCAACTTGAACCTTCTCATTAGCTGAACAATAAGGAAAGCCCTGATATGTAAAATATTCCAACTCGCAATTTTTCTCATTTCTAAGTGAAACTCTCCTTGAGAACAATTCAGCAAGTCAGCATAAGTCAACCATTTTTAGCCTCTGGTTGTAAATAATAAACAGACATTAATTTTGGCCACACAAAGGTGGAGATGGGTAAAATGATATTCTGAGGCTCCCCCCTTAAGCTTTCTGCCTCTTGATTTTGATTATTTTTCATTACCTCCCCCTCCACTGCCTCTTCCTCCACTTCTGCTCCAAATGACTGTGTGCTCTGCCTTCCCAATCAAAATAACACCTAATCAGTAACTCATTCCCTTGCCTTCTGTCTGCTTGAAAGTACAACACATCAGTGTGATGCCAGCTGATCCTAATCAAAAAGCTTCCTGCTCTCTTCAGCTGAAGCCCATTGTCATTATATCCCTTCTCTCGGAGGCTTTCATTTCCTGTATTATCTCCTCAGGTGTCTTATGAGAAGGCTTGAGCAGTTCTCATGGATAGACAGCATGAGACCTGAGCAAGGCAAGGTAGCAGAATCAAATATTAAAAACCCCAGGGAAGGATCAGCGTAATGCATGATTGCTTCCCCCAGCAATGATGATGCAGAGTCTCTCTGGCGTGTGATGCCGTTGCATAGAATTGCTATGAATGGCAATGCAAATACTTCCCAATCCTATAGACCTTTAAAGAGAAGGACGCCACAAGCATTCTGACCTAAATGATGCAAATTATGTCATTTCATTGACACAGATTATAGACATTAAATCATCTAAGCAATAACATCTTGACAGGCCTGACATGACTTGCTTCCCCTGTTACTGGGAAGTAACAGAAATGCCCTTCTAAATCCTAAATTTCCTTATAAAGATAATTCTTATTTTCTGGTGTGGGAAGTTATCATCCAGCCCTCTCCCAGAAAAAATGAAATTGTTAGATCTGGGCAACGAGAGAACAGACTACGGACACGGAGTGACTTATCAGCTCTTTATTAATAGTAGTAGTGATCCAGCTTGCTCTGTGGTCGGAGGGTTCCCCTTTTATAGGGATCGGGTACGCCCCTCGACCAATCAGAACAATACCTGTTTCCCGCTGTAGCAGCGGACCAGAGAGGAGACTTGCCTCGATATATGCTAATATCTAACACCCCTCCCCTCCTAGACGGAACGTTGCGGTTGGTAACATAGTCTTTTAGGTATGTTGGGGTTTGCCTTACTCGGGAGGAGCGTCGCAGTTCTGGTTGGTTAGAAGTGGTTGCAGGATCGGATGCTTTTCCTGTTTCACGTTCGGGAGGTTTCGTGCCCTCGTTGCTAGGGCGTTCCGGAGTCTGCTCGGTTGCATTGTCTGGGGTTTGTTCTGCTTCGTGCTCGCTCTCTTGTTCCGACCTGGGTTCGCAGGTGTCGTAGTTCTCTATGATGGGGCTCTCACGTGGCTGACTTTCTGTTGGCAGGAAACTCTCGTCTTCGTTTCGAAGGTCTGAGTGTGCTAGGCGACCCCGAAGTTGATCTATGTGCCTTTTCCAGTTCCGCCCATCTTCCAGCTCCAGCAGATACGATCGTGGACCCGTGATGCCAATGATCTTTGCCGGCATCCACAATGTTCCCCCTGCATAGTTGTGGGCATATACTGAATCCCCTATGCTAAAAGACCGAATTTTGCTTGTGGAGTCTGGGGGAGCTGTGGCAGAGTAATTTGGGTGAAGACGGTCCAGGTGAGACCGTAGACGGCGGCCCATGAGTAGTTCAGCGGGGCTCCTACCCGTTGTTGCACTTGGGGTGATATGCTGAATTAAGAGGTAATGATCAATGCGTGTTTGCCAATCACCTGGACCCATCCTAGCGAGGGCCTCTTTTGCGAATCGCACCATTCTCTCCGCCTGTCCATTTGATGCCGGATGGAATGGCGCGACGAGGGCGTGCCAAATTCCCTGACCTGCTAGATATGTCTCAAATTGCATGGCCGTGAACTGGGGCCCATTATCGGAGACCAGGAGGTCGGGCAGGCCATGAGTGGCGAAAAGTCGCCGTAGAACCTTAATGACTGCCTCTGCCGTGGTTGAAGTCATTAGGACTACTTCTAGCCATTTTGAGTATGCATCCACAACTATAAGGAAAGTCTGACCTTGGAATGGCCCTGCGAAATCGATGTGTATTCGCGATCAGGGTGCTTTAGGTTTCTCCCATTCTGTAGCGGGCGCTTCTGGGGGTGCTGGTCTCGATTCCTGACATGGGTCGCAAGTGGCCACCCACTCCTCTATTTCTTTGTCCATGTTTGGCCACCAAACGTAACTTCTTGCTAACGCCTTCATCCTAACAATCCCCGGGTGACCCACATGTAAAGCATCTAATACATTCCTACGTAAAACATGCGGAATAACAACTCAATCCCCCCACAATAAGCAACCTTGTAACACTGAGAGTTCGTCCCGTTTTGACCAAAACACTTTGAATTCCGGGCCCACGTTTCCCTTCGGCCACCCCCTCCAAACCCAAGTTTGAACTTGCTTTATTAAACTGTCTTTAGAGGAGAACCTTGCAACGTCGTATGAAGAAACCGGTCCAGAGTCCAAACAGTCAATGAGCAATACCGGTACTTCTGGAGTGGGGTCTGGCAGAATGTCAGGTAATGGGCAACGGCTGAGTGCGTCTGCGTGTCCGAGAGTGGAGCCCGGTCGATGAATTAACTTGTAGGAGTACGCAGCCAGGAAAACAGTCCACCTGGTCATGCGTGGAGAAAGGGAGACCGGAGTGGGGCGGTTTCCCGCCAAAAGTCCCAACAGCGGTTTGTGATCCGTAATTAGTTCAAAATCGCGGCCGTAGAGGTATTCGTGGAAACGTTTTACTCCAGCTACAGCAGCTAGTGCTTCCCTGTCCATTTGGCTGTAATTCCTCTCGGCCGATGAAAGAGTCCTGGAGTAGAAGGCGATGGGTGCTTCTTTTCCGTCGGGCATCCTGTGGCTGAGGACTGCTCCAACTCCGAAGGGTGATGCGTCGCAGGTCAATACCAGCGGTAGGGTCTGGCTGTATTGGACAAGCAGTGAGTCAGTGGTGAGCAGGCGCTTTACTCCGGCGAAAGCTGCAGCTTCGGATCGTCCCCATTTCCATGGTGCGTTCCTCTGGAGTAGACGGTGTAGTGGCTCAGCAACGGTCGCCTTCTGCCTCAGAAAAACGCTGTAGAAGTTAAGTAGTCCGAGGAAGGCCTGCAACTCGGTCTGATTTCGTGGTGTGGGGGCGTCCTGGATCGCCTTAATTTTCTTTGAAGTGGGGTGTATTCCCTGACCATCGATTCTATAACCCAGGAATTCTACGCTAGGAACGTTAATTTGGCATTTTTCCTTTTTGAGGCGGAGACCCTTTTCTCTGATTCTGGCCAAAACAGTTCTGACTCTTTTATTTAATTGCTCCTCGTTTGCAGCGGACACCAAGATGTCGTCAAAATAGGGGACGACTCCTGGTATCCCTTGCAAAAGTCGTTCCATGACGCTCTGGAACAATCCTGGGGCAATACTCACACTGAATTGTAGCCGGTTACATTTGAATGCTCCTCTATGCGTCACTATAGTTTGGGCCTCCGCTGTGGCGCTATCCACTGGCAGTTGCTGGTAAGCTTGTGCCATGTCTAATTTAGCAAATACCTTTCCTGGCCCCAACGAGTGCAATAAGTGCTGTACTACAGGCACAGGATATGCGCTCTGTTGTAGCGCGACATTAATTGTGCATTTATAGTCCGCGCAGATGCGGACTGATCCGTCTGGTTTGACTGGGGTCACGATGGGTGTTTCCCAGCACGCGTGATCCACCGGCTCAAGGATTCCTTGCTCCACTAACTTATCTATTTCCTTATCTATTTTTGGGCGGAGTGCAAAAGGCACTCGTCTCGGTTTAAGTCGGATTGGCGCCACTTTGGGGTCTAAATTGAATGATATTGGTTTACCCACATACTTACCAAGACCGGGGCTGAACACATCCTCGAACTCCTTAAAAATCTGTTCAGCGCTGCTGTTTTCCACGGCGTTGATTCCGGTGACTTCTAGCCCCAAGGATTCGAACCAATCCAGTCCTAGGAGGTTTTGTAACGGTGCGCTGGCGATGGTCACGGGCAGCTGGGCTACGATGTCCTTGAAACGGATCTGGAACGTGCCTTGGCCGACGATGGGGACTCGGTTCCCCTGGTAGTCTCGTAGCAGGATGTCTGGAACGCGTAGTTGGCTCTTTTTGAGGCTAGGGATAGCCTGTTTCATGGATGCCCATGAAATGATCGTCAGGGATGATCCTGTGTCAACTTCCAGCTCGCAAGGTGAGCCCTCCAAGAGGACTGTGACTTTCAGCTTTTTAGGTCGCTTGGTGCGGACCTGGCTTATTGTTGTGAGATACGTTCGCAATTCCTCTCTCTGGGTCAACTCTATCTCATCGTCTATATCCTGAAAATACTCTCGTTGAGCATCTTGATAGAACGCTCTTTCAGCTCTTTGTGTGTATTCTCTCTGGGGATACGCTCGCTCAGCTCCTTGTGAGTAATCTCTCTGGGGATATGCCTGGGGATACGCTCGCTCAGCTCTTTGGGAATTTTCTCTCTGGGTAAACACTTGTGGATTTCTCTCTGGGCGCCCTTTTTGATTTCGCCAAGCCCCTGGGTTGGGCTTCTGTTGGCGGTACATGGGTGGCTGCCGTGAGGCAGGGACTCCGCTCCGGCACACTCGTGCGATGTGCCCAAGTTTGTTGCAGTGCGAACAAACAACGTTCCTGAACCTACAAGTAGACCTGGGGTGATTCCCTCCGCAGCTTGCGCAGGGCGGCAAACGGGATCCGGGTCTCCCCCCAGGCCTCAAGTGACTGCTCCGCATCAGGTGACTGTCCTCGAACTCGGGATCCTCGTAGTCGGGGCTTGTGTCCTCGTAGTGAACTCTGGTTTGCCTTGGTGCTGGCTGGTTTACGCTGAAACCTCGTTGTATGGTTACCGATGATTTCTCTGCTGACTCTGACGCTCTTGCTTCGTTTAGCGCTATCTGTAGGGTTAAATTCGGGTTTGCCAACAGCTTCTTTTGTAGTGAAATGTCTCTTAACCCACAGATGAGCTGTGCTAAGATATGCTCGTCCAGATCCCTGAACTCGCAGTGAGTTGCTGCTTTACGTAGGGCTGCAACATATTGATTGATTGATTCTCCCGCCTTCTGGTTCCGCGTGTTGAATTCCTTCCGGCAAACATGGCGGGAAGGTTTTGGCGCGTAATGGGTCTGTAGAGCCTGTTGCAACGCTGTCCATGATACTGCCTGTATTGGAGTGGGCGCGGTGAGGTCTCTGGCCGTGTTGAAGACTTCTTTCCCGCAGTAGCCGAGGAAGATGTTTTTTTTCCGGGCGTCGGTGATCCCCGTGTATTCGTTCGCTTCGAGAAAACACTCGAAACGAATCATGAAGGCTTCCCATTCGTCATTCGCTGGGTCGAATGGAGCGGGGGGAGTGTGCATCGCCATCTTCTTTCGTTTGAATTTGCCGCGCTGCGGTGACCTGAGATGGCTGCCGGAATTTCTGCCGAATTCCTGGGCTGGATCAAATCCGGAGATTCTGGAGGTAGCGTTCTTCGTCCTATCTGCCTCTCGATCCCATCCTCGTCGCCAATGTTAGATCTGGGCAACGAGAGAACAGACTACGGACACGGAGTGACTTATCAGCTCTTTATTAATAGTAGTAGTGAATCCGCTTGCTCTGTGGTGGGAGGGTTCCCCTTTTATAGGGATCGGGTACGCCCCTCGACCAATCAGAACGATACCTGTTTCCCGCTGTAGCAGCGGACCAGAGAGGAGACTTGCCTCAATATATGCTAATATCTAACAGAAATAGCTTAGGAAATATTGAAAAGGCAGAAAATTTCTCTGGATGTAAAAAAAAGGAAGAAACATATTATAAAGACAGAATAGCTTCCTGTAGCTTCCTGCCCATCCCCCTTTGTCAATGAGCCATTAAAGCCTGAGATAGTTCACTTTACATAATAAAGAGTTCTCCCCTTCAGCTCCAGAGTGATGGGATTAAGGCATGATAGTATTGGTCTTTTACCCAACTCCCCACACGGCATCTGAGAACTCAACCAAACCTGGATTCGAAGCTCAGCCTAGAGAGTTGCCCCTGCATGGCTCCATGGGAGTCTGACAACCAATCAGAATACAAGCTCAAGATCAAAGGCCAGAGAGGGCATAAAACCAGAGACCCAGCATCTCAGGTATTCCTTCTCAACATTGAAGCATGCGATCACCTTTTCTGTTCAGGACTCAAGTCATGTGGTCCTGTCCACCATTAAAACTATTTTTCCAAGCAGCCTTCATGTCTCCAGTGTCTTTTTCCCCACTTGGAGCCGACCCCAGAAGGACATTCCTTTCAACACTGGTAATGAAAGGAATCTGCTCTAATGACTCTAATAATGTAAATGAGTTTTAGGCAACAACCCATCCTTGTCCACGTGGAAAGAGTTTTCTGAAAGTGGAGGAAAAGTGAGACTAAAAACATGCTGGCACGTGCAGATTTATTGTCATTTTCCTTATCCTCTCTTGTCCTGCACTGGCCTCATCTCCCATTGCACATAGTTCTTTAATCACATTGTCTGGTTTTTTCCCCTCAAAATGGCTGCAATTTTGTCTTTATAGAAAACAGGATTTATTCTTCTTAGGTTACAAGTCCTGATTTTCAGAATCCCCAAATAGCAGCTGGTTCAGGTTCAGCCAGAAAAATAAATCACAAAGTTTGCCTAAAAAGCCACCTGTGATAGGAGATTCAATTATGATGCACATGTCTGTTGCAAAACTGCCAAAGTTGAAGAGATAACAAGGTTCTGTGTAATAAGCCACCCTCAATGTATGCTCAGTCTTTTGCACATTGCTTCCGCAATTACATGATAAAAACAAACTCTAGTCTGAATTAAATACATAATCTTGTTAGAAGAAATAACATCTGTCTTGCTTTGTTTGTAGGCCCCAAGAGGTTAATTTGCTTGATTCTCTTCAGTAATAGAAACAATATGCATTTGAAGAGGTATCTGCAAAAATGAGACATTAATAACAAAGCTAGCAACAAGAAGGGATCAGTCAAAACATAACAGGTTCAAAGTTTCCATGTGTAACTTACAGTAGCTGTATTTGCCTGTTTGAAATAGCAAAAGCAAATTAAGTTTGATTTTTAAGACTTCCTCTCAGGTGGGTTGTATACTTTGGCATGACTGTTTTCTGTCTTTCAGTCTGAATCCTTGTCACATTGTACAAAGTATATAATTTCTGTAAGCTAAGAAACATCCCATAAACTCAATCCAAGGAACAACCTAAGTTTGTTTATTTTATCCTACTCACAGCCATTTCTGCAGGTGCAAGCTAACCTATTACAAAGGCAGGAAAACCCACTGGAAGGTTATGTGCTCAGTGACAAATGCTGATTTTATCAGCAACATCACAGTATCTGATACTGTGATACACCCAGAGCAAACAAAAGGGTCACATACCATGGAGTTTTCACTACTGTTTTTTTTTTTTAACCCTCTGCATTCTATCCCTATGTCAGCAGTTATACCTAGCCTGAAAGGCAAAAATAGGAGGCGAGGGGGTGAATGGGAAACTAATCACACAACTTCCTTAAACAGGAAAGCCTCTTTGACTTGATAAGACAATTGGCATTCTGGAAGCAAAATTGTGTCCCTGCACTTTTGAAAAATGTTATTCAGCAGGAGCAAGGCTCCTAAATTCACCTCATCAGACAACTATTCAGTCTGTTATGCATAAAATATCTGTATGCATTATCTGCTCATGAGCACAGATACTAGTAAGGTTAATGGGGTTACCCCAGAATAGCTCAGCTTCCGTTTTGTGTATGTAAGAGAGAGTAAGGCAATGGAGCGGCTGATTGAAAAGAAATTTACAAAAACCAAGGCCTGTAAAGAAGAGAATTAAATTATCCAAACCAAGATTTTAAAAGTTCAGAAGAAGAAAAAAAGAGCCATTTCATCAGCTGTATTGAGATTGTTTGAAAACCTTGATCACCTGACCTCCACCTTGATGTGTTACTCCAAGTGTATTTTTTTTAAAATCATTCATCCATAGTAATTAGGGGACAATTCATCATTGTAATCCATTCTTCTATGGTATAAACAATGGAATGCATGGGAAATGAACCGGTTTGCATCCAGACAGCCGTTTATATGATTCTTTTGATATGTTCCTGATGGCTATTATGAAGGTTTGTACATATGTAATTCTGAGCATAGGAGGTATTAAATGGAAGAAACCCAGTTCTAATATGTGAAGCATCTCTCCAGATGATTCCTTGAATATGTGAAGTCACAGATCAAACACCAAAGACAGAATTTAATATAGTTAGTTAGCAATCTCAATCCTCTCAGGGTAAAATTCATGGAACTTAATTAAATTTGCTTCTGGATACAATATGGTATAACTATATTTTAGATCATTTTGAACTGAGTGCAAGAATAAGTCAGATTCAAGTCTGAGTTATTTGGCACTGATCAAAAGCTAATTTGTAATATACAAATTATTGTTGTTGTTTTCTTAGACGGCATCTCTAAGATTCCAAATCAGGAGTTGGTAACATGCAAATAACTTTTTTTTAGTGAACTATGAAAAATTCACTTTGTGTTTGTTGGGTGTCAAGGACTTGAAATGGTTATACCTTGGCTTCAGTATTAATCATGGGCTTCTTAAGGACAAATCTGGACTGACCAGAAGTCCAGCTGACATGGAGAGCCAATGAACCAGGTCAAGCAGGGTACAGCAAGCTTTAATTTCTTAGTGTATGAAAATGATGTCCTTTCCACAGAAGATTATGTAACTTTCCACCAATCTGTTTTGAACACATAACTGTCCACTCTACCCCTTCTCATCCATATAAAAATAAAAACATACTTTGTTCATCCTGCTTAACAATGAAACAAAAAAATGTCTGTACATTTCTTATTAAGATGCTTCCAGTCATCAACACATCTTTATTTAACTACCAGTAATTGTATTTTCTTTTTCCTTTAGCTGAGTAGACTAAAGATTTAGCATAGCTTTAACATGGTTACTGTTTTGTTCTTTGCATCCCACTCATCTCGTATAGGCCCAGTCACCTAATGAATGGATTATGCTTATTAAATTAATCAGAGCTCTCTGCAAGTTGGTTAGTACATTTCACTTCTATTCTGCTGGTCCCATTGTGGAGTTCAATCACTACCCTAAAACCAGAAAGTAATAATTAAAATGATAATATCCTCAGTAAATGTTATAAAGCACTTGAATGGTTTTTTTTTAAAGGACATTATACAAAATCGATATTAAATTAAACAGTATATGGAACAAAATTACAAATAGTTTGGCCTCACTCCTATTTAATTATTCAGATTGGATTGGATGTTGATGACTCAATTCCAGAGTTTCATAGAATTTGGGTGGAATACAATTGATTTTTACTTTTCTTGAATGTTAAATAAGATTGTTTTCAATCATCATCCCAGAACATTGCTTGCAATGTGTTATTGGATTTTTGGTTCCTGCTTTCTTCACATTCTGATAAAAAAGCCAGAGGCTGAAAATACAGATGAATCTTTATTATGGCCTCCACATTCACCTTGCACTGTTTCTCAAGTTTTGCACAAGATAAACATTCCTTCTCTTTTCACCCAAATCTAGTAATTACTTTGCTAGATCAAAGACAAAGCCCATCAATTAAATAAGAGAACTAATACTTTGTTGCCAAAAAACCCCTCCCCCCCGCCAGACAACACAACAGACAACTAGTTGCTTCTGAGAGATTGTAAGCATAATGGATCTGGCAAAGCTATGATCCTCCATATAACTCCTAGTGTCTTCGCCAACAATGTTGGCTGTAACTGCTGGGAGTTGTAATTCACCAACAACTGGAGGGTGACAGATTTCCCATATTGTATAATAACGGCCATCATCTATATATTTCCAGGCATAGACCTAGCTATTTGCGGGATCGTATCCTGCCCCATACATCCCTGCGACCAATTCGCTCTCACAGGGAGGGACTTCTCCGGGTGCCGTCCACCAAGCAATGCCAGAGGGCGGCGCCGAGGGGCAGGGCCTTCTCTGTGATGGGCCCAGCCCTCTGGAATGACCTCCCCCCCGACATCAGGACAACAACCGATCTCCGCTCCTTCCGCATGAAACTCAAGACCCACCTGTTCCGACTAGCCGGCTTGGCTTGAATTATAGCTATTCTAATCCCTCTGGATACAATTTTAAATTAGGTTTGACTCTGGGTATTTTAATTGTTTTTTAATTGCCTTTTGCTGTTTTTAATTAATTGATTATTTATTTATTGTGTGTGTATAATGCTTTTTGTATATCTCCTCCTTGTCATTCATTTGTTATGTAGTAAATTGTACGCCGCCCCGAGTCCCTTGGTGGAGAGGGTGCGGCATATAAAAATGATTAATAAATAAATAAATAAATAAATTTGTGATAAATATAAAAATCTATTTAGCAAACAAACCACAGAGCCATTAACAGAATATCTTTTACAAATTTATCTAATTCCCTCAGTCCCTGTTCATGAGTTTCTTGTAAATGCAAAGCTGTAGATCATACCTGGGACTCTTAGACTGTTGTTCTCATTAGATAAGATCCTTTCAGATTTCACTCTGCTACCCGTATGAGTGGACAAGGAAGAAGGTAGAAATAATCATTTAGTCATAACAAAAGCTTCTAAATGTAATAGAATAGATTGGGCAGAAATCTGCAGCATGTATTAAATTTCATACATTGGAAAGAGGAACATCTTGAAGCTGCAACCCACATTTAAGACATTGTTGAATTTGAGATCCATCTTCTGTATATGTACTAGCACTAAGAATATGCAAAATATACAAAAATATACAAAAAAGTGGCTTAGCAAAGCACTTTTGCCCAAAATGTTCAAAAAAATTGTGTAATGCACATAAATATAAACAACCTCTGAAATAGCTCCCTGAGCCTTTTAAAGGATATGATTTTGTCAACACTTCGAAAAGATGTGCTGTGCTTAAGCTAACATGCTTTGTAAATTTCCACATTCCAATCAGTGGTGGGATTCAAAAATTTTCATTCCGGTTCTGTGGGTATAGCTTGTTGGCCGTGGCATGGCTTAGTGGGCGTGGCAGGGGAAGGAGGCTGTAAATCTCCATTCCCTCCCCACTCCATGGGAAGGTTACTGCAAAATCCCTATTTCCTCCCGATCTGCGGGTACTCGTGAGGCAAAGAATAGATAGGGGTGGGGCCAGTCAGAGGTGGTATTTACCAGTTCTCCAAATTACTCAAAATTTCTGTTACCAGTTCTCCAGAATTAGTCAGACCTGTTAAATACCACCTCTGATTCAAATGCTTTGCGCATCCCATTAAGTACCTGAGTAGGTTAGACTACACAATAGAGGAGAGCACAAGAGATGTGAATAGAGTTCCTTCAAGGGTCTACTATGAGCTGCTACAAATACCTACATTTATCAATATTTCTAAAATCCCATCCTTTTTAATTGCTGTAATTATGATCATATTCTAGTTATCTAGCTATTTTAGGTCCAAAATATTTTTTGTGGGCATCTGGATGAGGCTCTATGTCAGACTCAGTAGCTCTGAAAGAATAGAAATGGCACTGCAGCAAAGTCTTTGATAAAGGAAACATGGAGAGATTGTGCACCTGCACCACAGATTGCTACTTTTTGTTAGGAGATCACAAGATTGATGTATTTTGCTTTTTTTTCAGGAGTAGAGAGGGAGGGAGTTAAGGATAAAGAGCTTGCTTGCATATGCAAGTGTACCCTTTTAAAGGTTTATGAGTCCGACCAAGCCATCACTCAATTTATAATTGAAAAGAAGTTTTTTTTAAAAAAAACGTTTTTTAAAACATTTTTAAAAAGGGAGAATGAAAACAGCCTCTGGGTGAGTTAAATTTCATTCCAAATTATAGAAATTTAAACAAAGAGAAAATAATTGTTTTAAAAGACTTTTAAAGAACAGCAAAGAGCTTGTTTAATGAGACTTTGAACTAGAAAGCTATAAACAGATAAAGGGCATTGTATAAATTTGAAAGATTAATTAATATTCTGGCAAAAGTGTTTTTGGCATGATTTGGAATTAATCAAATAAACAGACCTGGGAATGTCAATTGACATCAAAGGGAAAAGATAAATGCTAGAATTTGCAAGAGAAATAGATAAATGTAATAGGAGATGGATTGCGTAATTAAAATTATGTAAAGAAATATTGGAATAAAGTCTTAAGCAAAGGCGAAAGAGGGAAAAGGAAGGAGAAATATGCCTTTTATTTTCATCTTTGTAAATGATTTACTTCTGAATTATAAATATAAGAATAGTGACCATCAGAAAAGCTGCAAAGCATCATGAGGGAAGGAGAGAGTCATTAAAACAACCTACATAAAGTGAAACTAATCCAGAAATATCACAAAACATGTTTGAACAGATGGAAAAGCAGGTATTTGAATCTCTCAAATCTGTTAAAAGCAGTTGCTTTTGATGCAAGACGATAAGAAAGATTTGTAAAGATGAAAAAGGAGAGGAAAGAAGTTACCCAAAAAAGAAGAATCTATGGGGCAAGTTATAGGATAACTCAAACAAATTAATTATGAAGTAGAAGTTTTAGCAAGTAACAAAATAATAAGTAGAAAAATGAAATTGGATTTAGACAATCTAGCAGTATTGGAATTGGGTTTAATGATCATAATTAATAATAGTGCAGATGCATTGCAAACAAAATGTCTTGGGTTCAGTCTCCCCATTTCCAGATAAGGTATTGAAAATCTCTTGCATAACACATGACTAACATAACATATATGGTTACTGTTTTGTTCTTTGCATGCCACTTATCTCTTATAGGCCCAGACACCTAATGAATGAATTATTAAATCAATCAGAAGTCTCTGCAAGCTGGTTAATGCATTCTCACTTCTATTCCTCTGGTCCCATTCAGGGGTTCAAACACTGCCCTGAAAACAGAAAATAATAATTAAAACGATTGTGTCACACAAGTAAATGTTACAAGGAACTTGAATGAGTTTTTCAAAGGACATTATACAAAATCTATATGAAACTAAATACTACATGGAACAAAATCGCATATAGTTTGGCCTCACTTCTATTTAATTATTCAGATTGAACTGGATATATTATGAGTCATGTGTCATAGAAGGGATTTTCATTTTATCTGGAAATGGTGAGGGATGAACCTAAGACCTTTTGTTTGCAACACATCTGCACTGTTATTAATTATCGTTCCTGACCCCTTGTTTACCAGGCCTATTATTTCCTTTTCTTCAATACAAGCTATGCTGTTTGTTAGATAATAAAATAGACCTTAAAATGAATAGGAAATAGAATAATGCTACTCTCATCAAAGCATTAATGCATCTTTAAAACAGGCTATTATTTATTATTTTAAACTTACCTTCTAGACAGATTAAACACCTAAACCCTAGCATTTCACTAAACAAAAATATAGAAGGAAAAGCTGCTGCAGCAAAAAGAAACCCATCCTACAAGAGCAAGACCCAAGAGCAGTTGGGTTTTAAAAGGCAAGTGAGAAGATGCTTAACTTCCTTCAAATTTTTATTAGCTGAGAGCTGAAGCAAGAGTCCCTTGGAGGGGTGTTACAGAGGCTACAGAATTCTAACCAAAAAACCCTTTACTTTTAAAAAGTTGTCCTTTTGAAAGCCACTTCTAGAGCACTGTCTAATCCAAATTAAAATGGGAAGCTATAGAGTCACAAGAAGGAGCCATAGATACTTATGTGAGCACAAAAGTCTGTTGTGACAGTTTTTCTTCCTATGGATAGATATATTTCATTTCAAATCAAATCACTGGTTTTTGGTGGTTTGCTTTTTTTAGAAATGAAAGGCTGCAAATTCATATCTTTTCTTTCCTGTGCCTCACTCAGTCCTCACTTGATAAAAGACAGATGGATGTGCAATTGTGCAGGTTTAAAAAATATCTATGAAATGGAATGAATCTTACTCACAGAATAAGATGGTTTTCCTTAAACTAAACAGTTTTCATTTAAATCGCATTTTATGTATTTATTATATTTTTATGATGCTTATTTCTCCTACAAGGTGACTTTCGTCCTTGAATCTTGATTGCAATCATATAATTAAATGTGAAATATTTATAATGTTTATAATATAACCATATAATCCAATAGTTTAGGGCCTTTCCTCACTGTTGAATTAAAGTGTTATCTATGCATCTGGAATTGTCAAAATACTTTGCTGGCAGAAAAAATGTTGTCTGTCTTGGTACTCCCTGTCCTTTTTTTTCTGCTTGTCTTCTGAAGAACTGCTGAGTAGTGTTATTCTGATTTTGCCTGTAATAACATGTTTTAAGTCAGTGGTATCAAACTTGCATTATCACGGTGTCATCATGTGGTATATTGCAACTCCCCCTCCCTCACTAAACCGGGCGTGGGCATGGCCAGCATGTGATGCATCCGGCCTGGGGGTCACAAGTTTGACAGCCCTGTTCTAAGCAATGTGATTAGTTGATACCTCCAGCTCGTCTCCCTTTCCTGCCAGCCAGTGAGAAAACATCAGATATTACACACTTTGTCCTTGGATGCTGATAGCTTACAAAGGAAAACAGTATTCTTATACTGGTATAGCTAAGAAAGATTAATAGTGCCTTACTTGTGAGATCGGTATGAGATAAAGGCAGTATCATAATAGCAGAACAAAGATATTGCCAGAATAGGTGTATACCATTTTTAGATGCAAGTGAAGATATTTAGTTCATTCATTCATTGTGAATGAATAGTAAATATTATTACCTGAGTAATACTGAGTAGTGAAGTTCTAACTATATAACCTCATCCCACCAACCTTGAAGTTGCTGAACTACAACCTGCAACAGCCCTTTTCAGTTTCCAGTCCAGCAACATCATAATGCAAGGATTATGCAGTTGTAAAGCTTATCAAAGCTCACTAATAATGCCAGTGACACATGAATGAAAATAGTGCTTTATTTATTGATTTGTAATTTCTCCCCTTTAATCAGTAATTATATGTTCTACAGTGTAACAGGTAAATAAGATAATGTTAAGCAGAATTGATTAAGTGTTTAAACAAAGGAACATTAATGAATCAAAATGTTGACATTTTAAAAAGAAAATTGAAAATACAAGGCATAATGTGTAGGAAACTGTTAAGTCCTCGAGGCTACGGTGCCATTGACTATCATTGCCGGCTCCTGATTGGTTAAGACGAGAGCAGCCAGCTGGCGGGAAAATGCAGCCATTCTATTGGTTCAGCGTCTGACAGCTCTGGTATAAAAAGGGCTGTCAGCTGTCAAATGCTGCTGTTTGCCGGTTCGAGGTTTGCCTTACATTTTGCCATGTTAAACTGTTAATAAAGGTTGTGTTAGCTTAAACCTGCCTTGCCTCAGTTCCTGCCTGCCTCGTTCTCCCTACAGAACACTAGCGACAAGGATGGGATTAGGACTGAGGTAAAGGAAAAGCAAAGTCACTAATAAGAGTTGCCTCAAGTCACAGGCAGTTCCGTCCTTTTAAGGATGGCTAGTCTACCGGCATTCAAGGCATTCATCCCAGCCACTGAAACATGGGACGCCTACCTCAAGTGGTTCAAGTGCTTCCTGGAGGCAAACGACATCACCGGTTTGTCCAGTGGCCGTAAAAGAGGCTATTTTCTTAGCGCATGTGGCCACGAGATGTTTGGAACAGCTAGGGCTTTAGCAGCCCCTCAATCCGTCCATTCGATGCCTTGGGAGACTCTTTTGGAGAAACTTAAAAGTCATTACTCTCTAACTCCCTTGTGCATAGCCAGACATTATGCTTTTAGGCAGAGAACCCAGAGAGAAGGGGAATCTGTGAGCGATTATGTGGCTTCCCTCAGAACAGTGGCCCTGCACTGTGATTTTCCTGTACTGGACGATGCCCTGTTAGAACAGCTGGTCTGTGGTATCAAAGACCTCAGACTTCAGCAACGCTTGCTGGCATGAAAAGAGCTGAGCCTTCAGGCAGCCGTGGATGAAGCCACAGCATATGAAATGCCGGACAAATCCACTGCAGAAATTCAGAGATTTCTGCCACTGGCCACCCATGCCAGCAGGGTCCATACTGTCCATCAAGAAGAAGATGACAAAGAAGACTTCTCTGATGAGGAAGAAGAGATTAGCCACCTCAAACTGGCCACCAGAAAAAAATGGACTCAGGCTGATTTTTTATCTCAGGCGGGCTGCCTGAGTTGTGGCAGGAACCATGCAAGGTTAGTCTGTGGGTTCAAAGCCAGTACATCCTGAGTTTCACCCCTATTATATACGGCATGAGCTGTCCATCTTTAATGGGTGCCTGTTATGAGGCAATAGGGTGGTAGCTCCCCCAAAGCTTAGGTCGCCAATTTTAAGTTGCCTGCACACTGCTCACCTGGGCATTGAGCGCATGAAGGCTTTGGGCCAAAGCTACAAATGGTGGCCAAAGATTGACCAGGAAAGCTGTGTAGCCACTTGCCAGCAGTGCCAGCAATCTAGACCGGCTCCCCCTTCTGTGCCCATCAGGGAATGGGACATGCCTTGGGCTCCATGGGCTCCATGAGTCCATTTGGACTTTGCCAGCCCGTTCTTAGGGCAGAACTTCTTGGTCCTCATAAATGCCTACTCAAAGTGGGTGGAGCTGGCACTCATGCGCTCCACCACTTTGGAGACCGTAATTAGGGTGCTGGGGAGGCTATTCACGACCCATGGGTTGCCAGACGTGGTGGTGAGTGACAATGGGCCCCAATTCACGTCGGCACCCTTCCAGATGTTTTTAGGCCAACATGGCATATGACATGCCCTGATGGCCCCATTCTACCCAGCTGGAAATGGCCTGGCAGAATGAACCGTCCAATCAGTTAAGGAGGCATTGGGATGCATGGGGCCAGGGAATTGGCATGACAAACTGTCCCAATACCTCTTGGCACAGCATACAACCCTGTGCCCAATCACCAAGCAAGTCCCGCAGAACGATTTATGGGTCATCAGCTCTGGACAACCCTGGACCGACTACACCCCAGTTATGCAGCAGAGAAAAGCCCCCTCGCAGGTGATTCCACACGGGCCTTTAATGTGGGAGACCCAGTCTATGCCCAAAACTATGGGGCCAAACCAAGGTGGCTTCCCGGAAAAATCACACAACTAACTGGACCCTACTCTTATAGGGTCCAGCTCAGTGACGGGCGAATGTGGCGCCGACACATCAACCAGCTCAGACGGCGAGCCACCAGCGCAGCAGACTAGCACCCGGTGCAAGCCCAATCCTGCCCCGGGGAACTAATATCAACAAAGGCTGCTCCAGTGCAAACAGAGTCACACGCAACAACCCACCACCACCAATGCGTTCTTGTCGCCAGGCTTACCTGAGAATCTGGTCAGTCCCATGGCGGTCAAGTTTCCCGCTGACTCAGCTGCACAGTCTCCTGATGTTCCACAGGACTCTCCACCAGCTTCTCCTCCTTTGGCCACCGCCCCTGAACTAAGACCATCGGGGTGGAGCCGACGCCGGCCGGCATACTTGGCTGACTATGCATGTGCTACCTGGGAGGAGAGGGGTGTTAAGTCCTTGAGGCTATGACACCATTGACTATCATTGCCGGCTCCTGATTGGTTAAGACGCGAGCAGCCAGCTAGCGGGAGAATGCAGCCATTCTATTGGTTCAGCGTCTGACAGCTCTGGTATAAAAAGGGCTGTCAGCTGTCAAGTGCTGCTGTTTGCCGGTTCAAGGTTTGCCTTACATTTTGCCTTGTTAAACTGTTAATAAAGGTTGTGTTAGCTTCAACCTGCCTTGCCTCAGTTCCTGTCTGCCTCGTTCTCCCTACAGAACAGGAACTAAAAGCACAAGTTGTTTCCAATGGCTTCTTTCTGCTGACAAAACAACATCTGCCAGCAGACTAGATTTCTCTGTCTCCTGTGTACCTCCCAAACCTTCTCTGGAGGAGAACATGACACTTAGGGGGTGGATTTAAGAGGTTTTGTGAAATGGTAAAGCAAGGAGAATAATAGGAAAGCTCCTTTAACAAGTAGAAATTTGGTCACATATTGCTGGTTGTAGCCCACTCTTGTCTGTCTCTAAGCTCTGTGAGGACAGGACCCTGAAATGCAAGAACATGAAGTGGAACCTCACAATCCTTTATTTTTATCTTCTAACATATCCCATTGTTATGTTATTCTTCCATCTGGGAAATGCTATAAAAGATGAAACCTAGCAGATTTTACATACCTCGGAGTTCTCCTTGGATGCTGTCAACTTAAGGGGGGAAACATTACAGAATATTCAATAGTGTGTTTGTGTGTGTGGGAAATTCTCACAGCAGCTCCAGATGTCATAAGATGAAAAGGAAACAGGATGCCTACTGTTTTGCTATGTCTCAAAGGAAAACTGTTAAGTAGGACTGCTTAGAAATGTGCAGCTTCTTCTGGGGGGAAGAAAAGAGACAACATTTTATTTTATGATTCATCCAAGAAATGCAGTGTGATATCTTGCTCAAGCTAAGCAAATCTGGATCAGATCACATAGATTCCCTGCTTATATTGCCTTGATAGACAAATAGTAGGAAACATGCACCGATGTGCCCACCATGCTATTCCTTTCCAGACTAAAAGCATTGTGCAAAGCACAGGGGGAAAAAGTAATGTATAAGGTGTATGTACATATACATATACATATACATATACATATACATATACATATACATATGTGAAGACTCACCTGTTCCGACTAGCTGGCCTGGCATGATTATAAATGTTACATCTATGAACTCCTGGTAGTATACTCTCATCTGGTTATTTTAAGGGTAATGTTTTAGTTTTAATTGTTTTTAGGGCTTTTAGCCTCATATTTATTTATTCTTCTGTACAGGACTCTTAATTTTAACCTCCTCCACACACACACATACATACATATATTTATAGCCCTATTTATATTTGTATTTTATCTGTGATTTATTGTGGACTGTACACCGCCCCGAGTCCCTTTTTGGGAGAGGGGGCGGTTTAGAAATGTGAATAAATAAATAAATAAATAATAAATAAATAAATAAATAAATAAATAAATAAATAAATAAATAAATAAATAAATATACATATACATATACATATACATATACATAATAGTAATTGTGTCTTAAAATACAAGGAAAGGAAACCAGAAATTAGTTTACACTATTACATCTAATTTTAAACTTTCATCTCTCTCTTTTTAAGGATCTCCTCAGAACATGAAATCACTTGAAATACATACACGGGCGCATGCTATTCCATTTCTTTTATTATTATATTATATTTATTTATTTCATTCTGCCTTTATTATTTTAATAAATAACTCAAGGTGACAAATTTTATTCATCTTCCTCCTATTTTCCCCACAACAACAACCCTGTAAATTGTAGTAATGAGGCAGAAGTCTCTGTTTCACATATCAAAGAAAGTCATTGTTAAAAAGGAGTAGGTAGCAGGAAACAAGCAAGCATATAACCATGATAACGTGAAAAGGCAGAAACAAGAGGCCCAGAATTAAATTCGGGGACTAAAATATATAGAAGGTAGGATCCTGGGAACCTTTAGCTGTAGAATTGCTTTATATATGGTGACTAATTCAACAGATATAATAAACATATTTATCTCTCCTTGTTGGGGGTGTAGGGCAAGGAAAGAATCTATTTGCCATATGGAATATGATGCCTTGACAGTCATAACAGCTATATAAAAATAAGTTCACTAGGGATTCTACTTGATCAAATGTAAAAGAGCATATATGGTCTTTCATTGCTATTTTCTCAAAATATTTTTCCATTATTGTGGCTGGCAATACATCAAAATGTGCACAAAATGTGTTGTTGAACAATGCTCTCCTTATCCCAAAGGTACTTTTTCCAAAAGGCAACTGGGCTTTCTTGATTTTTTTTTTTTTTGACAACATTTCACTTCTCATCCAAGAATCTTCTTCTGCAGACGAATTGAAGAAGCTTCTTGGATGAAAAGCAGAACATTAAAAACAACAAAAACAACCCAAGAAAGTCTAGTAGCCTTTTGGAAAAAGCATCTTTGGGACAACCATGACCTGGATGATTGAGAATTTCCATAGACAATGCTCTCCTTAATTTCTAGGACTCCAGAGAATTAAGATGAGAAGATGGAGCTTGATGTAGGTCCAGGTTTTAAAATGCAGAGAGGGACCAGCAGAATTAAGAAAATGAAGGTCAGATAATGGGTTAGCAGAGACTCTGAGAGCAGTGTGAATTGAAAAGAAAGTGAACCAAGGAAACCGTTTTTAGAAGGAGTAAGCTGGAACATTAGAAAGAAAGTTGTAGCAATAATCACAAGAAAGAAATGGGCTGCTTTAAACAGTGTAGGCTAGGAAGGAATGTGAAAAAGTATGCTACAGAATGCTCTTCCACCCTCACTTTTTCTTTTCTTTTTTCTTTTCTTTGTCACTCAGAAAATTGCTTTTAATCTAACTAAATCCTGTGCAAGTAGAATTGTTAATGTCCTAATTTAAATTTACCTTTCATTTAATTTCTAAACACTGGCGTATTTGGAGACTCCTCCCATGCCTAAAAATCTTGCTAGTCAACAAGGCAATTAAAGAGTGGCTAGAACAGTGATGGCTAACCTTTTTGTTGTTATGTGCCAAAAAAGTGAGGGCACATGCACAGTGGCGTATGCTATTGTGCAATAGCGACCGTGTGCTGGCACCCATAATGCAAAGCATGCCCCTACATGCGCATACATGCACACCCCTCCCCACACTCCCCCCCACACGCCACACTGCTCGCCTTCAAGCTGAGCTTCCTCCAGGGGGCCGGGGGAGGCCGTTTTCACCTTTCCAGGCTTCAGGAAAGCCTCCGGAGCCTGCGGAGGGCAAAAAACGGGCCCAATGAGCCAACTGGAAGTTTGGAAATAATCCATTTCTGACTTCCGGAGGGCCTCCGGGGAGCTGGGGGAGGCCATTTTTGCTCTCCCCAGGTTCCAAGAAAGCCTGGGGAGGGTGAAAAATGGGTCCAATGGGTCAACCGGAAGTTCGGGATTGGAAACGAAATGAAGCTGGAGCTGACAGCTTGCATGCCGGCAGATATGGCTCCGTGTGCCATCTGTGGCACGCATGCCATAGGTTTGCCATCACAGGGCTAGAATGTAGATTTTAATCTGCTGGGAAAATATTCTGTAAACCATTTATCCTCCTGATGGGAGTAGTAAGAGAAAAAGAGTTCAAAGAAATGGCTTGGCCTTCAAACTGCCTTACAGCAGAAACAAAACAATGACAGTTAGGTAATAGTAGCACCCCCATGTTAGCATTTCCAACACCAACGTAAAATTTCTATTTGAGTGGGATTTTTTTTTAAATTTCAGAACCATGAATACTTTTTATCATGGAACATTTGAATTATTTCCTGCCTGCAGGTGACTAAACCAGTGATTCTGACATGATAAGACAAGATCTGCAGCAGGAAAACAAAGTAAAATAATGGAAATAAAACTGAGGGTTCCAGCTGAACCAACAGTGGGAATATACATAAATAAGCTTCATTTTAATTAATTGTCATTCAGATCCCACTGCTTTGCAATAGTGTTCTATCCATTTAACTATTTATTATATGATATGTATCTGTCAGGAAATAATGTGTATTGGAATAGTAAAGATACAGAAGCTTAAGTGGTGTCATTGCCTTCAGCAGATAACAGAAAACAAAGAAATTCAGAAAAATTCTATACACATCTGAATTTATAGGACATTTGTATAGCTAGAATTTATTGTCTGTTTAAATCGCAATAGCTGAGGGGGTGTCCATAGGGACTGTATACAGGATTTCCCCAATTGAAACTTGAGATGGCTAATCCAAGACTGTGCATTTTATGTATAGTATAAATCTCCATGCAGAACTGATCATTAATTTAATTATAAACTAAGCCCTACTGAGCGGATGAAAAAGAAAGACAAGATCCTGAACTTTGAGCTGTTTATTAAATTGTCAATTTTTTGAATTCTGGAATCTCTATTCTATGAAGGACAAGTGGCTTGCAAGATCTTAATTTAAGTACAAATCCTTATGAATTAATAAGTTCAACTCTCTAGTTTTCACTGGCATTTCTGTCTTACCAGCTGTTTCCTTTTGCTTATCTGTAACCCAGGCATGCTTACATGTATCTCCCGGTACTATTGATGGCCATATTCTAGCCTCCAAGGCATCCTTTGATCAGAACTGGACTCCTCTGAAAAAATTATTTGACACACTTCGAACATTGTAATGTATTTTAACTTTTTTCTATTTTATTAAAAAAACGTTAAAATACAAAACTCCGACGAATTTTAAAAAACAAAGAAAAAACACAAAACAAAGAAGACATTGAAAAAAGGTGTGTGTGTATGTATGTATGTGTGAGTGTGTATGTATGTATGTATGTATGTATGTATGTGTGAGTGTGTATGTATGTATGTGTGTGTGTGTGTGTATATATATATATATGTATTTGTGTTTGGTATGCCTAAATATGGGAGGAAGGTCACTACTCCCTCTTTCTGTCCTTCGGCTTATCACAGAAGACCATGCAGGCAGAAAACCATATTTTTATTTTTAATGTTGCCTTTTTTATATATATATTTGTGTATATATTTTTATATATTTATTTATCAGTACAAATACAACACAAATATATATATATATATATATATATATATATATATATATATATATATATATATATATATATATATATATATATATATATATATATATATATATATATATACACACACACACACACACACACACACACATACATACACATGCACACATATATGCACACCCACATATGCATTACACACATTGCCCCACTGAATACTGATTAATTTATTACTACAATATTAATTTCCCATCCTTTGAGAACAGGACAAGACTCCCCCCCCCCCCCCGTTGTACAGCAGGGAACATATCGTAACACAATGTTCTCTAACATATTCTCTAACACAATGTCCTGCAGATTTATGTATGTATGTATGTATGTATGTATGTATGCATGCATGCACGCACGCACGCATGCATGCACGCATGCATGCATGCATGTAGATATGTATGTATTTATAACCACCTACCATAACCAAGTAACTCTGGGTGGCTTACAATTCTAAAATAAAACAATAGAAAACAATAAAACAATAAAAGCTTCACAAAATAAATAAGTGGAAACATCTGCTGGGATGATTATTTTATATTATGTCATGTCATGATATGTTATGATATGATATATTTACATCACATTACATTACATTGAATAATATCATTACAGTGACCACAATGGCTAGGAATAAATGTACCCTATTAGAAAAGATTAATTAAAAAGAAAGAAAATTGTATAGTAACAGAAGTTTGCTTTATTGATAATTAGAGCCGCAGTGGCGCAGTGGTTAGAGTGCAGTACTGCAAGCTACTTCTGCTGATCACCGGCTGCCAGCAGTTTGGCAGATCGAATCTCACCAGGCTCAAGTTTGACTCAGCCTTCCATCCTTCCGAGGTGGGTAAAATGATGACCCAGATTGTTGCGGGCAATATACTGACTCTTTAAACCGCTTAGTGTGGGCTGTAAAGTACTGTGAAGCGGTATATAAGTCTAAGTGCTATTGTATAAAGGAGAAATGCACAGATAAGACCACTTATACTTGATTTCTTCATTACTGCTACTCTGATTTATCTTATTTTTTATTTTTTTCAAAAAAAGTTAAGAAAAATCCTCATTTTCATGTACTGTATACTTTTTCCAGATCTATAGTTTTGCATAAAACATCTTCAGATTTTTGTGCAGAACTGGTAGATTTTTTTCTTTCTGAACATTCAGCTGTCTCTAGTGTTATTTTTCTTCACAACCTTCCTGTACAAAGGGTTTTTAGACATATTCTTAATTCTTTGGTTGTTTAAGTGGAAAATGACAGGTGTTACTTGACTCCGCCAGCACTCATCCATGCTACAACAGAATCTGTGTTAGAAGTTTACATCATTTCACTCCTACTGAAATCCACAATGGGTGTTTTTTACACCCTTAGGATATATTTTCACTTTGAGGAAAAGAACTGTACACAGAAGTAAAACCGAACAAAATAGATATAAAAGATGACTAAACTTTTCAGAATCCTCCTGGGGGCTGGTGATAAATGCATGTTAGTTGCTTCATTTGTCTAAGATGGACATTTCAAAGTGAAGCACAGTAGTTTTATGAGGAAAAAGAAAGAAGAACCAAGATGATGAACTAGTTTTGTGTTATGGAGGGAAACTCAATCCATATTTAACATATTTTCTCACAGCAGCATGAAAGTGGAAGTTACAAGGGTCATGGGCAATATTAGGAACTACTGAAAACTCTAAGTCTTTCTCTATTCAACAATATAATATTTATTAATAAGTGGTAGAAATTATTAGGTATTGTACCAAGTACATTTGAAATGATTTTTAAAAACCCATCAAGTAGAGACCTAAATAAATCACCCCCTGTCTGTGAGCGCACAAATTAAAAAGCTTCCTTTGTATCAGATATTGAGTTTTTCTGATATAAAACAAAATGCTGGGAGGAAAACCAAGAACAAAGGTTGAGGGAAGTTCTCAAAAAGCCATTATCTAAAAGGAAGCTTTATGGAGTGGAGATGGCATATACAGGTAGTCCTCGACTTATAACAGTTTGTTTAATGACTGTTCGAAGTTACAATACTGAAAAAAGTGACTTGTGACCATTTTTCACACATGACCTTTGTAGCATCCCCATGATCACGTGATTTACATTTGGATGCTTGACAAGTGACTGACATTTATGACAGTTGCAATATCCTGGAATCATTTGATCGCCTTTTGTGACCTTCTGATGGGCAAAGTCAATGGGGAAACCAAATTCACTTAACAATCGTCTTACCAATTCAACAACTGCAGTGATTCACTTAACAAATGGGGCAAGAAAAATCGTAAAATGGGGCCAAACTCACTTAACAAATTTCTCATTCAACAATATAAATTTTGGGCTCAATTGTGGTCGTAACTTGAGGACTACCTGTAATGGCAGTTCTTTTAAAGGAAGTTTGTACGAGTGCTCTTTTCCAAAGTCTCTTTTTGTCCTTTTATTTTCTGTGCCACCCTTTCCTCACTAACTTTGCTTATATATTGTTGGGCTGAGGGAGTGCTTTGGTACAAATTAATCCAAACAATTGAAGCGAAACGTGATCTAGCATAATTTTCGGCTTGTCGCAGAGAACAACAGCAGTGGATATAGCCAGGTTTCTTTGTTGAAGGTGCAATAGTCAATTAAAACTGAGCAACCATTATAATAAATACTGATAAATTGGGGAGGTCAGGATAAAGAAAGGAAAGACAAAACCTAAACATAATTTATATTTAAATTTACCATTTGAATATACCGTACATTAAATTTAATTAAAAGGATTACAACAATAATTACAATTGGGAGACAGTATTTGGAGGATATCTAGAGGTTACAGTCAAGGCCAGAATCATAGTAGTATACTTTTGTTTCAAATGGTTTTAGCATTAAAAAATAGCATACTACTGTCCTATGAATAAGGAATGGACTTGGAGAATATGAAAGAGAAGGGAGCAACGGCCTTAAGCCTTTCTGCAAAAATGATTTAGAGGTCTCCTAGTCCAATCCCCTATTCAAGCAGGAGAGCCTATATGATTTCAGACAAAGGGCTGTCCAATCTAGTCTTTAAAACCTCTAGGGCAGCCATTCAACTGATTAATTGCTCTCATTGTCAGGAATTTTTTTCCTTAGTTCTGGGTTGGATCTTAACTTTTCATCTGCTTGCCCTATGTTCAAGTGCTCTTGAGAATAGGTTAACCCACTTTTCTTTGTGACAGCTCTTTATATATGGGAAGACTGCTATCATGTCATCCCTAGTCCTTCTCATTGTTGGACTAGACATACCCAGTTCTTTTACCCATTCTTCATATGTTTTAGCCTCGAGTCCCCTAATCATCTTCGTTGCTCTTCTCTGCATTTTTCTAGAGTCTCAACATTTGGGTGACCAAACTGGATGCCGTATTCCAAGTCTGGCCTTATAAAGTGGTACTAAAACTTCACATGCCCTTGTTTTTATCCCTTTGTTGATGCTTCTTAGGACTATGTTGACTTTTTCACAGCTGCAGCCTCCTACTCGTTTATATTTAACTGGTTGTCCACTAGGCTCCTAGATCCCTGTTACTGCTGTTGAGCAAGGTACCATCTATTCTATGCCTGTGCATTTGTTTTTTCTTGTCTAAGTGTAAAATGTTACATTCTCACTACTGGATTGCCTTTTGTTGGATAGGAACCATTGTGTGTTCAAGTCTGTCAAGATCCTTCTTGAGCCTATCTTCTAAAGCAGTGTTTTTCAACCTTTTTTGGGCAAAGGCACACTTGTTTCATGAAAAAAATCACGAGGCACACCACCATTAGAAAATGTTAAAAAATTTAACTCTGTGCCTATATTGACTATATATAAAGTCTATATATACAAAACGGGGGGGGGGGCAGCCAGGGACAGTTACCTGGGCGCGTGGGGGGGTGCGGTTTGCCTGGCGCTGGGCTCACCTGCTTATCGGCCGCCCAGCTCCGGCGGGGGCTCCGGGCCGCTCGACCGCCGCTGGCTCCCTCCACCGCCACGGAGCAGCGCCGCCCCCAGCCCCGCTGGGTGCTCCAGCCCACAGCGAAGGCATCCTCAGGCGCGGGCGCGGGCCTGCCTCGGCTTACCGGAGCTCCGTCCGTAGCAGCCCCCACGGTGGTGGCAGCCTAGCCTCCGGATCCCGCCTCCCGTCGTCAGCCCCGCAAGCCTCTTGCCTGGGCGAGAAGGCGGAGGCGCTTGGCTGCGGTCCCTCCCTGCCCCTCCCACCGCCCTGACGTCCCCCTCTCCCCGCTGCTGCTGGATTGCTCCCCTGTGCCAAGACAGCCAGGCAGGCTGGGGGGGGGGGGAGACCGCGGCATGCTGGGATTCGTAGTTTCCCCAATGGCTTCCCTCTTCCCTCTTCCCTTCAAGATTCAAGATTTTCCCACGGCACACCAGGCAACATCTCAGTGGTTGAAAAACACTGTTCTAAAGTGTATTCTATTCCCCCCAGCTTGGTTTCTGCAAATTTAATGATTCACCTCCAATCCCCTAATCTAAATTGTTGATGAAGCTATTGAAGAGCACTGGACCTAAAACAGAATCTTGAGGTACCTCAATGCATACTTCCCTCTCTGTAGATATAGTTCCATTAAGGACTACTCATTGAGTGTGGTTGGTCAGCCAGTTATGAATCCATGTGGTGGTGATGCTGTCTAACCAATATTTGACTATCTTGCCAAGTAGTAGCTTGTGGTCTATTTTGTACTTCATGTTCAAGTTCAACTTTATGCATATTAAGAAGGTGCATGCTGTATTTTATCCAGAACTGTAAAGATCCATTTGAATCAGAGAAGTCCACTTCTTTGGATGAAGGAAGCTTTGAACATTGATTTGATAACTGGATCCTACAGACACAAATGTTTACACATACAATCCTATATCCAATATTTATGGTGACTATAACTTGGACATATCAGTATAGTTTTGCATAGAATATAAGATTGCAGAACATTTTGTTCCAATTACTACAGCTTTAATAAAAAATGTTAATTGCATTTATCTGTGTCAATGTACATTATTGGGAATACTGAAGGTCAACAGTGTATGCAAGACTCACATCTGCTTCCTGAAAATAGATTTTATAACAAAGACTATAGGGAAAAAATGTATTGAATAGTAGTGCTTGTATAGAAATTACACTAGCATGCAGTGAAAGGTTGATGAACACACTTTTGATGTTTTAGTTCGTGACTTTTTCACTTGCAAATACATGCCTCGTTTAAATTATCACTTCCTCATAATCTGAAATAATGTCTTCCAGAAAAATATATCTTAAATATTCTGCTTCTCTGCTCATTTTTGAGTCTTGCTTTCTTTTCTTCCGGCTTTCAATCTCTCAGGGCAAACCTGTACTGCTAGGCTGCCCTGTTACAAATAAAAACCAACATCAGAGTCTGAAGGCAGAAACAGATATTATCTTCTACTAACCTTCATCCCACCCGAAATGTTACCTCCACCCATGTTTTCCTGCTGTGGGTTGAAAGCTCTTTCTCCCTTGTGCTGGCCTTAACCTTGCTGTCTTATCTGTTTGCTGCACTTCGCTTTAAAGCAAAGCTCTGAATTTTGACTGGCATCTGTGCAGAGGCAGGCATGCCCCCTCACTTAATTTTCTCGGCTTTTGCTCCAGAATGTCGGCATTATAAAAGCTGTTCCTGATGGCACAGTGATTATAACTTTTTCTTGACATGCAGAAAATCCTTGCTTCAAAACACAGCAGAACCAGGGTTGTTTTTCCATAAGCATTTTTCTTTCTGTAAGCTAACCTACAGTATTTTTCTGCCTGATTTTTTTTTAAGTAGTCCATCAATGCATCATTTCATTGTACCCAACCCTGTGGATGCCCCCGCCACTTTGAGTAATCTTTAAGATCCAGCCCTTTTCTTTATCTTGTTTACTGACTGCATGTTGTAAGTTCCTTCCTTGTCATTTTCCCGTTCTGTACACACCTGCTTTTATGATATAGAAATTCTATTCATGCTACAGAAATGTTAGCCGCAAATCTCTGTACAACCTAACCAACAGCAAGTTGCTACATTAGATTGCTATACAACACACTGTAGGAAGTTAGCACCCACCCCTCTCCTAGAAATTGAAATATTTTAGCAAATAGTTTAGGAAATACTAAAAGGCTAAAATATTTCCCCCTAGAAGGGAGGCAGAAACTCATTCCCCCCACCTTTGTCAATGAGGAGGCAGAGAAACATGTTTTTAGGCAGGAAACAGACACACTCTTAATAGCTCCCCCCATTTTTGTCAATGGGCCATTTAAAGGCCTGAGCCAGTCTATTCTACATAACAAAGATATACCTCCTTTAGGCAGACCTCAAGCATGTGGCCCTGTCCACCATTAAAACCATCTTTCCAAATAGCCTCCATGTTTCCAATGTCTTTTTCCCCACTTGGAACTGAACCCAGATGGACATTTCTTCCAACAACATGAAACAATTTCCCTAGAATTCTATAAACATATTTTCTCTGTCTTCCATCACCACTAACATACTTGTCATTATCTCCAGAGGAATAGCTTTTTTTGATGATGGTTTTTCACATCTGATTGTTTGAAGTGTAATTTCATTTGTTGCTGCTGGACTACAGGAACAGCATGAAACAGGGGGAAGTCAAAAGATAAGCAAGGGGTTAAGCTAACAAGGTTTCAGTTCGTGCTGTATTTCAGAAATGTTTTTGACCACTGTTGACATGGCACTAGCAACAGCTTTGCTAAACATGACAATAATTCACTTGTCACAGAAGAAAGACCACAAAGCATTTAAGGCAAGCAGAGGTGCCCATGATTGATATGCAGTCCAGACTGCAGCCAAGAAGCACAATGAATAAGCAAACAATGCTAAGTTTGCTAACTCCAGTAGAGAGAATGTCTCCTGCTACTCTGAATGAGGTAATTTGACTATCTGTTAGGCACACATTGGTGAACATTGCCTCTCTACATATCCTGGCAGAATTTAATGTGGCCTTTAGAATAACAGAACTATCCCTCTTGTCAGAGCAAGACAATTGGCATATTTGAAAACATTAATTATTTGAATGTTTGTACTTGCTTCTTATTTATTGTCAATTGCTTTTCACATCAGTTTATTTTCAAACATAAATAACAAAAGGAAACCTAGGAAAATTATTACCAAGCTACTCAACAACATAATAGCAAGCTGGTGGAAAACACACACACACACACACACACACACACACACACACACACACACAGCGTAACTAATTACCAGTTTGCTTCAAGGCTGTTTGAAATGCTGATTTTGACCTTCAAAGCTATTGAGAGGCGTGGGATCAGAACATCTCCAAGTATCTTCTACTGCTTCTTGAGATCTTTGTGCCACTATAAAAGCCGTTCTTTGGGCCTCAGCATTAATTGAGATAAGATAGAAAGATAGCTAGCAAAACAAACTTTTGCTATGCTGCCTAATAATCTCTCCAAAGAACTAAGGCTATGGCTGCAACATTTACAGTAACTTACATGTCTGCTGCATCAAAAAGACTAACACTGAGAATTCCATAATTGAACATAACTGTTTGTTCAAACTGTGCTCTGGAGTTTCTTGGTAGTCTATCAAATAAGTTCCTTAGAAAATCTCTCACGGAGAACAAACTCCTCTTAAAACAGTAACTACCACTACTATTCTGGTGTACAAAACATCTCCTGGAAAGAGTTACATACAATACATATGGATTGAAAGAAGAGTCACTCAGTCTAAAAAATATCACAGGAGTGCCCTCCCCTCCTGATTATAAACTGTGTGTTAATGTTTTTGACAGAGTAACAAAATTACCACACTTGGTATTCAAAGAAGATGACAGCCAAGAATTAACTAATTTGGAATTTGCTGTCATTTTACAGTACTTTGGACTTTTATAGCCCAGCCATGATAGCTCTAAATAATAAGATGAAACATTTTTAAAATAATCTCTACTATATTAACACAATTAAGTAAATCAGTTTGTAAGTAACAAAATAGGAAAAAGTCAGTAAAAATATCAAAGGAAATACAAGTTTTGTCTAATAGGTTAAGAGCCAAGTTCAACAATTATTTAATCCTCCTTGTCAATGATATTTGTAAGAGGAAAAAAAAGGGGGGGGGGAAATAATTTGGATCCAGCCTATACTGACTCACTATCCCTTTTCCTGTCTCAACCCCTACTGCTTGTTGTATATTTCATACTGGAACTCTTCAAATTATGGGAGGGAAATAACTGCTTGGAAGATGAAATTGTAAAATTATGATTGATTAACCAGCTTCCATGGCAGATGCCTACAATTTTGCAAAACATTATTCAAACCTATAAACCCAGTGGTGCTATTTAGAAGCTCTCTTTATAAGGTTGAGCATTTTTTGCCCTTTCTGTCCATTTGATTTCAATAATTTACCAACTCTTTGAACCAGACAATGTGTCCTTGTTTGCCTGATAAGAACAAGGGCCTGAAATAAATAACATTAATGCCCTTGCTTATTACGTTGTCTTACTTTCCAAAAGTCAACAGCCATTATAGTCTAAAGTAGATAATCAATCTAGATGGTTTTAGTGATAAAAATAGACCAAACACCAGCCAATATGTCTCTCAAATAACACTTTTCCCCATTGACACTGCTAATATACATCAATTATTTAAACTATCCTCTCCTGCAAAAACCTAAAAATGCATTTTTTCTCTCGTCTACAACTAACAATGGGACAATTCAAAGATCTTGAAAATTAATTTGAGTTTTATGACTCTTTTAAAGCCATTTTTACCTTCTGTATGCAAAAACTAAAATATGGAATAAGTTTCAAGATTTCTATGTTGTTTTTCACACTGTATGGATTATGCAGGACAACTCTTTCATATTTTGGAGGGCACTTAAAAAGTTATCTATTTGTATCTTGTATTTTTTTAAAAATCAGGATTACATGCAATGTACCAAGTGAGTTAATTGTTCTATGAATGTGCTGACCATCTTATTTTTTTATACTGTAAAATTACCAGTTTTTAGCATAACATGGATTGAACACATCAAGGATTTTGTACTCCCTTTTGAACTTCCGTATCCCCTTAAGTAATCTATAGAAGACGTTCATTCAGCACTTCCATTTGAGGTGACTGGTATTTGTTTCTTTGTTTGTGTTAGATATTAGCATATATCGAGGCAAGTCTCCTCTCTGGTCCGCTGCTACAGCGGGAAACAGGTATCGTTCTGATTGGTCGAGGGGCGTACCCGATCCCTATAAAAGGGGAACCCTCCGACCCCAGAGCAAGCTGGATCACTATTACTACTAATAAAGAGCTGTTAAGTCACTCCGTGTCCGCAGTCTGTTCTCTCGTTGCCCAGATCTAACATTGGCGACGAAGGTGGGATCGAGAGACAGATAGGACGAAGAACGCTACCTCCAGAATCTCCGGATTTGATCCAGCCTAGGAATTCGGCAGAAATTCCGGCAGCCATCTCAGGTTCAAACGAGAGAAGATGGCGATGCACACTCCCCCCGCTCCATTCGACCCAGCGAACGACGAATGGGAAGCCTTCATGATTCGTTTCGAGTGTTTTCTCGAAGCGAACGAATACACGGGGATCACCGACGCCCGGAAGAAAAACATCTTCCTCGGCTACTGCGGAAAAGAAGTCTTCAACACGGCCAGAGACCTCACCGCGCCTATTCCAATACAGGCAGTATCGTGGATGGCGTTGCAACAGGCTCTACAAACTCATTACGCGCCAAAACCTTCCCGCCATGTTTGCCGCAAGGAATTCAACACGCGGAACCAGAATCAATCAATATGTTGCAGCCCTACGTAAAGCAGCAACTCACTGCGAGTTCAGGGATCTGGACGAGCACATCTTAGCGCAGCTCATCTGTGGGTTAAGAGACATTTGACTACAAAAGAAGCTGTTGGCAAACCCGAATTTAAACCTACAGATAGCGCTAAATGAAGCAAGAGCGTCAGAGTCAGCAGAGAAATCATCGGTAACCATACAACGAGGTTTCAGCGTAAACCAGCCAGCACCAAGGCAGACCAGAGTGCACTACGAGGACACAAGCCCCGACTACGAGGATCCCGAGTTCGAGGACAGTCACCTGATGCAGAGCAGTCACTTGAGGCCTGGGGGGAGACCCGGATCCCGTTTGCCGCCCTGCGCAAGCTGCGGAGGGAATCACCCCAGGTCTACTTGTAGGTTCAGGAACGTTGTTTGTTCGCACTGCAACAAACTTGGGCACATCGCACGAGTGTGCCGGAGCGGAGTCCCTGCCTCACGGCAGCCACCCATGTACCGCCAACAGAAGCCCAACCCAGGGGCTTGGCGGAATCAAAAAGGGCGCCCAGAGAGAAATCCACAAGTGTTTACCCAGAGAGAAAGTTCCCAAAGAGCTGAGCGAGGTATCCCCAGAGAGATTACTCACAAGGAGCTGAGCGAGCGTATCCCCAGAGAGACTACACGCAAAGAGCTGAGAGAGCGTTCTATCAAGACGCTCAACGAGAGTATTTTCAGGATATAGATGGTGAGATAGAGTTGACCCAGAGAGAGGAGTTGCGAACGTATCTCACCACGATAAATCAGGTCCGCCCCAAGCGGCCCAAAAGGCTGAGAGTCACAGTCCTCTTGGAGGGCTCACCTTGCGAGCTAGAAGTTGACACAGGATCAACCCTGACGATCATTTCATGGGCATCCATGAAACAGGCTATCCCTAGCCTCAGAAAGAGCCAAATACGCGCTCCAGACGTCCTGCTACGAGACTACCAGGGGAACCAAGTCCCCATCGTGGGCCAAGGCACATTCCAGATCCGTTTCAAGGACATCGTAGCCCAGCTGCCCGTGACCATCGCCAGCGCGCCATTACAGAACCTTCTGGGGCTTGATTGGTTTGAAGCCCTGGGGTTAGAAGTCACCGGAATCAACGCCGTGGAAAACAGCAGCGCTGAACAGATTTTTAAGGAGTTCGAGGATGTGTTCAGCCCCGGTCTTGGAAGGTATGTGGGTAAACCGATATCATTCAATTTAGACCCCAAAGTGGCGCCAATCCGACTTAAACCGAGACGAGTGCCTTTTGCACTCCGCCCAAAAATAGATAAGGAAATAGATAAGTTAGTGGAGCAAGGAATCCTTGAGCCGGTGGATCACGCGCGCTGGGAAACACCCATCGTGACCCCAGTCAAACCAGACGGGTCAGTCCGCATCTGCGCGGACTATAAATGCACAATTAATGTCGCGCTACAACAGAGCGCATATCCTGTGCCTGTAGTACAGCACTTATTGCACTCGTTGGGGCCAAGAAAGGTATTTGCTAAATTAGACATGGCACAAGCTTACCAGCAACTGCCAGTTGATAGCGCCACAGCGGAGGCCCAAACTATAGTGACGCATAGAGGAGCATTCAAATGCAACCGGCTACAATTCGGTGTGAGTATTGCCCCAGGATTGTTCCAGAGCATCATGGAACGACTTTTGCAAGGGATACCGGGAGTCGTCCCCTATTTTGACGACATCTTGGTGTCCGCTGCAAACGAGGAGCAATTAAATAAAAGAGTCAGAACTGTTTTGGCCAGAATCAGAGAAAAGGGTCTCCGCCTCAAAAAGGAAAAATGCCAAATTAACGTGCCTAGCGTAGAATTCCTGGGTTATAGAATCGATGGTCAGGGAATACACCCCACTTCAAAGAAAATTAAGGCGATCCAGGACGCCCCCACACCACGGAATCAGACCGAGTTGCAGGCCTTCCTCGGACTACTTAACTTCTACAGCGTTTTTCTGAGGCAGAAGGCGACCGTTGCTGAGCCACTACACCGTCTACTCCAGAGGAACGCACCATGGAAATGGGGATGATCCGAAGCTGCAGCTTTCGCCGGAGTAAAGCGCCTGCTCACCACTGACTCACTGCTTGTCCAATACAGCCAGACCCTACCGCTGGTATTGACCTGCGACGCATCACCCTTCGGAGTTGGAGCAGTCCTCAGCCACAGGATGCCCGACGGAAAAGAAGCACCCATCGCCTTCTACTCCAGGACTCTTTCATCGGCCGAAAGGAATTACAGCCAAATGGACAGGGAAGCGCTGGCTGCTGTAGCTGGAGTAAAACGTTTCCACGAATACCTCTACGGCCGCGATTTTGAACTGATTACGGATCACAAACCGCTGTTGGGACTTTTGGCGGGAAACCGTCCCACTCCGGTCTCCCTTTCTCCACGCATGACCAGGTGGACTGTTTTCCTGGCTGCGTACTCATACAAATTGATTCATCGACCGGGCTCCACTCTCGGACACGCAGACGCACTCAGCCGTTGCCCATTACCTGACATTCTGCCAGACCCCACTCCAGAAGTACCGGTATTGCTCATTGACTGTTTGGACTCTGGACCGGTTTCGTCACACGACGTTGCAAGGTTCTCCTCTAAAGACAATTTAATAAAGCAAGTTCAAACTTGGGTTTGGAGGGGGTGGCCGAAGGGAAACGTGGGCCCGGAATTCAAAGTGTTTTGGTCAAAACGGGACGAACTCTCAGTGTTACAAGGTTGCTTATTGTGGGGGGATCGAGTTGTTATTCCGTATGCTTTACGTAGGAATGTATTAGATGCTTTACATGTGGGTCATCCGGGGATTGTTAGGATGAAGGCGTTAGCAAGAAGTTACGTTTGGTGGCCAAACATGGACAAAGAAATAGAGGAGTGGGTGGCCACTTGCGACCCATGCCAGGAATCGAGACCAGCACCCCCGGAAGCGCCCGCCACAGAATGGGAGAAACCTAAAGCACCCTGGTCGCGAATACACATCGACTTCGCAGGGCCATTCCAAGGTCAGACTTTCCTTATAGTTGTGGATGCATACTCAAAATGGCTAGAAGTAGTCCTAATGACTTCAACCACGGCAGAGGCAGTCATTAAGGTTCTACAGCGACTTTTCGCCACCCATGGCCTGCCCGACCTCCTGGTCTCCGATAACGGGCCCCAGTTCACGGCCATGCAATTTGAGACATATCTAGCAGGTCAGGGAATTCGGCACGCCCTCGTCGCGCCATTCCATCCGGCATCAAATGGACAGGCGGAGAGAATGGTGCGATTCGCAAAAGAGGCCCTCGCTAGGATGGGTCCAGGTGATTGGCAAACACGCATTGACCATTACCTCTTAATTCAGCATATTACCCCTAGCGCAACGACGGGTAGGAGCCCCGCTGAACTACTCATGGGCCGCCGTTTACGGTCTCACCTGGACCGTCTTCACCCAAATTACTCTGCCACAGCTCCCCCAGACTCCACAAGCAAAATTCGGTCTTTTAGCATAGGGGATTCCGTATACGCCCACAACTATGCAGGGGGAACATTGTGGATGCCGGCAAAGATCATTGGCATCACGGGTCCACGATCGTATCTGCTGGAGCTGGAAGATGGGCGGAACTGGAAAAGGCACATCGATCAACTTCGGGGTCGCCTAGCACACTCAGACCTTCGAAACGAAGACGAGATTTTCCTGCCTACAGAAAGTCAGCCACGCGAGAGCCCCATCATAGAAAACTACGACACCTGCGAACCGAGCTCGGAACAAGAAAGCAAGCACGAAGCAGAGCAACCCCCAGACAACGCAACCGAGCAGACTCCGGAACGCCCCAGCTACGAGGGCACGAAACCTTCAGAACGTGGAACAGGAAAAGCATCCGATCCTGCAACCACTTCTGACCAACCAGAACTACGACGCTCCTCCCGAGTAAGGCAACCCCCAACATACCTAAAAGACTATGTTACCTACCGCAACGTTCCGTCTAGGAGGGGAGGGGTGTTAGATATTAGCATATATCGAGGCAAGTCTCCTCTCTGGTCCGCTGCTACAGCGGGAAACAGGTATCGTTCTGATTGGTCGAGGGGCGTACCCGATCCCTATAAAAGGCGAACCCTCCGACCCCAGAGCAAGCTGGATCACTATTACTACTAATAAAGAGCTGTTAAGTCACTCCGTGTCCACAGTCTGTTCTCTCGTTGCCCAGATCTAACAGTTTGTATTCTATCCATTTGTCCATTCCAACATGCAAGCCTTACAATAATAAAAGGATACAACAAAGCATATAACAAAATTAATGTCATTAAAATCGATCATTAAAATAATACATCTAAAACCCAGTGAAAGAGGTGTTTTTAAAATCTTCCTAAATACTGCAAGAGTGGGAGCCAGAAACATTTCCTTCTCCAGTAAATTCCACAGGTTGAAGCCCTTTCCTGATGGTGTGATAGTTGAGGCTATTTGGGAGTATCTTCAGAAGGCTACTCCTACTGATAAGACTAACTATAAGGTATATAGCAGGAGTTATATATTTTTCCCCTCAGCCAGTCTCTTTCATTTTCAGTTACATGTTCTATAGGATAGGAAATGTTTTGGTGACCAAGAACCGCGCTTAACATTTTCTGTCAAGTCTATTTTAAGTGTATACTCAATAGATACCAACATTTTAAAAATATTTTCTGCTTCATAAAGAGAGTCTTCCTTTAGGGCTGCAAAATGGGGGGATTCAGGGATGCTACACGTGACTGTGAGGACTGATTGTCCATTTCTACTGCAGAGCAACCCAAATGACCAGTTACAATTTAGCAGAGAAGATATTTCTGCTCCTTTTTTTCTTTTAACTTAAGAATTAGAATATCAAGAGAAAAACACTACCATACTAGAACGCTAGAAAAACTGCACTGGCATAAAACAAAAAGTGGGAAAGGAACCGACAGGCCTCTCTAAATAAGTTCTATGCCTAAAAAAAATTTTTTTTCCTCTTGTAGAATAATATAGAACCCAAATTATAGCGTCGATAACAACGTAGTCGTCTTAATTGCACACAACCAGCAAAAGGAGCTCACCATTTCTCTGGGTAATTGGTGCCATACCATGACTGCTCTTATTATTAGAAAGACTTTTGAACATTCTAAAAAGTATTCCTGTTACTTCTAATAAATATTCCTGTTACTTAAAGCTATTGTAGCATTTCCTGCACTCACAATGAGATGTTGCATGCACCATTATTTCAAGTATTTGAAAAGCATTATACAAACCATACTCTAGTCTACATTTTTCTTCTTGAGGCTAAACATTCTCAGTTCCAGCTTTCCTCCCGACACAAGACTTAGTTTCTAGACACCTCCCTCCCCCAATCATCTGTGTTGCCGTTCTCTGAATCCTTTTCAGTTTGTTCTTGCTGATCTTCTCACCTGGACATATATCTCCATCTATACTCTATTAAATATCTTCTATGAAAATAGATGAAGAAAATAAACAAACATGTTGGTTTCTAAGAAGATGTCCAAAGACTTCTACTTATTTATATATTTATTTTATTTAGTTTGTCACTCATGTACAAGATAATAGGAATAAGAATAAACATGAATAAGAACACAGGAAATGGGTACAAATAAATGGGGACAGTAGGACAGGGATGTTAGGCATGCTGGTGCGCTTATGTACGCACCAGCATATTCTATATTATATCATATTGTATCGGGCATATGATTATTTCAATTTTACAAAAACCTCACATACTTAAAAATTGATAGTCTTATGACTTAATCTTTTTTCATGGTATATCTCTGATAAAAAGACAAATGGCATTAATTAGGCCTTCAATCAACACATTTCAATTCATGCTATCTCTCTTATCCTACTCTGCTGCTTCATTTCTCCATTGAAAGAATGATCTATTTTTCTCCTTATTTTCTTTTAATCATAAGGAGCTTTTTAAGAAAGGGGACTTTATCCCATAACTACTAGGTTTTCTTCTCAGGATTCATTATGAAGGATTTTATTCATTTGGACTTTCAGAATACATTTGGCAGTTTTATCTATCCATATACTGTACAGTGCTTATTTGATAAGAATAAGAACTCTACAAGTTTTTGTAGAGAACTTTATAAGTTTAGTAAGGTAGCCTTTTTTTTCTTTTTCTCATTTCATGTTGAGTCTTCACCAAGATTCATCTTTGATCTGTATAGAATTGAAAAAAATATGATGTTAGCTAGGGATGCGGTTCTATGTTTCTGCTTCAGGACTCTTTTTTAAAAAAATGGTATGATATTGTAATCTTTCAAAAGTTCTTCTATTTTGTTCATTCTTAGATGTGTAACGGCTTGGAGAACATGCATACTGCTAAGTGATATTCCTGGGGTGCCAGTTACAATCCAGAATTCAGTAACAATAACTATCATTGCTGAAAAAAGCTAGTTGGAAATATCTTTATTGCAATAGTAGCAAATTCCATTGGTAATTCTGTTTTCCCAACTTTACTATCAATTTCTGTTATTAAAAAGCAAATCCTATTTTAGGGGAAAGAGCCCCAGAGGGAGACCACAGCTGCAATATAGGGATATCTGCAAGAGGGATCTAAAGGCCTTGGGAATGGACATTAACAGCTGGGAAATCTTGACCTCTGATCATTCAACTTGGAGGCTAAAGACAGCATGGCCTTCTCCAATTCGAAGAGACACTTGTTCGGCAGGCTGAGGCAAAGAGGCAGTCCTGGAACCAGTGAAATCTGGGGGCTGGGCAGGGGACAGTATGTATCTGCCCTCAGTGTGGAAGGGATTGCCACTCCTGAATTGGTCTTTTTAGCCACACCAGATGCTGCTTTAGGACCTCTTTCCAGAGCACGATACCATAGTCTTTTGAGGCTGAAGGATGCCAATGTACATTTTAGAGCAGTAGAGGGTTTTTTTTAAGGTGCAAAATGTTTACAGTTAAGTACTATTATGTTAGATACTTTATACACAAATGCTCAACAATAATCTCTTTGAAACATTAGAACATGCACAGCAGGACAAAACAGCCCTGTCCTTCATTGCCATATTTGGGAAACTTGTAGAGAAGGCCACAAGTTCACCAAAATACTGTCTGATGTCTAGAGATTGTCAATCCAGTCCATAATGAAACACTTTAGTGAGGTGTTACAATGGTTTAAATTGCTGCTATTTGTGCAGTATTTGTTCAATGGAGAGAGGATGATTTTTTTAAAAAAGCTGAGAGAATGTAATCTCTGAAGACATCTATGCAACACTACGGAAATCCACAATTCAAAAAAGAATACATGCAAAGCACATGTTAATGGATTATCTTGCTTTTTACTCATTAAAAATATATGCTTCTCAGTACATAAAAATTCTGATTACTATTAAAACTATAGCAGACTGTAGGAAATGAAGAGACAAAATAACCAATACACCCCACAATTGAAAATTATTAGAGAAATCCAAAGGATCTGAATAACGATTTTTTCAAAAAAATACTTTTTTCTGGAATGGGTTCACTGCTTCATTTACCTCACAAAGGAAGGGGGGTATTAAATGGTTAGATGTTTGCAACTGTGATCATAACCTTAAAAAATGATTTTTAAGGACAATCATATTGAAAGCTGCTACCTTCCAAGTGTGTTTGGATTATCATAATCCCTAGCAAGCATAATGTGGGATTATAGGTGTTGGCTGAAAAACTCTGGATACCAACTCCCAAATTCTAGAATCTTAGCAAATTGTAATTTTCAAGATGAATACTGATTGAAACCAAATTTTCTAATGGAAGCAAAGTAAATTGCAAGGAGTGAGGAAGCAATCATTGACGTTTCTACTCATTTAGTCAAGAATAACTTTATTTTAATTCTAAATGACAGTATCCTACCAATAGCAATAGCAATAGCACTTAGACTTATATACTGCTCCACAGTGCAGTTTATAAAGTCAGCATATTGCCCTCAACAATCTGGGTCCTCATTTTACTGATGTCAGAAAAATGAAGGCTGAGTCAATCTTGAGTTGGTCAGAATCGAACTCCTGAGAGTGGGCAGAATTAACCTGCAATATTGCCTTCTAACCACTTTACCACATGATTCTTTTATGGTAGTATCTTAGGTTATTCTCAGAGAACTTCCAATTCCACAGAAGTGACAAGAGCTTTGATTCCATCACATGTGCCTCCTCTTTTTAAAGTTCCTTAGCCAAGCAAGCCAACATAAGTCTCTGTGATTATGTTTGCATGAAAGACAGTGGGTTTATTTGTTGTGGAAAACTAACAGCAACAAATACAATTTGCCTTGCAAAATATATGTAAATGTATGTATTCTGTTGCTAAAGCTGGCAGTGGAAAGAGGCACTGAATCTACTTTAATGAATTTAATGAAAATGATTTTTTAATAGTGTACAGTATGTGTGTTTGTATAGATATGAATGGCATTAATGCAACACAAATGGGAAGCCCATTGACAGCAGTTTTACAGCCATTTTTCAGCTTCAAATGCTGCCTCAATATATGAATTATGTATGCAATTCAACTACGCATTCTTTGACCACCATCTTAATATTCATATTAGAAACCCTACTCTATCTCATATAAAATATGATACTGATTTAAATGTTCTCTTCACTACTTATAATACTAGGAACTGAATATTCATTACATTGGGCATATCATACATCACACCCAAAAATTCATTTCTGCTTTGATTGGTACTTCCAATTAGAATGCTGTTTCCTATCTGCTCTATCCTTTTCTCTGCCCTCTCTTTTAATGTACATACTTGTTTCGAATATGTGGAATATTTCAAAACTGAATGAACTTTTAATGAGCAGGTACCATATGTCAAGTTGCTCACCCTTTTCTGAATTACTTCGTAAGCCCTAGTATTGAATCAAAGTTATCACCTTTTAAATCCTATCAGTTTCAAGTCGATGTCAGACACAGTGTGAGGTTGAACAGATATATATCACCAAGTAAATTAAAAGACTGGTACAGTACAGCTGCTAATATTTATTAAAAGCAATTACGTTCAGGACAAGGACTATTTGAGGTATTTGTGATCTATTGATTTTGAAAGAGATCTTATAAACATTCAGAGATGTGAGATTTGTAAACTAGGAAATATAAGGCATGCATTAGGTTACTTTTATTGATTTTCTGAGAGCAATGAAACAATTAGCAATTAAAATTGATGAATTTGGCATTTTTACAAATTGAATGGGCTTACATATTGTTCTATGCCATAATGTGATTCGATTATGATTTATCATGTTCTGTGAACTCACTAGATATGGAGTTTATTTTCATGCATGGTTCTGTACCTTAGCATGGTCTGTATACTCAGCTGTGATTTATTTACAAATTATTTTTTAAAATATTTCAAAATGTGAAGGTTATACTGGTTTGCATACAAGATAGAGTTATATGCCTCTGATGTAGTAGATTTTATGGGATTGTATTTGATATAGATAGATAGATAGATAGATAGATAGATAGATAGATAGATAGATAGATAGATAGACAGACAGACAGACAGACAGACAGACAGACAGACAATTTGTATCTCTATAGTGTGTATGCCTGGCATGTATAATGTATGTACAGGTCACAATACGTAAATGCCTTATCAATCTAAAACAGTTGATTCAGCAGAAAAAGAAACAATTCATAAATTCTGATGTCAGAATCCCTCATGAGAAGTTTCCTTCTAATTACTAACATTGAATACCACTAGAAGTCAGGAGGAAGTAATATGAAATGTCCTTTTCCTTGGTCTACGATTTTAATTACCATCCATTAACTATCACAGATTAAACAATATTTCCAGACTAATGTTCTAATATAACTACATTATTATTTCTTAACAATTCATCTCTCCTGCCAGCTAATCTAAAGTTACAATTTTCATTACAACTTATCATCTTTGTAGTATGCTCTGGACAATAATCCTATAGGCTTTTAACGTGTGTAAAAAAAACTAATTAAGTATTATGTAAGACTACTTCAGCTGTGTTTGAAAATGGCTGGCATTTTGAAGTGGGAGTATTTGGACTGGGAAGCATTTTCACAGAACTGCAAAATTATTTTCAGCAGACAGTCAGGTGGCAAGTACTGCTGGAATTAAAGCCAAAATTGGACTGCCAAGAAACAAATGGGAAATATCAATATACCTGGAAGAATCCCGGGAACTGCAGAATTATTAAAAAGAAAATTTCAAACAGTAACCCAATCAGAATTGAGCACACATAGAAAGAATAGAAAATAAAACACTTGGAAATGAGAAATGTAACTTAGAGAAGTAAAATAGCTTGCCCAGCTTCATAGGAGGAGAATATGCTGCAATTCCCATTCCTTAACATCTACAACCAGGTTTGCAGAGAAATTAACAGAAAGTCAGTGTATTTAGGGAATAATTCAGCAATCATTGACATTAATTGTTGTTATTCATTTCAGATTGCTACTTCTGTATGTAAACTTTTGGTAAGCTAATTCAGGGTCAGCATCACTGCTTCATTCATGTAGATGACAAATCATTACATCACTAAAACCAAAGAAATTACATTAGCAATAGACCAATTATCAGCTGAGGTGTTAAACATTTGTGCTGCAGAATATTAACTGATTGATTGTTCATGACAGTGGTTATGTTTGAACCGTCTCAATCTTTATGCTGTATCGTAGAGAAGAATTAGCTTACCTAAAGGATGGGTTATCCTCCAAATTTTGAACCTTCCTGAAGCTAGGATTGGAGCTGCTGGAGAGAAGGAGGGGGTGAGTCACAAGACAAAGACACTGAGGTGGGGGCCCTTAAACTCCATATCATTTGAACCTTCCTGAAGCTAGGATTGGAGCTGCTGGAGAGAAGGAGGGGGTGAGTCACAAGACAAAGACACTGAGGTGGGGGCCCTTAAACTCCATATCATTTGAACCTTCCTGAAGCTAGGATTGGAGCTGCTGGAGAGAAGGAGGGGGTGAGTCACAAGACAAAGACACTGAGGTGGGGGCCCTTAAACTCCATATCATTTGAACCTTCCTGAAGCTAGGATTGGAGCTGCTGGAGAGAAGGAGGGGGTGAGTCACAAGACAAAGACACTGAGGTGGGGGCCCTTAAACTCCATATCATTTGAACCTTCCTGAAGCTAGGATTGGAGCTGCTGGAGAGAAGGAGGGGGTGAGTCACAAGACAAAGACACTGAGGTGGGGGCCCTTAAACTCCATATCATTTGAACCTTCCTGAAGCTAGGATTGGAGCTGCTGGAGAGAAGGAGGGGGTGAGTCACAAGACAAAGACACTGAGGTGGGGGCCCTTAAACTCCATATCATTTGAACCTTCCTGAAGCTAGGATTGGAGCTGCTGGAGAGAAGGAGGGGGTGAGTCACAAGACAAAGACACTGAGGTGGGGGCCCTTAAACTCCATATCATTTGAACCTTCCTGAAGCTAGGATTGGAGCTGCTGGAGAGAAGGAGGGGGTGAGTCACAAGACAAAGACACTGAGGTGGGGGCCCTTAAACTCCATATCATTTGAACCTTCCTGAAGCTAGGATTGGAGCTGCTGGAGAGAAGGAGGGGGTGAGTCACAAGACAAAGACACTGAGGTGGGGGCCCTTAAACTCCATATCATTTGAACCTTCCTGAAGCTAGGATTGGAGCTGCTGGAGAGAAGGAGGGGGTGAGTCACAAGACAAAGACACTGAGGTGGGGGCCCTTAAACTCCATATCATTTGAACCTTCCTGAAGCTAGGATTGGAGCTGCTGGAGAGAAGGAGGGGGTGAGTCACAAGACAAAGACACTGAGGTGGGGGCCCTTAAACTCCATATCATTTGAACCTTCCTGAAGCTAGGATTGGAGCTGCTGGAGAGAAGGAGGGGGTGAGTCACAAGACAAAGACACTGAGGTGGGGGCCCTTAAACTCCATATCATTTGAACCTTCCTGAAGCTAGGATTGGAGCTGCTGGAGAGAAGGAGGGGGTGAGTCACAAGACAAAGACACTGAGGTGGGGGCCCTTAAACTCCATATCATTTGAACCTTCCTGAAGCTAGGATTGGAGCTGCTGGAGAGAAGGAGGGGGTGAGTCACAAGACAAAGACACTGAGGTGGGGGCCCTTAAACTCCATATCATTTGAACCTTCCTGAAGCTAGGATTGGAGCTGCTGGAGAGAAGGAGGGGGTGAGTCACAAGACAAAGACACTGAGGTGGGGGCCCTTAAACTCCATATCATTTGAACCTTCCTGAAGCTAGGATTGGAGCTGCTGGAGAGAAGGAGGGGGTGAGTCACAAGACAAAGACACTGAGGTGGGGGCCCTTAAACTCCATATCATTTGAACCTTCCTGAAGCTAGGATTGGAGCTGCTGGAGAGAAGGAGGGGGTGAGTCACAAGACAAAGACACTGAGGTGGGGGCCCTTAAACTCCATATCATTTGAACCTTCCTGAAGCTAGGATTGGAGCTGCTGGAGAGAAGGAGGGGGTGAGTCACAAGACAAAGACACTGAGGTGGGGGCCCTTAAACTCCATATCATTTGAACCTTCCTGAAGCTAGGATTGGAGCTGCTGGAGAGAAGGAGGGGGTGAGTCACAAGACAAAGACACTGAGGTGGGGGCCCTTAAACTCCATATCATTTGAACCTTCCTGAAGCTAGGATTGGAGCTGCTGGAGAGAAGGAGGGGGTGAGTCACAAGACAAAGACACTGAGGTGGGGGCCCTTAAACTCCATATCATTTGAACCTTCCTGAAGCTAGGATTGGAGCTGCTGGAGAGAAGGAGGGGGTGAGTCACAAGACAAAGACACTGAGGTGGGGGCCCTTAAACTCCATATCATTTGAACCTTCCTGAAGCTAGGATTGGAGCTGCTGGAGAGAAGGAGGGGGTGAGTCACAAGACAAAGACACTGAGGTGGGGGCCCTTAAACTCCATATCATTTGAACCTTCCTGAAGCTAGGATTGGAGCTGCTGGAGAGAAGGAGGGGGTGAGTCACAAGACAAAGACACTGAGGTGGGGGCCCTTAAACTCCATATCATTTGAACCTTCCTGAAGCTAGGATTGGAGCTGCTGGAGAGAAGGAGGGGGTGAGTCACAAGACAAAGACACTGAGGTGGGGGCCCTTAAACTCCATATCATTTGAACCTTCCTGAAGCTAGGATTGGAGCTGCTGGAGAGAAGGAGGGGGTGAGTCACAAGACAAAGACACTGAGGTGGGGGCCCTTAAACTCCATATCATTTGAACCTTCCTGAAGCTAGGATTGGAGCTGCTGGAGAGAAGGAGGGGGTGAGTCACAAGACAAAGACACTGAGGTGGGGGCCCTTAAACTCCATATCATTTGAACCTTCCTGAAGCTAGGATTGGAGCTGCTGGAGAGAAGGAGGGGGTGAGTCACAAGACAAAGACACTGAGGTGGGGGCCCTTAAACTCCATATCATTTGAACCTTCCTGAAGCTAGGATTGGAGCTGCTGGAGAGAAGGAGGGGGTGAGTCACAAGACAAAGACACTGAGGTGGGGGCCCTTAAACTCCATATCATTTGAACCTTCCTGAAGCTAGGATTGGAGCTGCTGGAGAGAAGGAGGGGGTGAGTCACAAGACAAAGACACTGAGGTGGGGGCCCTTAAACTCCATATCATTTGAACCTTCCTGAAGCTAGGATTGGAGCTGCTGGAGAGAAGGAGGGGGTGAGTCACAAGACAAAGACACTGAGGTGGGGGCCCTTAAACTCCATATCATTTGAACCTTCCTGAAGCTAGGATTGGAGCTGCTGGAGAGAAGGAGGGGGTGAGTCACAAGACAAAGACACTGAGGTGGGGGCCCTTAAACTCCATATCATTTGAACCTTCCTGAAGCTAGGATTGGAGCTGCTGGAGAGAAGGAGGGGGTGAGTCACAAGACAAAGACACTGAGGTGGGGGCCCTTAAACTCCATATCATTTGAACCTTCCTGAAGCTAGGATTGGAGCTGCTGGAGAGAAGGAGGGGGTGAGTCACAAGACAAAGACACTGAGGTGGGGGCCCTTAAACTCCATATCATTTGAACCTTCCTGAAGCTAGGATTGGAGCTGCTGGAGAGAAGGAGGGGGTGAGTCACAAGACAAAGACACTGAGGTGGGGGCCCTTAAACTCCATATCATTTGAACCTTCCTGAAGCTAGGATTGGAGCTGCTGGAGAGAAGGAGGGGGTGAGTCACAAGACAAAGACACTGAGGTGGGGGCCCTTAAACTCCATATCATTTGAACCTTCCTGAAGCTAGGATTGGAGCTGCTGGAGAGAAGGAGGGGGTGAGTCACAAGACAAAGACACTGAGGTGGGGGCCCTTAAACTCCATATCATTTGAACCTTCCTGAAGCTAGGATTGGAGCTGCTGGAGAGAAGGAGGGGGTGAGTCACAAGACAAAGACACTGAGGTGGGGGCCCTTAAACTCCATATCATTTGAACCTTCCTGAAGCTAGGATTGGAGCTGCTGGAGAGAAGGAGGGGGTGAGTCACAAGACAAAGACACTGAGGTGGGGGCCCTTAAACTCCATATCATTTGAACCTTCCTGAAGCTAGGATTGGAGCTGCTGGAGAGAAGGAGGGGGTGAGTCACAAGACAAAGACACTGAGGTGGGGGCCCTTAAACTCCATATCATTTGAACCTTCCTGAAGCTAGGATTGGAGCTGCTGGAGAGAAGGAGGGGGTGAGTCACAAGACAAAGACACTGAGGTGGGGGCCCTTAAACTCCATATCATTTGAACCTTCCTGAAGCTAGGATTGGAGCTGCTGGAGAGAAGGAGGGGGTGAGTCACAAGACAAAGACACTGAGGTGGGGGCCCTTAAACTCCATATCATTTGAACCTTCCTGAAGCTAGGATTGGAGCTGCTGGAGAGAAGGAGGGGGTGAGTCACAAGACAAAGACACTGAGGTGGGGGCCCTTAAACTCCATATCATTTGAACCTTCCTGAAGCTAGGATTGGAGCTGCTGGAGAGAAGGAGGGGGTGAGTCACAAGACAAAGACACTGAGGTGGGGGCCCTTAAACTCCATATCATTTGAACCTTCCTGAAGCTAGGATTGGAGCTGCTGGAGAGAAGGAGGGGGTGAGTCACAAGACAAAGACACTGAGGTGGGGGCCCTTAAACTCCATATCATTTGAACCTTCCTGAAGCTAGGATTGGAGCTGCTGGAGAGAAGGAGGGGGTGAGTCACAAGACAAAGACACTGAGGTGGGGGCCCTTAAACTCCATATCATTTGAACCTTCCTGAAGCTAGGATTGGAGCTGCTGGAGAGAAGGAGGGGGTGAGTCACAAGACAAAGACACTGAGGTGGGGGCCCTTAAACTCCATATCATTTGAACCTTCCTGAAGCTAGGATTGGAGCTGCTGGAGAGAAGGAGGGGGTGAGTCACAAGACAAAGACACTGAGGTGGGGGCCCTTAAACTCCATATCATTTGAACCTTCCTGAAGCTAGGATTGGAGCTGCTGGAGAGAAGGAGGGGGTGAGTCACAAGACAAAGACACTGAGGTGGGGGCCCTTAAACTCCATATCATTTGAACCTTCCTGAAGCTAGGATTGGAGCTGCTGGAGAGAAGGAGGGGGTGAGTCACAAGACAAAGACACTGAGGTGGGGGCCCTTAAACTCCATATCATTTGAACCTTCCTGAAGCTAGGATTGGAGCTGCTGGAGAGAAGGAGGGGGTGAGTCACAAGACAAAGACACTGAGGTGGGGGCCCTTAAACTCCATATCATTTGAACCTTCCTGAAGCTAGGATTGGAGCTGCTGGAGAGAAGGAGGGGGTGAGTCACAAGACAAAGACACTGAGGTGGGGGCCCTTAAACTCCATATCATTTGAACCTTCCTGAAGCTAGGATTGGAGCTGCTGGAGAGAAGGAGGGGGTGAGTCACAAGACAAAGACACTGAGGTGGGGGCCCTTAAACTCCATATCATTTGAACCTTCCTGAAGCTAGGATTGGAGCTGCTGGAGAGAAGGAGGGGGTGAGTCACAAGACAAAGACACTGAGGTGGGGGCCCTTAAACTCCATATCATTTGAACCTTCCTGAAGCTAGGATTGGAGCTGCTGGAGAGAAGGAGGGGGTGAGTCACAAGACAAAGACACTGAGGTGGGGGCCCTTAAACTCCATATCATTTGAACCTTCCTGAAGCTAGGATTGGAGCTGCTGGAGAGAAGGAGGGGGTGAGTCACAAGACAAAGACACTGAGGTGGGGGCCCTTAAACTCCATATCATTTGAACCTTCCTGAAGCTAGGATTGGAGCTGCTGGAGAGAAGGAGGGGGTGAGTCACAAGACAAAGACACTGAGGTGGGGGCCCTTAAACTCCATATCATTTGAACCTTCCTGAAGCTAGGATTGGAGCTGCTGGAGAGAAGGAGGGGGTGAGTCACAAGACAAAGACACTGAGGTGGGGGCCCTTAAACTCCATATCATTTGAACCTTCCTGAAGCTAGGATTGGAGCTGCTGGAGAGAAGGAGGGGGTGAGTCACAAGACAAAGACACTGAGGTGGGGGCCCTTAAACTCCATATCATTTGAACCTTCCTGAAGCTAGGATTGGAGCTGCTGGAGAGAAGGAGGGGGTGAGTCACAAGACAAAGACACTGAGGTGGGGGCCCTTAAACTCCATATCATTTGAACCTTCCTGAAGCTAGGATTGGAGCTGCTGGAGAGAAGGAGGGGGTGAGTCACAAGACAAAGACACTGAGGTGGGGGCCCTTAAACTCCATATCATTTGAACCTTCCTGAAGCTAGGATTGGAGCTGCTGGAGAGAAGGAGGGGGTGAGTCACAAGACAAAGACACTGAGGTGGGGGCCCTTAAACTCCATATCATTTGAACCTTCCTGAAGCTAGGATTGGAGCTGCTGGAGAGAAGGAGGGGGTGAGTCACAAGACAAAGACACTGAGGTGGGGGCCCTTAAACTCCATATCATTTGAACCTTCCTGAAGCTAGGATTGGAGCTGCTGGAGAGAAGGAGGGGGTGAGTCACAAGACAAAGACACTGAGGTGGGGGCCCTTAAACTCCATATCATTTGAACCTTCCTGAAGCTAGGATTGGAGCTGCTGGAGAGAAGGAGGGGGTGAGTCACAAGACAAAGACACTGAGGTGGGGGCCCTTAAACTCCATATCATTTGAACCTTCCTGAAGCTAGGATTGGAGCTGCTGGAGAGAAGGAGGGGGTGAGTCACAAGACAAAGACACTGAGGTGGGGGCCCTTAAACTCCATATCATTTGAACCTTCCTGAAGCTAGGATTGGAGCTGCTGGAGAGAAGGAGGGGGTGAGTCACAAGACAAAGACACTGAGGTGGGGGCCCTTAAACTCCATATCATTTGAACCTTCCTGAAGCTAGGATTGGAGCTGCTGGAGAGAAGGAGGGGGTGAGTCACAAGACAAAGACACTGAGGTGGGGGCCCGCGCGCCTAACGGCGCGCGAATCATATATCTATAAACCAAAATAGCAATAATACATTCTGGATTAGTGTGTTTGAGATTGTGATTTTATTTATTTCAAAATGACTGGCTTAGTTCAATGTAATAGCTGTTTTGCACCTGTCTTTCGCAGTACTCTTTTCAAATTTGGATACTGTCCCCTTTGTAAACAAATTACGAGTCTACATAGGCAGATTACCTATCTAGAATCTGTAATCTGTGCTCTCCAAGCAGAAACTAGGTGTCTACGTCAGCCATTCCACTCTATGGTGAAGCCACACTATCAGCCCCCTCTACCACAAAGACCTTGCAGGAGAAGAGCTGTCTGGACAACTGTGGGATCTGGCAGGTTGAGAGCTGTGAACCATAAACCCAAAGCTTTTGCTGTGACCCAGCAAAACAGATATAGTGCCCTTGCTGACCTTAATGGGGACACTAAAGAGATAGGTCAAGGCAGTTGTGATAATGATGACTCAAATAAGCAGGGGATCGTGGTCCAAAACGAAGAACTTTCTTCGGAAAGGCGAAAAGGGGAACCAGGTATCACACATCAGTCGCAGAAGAAGATCAAGGTATGTAAAAAGAGAAGTCACCTTCTGGTTGGTGATTCAATCGTAAGAGATGTTAATTTAGGAGAGGATAAGGAGGTTTTAAAAGTGGTCAGGTGTCTGCCAGGTGCTACTGCCAGCAGAGACAAGAGGCGTATTCTTAAGATAGTCAAGAATGCAAGTAAGGACTGTGACGTTGATGCTATTATACATCTTGGCACTAATGATCTATCCCAGAAAGATGTACTTTCTGTGCAGAATGATTTCCAGAACTTGGGGTATGAACTTAATAGTATAGGTTGTAGGCTTATCTTTTCAGAGGTTTTACCTGTATATAAGGAACAAAAAGGGAAGGGCCAGCGTGTAGCAGAGTTTAATGTTTGGCTAAAGGAGTGGTGTAAAAGGGAAGGCTTTGGTTTTATTAGTCATGAAGCCTGTAGCTGGTCCAATGAAAAACTGTACAAAAGAGATGGGTTGCACCCATCCAAGAAAGGAACTGAGTTACTTGGCATTAAATTCACAGATTTTCTTGATAAACATTTAAACTGAAGAGCGGGGACAGAGAATTAATAGATACAGAACATCTCTGTCCCCAGCAAACTAAAATTCATAGGGTTATAAATGCATGTAACATAGATGTGTGTGTGGGTAAGATTATCACTCCTGCTGTCAAGCAAAACCAAGCATGTAATAGTGATTGTCATACCATGTGCATGAATCACACAAGTGGCAAGAAAATAGGGGCAGTCAGGCATAATACAGGTTATGTAGACAGTAAACACAAGGTCAATCAAAATGGACTCAAATGTCTATATACCAATGCACAGAGTATGAGGAATAAACAGGGAGAATTAGAAATTCAAGTAAAAGAGGGCAGATATGATATTATTGCCATTACAGAAACTTGGTGGGATGAAACTGACAAATGGAACATACAGCTAGAAGGATTTAAATTATTTAAAAGAAATAGACCAAATAAAAGAGGAGGTGGAGTTGCACTATATATAAGAAATAACTATGTCTCTACAGAAATAGAGCACAACAATAATGAGAACTATCTTGAATGCATTTGGGTCAATATTAAAGGTTGTGGGGGAAATGACATTGCCATAGGTCTATACTACAGGCCACCCAACCAAGCAGAGGAAGAAGATGAACTTTTTGCTAGTCAGCTAACTAAGGTATGTAGGAAGCACACCACAATAGTAATGGGAGATTTTAACTACCCTGACATCAACTGGGAAACAAACTCTGCACCAAGTGGAAGATCCAACAGGTTCCTAACAAACCTAGCAGACAACTTTGTTTTCCAAAAAGTAGAGAAGGAAACAAGGGGATCAGCCATACTGGACTTAATTCTCACTAACAGAGAGGAAATGATAGAAGGTGTTGAAGCCATAGGAACCCTGGGGGCAAGTGACCATGCAATATTGGAATTCAACATTATCCAAACACAAGTAGTAGAACAAAGTCAAACTAGAGTCTTGGACTTTAAGAAAGCTAATTTCAATAAACTTAGAGAGAGCTTGGGAAAAATTCCATGGATGAGAATCCTCGAGGGGAAAACAACTCAAGAAGCTTGGGAAATTTTGAAAAATGAGATTAGAAAAGCCCAGTCTAACACAATACCAATGAAGAAGAAAAACAACAGCTCCCAAAAGAAACCAGCATGGCTGCATAAACAACTATCTGACAAACTGAAAGACAAAAAAAGTAAGTATAAAAAGTGGAAGGAGGGGGACATAACTAAGGCAGAATATCAGCAAATAGCCCGAGCCTGTAAAGATGAAGTGAGGAAAGCTAAGGCTCACAATGAAGAAAGGCTTGCCACAAAAGTAAAAATTAACAAAAAAAGCTTCTTCCAACATGTTAAAAACAAGAAAAAAGTTAAGGAAACAATTGGTCCATTGCTAGGAGAAAGTGGCAAGAAGGTGACAAGCAACAGGGAGAAAGCAGAACTATTTAACTCATGTTTTGCATCTGTCTTTACACAAAGGGATAAAACAGTCCAACCTATCAAAAGCAGCACCACAAAATTAGGAACACAAATTGAAATAGGGAAGAAAATGGTAAGTGAGCACCTGTCTACCCTAGATGAGTTCAAATCACCAGGACCGGATGGATTACACCCCAGAGTTCTGAAGGAACTAGCAGACGAGATCTCAGAACCACTGAATTATATCTTTCAGAGATCCTGGAACACCGGGGAACTACCAGAGGACTGGAAAAGAGCTGATGTGGTTCCCATCTTCAAAAAAGGGAAAAAATTAGATCCAGGAAACTACAGACCCATCAGCCTAACCTCAATACCAGGAAAGATTCTGGAAAAAATAATCAAGCAACGAATTTGCGAACACCTAGAAGCAAACAAAGTAATAGCCAAAAGCCAACATGGATTTGTCAAAAACAGATCATGCCAGACTAATCTTATTGCATTCTTTGATAATGTGACAAAATTAGTGGACCAGAGGAATGCCGTTGATATGGTTTACTTGGACTTCAGTAAGGCTTTTGATAAGGTAGACCATAACCTACTACTAGATAAAGTAGAAGAATGTGGGTTAGACAGCATCACCACCAGATGGATTGGTAACTGGCTGACCAACCGCACTCAACGTGTAGTTCTCAATGGAACTGCATCTACATGGAGGGAAGTATGCAGTGGAGTACCCCAAGGCTCTGTTTTAGGCCCAGTACTCTTCAACATCTTCATCAATGATTTGGATGAGGGAATAAATGGGGAACTCATCAAATTTGCAGATGATACCAAGCTGGCAGGAATAGCCAACACTCCAGAAGATAGGCTTAAGATACAGAAGGATCTTGACAAACTTGAACATTGGGCACTATCTAATAAAATGAAATTCAATGGTGAAAAGAGTAAGGTTCTACATTTAGGCAACAAAAACGGAATGCACAGGTACAGTATAGGTGATACCTTACTCAGTAGTAGTAACTGTGAAAGGGATCTTGGAGTCCTAGTGGACAACCATTTAAATATGAGCCAGCAGTGTGCAGCAGCTGCCAAAAAAGCCAACACAGTTCTAGGCTGCATCAACAGAGGGATAGAATCAAGATCACGTGAAGTGTTAATACCACTTTATAATGCCTTGGTAAGGCCACACTTGGAATACTGCATTCGGTTCTGGTCGCCACGATGTAAAAAAGATGTGGAGACTCTAGAAAGAGTGCAGAGAAGAGCAACAAAGATGATTAGGGGACTGGAGACTAAAACATATGAAGAACGGTTGCAGGAACTGGGTATGTTTAGCTTAAGAGAAAGAAGGACTAGGGGAGACATGATAGCATTATTCCAATATCTCAGAGGTTGCCACAAAGAAGAGGGAGTCAAACTATTCTCCAAAGCACCTGAGGGTAGAACAAGAAGCAATGGGTGGAAACTAATCAAGGAGAGAAGCAACTTAGAACTGAGGAGAAATTTCCTGACAGTGAGAACAATTAATCAGTGGAACAGCTTGCCTCCAGAAGTTGTGAATGCCCCAACACTGGAAGTCTTTAAGAAGATGTTGGATAGCTATTTGTCTGAAACGGTATAGGGTTTCCTGCCTAGGCAGGGGGTTGGACTAGAAGACCTCCAAGGTCCCTTCCAACTCTACTATTGTATTATTATTGTATTATATATATATATATATATATATATATATATATATATATATATATATATATATATATATATATATATATATATATATATATATATATATATATATATACATACATACATACATACATACATACATACAGAGACACAAATACACACACACCAATTATATAAGAAAAATTTAAATTTATCCAATGAAAAAAAAAAAAATCAGAAGTGCAAGATGTGTTCCCCACTTCTTTGCACCTACTAAAAAATCTAAAATATATTACTTTTTGTCTTTTTTAAAGTACTAAAATAGATGTATCAAATCAATAGAATGTTCTTATCACTGTCTGTTCTGTAGACTTTTCAGAGATACTGTAAGTGTTAAAGGAAGTAATAGTGTGTGTATATGTAGAACATTTTAAAATTATGAGATAGTTTTGTAGAATTGGAAAAGAACCAATCAATATACAGCCCTGATAGGTCCTGCTCTGTGTTAATATGAATGAGGCCCTTAATTATTACTGATAGATTTGTTTCTCCTTGAATATCTCCAAGAAAAGAGCCAATAGCATTCCCTTATATTTTATTAATTTATTGAATTCTAATGACAGTAGTTTGGATTAGATTCATAGAGGGAAGATGCTGATATTTTATATTCTTTAATGTTACCAGAGCCAGACAGATATATAATAAGATCTATTTACAATATGAAAGCTTCCTGTTTTGTTAGAAAATTGTCAGATTTTACATTGTACATTGTAACCTTGAACACCGTATCAAATTGCTTTTATTTGAACATACTCTAATGTAAGATTAAGTCAATATAGACATGCATGCAAGATACAAAAGTTATAATCATTTCCATACCATCTATAGAAAATACTCCACTCAGTAAACAACAAAATTAGTTATTCATCCGAGAATATTAATACACTATCAGTGACGTGCGGTCATTGGAGGCAGGGGAGGCAGAGCCTCACCTCTCATCATGAAATAATAATATTATAATAATAATATCCACAAGGGAGTTTCATATATATAAGAGGAAGAGGAGGGAGGAGGAGGAGCGCGCACGGGGCGGTGCCAGCTGGGCAACCGGCGGAGGCAGGAGGGTTCTCGGAAGCGCCAATAACCTTCCTGCCTCCGGTGTACTTTGCGCGCTCCTCGTGACTGCAATAGACGTCCAGAAGTGGCAGGGGCTTGATGACATCACCGCAGCTGCCATGCGCGGACGGACGGAGGTAGTGAGTGGCGCCGATCCTCCATCGCTCGCTCGCTCACTCTCTTCCGCACGGACACCTCGGCGCCACTCTGGTTACCTCCGTCCGGCCGCGCCCAGCAGCGACGTCGGCAACGTCATCAAGACGAAGTGGCTTGGAGGCAAAGTGCTTTTCAGTGCTTTTCTGTGCGTCTGGCATTTAGGTAGATAGTCGGATGTCCTAAACGCCAGACGCACAGAAAAGCAGCTGCTGTTGGGGATCGTGGAACGCGAGCCGGTGAAGCGCGCTCAGGAAGGCGGGGAATGGGATCACGATCCCATTCGCCGCCTTTCTGAGCGTGCTCCACCGGCGAAGCGCTCCGCAATCCTTTTCTGTGCGTCTGGCGTTTCAGGAAGGCGGGGAATGGGATCACGATCCCATTCGCCGCCTTTCTGAGCGTGCTCAGCTGGCAAAGCACTCCGCAATCCTTTTCTGTGCGTCTGGCATTTCAGGAAGGCGGGGAATGGGATCACGATCCCATTCGCCGCCTTTCTGAGCGCGCTCCGCCGGCGAAGCGCTCCGCAATCCTTTTCTGTGCGTCTGGCATTTCAGGAAGGCGGGGAATGGGATCACGATCCCATTCGCCGCCTTTCTGCGCGTGCTCCGCAATCCTTTTCTGTGCGTCTGGCATTTAGGTTGGCGTCGCTGTGGCTACATCCGGCCGGACGGACGAAAGAGCAAGCGAGGCAGGCGGGAAAGCAATGAAAGGGGCTGCGCTTTCACCCCACTCAAGCCTTGCCTGAGGGAGCTGGGGATCGGGCTTTGGGTTGGTGGGAGACCTTGAAGGAGTGGGGGGGAGGGACTGGCGCCGGTGGAGGAAGCAATGCTACGCGGATCAGTGCACTCCGCGGTCCCCTTAATGTTCACTCAGGAAGGCGGAGAATGGGACCACGTGGTCCCATTCCCCGCCTTCCTGATGACGTCACCAGCCTCCCCAGCCATAACCCTCACCGCACGTCACTGTACACTATATATATATAGGCTCATTTCTGGCCAGCAGATATAATGCTATAATTTTGAAAACTATAAAAAAGAAAAGGCAAAATAATAATGACATCATTTTGAAAATTGTTTTTATGTGTGCCAATATCAAATCTTTTAAAATAAAGGTTAAACGTTACATCTAAATAGGGCCACAAGGATTGAATATTTATCCCACTTGACTTCTGAAGAAACAATGTCGTGCTTACTTTGTTTTAGAGGTACAGTTCTTTAAACAGGGCAATTCTAGATAGGACTCACCAGTGCCTTGGAGTAGCTGCAACATGATCAGGAATCAGATCATATTACCATCAGTCCATTGCCATGGACAAATCACTCAATTGCTGGCCAATCTGTTGTTACCAAGCAGCATTATGGACAGCGATAGGGCATGTTAGATCTGCTCATCACAGGCCACTAATAGACTCAGTTGGGTTCCAGAAGGAACTTGGGATTTGTTCCTGAGGATCTGGTAAGCAATTCAGCTGAGGTTTTGGTTGCAGTCTAGAATAGTCATGTGGATTATATTATCCTATGCAACTCTCCCTGGGCCCTGAGTCTGGGACATACCTTGATTATCTGAGGAGCTCTGAGTAGTGAAGTGCCAAAAGAAATGTCAAGAACATTGTTGGAGGGAGCTGAAGAGTTAATCTGACTGAACACAAGTAAGAGGCCAAACTAAGCACTGTGGCAATAAAGGTGGTGAAATACCATTATTTATCTGCCTTTGTTTCATCTACTAGTAGTAGCTCAGGGGTCTTGTTTAGAATGATCTCTTCTCTGCTGAAAAGAGATAGGCAGCTGGACCTTTAACAGTGCCACTATTAGGCATATTCATGCTGTTTGGCAGATAAGATTCCTCAAATTTGCTCACAGTTGACTTCACACTGGACAGTTCCAAGTGAAATGCCAGAAGTACCACCTTAAAGGGTTATCTAGATCAGTGGTGGGATTGAATTTTTTTTTACTACCAGTTCTGTGGGCATGGCTTGGTGGGCATTGCAGGGGAAGAATACTGTAAAATCTCCATTCCCTCCCGATCAGCTGGGACGCGGGAGGCAGGGTATAGATGAGGGCGGGGCCAGTCAGAGGTGGTATTTACCAGTTCTCAAAATTTCTGCTACCAGTTCTCCAGAACTGGTCAGAACCTGCTGAATACCACCTCTGATCTAGATCATGTGTAAATCTGTCATTCCTGAGAAAGTCATCCAAAAGTGTGGATTTGGTTATCACTTTATTAAATCATAGTCCACCTTGGGTTTTTAAGGCAGTCTGGCAGGTAATCAGTACCTGAATCTATGGAGAGGAGAAAGTTCCTCCAGCCTTGAAGAAGATTGAGGGTGTGCTTTAGCTTCAAGAAGCCTTTGCTGAACCCAACTCTTCTGGACAGTTATCATCTAGTCTTCGGTCTTGCTTTTCTTGGGAAAGTTGTTGACAACATGTTTGAACAACACCTTATTTATTTATTAAATTTAGATACTGCCTATCTCACTCTCAGACTTGTAAAAGCTCTTAGAGGAAACAAATTATCCTGACCCATTTCAGTCAGGTTGTTTCAGCTTATGGTACAAAGACCTTTGGTGAAATTGGGATGGTGTGTAAAGGGATTCAAAACTCAGTTTCTTAGAAGTCAACCTGTCCAAGCACTCAGCTGGAATCCATTTAGTTTGGGTGGAGAATCCAGGAAAAGAAATAAGCTGAATCCCCCTGTGCATTCCTATGGGTAGAGTAGCAGGGCAGCAACTTGGAATGTTGCCAACTGTTCTATTTCAAGACTTGCCTGCTTCCTTGCCTCTCATATAGCCTAGAAAAAACTCTATGGTTAAGGGGTTGGAAAGAATGCTTTGCATGGTTCCCCAAGCTT